>NW_026646560.1:0-691000 GCF_949987535.1 Balaenoptera acutorostrata
TAACTACCCTCACCCTAACGCGTACCCTAACCCTAACCCCTACCCGAACCCTAACGTGTACCCTAGTCCTAACCCGTACCCTAAACCGAGCCCTAACCCTAACACTAGCCCTAACCCTAACCCTAAACCATACCCTACGCCCTACCCGAACCCCTCCCCGAACCCGTAACCTAACCGTACCCTAACCCTCACCCTAACCCTAACCCTAACCCTAATCTACCCTTGACTGCTTCTGCCTCCAATAGATTTCCTAAGCACTAGTGTTTTAAGGAACAGGTTAAAAATAGAATCCTAATGTGATTTCGTGATAATGGGTGTGTTCCTTATCTTCTCCTAGTATCTAAACTCTTCTCCATGGCTGGACCCCCAAATAATATTCCTTTACGTGCTAAGGGGTATCTAGAGAGTGTGATAGGTTTAATAACTACCCTCACCCTAACGCGTACCCTAACCCTAACTGCTACCCTAACCCTAACGAGTACCCTAATCCTAACACGTATCCTAAACCGAGCCCTAACTCTAACACTAACCCTAACCCTAACCCTAACCCATACCCTACGCCCTACCCGAAACCCTCCCCGAACCCGTACCCTAACCCTCACCCTAACCCTAACCCTAACCCTAAGCTACCCTTGACTGCTTCTGCCTCCAATAGCTTTCCTAACCACTAGTGTTTTAAGGAACAGTTTAAAAAGAGAATCATATTGTGATTTCATGATAATGGGTGTGTTCCTTATCTTCTCCTAGTGTCTAAACCCTTCTCCATGGCTGGACCCCCAAATAATATTCCTTTACGTGCTAAGGGGTATCTAGAGGGTGGGATAGGTTTAATAACTACCCTCACCCTAACGCGTATCCTAAGCCTAACCCCTACCCTAACCCTAACGCATACCCTAATCCTAACCCGTACCCTAAACCGAGCCCTAACCCTAACACTAGCCCTAACCCTAACCCTAACCCATACCCTACGCCCTACCCGAACCCCTCCCCGAACCCGTATCGTAAGCCGTACCCTAACCCTCACCCTAACCCTAACCCTAACCCTAAGCTACCCTTGACTGCTTCTGCCTCCAATAGATTTCCTAAGCACTAGTGTTTTAAGGAACAGGTTAAAAAGAATCCTAATGTGATTTCTTGATAATGGGTGTGTTCCTTATCTTCTCCTCGTGTCGAAACTCTTCTCCATGGCTGGACCCCCTAATAATATTCCTTTACGTGCTAAGGGGTATCTAGAGAGTGGGATAGGTTTAATAACTACCCTCACCCTAACGCGTACCCTAACCCTAACCCCTACCCGAACCCTAACGTGTACCCTAGTCC
Organism: Balaenoptera acutorostrata; assembly: GCF_949987535.1. Taxonomy (NCBI): domain Eukaryota; kingdom Metazoa; phylum Chordata; class Mammalia; order Artiodactyla; family Balaenopteridae; genus Balaenoptera; species Balaenoptera acutorostrata. Next base: position 1,321 of record NW_026646560.1, read on the forward strand.
TAACCCGTACCCTAAACCGAGCCCTAACCCTAACACTAGCCCTAACCCTAACCCTAAACCATACCCTACGCCCTACCCGAACCCCTCCCCGAACCCGTACCCTAAGCCGTACCCTAACCCTCACCCTAACCCTAACCCTAACCCTAAGCTACCCTTGACGGCTTCTGCCTCCAATAGATTTCCTAAGCACTAGTGATTTAAGGAACAGTTTTAAAAGAGAATCCTAATGTGATTTCTTGATAATGGGTGTGTTCCTTATCTTCTCCTCGTGTCTAAACTCTTCTCCATGGCTGGACCCCCAAATAATATTACTTTACGTGCTAAGGGGTATCTAGAGAGTGGGATAGGTTTAATAACTACCCCCACCCTAACGCGTACCCTAACCCTAACCCCTACCCTAACCCTAATGCGTACCCTAATCCTAACCTGTACCCTAAACCGAGCCCTAACCCTAACACTAGCCCTAACCCTAAACCTAACCCATACCCTACGCCCTACCCGAACCCCTCCCCGAACCCGTACCCTAAGCCGTACCCTAACCCTCACCCTAACCCTAACCCTAACCCTAATCTACCCTTGACGGCTTCTGCCTCCAATAGATTTCCTAAGCACTAGTGTTTTAAGGAACATGTTAAAAAGAGAATCCTAATGTGATTTCTTGATAATGGGTGTGTTCCTTATCTTCTCCTCGTGTCTAAACTCTTCTCCATGGCTGGACCCCCAAATAATATTCCTTTATGTGCTAAGGGGTATCTAGAGAGTGTGATAGGTTTAATAACTACCCTCACCCTAACGCGTACCCTAACCCTAACCCCTACCCTAAACCTAGCGCGTACCCTAATCCTAACCCCTACCCTAAACCGAGCCCTAACCCTAACACTAACTCTAACCCTAACCCTAACCCATACCCTACGCCCTACCCGAACCCCTCCCTGAACCCGTACCCTAAACCGTACCCTAACCCTCACCCTAACCCTAACCCTAACCCTAAGCTACCCTTGACGGCTTCTGCCTCCAATAGATTTCCTAAGCACTAGTGTTTTAAGGAACAGGTTAAAAAGAGAATCCTAATGTGATTTCTTGATAATGGGTGTGTTCCTTATCTTCTCCTCGTGTCTAAACTCTTCTCCATGGCTGGACCCCCAAATAATATTCCTTTACGTGCTAAGGGGTATCTAGAGAGTGGGATAGGTTTAATAACTACCCTCACCCTAACGCGTACCCTAACCCTAACCGCTACCCTAACCCTATGGAGTACCCTAATCCTAACCCGTACCCTAAACCGAGCCCTAACCCTAACACTAACCCTAACCCTAACCCTAACACATACCCTACGCTCTACCCGAAACCCTCCCCGAACCCGTAACCTAAGCCGTACCCTAACCCTCACCCTAACCCTAACCCTAACCCTAAGCTACCCTTGACTGCTTCTGCCTTCAATAGATTTCCTAACCACTAGTGTTTTAAGGAACAGTTTAAAAAGAGAATCATATTGTGATTTCTTGATAATGGGTGTGTTCCTTATCTTCTCCTCGTGTCTAAACCCTTCTCCATGGCTGGACCCCCAAATAATATTCCTTTACGTGCTAAGGGGTATCTAGAGAGTGTGATAGGTTTAATAACTACCCCCAACCTAACGCGTACCCTAACCCTAACCCCTGCCCTAACCCTAACGCGTACCCTAATCCTAAACCGTACCCTAAACCGAGCCCTAAACCTAACACTAACCCTAACCCTAACCCTAACCCATACCCTAGGGCCTACCCGAACCCCTCCCCGAACCCGTACCCTAAGCCGTACCCTAACCCTCACCCTAACCCTAACCCTAACCCTAAGCTACCCTTGATGGCTTCTGCCTCCAATAGATTTCCTAAGCACTAGTGTTTTAAGGAACAGGTTAAAAAGACAATCCTAATGTGATTTCGTGATAATGGGTGTGTTCCTTATCTTCTCCTAGTGTCTAAACACTTCTCCATGGCTGGACCCCCAATAATATTCCTGTACGTGCTAAGGGGTATCTAGAGAGTGGGATAGGTTTAATAACTACCCTCACCCTAACGCGTACACTAACCCTAACCCCTACCCTAACCCTAACGCGTACCCTAATCCTAACCCGTACCCTAAACCGAGCCCTAAACCTAACACTAGCCCTAACCCTAACCCTAACCCATACCCTACGCCCTACCCGAACACCTCCCCGAACCCGTACCCCAAGCCGCACCCTAACCCTCACCTTAACCCTAACCCTAACCCTAAGCTACCCTTGACTGCTTCTGCCTCCAATAGATTTCCTAAGCACTAGTGTTTTAAGGAACAGGTTAAAAAGAATCCTAATGTGATTTCTTGATAATGGGTGTGTTCCTTATCTTCTCCTCGTGTCGAAACTCTTCTCCATGGCTGGACCCCCTAATAATATTCCTTTACGTGCTAAGGGGTATCTAGAGAGTGGGATAGGTTTAATAACTACCCTCACCCTAACGCGTACCCTAACCCTAACCCCTACCCGAACCCTAACGTGTACCCTAGTCCTAACCCGTACCCTAAACCGAGCCCTAACCCTAACACTAGCCCTAACCCTAACCCTAAACCATACCCTACGCCCTACCCGAACCCCTCCCCGAACCCGTACCCTAAGCCGTACCCTAACCCTCACCCTAACCCTAACCCTAACCCTAAGCTACCCTTGACGGCTTCTGCCTCCAATAGATTTCCTAAGCACTAGTGATTTAAGGAACAGTTTTAAAAGAGAATCCTAATGTGATTTCTTGATAATGGGTGTGTTCCTTATCTTCTCCTCGTGTCTAAACTCTTCTCCATGGCTGGACCCCCAAATAATATTACTTTACGTGCTAAGGGGTATCTAGAGAGTGGGATAGGTTTAATAACTACCCCCACCCTAACGCGTACCCTAACCCTAACCCCTACCCTAACCCTAATGCGTACCCTAATCCTAACCTGTACCCTAAACCGAGCCCTAACCCTAACACTAGCCCTAACCCTAAACCTAACCCATACCCTACGCCCTACCCGAACCCCTCCCTGAACCCGTACCCTAAACCGTACCCTAACCCTCACCCTAACCCTAACCCTAACCCTAAGCTACCCTTGACGGCTTCTGCCTCCAATAGATTTCCTAAGCACTAGTGTTTTAAGGAACAGGTTAAAAAGAGAATCCTAATGTGATTTCTTGATAATGGGTGTGTTCCTTATCTTCTCCTCGTGTCTAAACTCTTCTCCATGGCTGGACCCCCAAATAATATTCCTTTACGTGCTAAGGGGTATCTAGAGAGTGGGATAGGTTTAATAACTACCCTCACCCTAACGCGTACCCTAACCCTAACCGCTACCCTAACCCTATGGAGTACCCTAATCCTAACCCGTACCCTAAACCGAGCCCTAACCCTAACACTAACCCTAACCCTAACCCTAACACATACCCTACGCTCTACCCGAAACCCTCCCCGAACCCGTAACCTAAGCCGTACCCTAACCCTCACCCTAACCCTAACCCTAACCCTAAGCTACCCTTGACTGCTTCTGCCTCCAATAGATTTCCTAACCACTAGTGTTTTAAGGAACAGTTTAAAAAGAGAATCATATTGTGATTTCTTGATAATGGGTGTGTTCCTTATCTTCTCCTCGTGTCTAAACCCTTCTCCATGGCTGGACACCCAAATAATATTCCTTTACGTGCTAAGGGGTATCTAGAGAGTGTGATAGGTTTAATAACTACCCCCAACCTAACGCGTACCCTAACCCTAACCCCTGCCCTAACCCTAACGCGTACCCTAATCCTAAACCGTACCCTAAACCGAGCCCTAAACCTAACACTAACCCTAACCCTAACCCTAACCCATACCCTACGGCCTACCCGAACCCCTCCCCGAACCCGTACCCTAAGCCGTACCCTAACCCTCACCCTAACCCTAACCCTAACCCTAAGCTACCCTTGATGGCTTCTGCCTCCAATAGATTTCCTAAGCACTAGTGTTTTAAGGAACAGGTTAAAAAGACAATCCTAATGTGATTTCGTGATAATGGGTGTGTTCCTTATCTTCTCCTAGTGTCTAAACACTTCTCCATGGCTGGACCCCCAATAATATTCCTGTACGTGCTAAGGGGTATCTAGAGAGTGGGATAGGTTTAATAACTACCCTCACCCTAACGCGTACACTAACCCTAACCCCTACCCTAACCCTAACGCGTACCCTAATCCTAACCCGTACCCTAAACCGAGCCCTAAACCTAACACTAGCCCTAACCCTAACCCTAACCCATACCCTACGCCCTACCCGAACACCTCCCCGAACCCGTACCCCAAGCCGCACCCTAACCCTCACCCTAACCCTAACCCTAACCCTAAGCTACCCTTGACGGCTTCTGCCTCCAATAGATTTCCTAAGCACTAGTGTTTTAAGGAACATGTTAAAAAGAGAATCCTAATGTGATTTCTTGATAATGGGTGTGTTCCTTGTCTTCTCCTCGTGTCTAAACTCTTCTCCATGGCTGGACCCCCCAATAATATTCCTTTATGTGCTAAGGGGTATCTAGAGAGTGTGATAGGTTTAATAACTACCCTCACCCTAACGCGTACCCTAACCATAACCCCTACCCTAACCCTAGCGCGTACCCTAATCCTAACCCGTACCCTAAACCGAGCCCTAACCCTAACACTAACTCTAACCCTAACCCTAACCCATACCCTACGCCCTACCCGAACCCCTCCCTGAACCCGTACCCTAAACCGTACCCTAACCCTCACCCTAACCCTAACCCTAACCCTAAGCTACCCTTGACGGCTTCTGCCTCCAATAGATTTCCTAAGCACTAGTGTTTAAAGGAAGAGGTTAAAAAGAGAATCCTAATGTGATTTCTTGATAATGGGTGTGTTCCTTATCTTCTCCTCGTGTCTAAACTCTTCTCCATGGCTGGACTCCCAAATAATATTCCTTTACGTGCTAAGGGGTATCTAGAGAGTGGGATAGGTTTAATAACTACCCTCACACTAACGCGTACGCTAACCCTAACCCCTACCCGAACCCTAACGCGTACCCTAATCCTAACCCGTACCCTAAACCGAGCCCTAACCCTAACACTAGCCCTAACCCTAACCCTAACCCATACCCTACGCCCTACCCGAACCCCTCCCCGAACCCATACCCTAAGCCATACCCTAACCCTCACCCTAACCCTAACCCTAACCCTAAGCTACCCTTGTCTGCTTCTGCCTCCAATAGATTTCCTAACCACTAGTGTTTTAAGGAACAGTTTAAAAAGAGAATCATATTGTGATTTCTTGATAATGGGTGTGTTCCTTATCTTCTCCTAGTGTCTAAACCCTTCTCCATGGCTGGACCCCCAAATAATATTACTTTACGTGCTAAGGGGTATCTAGAGAGTGGGATAGGTTTAATAACTACCCTCACCCTAAAGCGTACCCTAACCCTAACCACTACCCTAACACTAACGCGTACCCTAATCCTAACCCGTACCCTAAACCGAGCCCTAACCCTAACACTAACCCTAACCCTAACCCTAACCCATACCCTACGGCCTAACCGAACCCCTCCCCGAACCCGTACCCTAAGCCGTACCCTAACCCTCACCCTAACCCTAACCCTATCCCTAAGCTACCCTTGACGGCTTCTGCCTCCAATAGATTTCCTAAGCACTAGTGTTTTAAGGAACATGTTAAAAAGAGAATCCTAATGTGATTTCTTGATAATGGGTGTGTTCCTTATCTTCTCCTCGTGTCTAAACTCTTCTCCATGGCTGGCCCCCAAATAATATTCCTTTACGTGCTAAGGGGTATCTAGAGAGTGGGATAGGTTGAATAACTACCCTCATCCTAACGCGTACCCTAACCCTAACCCCTACCCGAACCCTAACGTGTACCCTAGTCCTAACCCGTACCCTAAACCGAGCCCTAACCCTAACACTAGCCCTAACCCTAACCCTAAACCATACCCTACGCCCTACCCGAACCCCTCCCCGAACCCGTAACCTAAGCCGTACCCTAACCCTCACCCTAACCCTAACCCTAACCCTAATCTACCCTTGACTGCTTCTGCCTCCAATAGATTTCCTAAGCACTAGTGTTTTAAGGAACAGGTTAAAAAGAGAATCCTAATGTGATTTCGTGATAATGGGTGTGTTCCTTATCTTCTCCTAGTGTCTAAACTCTTCTCCATGGCTGGACCCCCAAATAATATTCCTTTACGTGCTAAGGGGTATCTAGAGAGTTTGATAGGTTTAATAACTACCCTCACCCTAACGCGTACCCTAACCCTAACCGCTACCCTAACCCTAACGAGTACCCTAATCCTAACACGTACCCTAAACCGAGCCCTAACTCTAACACTAACCCTAACCCTAACCCTAACCCATACCCTACGCCCTACCCGAAACCCACCCCGAACCTGTACCCTAAGCCGTACCCTAACCCTCACCCTAACCCTAACCCTAACCCTAAGCTACCCTTGACGGCTTCTGCCTCCAATAGATTTCCTAAGCACTAGTGATTTAAGGAACAGGTTTAAAAGAGAATCCTAATGTGATTTCTTGATAATGGGTGTGTTCCTTATCTTCTCCTCGTGTCTAAACTCTTCTCCATGGCTGGACCCCCAAATAATATTCCTTTACGTGCTAAGGGGTATCAAGAGAGTGGGATAGGTTTAATAACTACCCTCACCCTAACGCGTATCCTAACCCTAAGCTACCCTTGACGGCTTCTGCCTCCAATAGATTTCCTAAGCACTAGTGTTTTAAGGAAGAGGTTAAAAAGAGAATCCTAATGTGATTTCTTGATAATGGGTGTGTTCCTTATCTTCTCCTCGTGTCTAAACTCTTCTCCATGGCTGGACTCCCAAATAATATTCCTTTACGTGCTAAGGGGTATCTAGAGAGTGGGATAGGTTTAATAACTACCCTCACACTAACGCGTACCCTAACCCTAACCCCTACCCGAACCCTAACGCGTACCCTAATCCTAACCCGTACCCTAAACCGAGCCCTAACCCTAACACTAGCCCTAACCCTAACCCTAACCCATACCCTACGCCCTACCCGAACCCCTCCCCGAACCCATACCCTAAGCCATACCCTAACCCTCACCCTAACCCTAACCCTAACCCTAAGCTACCCTTGTCTGCTTCTGCCTCCAATAGATTTCCTAACCACTAGTGTTTTAAGGAACAGTTTAAAAAGAGAATCATATTGTGATTTCTTGATAATGGGTGTGTTCCTTATCTTCTCCTAGTGTCTAAACCCTTCTCCATGGCTGGACCCCCAAATAATATTACTTTACGTGCTAAGGGGTATCTAGAGAGTGGGATAGGTTTAAAAACTACCCTCCCCCTGAAGCGTACCCTAACCCTAACCACTACCCTAACACTAACGCGTACACTAATCCTAACCCGTACCCTAAACCGAGCCCTAACCCTAACACTAACCCTAACCCTAACCCTAACCCATACCCTACGGCCTAACCGAACCCCTCCCCGAACCCGTACCCTAAGCCGTACCCTAACCCTCACCCTAACCCTAACCCTAACCCTAAGCTACCCTTGACGGCTTCTGCCTCCAATAGATTTCCTAAGCACTAGTGTTTTAAGGAACATGTTAAAAAGAGAATCCTAATGTGATTTCTTGATAATGGGTGTGTTCCTTATCTTCTCCTCGTGTCTAAACTCTTCTCCATGGCTGGACCCCCAAATAATATTCCTTTATGTGCTAAGGGGTATCTAGAGAGTGGGATAGGTTTAATAACTACCCTCACCCTAACGCGTACCCTAACCCTAACCCCTACCCTAACCCTAGCGCGTACCCTAATCCTAACCCGTACCCTAAACCGAGCCCTAACCCTAACACTAACTCTAACCCTAACCCTAACCCATACCCTACGCCCTACCCGAAACCCTCCCTGAACCCGTACCCTAAACCGTACCCTAACCCTCACCCTAACCCTAACCCTAACCCTAAGCTACCCTTGACGGCTTCTGCCTCCAATAGATTTCCTAAGCACTAGTGTTTTAAGGAACATTTTAAAAAGAGAATCATATTGTGATTTCTTGATAATGGGTGTGTTCCTTATCTTCTTCTAGTGTCTAAACCCTTCTCCATGGCTGGACCCCCAAATAATATTCCTTTACGTGCTAAGGGGTATCTAGAGAGTGGGATAGGTTTAATAACTACCCTCACCCTAAAGCGTACCCTAACCCTAACCACTACCCTAACACTAACGCGTACCCTAATCCTACCCCGTACCCTAAACCGAGCCCTAACCCTAACACTAACCCTAACCCTAACCCTAACCCATACCCTACGGCCTACCCGAACCCCTCCCCGAACCCGTACCCTAAGCCGTACCCTAACCCTCACCCTAACCCTAACCCTAACCCTAAGCTACCCTTGATGGCTTCTGCCTCCAATAGATTTCCTAAGCACTAGTGTTTTAAGGAACAGGTTAAAAAGACAATCCTAATGTGATTTCGTGATAATGGGTGTGTTCCTTATCTTCTCCTAGTGTCTAAACACTTCTCCATGGCTGGACCCCCAATAATATTCCTGTACGTGCTAAGGGGTATCTAGAGAGTGGGATAGGTTTAATAACTACCCTCACCCTAACGCGTACACTAACCCTAACCCCTACCCTAACCCTAACGCGTACCCTAATCCTAACCCGTGCCCTAAACCGAGCCCTAAACCTAACACTAGCCCTAACCCTAACCCTAACCCATACCCTACGCCCTACCCGAACACCTCCCCGAACCCGTACCCCAAGCCGCACCCTAACCCTCACCCTAACCCTAACCCTAACCCTAAGCTACCCTTGACGGCTTCTGCCTCCAATAGATTTCCTAAGCACTAGTGTTTTAAGGAACATGTTAAAAAGAGAATCCTAATGTGATTTCTTGATAATGGGTGTGTTCCTTGTCTTCTCCTCGTGTCTAAACTCTTCTCCATGGCTGGACCCCCCAATAATATTCCTTTATGTGCTAAGGGGTATCTAGAGAGTGTGATAGGTTTAATAACTACCCTCACCCTAACGCGTACCCTAACCATAACCCCTACCCTAACCCTAGCGCGTACCCTAATCCTAACCCGTACCCTAAACCGAGCCCTAACCCTAACACTAACTCTAACCCTAACCCTAACCCATACCCTACGCCCTACCCGAACCCCTCCCTGAACCCGTACCCTAAACCGTACCCTAACCCTCACCCTATCCCTAACCCTAACCCTAAGCTACCCTTGACGGCTTCTGCCTCCAATAGATTTCCTAAGCACTAGTGTTTTAAGGAAGAGGTTAAAAAGAGAATCCTAATGTGATTTCTTGATAATGGGTGTGTTCCTTATCTTCTCCTCGTGTCTAAACTCTTCTCCATGGCTGGACTCCCAAATAATATTCCTTTACGTGCTAAGGGGTATCTAGAGAGTGGGATAGGTTTAATAACTACCCTCACACTAACGCGTACGCTAACCCTAACCCCTACCCGAACCCTAACGCGTACCCTAATCCTAACCCGTACCCTAAACCGAGCCCTAACCCTAACACTAGCCCTAACCCTAACCCTAACCCATACCCTACGCCCTACCCGAACCCCTCCCCGAACCCATACCCTAAGCCATACCCTAACCCTCACCCTAACCCTAACCCTAACCCTAAGCTACCCTTGACGGCTTCTGCCTCCAATAGATTTCCTAACCACTAGTGTTTTAAGGAACATTTTAAAAACAGAATCATATTGTGATTTCTTGATAATGGGTGTGTTCCTTATCTTCTTCTAGTGTCTAAACCCTTCTCCATGGCTGGACCCCCAAATAATATTCCTTTACGTGCTAAGGGGTATCTAGAGAGTGGGATAGGTTTAATAACTACCCTCACCCTAAAGCGTACCCTAACCCTAACCACTACCCTAACACTAACGCGTACCCTAATCCTACCCCGTACCCTAAACCGAGCCCTAACCCTAACACTAACCCTAACCCTAACCCTAACCCATACCCTACGGCCTACCCGAACCCCTCCCCGAACCCGTACCCTAAGCCGTACCCTAACCCTCACCCTAACCCTAACCCTAACCCTAAGCTACCCTTGATGGCTTCTGCCTCCAATAGATTTCCTAAGCACTAGTGTTTTAAGGAACAGGTTAAAAAGACAATCCTAATGTGATTTCGTGATAATGGGTGTGTTCCTTATCTTCTCCTAGTGTCTAAACACTTCTCCATGGCTGGACCCCCAATAATATTCCTGTACGTGCTAAGGGGTATCTAGAGAGTGGGATAGGTTTAATAACTACCCTCACCCTAACGCGTACACTAACCCTAACCCCTACCCTAACCCTAACGCGTACCCTAATCCTAACCTGTACCCTAAACCGAGCCCTAAACCTAACACTAGCCCTAACCCTAACCCTAACCCATACCCTACGCCCTACCCGAACACCTCCCCGAACCCGTACCCCAAGCCGCACCCTAACCCTCACCCTAACCCTAACCCTAACCCTAAGCTACCCTTGACGGCTTCTGCCTCCAATAGATTTCCTAAGCACTAGTGTTTTAAGGAACATGTTAAAAAGAGAATCCTAATGTGATTTCTTGATAATGGGTGTGTTCCTTGTCTTCTCCTCGTGTCTAAACTCTTCTCCATGGCTGGACCCCCCAATAATATTCCTTTATGTGCTAAGGGGTATCTAGAGAGTGTGATAGGTTTAATAACTACCCTCACCCTAACGCGTACCCTAACCATAACCCCTACCCTAACCCTAGCGCGTACCCTAATCCTAACCCGTACCCTAAACCGAGCCCTAACCCTAACACTAACTCTAACCCTAACCCTAACCCATACCCTACGCCCTACCCGAACCCCTCCCTGAACCCGTACCCTAACCCTCACCCTAACCCTAACCCTAACCCTAAGCTACCCTTGACGGCTTCTGCCTCCAATAGATTTCCTAAGCACTAGTGTTTTAAGGAAGAGGTTAAAAAGAGAATCCTAATGTGATTTCTTGATAATGGGTGTGTTCCTTATCTTCTCCTCGTGTCTAAACTCTTCTCCATGGCTGGCCCCCAAATAATATTCCTTTACGTGCTAAGGGGTATCTAGAGAGTGGGATAGGTTGAATAACTACCCTCATCCTAACGCGTACCCTAACCCTAACCCCTACCCGAACCCAAACGTGTACCCTAGTCCTAACCCGTACCCTAAACCGAGCCCTAACCCTAACACTAGCCCTAACCCTAACCCTAAACCATACCCTACGCCCTACCCGAACCCCTCCCCGAACCCGTAACCTAAGCCGTACCCTAACCCTCACCCTAACCCTAACCCTAACCCTAATCTACCCTTGACTGCTTCTGCCTCCAATAGATTTCCTAAGCACTAGTGTTTTAAGGAACAGGTTAAAAAGAGAATCCTAATGTGATTTCGTGATAATGGGTGTGTTCCTTATCTTCTCCTAGTGTCTAAACTCTTCTCCATGGCTGGACCCCCAAATAATATTCCTTTACGTGCTAAGGGGTATCTAGAGAGTTTGATAGGTTTAATAACTACCCTCACCCTAACGCGTACCCTAACCCTAACCGCTACCCTAACCCTAACGAGTACCCTAATCCTAACACGTACCCTAAACCGAGCCCTAACTCTAACACTAACCCTAACCCTAACCCTAACCCATACCCTACGCCCTACCCGAAACCCACCCCGAACCTGTACCCTAAGCCGTACCCTAACCCTCACCCTAACCCTAACCCTAACCCTAAGCTACCCTTGACGGCTTCTGCCTCCAATAGATTTCCTAAGCACTAGTGATTTAAGGAACAGGTTTAAAAGAGAATCCTAATGTGATTTCTTGATAATGGGTGTGTTCCTTATCTTCTCCTCGTGTCTAAACTCTTCTCCATGGCTGGACCCCCAAATAATATTCCTTTACGTGCTAAGGGGTATCAAGAGAGTGGGATAGGTTTAATAACTACCCTCACCCTAACGCGTATCCTAACCCTAAGCTACCCTTGACGGCTTCTGCCTCCAATAGATTTCCTAAGCACTAGTGTTTTAAGGAAGAGGTTAAAAAGAGAATCCTAAGGTGATTTCTTGATAATGGGTGTGTTCCTTATCTTCTCCTCGTGTCTAAACTCTTCTCCATGGCTGGACTCCCAAATAATATTCCTTTACGTGCTAAGGGGTATCTAGAGAGTGGGATAGGTTTAATAACTACCCTCACACTAACGCGTACCCTAACCCTAACCCCTACCCGAACCCTAACGCGTACCCTAATCCTAACCCGTACCCTAAACCGAGCCCTAACCCTAACACTAGCCCTAACCCTAACCCTAACCCATACCCTACGCCCTACCCGAACCCCTCCCCGAACCCATACCCTAAGCCATACCCTAACCCTCACCCTAACCCTAACCCTAACCCTAAGCTACCCTTGTCTGCTTCTGCCTCCAATAGATTTCCTAACCACTAGTGTTTTAAGGAACAGTTTAAAAAGAGAATCATATTGTGATTTCTTGATAATGGGTGTGTTCCTTATCTTCTCCTAGTGTCTAAACCCTTCTCCATGGCTGGACCCCCAAATAATATTACTTTACGTGCTAAGGGGTATCTAGAGAGTGGGATAGGTTTAATAACTACCCTCACCCTGAAGCGTACCCTAACCCTAACCACTACCCTAACACTAACGCGTACACTAATCCTAACCCGTACCCTAAACCGAGCCCTAACCCTAACACTAACCCTAACCCTAACCCTAACCCATACCCTACGGCCTAACCGAACCCCTCCCCGAACCCGTACCCTAAGCCGTACCCTAACCCTCACCCTAACCCTAACCCTAACCCTAAGCTACCCTTGACGGCTTCTGCCTCCAATAGATTTCCTAAGCACTAGTGTTTTAAGGAACATGTTAAAAAGAGAATCCTAATGTGATTTCTTGATAATGGGTGTGTTCCTTATCTTCTCCTCGTGTCTAAACTCTTCTCCATGGCTGGACCCCCAAATAATATTCCTTTATGTGCTAAGGGGTATCTAGAGAGTGGGATAGGTTTAATAACTACCCTCACCCTAACGCGTACCCTAACCCTAACCCCTACCCTAACCCTAGCGCGTACCCTAATCTTAACCCGTACCCTAAACCGAGCCCTAACCCTAACACTAACTCTAACCCTAACCCTAACCCATACCCTACGCCCTACCCGAAACCCTCCCTGAACCCGTACCCTAAACCGTACCCTAACCCTCACCCTAACCCTAACCCTAACCCTAAGCTACCCTTGACGGCTTCTGCCTCCAATAGATTTCCTAAGCACTAGTGTTTTAAGGAACAGGTTAAAAAGAGAATCCTAATGTGATTTCTTGATAATGGGTGTGTTCCTTATCTTCTCCTCGTGTCTAAACTCTTCTCCATGGCTGGACCCCCAAATAATATTCCTTTACGTGCTAAGGGGTATCTAGAGAGTGGGATAGGTTTAATAACTACCCTCATCCTAACGCGTACCCTAACCCTAACCCCTACCCGAACCCTAACGTGTACCCTAGTCCTAACCCATACCCTAAACCGAGCCCTAACCCTAACACTAGCCCTAACCCTAACCCTAAACCATACCCTACGCCCTACCCGAACCCCTCCCCGAACCCGTAACCTAAGCCGTACCCTAACCCTCACCCTAACCCTAACCCTAACCCTAATCTACCCTTGACTGCTTCTGCCTCCAATAGATTTCCTAAGCACTAGTGTTTTAAGGAACAGGTTAAAAAGAGAATCCTAATGTGATTTCGTGATAATGGGTGTGTTCCTTATCTTCTCCTAGTGTCTAAACTCTTCTCCATAGCTGGACCCCCAAATAATATTCCTTTACGTGCTAAGGGGTATCTAGAGAGTTTGAAAGGTTTAATAACTACCCTCACCCTAACGCGTACCCTAACCCTAACCGCTACCCTAACCCTAACGAGTACCCTAATCCTAACACGTACCCTAAACCGAGCCCTAACTCTAACACTAACCCTAACCCTAACCCTAACCCATACCCTACGCCCTACCCGAAACCCTCCCCGAACCCGTACCCTAAGCCGTACCCTAACCCTCACCCTAACCCTAACCCTAAGCTACCCTTGACTGCTTCTGCCTCCAATAGCTTTCCTAACCACTAGTGTTTTAAGGAACAGTTTAAAAAGAGAATCATATTGTGATTTCATGATAATGGGTGTGTTCCTTATCTTCTCCTAGTGTCTAAACCCTTCTCCATGGCTGGACCCCCAAATAATATTCCTTTACGTGCTAAGGGGTATCTAGAGAGTGGGATAGGTTTAATAACTACCCTCACCCTAAAGCGTACCCTAACCCTATCCCCTACCCTAACACTAACGCGTACCCTAATCCTAACCCGTACCCTAAACCGAGCCCTAACCCTAACACTAACCCTAACCCTAACCCTAACCCATACCCTACGCCCTACCCGAACCCCTCCCCGAACCCGTACCCTAAGCCGTACCCTAACCCTCACCCTAACCCTAACCCTAACCCTAAGCTACCCTTGACTGCTTCTGCCTCCAATAGCTTTCCTAACCACTAGTGTTTTAAGGAACAGTTTAAAAAGAGAATCATATTGTGATTTCTTGATAATGGGTGTGTTCCTTATCTTCTCCTAGTGTCTAAACCCTTCTCCATGGCTGGACCCCCAAATAATATTCCTTTACGTGCTAAGGGGTATCTAGAGAGTGGGATAGGTTTAATAACTACCCTCACCCTAAAGCGTACCCTAACCCTAACCCCTACCCTAACACTAACGCGTACCCTAATCCTAACCCGTACCCTAAACCGAGCCCTAACCCTAACACTAACCCTAACCCTAACCCTAACCCATACCCTACACCCTACCCGAACCCCTCCCCGAACCCGTATCGTAAGCCGTACCCTAACCCTCACCCTAACCCTAACCCTAACCCTAAGCTACCCTTGACTGCTTCTGCCTCCAATAGATTTCCTAAGCACTAGTGTTTTAAGGAACATATAAAAAAGAGAATCATATTGTGATTTCTTGATAATGGGTGTGTTCCTTATCTTCTCCTAGTGTCTAAATTCTTCTCCATGGCTGGACCCCCAAATAATATTCCTTTACGTGCTAAGGGGTATCTAGAGAGTGGGATAGGTTTAATAACTACCCTCACCCTAAAGCGTACCCTAACCCTAACCCCTGCCCTAACCCTAACGCGTACCCTAATCCTAACCCGTACCCTAAACCGAGCCCTAACCCTAACACTAACCCTAACCCTAACCCTAACCCATACCCTACGCCCTACCCGAACCCCTCCCGGAACCCGTACCCTAAGCCGTACCCTAACCCTCACCCTAACCCTAACCCTAACCCTAAGCTACCCTTGACTGCTTCTGCCTCCAATAGATTTCCTAAGCACTAGTGTTTTAAGGAACAGGTTAAAAAGAGAATCCTAATGTGATTTCTTGATAATGGGTGTGTTCCTTATCTTCTCCTCGTGTCTAAACTCTTCTCCATGGCTGGACCCCAAAATAATATTCCTTTACGTGCTAAGGGGTATCTAGAGAGTGTGATAGGTTTAATAACTACCCCCACCCTAACGCGTACCCTAACCCTAACCCCTGCCCTAACCCTAATGCGTACCCTAATCCTAAACCGTACCCTAAACCGAGCCCTAAACCTAACACTAACCCTAACCCTAACCCTAACCCATACCCTACGCCCTACCCGAACCCCTCCCCGAACCCGTACCCTAAGCCATACCCTAACCCTCACCCTAACCCTAACCCTAACCCTAAGCTACCCTTGACTGCTTCTGCCTCCAATAGATTTCCTAAGCACTAGTGTTTTAAGGAACAGGTTAAAAAGACAATCCTAATGTGATTTCGTGATAATGGGTGTGTTCCTTATCTTCTCCTAGTGTCTAAACTCTTCTCCATGGCTGGACCCCCAATAATATTCCTGTACGTGCTAAGGGGTATCTAGAGAGTGGGATAGGTTTAATAACTACCCTCACCCTAACGCGTACACTAACCCTAACCCCTACCCTAACCCTAACGCGTACCCTAATCCTAACCCGTACCCTAAACCGAGCCCTAAACCTAACACTAGCCCTAACCCTAACCCTAACCCATACCCTACGCCCTACCCGAACACCTCCCCGAACCCGTACCCCAAGCCGTACCCTAACCCTCACCCTAACCCTAACCCTAACCCTAAGCTACCCTTGACGGCTTCTGCCTCCAATAGATTTCCTAAGCACTAGTGTTTTAAGGAACATGTTAAAAAGAGAATCCTAATGTGATTTCTTGATAATGGGTGTGTTCCTTGTCTTCTCCTCGTGTCTAAACTCTTCTCCATGGCTGGACCCCCCAATAATATTCCTTTATGTGCTAAGAGGTATCTAGAGAGTGTGATAGGTTTAATAACTACCCTCACCCTAACGCGTACCCTAACCATAACCCCTACCCTAACCCTAGCGCGTACCCTAATCCTAACCTGTACCCTAAACCGAGCCCTAACCCTAACACTAACTCTAACCCTAACCCTAACCCATACTCTACGCCCTACCCGAACCCCTCCCTGAACCCGTACCCTAAACCGTACCCTAACCCTCACCCTAACCCTAACCCTAACCCTAAGCTACCCTTGACGGCTTCTGCCTCCAATAGATTTCCTAAGCACTAGTGTTTTAAGGAAGAGGTTAAAAAGAGAATCCTAATGTGATTTCTTGATAATGGGTGTGTTCCTTATCTTCTCCTCGTGTCTAAACTCTTCTCCATGGCTGGACTCCCAAATAATATTCCTTTACGTGCTAAGGGGTATCTAGAGAGTGGGATAGGTTTAATAACTACCCTCACACTAACGCGTACACTAACCCTAACCCCTACCCGAACCCTAACGCGTACCCTAATCCTAACCCGTACCCTAAACCGAGCCCTAACCCTAACACTAGCCCTAACCCTAACCCTAACCCATACCCTACGCCCTACCCGAACCCCTCCCCGAACCCATACCCTAAGCCATACCCTAACCCTCACCCTAACCCTAACCCTAACCCTAAGCTACCCTTGTCTGCTTCTGCCTCCAATAGATTTCCTAACCACTAGTGTTTTAAGGAACAGTTTAAAAAGAGAATCATATTGTGATTTCTTGATAATGGGTGTGTTCCTTATCTTCTCCTAGTGTCTAAACCCTTCTCCATGGCTGGACCCCCAAATAATATTACTTTACGTGCTAAGGGGTATCTAGAGAGTGGGAAAAGTTTAATAACTACCCTCACCCTAAAGCGTACCCTAACCCTAACCAGTACCCTTACACTAACGCGTACCCTAATCCTAACCCGTACCCTAAACCGAGCCCTAACCCTAACACTAACCCTAACCCTAACCATAACCCATACCCTACGCCCTACCCGAACCCCTCCCTGAACCCGTACCCTAAGCCGTACCCTAACCCTCACCCTAACCCTAACCCTAACCCTAAGCTACCCTTGACTGCTTCTGCCTCCAATAGATTTCCTAAGCACTAGTGTTTTAAGGAACAGGTTAAAAAGAGAATCCTAATGTGATTTCTTGATAATGGGTGTGTTCCTTGTCTTCTCCTCGTGTCTAAACTCTTCTCCATGGCTGGACCCCCCAATAATATTCCTTTATGTGCTAAGGGGTATCTAGAGAGTGTGATAGGTTTAATAACTACCCTCACCCTAACGCGTACCCTAACCATAACCCCTACCCTAACCCTAGCGCGTACCCTAATCCTAACCCGTACCCTAAACCGAGCCCTAACCCTAACACTAACTCTAACCCTAACCCTAACCCATACCCTACGCCCTACCCGAACCCCTCCCTGAACCCGTACCCTAAACCGTACCCTAACCCTCACCCTAACCCTAACCCTAACCCTAAGCTACCCTTGACGGCTTCTGCCTCCAATAGATTTCCTAAGCACTAGTGTTTTAAGGAAGAGTTTAAAAAGAGAATCCTAATGTGATTTCTTGATAATGGGTGTGTTCCTTATTTTCTCCTCCTGTCTAAACTCTTCTCCATGGCTGGACTCCCAAATAATATTCCTTTACGTGCTAAGGGTTATCTAGAGAGTGGGATAGGTTTAATAACTACCCTCACACTAACGCGTACCCTAACCCTAACCCCTACCCGAACCCTAACGCGTACCCTAATCCTAACCCGTACCCTAAACCGAGCCCTAACCCTAACACTAGCCCTAACCCTAACCCTAACCCATACCCTACGCCCTACCCGAACCCCTCCCCGAACCCATACCCTAAGCCATACCCTAACCCTCACCCTAACCCTAACCCTAACCCTAAGCTACCCTTGTCTGCTTCTGCCTCCAATAGATTTCCTAACCACTAGTGTTTTAAGGAACAGTTTAAAAAGAGAATCATATTGTGATTTCTTGATAATGGGTGTGTTCCTTATCTTCTCCTAGTGTCTAAACCCTTCTCCATGGCTGGACCCCCAAATAATATTACTTTACGTGCTAAGGGGTATCTAGAGAGTGGGAAAAGTTTAATAACTACCCTCACCCTAAAGCGTACCCTAACCCTAACCAGTACCCTAACACTAACGCGTACCCTAATCCTAACCCGTACCCTAAACCGAGCCCTAACCCTAACACTAACCCTAACCCTAACCCTAACCCATACCCTACGGCCTACCCGAACCCCTCCCTGAACCCGTACCCTAAGCCGTACCCTAACCCTCACCCTAACCCTAACCCTAACCCTAAGCTACCCTTGACGGCTTCTGCCTCCAATAGATTTCCTAAGCACTAGTGTTTTAAGGAACATGTTAAAAAGAGAATCCTAATGTGATTTCTTGATAATGGGTGTGTTCCTTATCTTCTCCTCGTGTCTAAACTCTTCTCCATGGCTGGACCCCCAAATAATATTCCTTTATGTGCTAAGGGGTATCTAGAGAGTGTGATAGGTTTAATAACTACCCTCACCCTAACGCGTACCCTAACCCTAACCCCTACCCTAACCCTAGCGCGTACCCTAATCCTAACCCGTACCCTAAACCGAGCCCTAACCCTAACACTAACTCTAACCCTAACCCTAACCCATACCCTACGCCCTACCCGAAACCCTCCCTGAACCCGTACCCTAAACCGTACCCTAACCCTCACCCTAACCCTAACCCTAACCCTAAGCTACCCTTGACGGCTTCTGCCTCCAATAGATTTCCTAAGCACTAGTGTTTTAAGGAACAGGTTAAAAAGAGAATCCTAATGTGATTTCTTGATAATGGGTGTGTTCCTTATCTTCTCCTCGTGTCTAAACTCTTCTCCATGGCTGGACCCCCAAATAATATTCCTTTACGTGCTAAGGGGTATCTAGAGAGTGGGATAGGTTTAATAACAACCCTCACCCTAACGCGTACCCTAACCCTAACACCTACCCGAACCCTAACGTGTACCCTAGTCCTAACCCGTACCCTAAACCGAGCCCTAACCCTAACACTAGCCCTAACCCTAACCCTAAACCATACCCTACGCCCTACCCGAACCCCTCCCCGAACCCGTACCCTAAGCCGTACCCTAACCCTCACCCTAACCCTAACCCTAACCCTAATCTACCCTTGACTGCTTCTGCCTCCAATAGATTTCCTAAGCACTAGTGTTTTAAGGAACAGGTTAAAAAGAGAATCCTAATGTGATTTCGTGATAATGGGTGTGTTCCTTATCTTCTCCTAGTGTCTAAACTCATCTCCATGGCTGGACCCCCAAATAATATTCCTTTACGTGCTAAGGGGTATCTAGAGAGTGTGATAGGTTTAATAACTACCCTCACCCTAACGCGTACCCTAACCCTAACCGCTACCCTAACCCTAACGAGTACCCTAATCCTAACACGTACCCTAAACCGAGCCCTAACTCTAACACTAACCCTAACCCTAACCCTAAACCATACCCTACGCCCTACCCGAAACCCTCCCTGAACCCGTACCCTAAGCCGTACCCTAACCCTCACCCTAACCCTAACCCTAACCCTAAGCTACCCTTGACTGCTTCTGCCTCCAATAGCTTTCCTAACCACTACTGTTTTAAGGAACAGTTTAAAAAGAGAATCATATTGTGATTTCATGATAATGGGTGTGTTCCTTATCTTCTCCTAGTGTCTAAACCCTTCTCCATGGCTGGACCCCCAAATAATATTCCTTTACGTGCTAAGGGGTATCTAGAGAGTGGGATAGGTTTAATAACTACCCTCACCCTAAAGCGTACCCTAACCCTAACCCCTACCCTAACACTAACGCGTACCCTAATCCTAACCCGTACCCTAAACCGAGCCCTAACCCTAACACTAACCCTAACCCTAACTCTAACCCATACCCTACGCCCTACCCGAACCCCTCCCCGAACCCGTACCCTAAGCCGTACCCTAACCTTCACCCTAACCCTAACCCTAACCCTAAGCTACCCTTGACGGCTTCTGCCTCCAATAGATTTCCTAAGCACTAGTGATTTAAGGAACAGGTTTAAAAGAGAATCCTAATGTGATTTCTTGATAATGGGTGTGTTCCTTATCTTCTCCTCGTGTCTAAACTCTTCTCCATGGCTGGACCCCCAAATAATATTCCTTTACGTGCTAAGTGGTATCTAGAGAGTGGGATAGGTTTAATAACAACCCTCACCCTAACGCGTATCCTAACCCTAACCCCTACCCTAACCCTAACGCATACCCTAATCCTAACCCGTACCCTAAACCGAGCCCTAACCCTAACACTAGCCCGAACCCTAACCCTAACCCATACCCTACGCCCTACACGAACCCCTCCCCGAACCCGTATCGTAAGCCGTACCCTAACCCTCACCCTAACCCTAACCCTAACCCTTAGCTACCCTTGACTGCTTCTGCCTCCAATAGATTTCCTAAGCACTAGTGTTTTAAGGAACAGTTTAAAAAGAGAATCATATTGTGATTTCTTGATAATGGGTGTGTTCCTTATCTTCTCCTAGTGTCTAAATTCTTCTCCATGGCTGGACCCCCAAATAATATTCCTTTACGTGCTAAGGGGTATCTAGAGAGTGTGATAGGTTTAATAACTACCCCCACCCTAACGCGTACCCTAACCCTAACCCCTGCCCTAACCCTAACGCGTACCCTAATCCTAACCCGTACCCTAAACCGAGCCCTAACCCTAACACTAACCCTAACCCTAACCCTAACCCATACCCTACGCCCTACCCGAAACCCTCCCCGAACCCGTACCCTAAGCCGTACCCTAACCCTCACCCTAACCCTAACCCTAACCCTAAGCTACACTTGACTGCTTCTGCCTCCAATAGATTTCCTAACCACTAGTGTTTTAAGGAACAGTTTAAAAAGAGAATCATATTGTGATTTCTTGATAATGGGTGTGTTCCTTATCTTCTTCTAGTGTCTAAACCCTTCTCCATGGCTGGACCCCCAAATAATATTCCTTTACGTGCTAAGGGGTATCTAGAGAGTGGGATAGGTTTAATAACTACCCTCACCCTAAAGCGTACCCTAACCCTAACCACTACCCTAACACTAACGCGTACCCTAATCCTAACCCGTACCCTAAACCGAGCCCTAACCCTAACACTAACCCTAACCCTAACCCTAACCCATACCCTACGCCCTACCCGAACCCCTCCCCGAACCCGTACCCTAAGCCGTACCCTAACCCTCACCCTAACCCTAACCCTAACCCTAAGCTACCCTTGACTGCTTCTGCCTCCAATAGATTTCCTAAGCACTAGTGTTTTAAGGAACAGGTTAAAAAGAGAATCCTAATGTGATTTCTTGATAATGGGTGTGTTCCTTATCTTCTCCTAGTGTCTAAACTCTTCTCCATGGCTGGACCCCCAAATAATATTCCTTTACGTGCTAAGGGGTATCTAGAGAGTGTGATAGGTTTAATAACTACCCCCACCCTAACGCGTACCCTAACCCTAACCCCTGCCCTAACCCTAACGCGTACCCTAATCCTAACCCGTACCCTAAACCGAGCCCTAACCCTAACACTAACCCTAACCCTAACCCTAACCCATACCCTACGCCCTACCTGAACCCCTCTCCGAACCCGTACCCTAAGCCATACCCTAACCCTCACCCTAACCCTAACCCTAACCCTAAGCTACCCTTGGCAGCTTCTGCCTCCAATAGATTTCCTAAGCACTAGTGTTTTAAGGAACAGGTTAAAAAGAGAATCCTAATGTGATTTCGTGATAATGGGTGTGTTCCTTATCTTCTCCTAGTGTCTAAACTCTTCTCCATGGCTGGACCCCCAATAATATTCCTGTACGTGCTAAGGGGTATCTAGAGAGTGGGATAGGTTTAATAACTACCCTCACCCTATCGCGTACACTAACCCTAACCCCTACCCTAACCCTAACGCGTACCCTAATCCTATCCTGTACCCTAAACCGAGCCCTAACCCTAACACTAGCCCTAACCCTAACCCTAACCCATACCCTACGCCCTACCCGAACACCTCCCCGAACCCGTACCCTAAGCCGTACCCTAACCCTCACCCTAACCCTAACCCTAACCCTAAGCTACCCTTGACGGCTTCTGCCTCCAATAGATTTCCTAAGCACTAGTGTTTTAAGGAACATGTTAAAAAGAGAATCCTAATGTGATTTCTTGATAATGGGTGTGTTCCTTGTCTTCTCCTCGTGTCTAAACTCTTCTCCATGGCTGGACCCCCAAATAATATTCCTTTATGTGCTAAGGGGTATCTAGAGAGTGGGATAGGTTTAATAACTACCCTCACCCTAAAGCGTACCCTAACCCTAACCACTACCCTAACACTAACGCGTACCCTAATCCTAACCCGTACCATAAACCGAGCCCTAACCCTAACACTAACCCTAACCCTAACCCTAATCCATACCCTACGGCCTACCCGAACCCCTCCCCGAACCCGTACCCTAAGCCGTACCCTAACCCTCACCCTAACCCTAACCCTAACCCTAAGCTACCCTTGACTGCTTCTGCCTCCAATAGATTTCCTAAGCACTAGTGTTTTAAGGAACAGGTTAAAAAGAGAATCCTAATGTGATTTCTTGATAATGGGTGTGTTCCTTATCTTCTCCTCGTGTCTAAACTCTTCTCCATGGCTGGACCCCCAAATAATATTCCTTTACGTGCTAAGGGGTATCTAGAGAGTGGGATAGGTTTAATAACTACCCTCACCCTAACGCGTACCCTAACCCTAACCCCTACCCGAACCCTAACGCGTACCCTAATCCTAACCCGTACCCTAAACCGAGCCCTAACCCTAACACTAGCCCTAACCCTAACTCTAACCCATACCCTACGCCCTACCCGAACCCCTCCCCGAACCCGTACCCTAATCCGTACCCTAACCCTCACCCTAACCCTAACCCTAACCCTAAGCTACCCTTGACTGCTTCTGCCTCCAATAGATTTCCTAAGCCCTAGTGTTTTAAGGAACAGTTTAAAAAGAGAATCATATTGTGATTTCTTGATAATGGGTGTGTTCCTTATCTTCTCCTAGTGTCTAAATTCTTCTCCATGGCTGGACCCCCAAATAATATTCCTTTACGTGTTAAGGGGTATCTAGAGAGTGGGATAGGTTTAATAACTACCCCCACCCTAACGCGTACCCTATCCCTAACCCCTACCCTAACCCTAACGCGTACCCTAATCCTAACCTGTACTCTAAACCGAGCCCTAACCCTAACACTAGCCCTAACCCTAACCCTAACCCATACCCTACGCCCTACCCGAACCCCTCCCCGAACCCGTACCCTAAGCCGTACCCTAACCCTCACCCTAACCCTAACCCTAACCCTAAGCTACCCTTGTCTGCTTCTGCCTCCAATAGATTTCCTAACCACTAGTGTTTTAAGGAACAGTTTAAAAAGAGAATCATATTGTGATTTCTTGATAATGGGTGTGTTCCTTATCTTCTCCTAGTGTCTAAACCCTTCTCCATGGCTGGACCCCCAAATAATATTCCTTTACGTGCTAAGGGGTATCTAGGGAGTGGGATAGGTTTAATAACTACCCTCACCCTAAAGCGTATCCTAACCCTAACCACTACCCTAACACTAACGCGTACCCTAATCCTAACCCGTACCCTAAACCGAGCCCTAACCCTAACACTAACCCTAACCCTAACCCTAACCCATACCCTACGGCCTACCCGAACCCCTCCCCGAACCCGTACCCTAAGCCGTACCCTAACCCTCACCCTAACCCTAACCCTAACCCTAAGCTACCCTTGACGGCTTCTGCCTCCAATAGATTTCCTAAGCACTAGTGTTTTAAGGAACAGGTTAAAAAGAGAATCCTAATGTGATTTCTTGATAATGGGTGTGTTCCTTATCTTCTCCTCGTGTCTAAACTCTTCTCCATGGCTGGACCCCCAAATAATATTCCTTTACGTGCTAAGGGGTATCTAGAGAGTGTGATAGGTTTAATAACTACCCCCACCCTAACGCGTACCCAAACCCTAACCCCTGCCCTAACCCTAACGCGTACCCTAATCCTAAACCGTACCCTAAACCGAGCCCTAAACCTAACACTAACCCTAACCCTAACCCTAACCCATACCCTACGCCCTACCCGAACCCCTCCCCGAACCCGTACCCTAAGCCATACCCTAACCCTCACCCTAACCCTAACCCTAACCCTAAGCTACCCTTGACTGCTTCTGCCTCCAATAGATTTCCTAAGCACTAGTGTTTTAAGGAACAGGTTAAAAAGACAATCCTAATGTGATTTCGTGATAATGGGTGTGTTCCTTATCTTCTCCTAGTGTCTAAACTCTTCTCCATGGCTGGACCCCCAATAATATTCCTGTACGTGCTAAGGGGTATCTAGAGAGTGGGATAGGTTTAATAACTACCCCCACCCTAACGCGTACCCTAACCCTAACCCCTACCCTAACCCTAACGCGTACCCTAATCCTAACCCGTACCCTAAACCGAGCCCTAACCCTAACACTAACCCTAACCCTAACCCTAACCCATACCCTACGCCCTACCCGAACCCCTCCCCGAACCCGTACCCTAAGCCGTACCCTAACCCTCACCCTAACCCTAACCCTAACCCTAAGCTACCCTTGACTGCTTCTGCCTCCAATAGATTTCCTAAGCACTAGTGTTTTAAGGAACAGGTTAAAAAGAGAATCCTAATGTGATTTCGTGATAATGGGTGTGTTCCTTATCTTCTCCTAGTGTCTAAACTCTTCTCCATGGCTGGACCCCCAATAATATTCCTGTACGTGCTAAGGGGTATCTAGAGAGTGGGATAGGTTTAATAACTACCCTCACCCTAACGTGTACACTAACCCTAACCCCTACCCTAACCCTAACGCGTACCCTAATCCTAACCTGTACCCTAAACCGAGCCCTAACCCTAACACTAGCCCTAACCCTAACCCTAACCCATAACCTACGCCCTCCCCGAACCCCTCCCCGAACCCGTACCCTAAGCCGTACCCTAACCCTCACCCTAACCCTAACACTAACCCTAAGCTACCCTTGACGGCTTCTGCCTCCAATAGATTTCCTAAGCACTAGTGTTTTAAGGAACATGTTAAAAAGAGAATCCTAATGTGATTTCTTGATAAGGGGTGTGTTCCTTATCTTCTCCTCGTGTCTAAACTCTTCTCCATGGCTGGACCCCCAAATAATATTCCTTTATGTGATAAGGGGTATCTAGAGAGTGTGATAGGCTTAATAACTACCCTCACCCTAACGCGTACCCTAACCCTAACCCCTACCCTAACCCTAGCGCGTACCCTAATCCTAACCCGTACCCTAAACCGAGCCCTAACCCTAACACTAACTCTAACCCTAACCCTAACCCATACCCTACGCCCTACCCGAAACCCTCCCCGAACCCGTACCCTAAGCCGTACCCTAACCCTCACCCTAACCCTAACCCTAACACTAAGCTACCCTTGACTGCTTCTGCCTCCAATAGCTTTCCTAACCACTAGTGTTTTAAGGAACAGTTTAAAAAGAGAATCACATTGTGATTTCTTGATAATGGGTGTGTTCCTTATCTTCTCCTCGTGTCTAAACTCTTCTCCATGGCTGGACTCCCAAATAATATTCCTTTACGTGCTAAGGGGTATCTAGAGAGTGGGATAGGTTTAATAACTACCCTCACACTAACGCGTACCCTAACCCTAACCCCTACCCTAACCCTAGCGCGTACCCTAATCCTAACCCATACCCTAAACCGAGCCCTAACCCTAACACTAACTCTAACCCTAACCCTAACCCATACCCTACGCCCTACCCGAAACCCTCCCCGAACCCGTACCCTAAGCCGTACCCTAACCCTCACCCTAACCCTAACCCTAACCCTAAGCTACCCTTGTCTGCTTCTGCCTCCAATAGATTTCCTAACCACTAGTGTTTTAAGGAACAGTTTAAAAGGAGAATCATGCTGTGATTTCTTGATAATGGGTGTGTTCCTTATCTTCTCCTACTGTCTAAACCCTTCTCCATGGTTAGACCCCCAAATAATATTCCTTTACGTGCTAAGGGGTATCTAGAGAGTGTGATAGGTTTAATAACTACCCCCACCCTAACGCGTACCCTAACCCTAACCCCTGCCCTAACCCTAACGCGTACCCTAATCCTAAACCGTACCCTAAACCGAGCCCTAAACCTAACACTAACCCTAACCCTAACCCTAACCCATACCCTACGCCCTACCCGAACCCCTCCCCGAACCCGTACCCTAAGCCATACCCTAAACCTCACCCTAACCCTAACCCTAACCCTAAGCTACCCTTGACTGCTTCTGCCTCCAATAGATTTCCTAAGCACTAGTGTTTTAAGGAACAGGTTAAAAAGACAATCCTAATGTGATTTCGTGATAATGGGTGTGTTCCTTATCTTCTCCTAGTGTCTAAACTCTTCTCCATGGCTGGACCCCCAATAATATTCCTGTACGTGCTAAGGGGTATCTAGACAGTGGGATAGGTTTAATAACTACCCTCAACCTAACGCGTACACTAACCCTAACCCCTACCCTAACCCTAACGCGTACCCTAATCCTAACCCGTACCCTAAACCGAGCCCTAAACCTAACACTAGCCCTAACCCTAACCCTAACCCATACCCTACGCCCTACCCGAACACCTCCCCGAACCCGTACCCTAAGCCGTACCCTAACCCTCACCCTAACCCTAACCCTAACCCTAAGCTACCCTTGACGGCTTCTGCCTCCAATAGATTTCCTAAGCACTAGTGTTTTAAGGAACATGTTAAAAAGAGAATCCTAATGTGATTTCTTGATAATGGGTGTGTTCCTTGTCTTCTCCTCGTGTCTAAACTCTTCTCCATGGCTGGACCCCCCAATAATATTCCTTTATGTGCTAAGGGGTATCTAGAGAGTGTGATAGGTTTAATAACTACCCTCACCCTAACGCGTACCCTAACCATAACCCCTACCCTAACCCTAGCGCGTACCCTAATCCTAAACCGTACCCTAAACCGAGCCCTAATCCTAACACTAACTCTAACCCTAACCCTAACCCATACCCTACACCCTACCCGAACCCCTCACTGAACCCGTACCCTAAACCGTACCCTAACCCTCACCCTAACCCTAACCCTAAGCTACCCTTGACGGCTTCTGCCTCCAATAGATTTCCTAAGCACTAGTGTTTTAAGGAAGAGGTTAAAAAGAGAATCCTAATGTGATTTCTTGATAATGGGTGTGTTCCTTATCTTCTCCTCGTGTCTAAACTCTTCTCCATGGCTGGACTCCCAAATAATATTCCTTTACGTGCTAAGGGGTATCTAGAGAGTGGGATAGGTTTAATAACTACCCTCACACTAACGCGTACCCTAACCCTAACCCCTACCCGAACCCTAACGCGTACCCTAATCCTAACCCGTACCCTAAACCGAGCCCTAACCCTAACACTAGCCCTAACCCTAACCCTAACCCATACCCTACGCCCTACCCGAACCCCTACCCGAACCCATACCCTAAGCCGTACCCTAACCCTCACCCTAACCCTAACCCTAACCCTAAGCTACCCTTGTCTGCTTCTGCCTCCAATAGATTTCCTAACCACTAGTGTTTTAAGGAACAGTTTAAAAAGAGAATCATATGGTGATTTCTTGATAATGGGTGTGTTCCTTATCTTCTCCTAGTGTCTAAACCCTTCTCCATGGCTAGACCCCCAAATAATATTCCTTTACGTGCTAAGGGGTATCTAGAGAGTGTGATAGGTTTAATAACTACCCCCACCCTAACGCGTACCCTAACCCTAACCCCTGCCCTAACCCTAACGCGTACCCTAATCCTAAACCGTACCCTAAACCGAGCCCTAAACCTAACACTAACCCTAACCCTAACCCTAACCCATACCCTACGCCCTACCCGAACCCCTCCCCGAACCCGTACCCTAAGCCATACCCTAACCGTCACCCTAACCCTAACCCTAACCCTAAGCTACCCTTGACTGCTTCTGCCTCCAATAGATTTCCTAAGCACTAGTGTTTTAAGGAACAGGTTAAAAAGAGAATCCTAATGTGATTTCGTGATAATGGGTGTGTTCCTTATCTTCTCCTAGTGTCTAAACTCTTCTCCATGGCTGGACCCCCAATAATATTCCTGTACGTGCTAAGGGGTATCTAGAGAGTGGGATAGGTTTAATAACTACCCTCACCCTAACGCGTACCCTAACCCTAACCCCTACCCTAACCCTAACGCGTACCCTAATCCTAACCCGTACTCTAAACCGAGCCCTAAACCTAACACTAGCCCTAACCCTAACCCTAACCCATACCCTACGCCCTACCCGAACACCTCCCGGAACCCGTACCCTAAGCCGTACCCTAACCCTAACCCTAACCCTAAGCTACCCTTGACGGCTTCTGCCTCCAATAGATTTCCTAAGCACTAGTGTTTTAAGGAACATGTTAAAAAGAGAATCCTAATGTGATTTCTTGATAATGGGTGTGTTCCTTGTCTTCTCCTCGTGTCTAAACTCTTCTCCATGGCTGGACCCCCCAATAATATTCCTTTATGTGCTAAGGGGTATCTAGAGAGTGTGATAGGTTTAATAACTACCCTCACCCTAACGCGTACCCTAACCATAACCCCTACCCTAACCCTAGTGCGTACCCTAATCCTAACCCGTACCCTAAACCGAGCCCTAACCCTAACACTAACTCTAACCCTAACCCTAACCCATACCCTACGCCCTACCCGAACCCCTCCCTGAACCCGTACCCTAAACCGTACCCTAACCCTCACCCTAACCCTAACCCTAACCCTAAGCTACCCTTGACGGCTTCTGCCTCCAATAGATTTCCTAAGCACTAGTGTTTTAAGGAACAGGTTAAAAAGAGAATCCTAATGTGATTTCTTGATAATGGGTGTGTTCCTTATCTTCTCCTCGTGTCTAAACTCTTCTCCATGGCTGGACTCCCAAATAATATTCCTTTACGTGCTAAGGGGTATCTAGAGAGTGGGATAGGTTTAATAACTACCCCCACCCTAACGCGTACCCTAACCCTAACCCCTACCCTAACCCTAACGCGTACCCTAATCCTAACCCGTACCCTAAACCGAGCCCTAACCCTAACACTAACCCTAACCCTAACCCTAACCCATACCCTACGCCCTACCCGAACCCCTCCCCGAACCCGTACCCTAAGCCATACCCTAACCCTCACCCTAACCCTAACCCTAACCCTAAGCTACCCTTGACTGCTTCTGCCTCCAATAGATTTCCTAAGCACTAGTGTTTTAAGGAACAGGTTAAAAAGAGAATCCTAATGTGATTTCGTGATAATGGGTGTGTTCCTTATCTTCTCCTAGTGTCTAAACTCTTCTCCATGGCTGAACCCCCAATAATATTCCTGTACGTGCTAAGGGGTATCTAGAGAGTGGGATAGGTTTAATAACTACCCTCACCCTAACGTGTACACTAACCCTAACCCCTACCCGAACCCTAACGCGTACCCTAATCCTAACCCGTACCCTAAACCGAGCCCTAACCCTAACACTAGCCCTAACCCTAACCCTAACCCATACCCTACGCCCTACCCGAACCCCTACCCGAACCCATACCCTAAGCCGTACCCTAACCCTCACCCTAACCCTAACCCTAACCCTAAGCTACCCTTGTCTGCTTCTGCCTACAATAGATTTCCTAACCACTAGTGTTTTAAGGAACAGTTTAAAAAGAGAATCATATTGTGATTTCTTGATAATGGGTGTGTTCCTTGTCTTCTCCTCGTGTCTAAACTCTTCTCCATGGCTGGACCCCCCAATAATATTCCTTTATGTGCTAAGGGGTATCTAGAGAGTGTGATAGGTTTAATAACTACCCTCACCCTAACGCGTACCCTAACCATAACCCCTACCCTAACCCTAGTGCGTACCCTAATCCTAACCCGTACCCTAAACCGAGCCCTAACCCTAACACTAACTCTAACCCTAACCCTAACCCATACCCTACGCCCTACCCGAACCCCTCCCTGAACCCGTACCCTAAACCGTACCCTAACCCTCACCCTAACCCTAACCCTAACCCTAAGCTACCCTTGACGGCTTCTGCCTCCAATAGATTTCCTAAGCACTAGTGTTTTAAGGAACAGGTTAAAAAGAGAATCCTAATGTGATTTCTTGATAATGGGTGTGTTCCTTATCTTCTCCTCGTGTCTAAACTCTTCTCCATGGCTGGACTCCCAAATAATATTCCTTTACGTGCTAAGGGGTATCTAGAGAGTGGGATAGGTTTAATAACTACCCCCACCCTAACGCGTACCCTAACCCTAACCCCTACCCTAACCCTAACGCGTACCCTAATCCTAACCCGTACCCTAAACCGAGCCCTAACCCTAACACTAACCCTAACCCTAACCCTAACCCATACCCTACGCCCTAACCGAACCCCTCCCCGAACCCCTCCCCGAACCCGTACCCTAAGCCATACCCTAACCCTCACCCTAACCCTAACCCTAACCCTAAGCTACCCTTGACTGCTTCTGCCTCCAATAGATTTCCTAAGCACTAGTGTTTTAAGGAACAGGTTAAAAAGAGAATCCTAATGTGATTTCGTGATAATGGGTGTGTTCCTTATCTTCTCCTAGTGTCTAAACTCTTCTCCATGGCTGGACCCCCAATAATATTCCTGTACGTGCTAAGGGGTATCTAGAGAGTGGGATAGGTTTAATAACTACCCTCACCCTAACGTGTACACTAACCCTAACCCCTACCCTAACCCTAATGCGTACCCTAATCCTAACCTGTACCCTAAACCGAGCCATAACCCTAACACTAGCCCTAACCCTAACCCTAACCCATACCCTACGCCCTCCCCGAACCCCTCCCCGAACCCGTACCCTAAGCCGTACCCTAACCCTCACCCTAACCCTAACCCTAACCCTAAGCTACCCTTGACGGCTTCTGCCTCCAATAGATTTCCTAAGCACTAGTGTTTTAAGGAACATGTTAAAAAGAGAATCCTAATGTGATTTCTTGATAAGGGGTGTGTTCCTTATCTTCTCCTCGTGTCTAAACTCTTCTCCATGGCTGGACCCCCAAATAATATTCCTTTATGTGATAAGGGGTATCTAGAGAGTGTGATAGGTTTAATAACTACCCTCACCCTAACGCGTACCCTAACCCTAACCCCTACCCTAACCCTAGCGCGTACCCTAATCCTAACCCGTACCCTAAACCGAGCCCTAACCCTAACACTAACTCTAACCCTAACCCTAACCCATATCCTACGCCCTACCCGAAACCCTCCCCGAACCCGTACCCTAAGCCGTACCCTAACCCTCACCCTAACCCTAACCCTAACCCTAAGCTACCCTTGACTGCTTCTGCCTCCAATAGCTTTCCTAACCACTAGTGTTTTAAGGAACAGTTTAAAAAGAGAATCACATTGTGAATTCTTGATAATGGGTGTGTTCCTTATCTTCTCCTCGTGTCTAAACTCTTCTCCATGGCTGGACTCCCAAATAATATTCCTTTACGTGCTAAGGGGTATCTAGAGAGTGGGATAGGTTTAATAACTACCCTCACACTAACGCGTACCCTAACCCTAACCCCTACCCTAACCCTAGCGCGTACCCTAATCCTAACCCGTACCCTAAACCGAGCCCTAACCCTAACACTAACTCTAACCCTAACCCTAACCCATACCCTACGCCCTACCCGAAACCCTCCCCGAACCCGTACCCTAAGCTGTACCCTAACCCTCACCCTAACCCTAACCCTAACCCTAAGCTACCCTTGTCTGCTTCTGCCTCCAATAGATTTCCTAACCACTAGTGTTTTAAGGAACAGTTTAAAAAGAGAATCATATTGTGATTTCTTGATAATGGGTGTGTTCCTTATCTTCTCCTAGTGTCTAAACCCTTCTCCATGGCTAGACCCCCAAATAATATTCCTTTACGTGCTAAGGGGTATCTAGAGAGTGTGATAGGTTTAATAAATACCCCCACCCTAACGCGTACCCTAACCCTAACCCCTGCCCTAACCCTAACGCGTACCCTAATCCTAAACCGTACCCTAAACCGAGCCCTAAACCTAACACTAACCCTAACCCTAACCCTAACCCATACCCTACGCCCTACCCGAACCCCTCCCCGAACCCGTACCCTAAGCCATACCCTAACCCTCACCCTAACCCTAACCCTAACCCAAAGCTACCCTTGACTGCTTCTGCCTCCAATAGATTTCCTAAGCACTAGTGTTTTAAGGAACAGGTTAAAAAGACAATCCTAATGTGATTTCGTGATAATGGGTGTGTTCCTTATCTTCTCCTAGTGTCTAAACTCTTCTCCATGGCTGGACCCCCAATAATATTCCTGTACGTGCTAAGGGGTATCTAGACAGTGAGATAGGTTTAATAACTACCCTCAACCTAACGCGTACACTAACCCTAACCCCTACCCTAACCCTAACGCGTACCCTAATCCTAACCCGTACCCTAAACCGAGCCCTAAACCTAACACTAGCCCTAACCCTAACCCTAACCCATACCCTACGCCCTACCCGAACACCTCCCCGAACCCGTACCCTAAGCCGTACCCTAACCCTCACCCTAACCCTAACCCTAACCCTAACCCTAAGCTACCCTTGACGGCTTCTGCCTCCAATAGATTTCCTAAGCACTAGTGTTTTAAGGAACATGTTAAAAAGAGAATCCTAATGTGATTTCTTGATAATGGGTGTGTTCCTTGTCTTCTCCTCGTGTCTAAACTCTTCTCCATGGCTGGACCCCCCAATAATATTCCTTTATGTGCTAAGGGGTATCTAGAGAGTGTGATAGGTTTAATAACTACCCTCACCCTAACGCGTACCCTAACCATAACCCCTACCCTAACCCTAGCGCGTACCCTAATCCTAAACCGTACCCTAATCCGAGCCCTAATCCTAACACTAACTCTAACCCTAACCCTAACCCATACCCTACACCCTACCCGAACCCCTCCCTGAACCCGTACCCTAAACCGTACCCTAACCCTCACCCTAACCCTAACCCTAACCCTAAGCTACCCTTGACGGCTTCTGCCTCCAATAGATTTCCTAAGCACTAGTGTTTTAAGGAAGAGGTTAAAAAGAGAATCCTAATGTGATTTCTTGATAATGGGTGTGTTCCTTATCTTCTCCTCGTGTCTAAACTCTTCTCCATGGCTGGACTCCCAAATAATATTCCTTTACGTGCTAAGGGGTATCTAGAGAGTGGGATAGGTTTAATAACTACCCTCACACTAACGCGTACCCTAACCCTAACCCCTACCCGAACCCTAACGCGTACCCTAATCCTAACCCGTACCCTAAACCGAGGCCTAACCCTAACACTAGCCCTAACCCTAAACCTAACCCATACCCTACGCCCTACCCGAACCCCTACCCGAACCCATACCCTAAGCCGTACCCTAACCCTCACCCTAACCCTAACCCTAACCCTAAGCTACCCTTGTCTGCTTCTGCCTCCAATAGATTTCCTAACCACTAGTGTTTTAAGGAACAGTTTAAAAAGAGAATCATATTGTGATTTCTTGATAATGGGTGTGTTCCTTATCTTCTCCTAGTGTCTAAACTCTTCTCCATGGCTGGACTCCCAAATAATATTCCTTTACGTGCTAAGGGGTATCTAGAGAGTGTGATAGGTTTAATAACTACCCCCACCCTAACGCGTACCCTAACCCTAACCCCTGCCCTAACCCTAACGCGTACCCTAATCCTAAACCGTAACCTAAACCGAGCCCTAAACCTAACACTAACCCTAACCCTAACCCTAACGCATACCCTACGCCCTACCCGAACCCCTCCCCGAACCCGTACCCTAAGCCATACCCTAACCGTCACCCTAACCCTAACCCTAACCCTAAGCTACCCTTGACTGCTTCTGCCTCCAATAGATTTCCTAAGCACTAGTGTTTTAAGGAACAGGTTAAAAAGAGAATCCTAATGTGATTTCGTGATAATGGGTGTGTTCCTTATCTTCTCCTAGTGTCTAAACTCTTCTCCATGGCTGGACCCCCAATAATATTCCTGTACGTGCTAAGGGGTATCTAGAGAGTGGGATAGGTTTAATAACTACCCTCACCCTAACGCGTACACTAACCCTAACCCCTACCCTAACCCTAACGCGTACCCTAATCCTAACCCGTACTCTAAACCGAGCCCTAAACCTAACACTAGCCCTAACCCTAACCCTAACACATACCCTACGCCCTACCCGAACACCTCCCGGAACCCGTACCCTAAGCCGTACCCTAACCCTCACCCTAACCCTAACCCTAACCCTAAGCTACCCTTGACGGCTTCTGCCTCCAATAGATTTCCTAAGCACTAGTGTTTTAAGGAACATGTTAAAAAGAGAATCCTAATGTGATTTCTTGATAATGGGTGTGTTCCTTGTCTTCTCCTCGTGTCTAAACTCTTCTCCATGGCTGGACCCCCCAATAATATTCCTTTATGTGCTAAGGGGTATCTAGAGAGTGTGATAGGTTTAATAACTACCCTCACCCTAACGCGTACCCTAACCATAACCCCTACCCTAACCCTAGTGCGTACCCTAATCCTAACCCGTACCCTAAACCGAGCCCTAACCCTAACACTAACTCTAACCCTAACCCTAACCCATACCCTACGCCCTACCCGAACCCCTCCCTGAACCCGTACCCTAAACCGTACCCTAACCCTCACCCTAACCCTAACCCTAACCCTAAGCTACCCTTGACGGCTTCTGCCTCCAATAGATTTCCTAAGCACTAGTGTTTTAAGGAACAGGTTAAAAAGAGAATCCTAATGTGATTTCTTGATAATGGGTGTGTTCCTTATCTTCTCCTCGTGTCTAAACTCTTCTCCATGGCTGGACTCCCAAATAATATTCCTTTACGTGCTAAGGGGTATCTAGAGAGTGGGATAGGTTTAATAACTACCCCCACCCTAACGCGTACCCTATCCCTAACCCCTACCCTAACCCTAACGCGTACCCTAATCCTAACCCGTACCCTAAACCGAGCCCTAACCCTAACACTAACCCTAACCCTAACCCTAACCCATACCCTACGCCCTACCCGAACCCCTCCCCGAACCCGTACCCTAAGCCATACCCTAACCCTCACCCTAACCCTAACCCTAACCCTAAGCTACCCTTGACTGCTTCTGCCTCCAATAGATTTCCTAAGCACTAGTGTTTTAAGGAACAGGTTAAAAAGAGAATCCTAATGTGATATCGTGATAATGGGTGTGTTCCTTATCTTCTCCTAGTGTCTAAACTCTTCTCCATGGCTGGACCCCCAATAATATTCCTGTACGTGCTAAGGGGTATCTAGAGAGTGGGATAGGTTTAATAACTACCCTCACCCTAACGTGTACACTAACCCTAACCCCTACCCTAACCCTAACGCGTACCCTAATCCTAACCTGTACCCTAAACCGAGCCCTAACCCTAACACTAGCCCTAACCCTAACCCTAACCCATACCCTACGCCCTCCCCGAACCCCTCCCCGAACCCGTACCCTAAGCCGTACCCTAACCCTCACCCTAACCCTAAGCTACCCTTGACGGCTTCTGCCTCCAATAGATTTCCTAAGCACTAGTGTTTTAAGGAACATGTTACAAAGAGAATCCTAAAGTGATTTCTTGATAAGGGGTGTGTTCCTTATCTTCTCCTCGTGTCTAAACTCTTCTCCATGGCTGGACCCCCAAATAATATTCCTTTATGTGATAAGGGGTATCTAGAGAGTGTGATAGGTTTAATAACTACCCTCACCCTAACGCGTACCCTAACCCTAACCCCTACCCTAACCCTAGCGCGTACCCTAATCCTAACCCGTACCCTAAACCTAGCCCTAACCCTAACACTAACTCTAACCCTAACCCTAACCCATACCCTACGCCCTACCCGAAACCCTCCCCGAACCCGTACCCTAAGCCGTACCCTAACCCTCACCCTAACCCTAACCCTAACCCTAAGCTACCCTTGACTGCTTCTGCCTCCAATAGCTTTCCTAACCACTAGTGTTTTAAGGAGCAGTTTAAAAAGAGAATCACATTGTGATTTCTTGATAATGGGTGTGTTCCTTATCTTCTCCTCGTGTCTAAACTCTTCTCCATGGCTGGACCCCCAAATAATAGTCCTTTACGTGCTAAGGTGTATCGAGAGAGTGTGATAGGTTTAAAAACTACCCCCACCCTAACGCGTACCCTAACCATAACCCCTACCCTAACCCTAACGCGTACCCTAATCCTAACCCGTACCCTAAACCGAGCCCTAACCCTAACACTAACCCTAACCCTAACCCTAACCCATACCCTACGCCCTACCTGAACCCCTCCCCGAACCCGTACCCTAAGCCATACCCTAACTCTCACCCTAACCCTAACCCTAACCCTAAGCTACCCTTGACTGCTTCTGCCTCCAATAGATTTCCAAAGCACTAGTGTTTTAAGGAACAGGTTAAAAAGAGAATCCTAATGTGATTTCTTGATAATGGGTGTGTTCCTTATCTTCTCCTAGTGCCTAAACTCTTCTCCATGGCTGGACCCCCAAATAATATTCCTTTACGTACTAAGGGGTATCTAGAGAGTGGGATAGTTTTAATAACTAACCTCACCCTATCGTGTACCCTAACCCTAACACCTACCCTAACACTAACGCGTACCCTAATCCTAACCCGTACCCTAAACCGAGCCCTAACCCTAACACTAACCCTAACCCTAACCCTAACCCATACCCTACGCCCTACCCGAACCCCTCCCCGAGCCCGTACCCTAAGCCGTACCCTAACCCTCACCCTAACCCTAACCCTAACCCTAAGCTACCCTTGACGGCTTCTGCCTCCAATAGATTTCCTAAGCAATAGTGTTTTAAGGAACAGGTTAAAAAGAGAATCCTAATGTGATTTCGTGATAATGGGTGTGTTCCTTATTTTCTCCTAGTGTCTAAACTCTTCTCCATGGCTGGACCCCCAAATAATATTCCTTTACGTGCTAAGGGGTATCTAGAGAGTGTGATAGGTTTAATAACTACCCCCACCCTAACGCGTACCCTAACCCTAACCCCTACCCTAACCCTAACGCGTACCCTAATCCTAACCCATAACCTAAACCGAGCCCTAACCCTAACACTAACCCTAACGCTAACCCGAAACCATACCCTACGCCCTACCCGAACCCCTCCCCGAACCCGTACCCTAAGCCATACCCTAACCCTCACCCTAACCCTAACCCTAACCCTAAGCTACCCTTGACTGCTTCTGCCTCCAATAGATTTCCTAAGCACTAGTGTTTTAAGGAACAGGTTAAAAAGAGAATCCTAATGTGATTTCGTGATAATGGGTGTGTTCCTTATCTTCTCCTAGTGTCTAAACTCTTCTCCATGGCTGGACCCCCAAATAATATTCCTTTATGAGCTAAGGGGTATCTAGAGAGTGTGATAGGTTTAATAACTACCCTCACCCTAACGCGTACCCTAACCCTAACCCCTACCCTAACCCTAGCACGTACCCTAATCCTAACCCGTACCCTAAACCGAGCCCTAACCCTAACACTAGCCCTAACCCTAACCCTAACACATACCCTACGCCCTACCCGAACCCCTCCCCGAACCCGTACCCTAAGCCGTACCCTAAGCCGTACCCTAACCCTAACCCTAACCCTAAGCTACCCTTGACTGCTTCTGCCTCCAATAGATTTCCTAAGCACTAGTATTTTAAGGAACAGGTTAAAAAGAGAATCACATTGTGATTTCTTGATAATGGGTGTGTTCCTTATCTTCTCCTAGTGTCTAAACTCTTCTCCATGGCTGGACCCCCAAATAATATTCCTTTACGTGCTAAGGGGTATCTAGAGAGTGTGATAGGTTTAATAACTACCCTCACCCTAACGCGTACCCTAACCCTAACCGCTACCCTATCCCTATCGAGTACCCTAATCCTAACCCGTACCCTAAACCGAGCCCTAACCCTAACACTAACCCTAACCCTAACCCTAACCCATACCCTACGCCCTACCCGAAACCCTCCCCGAACCCGTACCCTAAGCCGTACCCTAACCCTCACCCTAACCCTAACCCTAACCCTAAGCTACCCTTGACTGCTTCTGCCTCCAATAGATTTCCTAAGCACTAGTGTTTTAAGGAACAGGTTAAAAAGAGAATCCTAATGTGATTTCTTGATAATGGGTGTGTTCCTTTTCTTCTCCTCGTGTCTAAACTCTTCTCCATGGCTGGACCCCCAAATAATATTCCTTTACGTGCTAAGGGGTATCTAGAGAGTGTGATAGGTTTAATAACTACCCCCACCCTAACGCGTACCCTAACCCTAACCCCTGCCCTAACCCTAACGCGTACCCTAATCCTAACCCGTACCCTAAACCGAGCCCTAACCCTAACACTAACCCTAACCCTAACCCTAACCCATACCCTACGCCCTACCCGAAACCCTCCCCGAACCCGTACCCTAAGCCGTACCCTAACCCTCACCCTAACCCTAACCCTAACCCTAAGCTACCCTTGACTGCTTCTGCCTCCAATAGATTTCCTAACCACTAGTGTTTTAAGGAACAGTTTAAAAAGAGAATCATATTGTGATTTCTTGATAATGGGTGTGTTCCTTATCTTCTTCTAGTGTCTAAACCCTTCTCCATGGCTGGACCCCCAAATAATATTCCTTTACGTGCTAAGGGGTATCTAGAGAGTGGGATAGGTTTAATAACTACCCTCACCCTAAAGCGTACCCTAACCCTAACCACTACCCTAACACTAACGCGTACCCTAATCCTAACCCGTACCCTAAACCGAGCCCTAACCCTAACACTAACCCTAACCCTAACCCTAACCCATACCCTACGCCCTACCCGAACCCCTCCCCGAACCCGTACCCTAAGCCGTACCCTAACCCTCACCCTAACCCTAACCCTAACCCTAAGCTACCCTTGACGGCTTCTGCCTCCAATAGATTTCCTAAGCACTAGTGTTTTAAGGAACATGTTAAAAAGAGAATCCTAATGTGATTTCTTGATAATGGGTGTGTTCCTTGTCTTCTCCTCGTGTCTAAACTCTTCTCCATGGCTGGACCCCCCAATAATATTCCTTTATGTGCTAAGGGGTATCTAGAGAGTGTGATAGGTTTAATAACTACCCTCACCCTAACGCGTATCCTAACCATAACCCCTACCCTAACCCTAGCGCGTACCCTAATCCTAAACCGTACCCTAAACCGAGCCCTAATCCTAACACTAACTCTAACCCTAACCCTAACCCATACCCTACACCCTACCCGAACCCCTCCCTGAACCCGTACCCTAAACCGTACCCTAACCCTCACCCTAACCCTAACCCTAACCCTAAGCTACCCTTGACGGCTTCTGCCTCCAATAGATTTCCTAAGCACTAGTGTTTTAAGGAAGAGGTTAAAAAGAGAATCCTAATGTGATTTCTTGATAATGGGTGTGTTCCTTTTCTTCTCCTCGTGTCTAAACTCTTCTCCATGGCTGGACTCCCAAATAATATTCCTTTACGTGCTAAGGGGTATCTAGAGAGTGGGATAGGTTTAATAACTACCCTCACACTAACGCGTACCCTAACCCTAACCCCTACCCGAACCCTAACGCGTCCCCTAATCCTAACCCGTACCCTAAACCGAGCCCTAACCCTAACACTAGCCCTAACCCTAACCCTAACCCATACCCTACGCCCTACCCGAACCCCTACCCGAACCCATACCCTAAGCCGTACCCTAACCCTCACCCTAACCCTAACCCTAACCCTAAGCTACCCTTGTCTGCTTCTGCCTCCAATAGATTTCCTAACCA
Organism: Balaenoptera acutorostrata; assembly: GCF_949987535.1. Taxonomy (NCBI): domain Eukaryota; kingdom Metazoa; phylum Chordata; class Mammalia; order Artiodactyla; family Balaenopteridae; genus Balaenoptera; species Balaenoptera acutorostrata. Next base: position 41,613 of record NW_026646560.1, read on the forward strand.
CTAGTGTTTTAAGGAACAGTTTAAAAAGAGAATCATATTGTGATTTCTTGATAATGGGTTTGTTCCTTATCTTCTCCTAGTGTCTAAACCCTTCTCCATGGCTAGACCCCCAAATAATATTCCTTTACGTGCTAAGGGGTATCTAGAGAGTGTGATAGGTTTAATAACTACCCCCACCCTAACGCGTACCCTAACCCTAACCCCTGCCCTAACCCTAACGCGTACCCTAATCCTAAACCGTACCCTAAACCGAGCCCTAAACCTAACACTAACCCTAACCCTAACCCTAACCCATACCCTACGCCCTACCCGAACCCCTCCCCGAACCCGTACCCTAAGCCATACCCTAACCGTCACCCTAACCCTAACCCTAACCCTAAGCTACCCTTGAATGCTTCTGCCTCCAATAGATTTCCTAAGCACTAGTGTTTTAAGGAACATGTTAAAAAGAGAATCCTAATGTGATTTCTTGATAATGGGTGTGTTCCTTGTCTTCTCCTCGTGTCTAAACTCTTCTCCATGGCTGGACCCCCCAATAATATTCCTTTATGTGCTAAGGGGTATCTAGAGAGTGTGATAGGTTTAATAACTACCCTCACCCTAACGCGTACCCTAACCATAACCCCTACCCTAACCCTAGTGCGTACCCTAATCCTAACCCGTACCCTAAACCGAGCCCTAACCCTAACACTAACTCTAACCCTAACCCTAACCCATACCCTACGCCCTACCCGAACCCCTCCCTGAACCCGTACCCTAAACCGTACCCTAACCCTCACCCTAACCCTAACCCTAACCCTAAGCTACCCTTGACGGCTTCTGCCTCCAATAGATTTCCTAAGCACTAGTGTTTTAAGGAACAGGTTAAAAAGAGAATCCTAATGTGATTTCTTGATAATGGGTGTGTTCCTTATCTTCTCCTCGTGTCTAAACTCTTCTCCATGGCTGGACTCCCAAATAATATTCCTTTACGTGCTAAGGGGTATCTAGAGAGTGGGATAGGTTTAATAACTACCCCCACCCTAACGCGTACCCTAACCCTAACACCTACCCTAACCCTAACGCGTACCCTAATCCTAACCCATACCCTCAACCGAGCCCTAACCCTAACACTAACCCTAACCCTAACCCTAACCCATACCCTACGCCCTACCCGAACCCCTCCCCGAACCCGTACCCTAAGCCATACCCTAACCCTCACCCTAACCCTAACCCTAACCCTAAGCTACCCTTGACTGCTTCTGCCTCCAATAGATTTCCTAAGCACTAGTGTTTTAAGGAACAGGTTAAAAAGAGAATCCTAATGTGATTTCGTGATAATGGGTGTGTTCCTTATCTTCTCCTAGTGTCTAAACTCTTCTCCATGGCTGGACCCCCAATAATATTCCTGTACGTGCTAAGGGGTATCTAGAGAGTGGGATAGGTTTAATAACTACCCTCATCCTAACGTGTACACTAACCCTAACCCCTACCCTAACCCTAACGCGTACCCTAATCCTAACCTGTACCCTAAACCGAGCCCTAACCCTAACACTAGCCCTAACCCTAACCCTAACCCATACCCTACGCCCTCCCCGAACCCCTCCCCGAACCCGTACCCTAAGCCGTACCCTAACCCTCATCCTAACCCTAAGCTACCCTTGACGGCTTCTGCCTCCAATAGATTTCCTAAGCACTAGTGTTTTAAGGAACATGTTAAAAAGAGAATCCTAATGTGATTTCTTGATAAGGGGTGTGTTCCTTATCTTCTCCTCGTGTCTAAACTCTTCTCCATGGCTGGACCCCCAAATAATATTCCTTTATGTGATAAGGGGTATCTAGAGAGTGTGATAGGTTTAATAACTACCCCCACCCTAACGCGTACCCTAACCCTAACCCCTACCCTAACCCTAACGCGTACCCTAATCCTAACCCATACCCTAAACCGAGCCCTAACCCTAACACTAACCCTAACGCTAACCCGAAACCATACCCTACGCCCTACCCGAACCCCTCCCCGAACTCGTACCCTAAGCCATACCCTAACCCTCACCCTAACCCTAACCCTAACCCTAAGCTACCCTTGACTGCTTCTGCCTCCAATAGATTTCCTAAGCACTAGTGTTTTAAGGAACAGGTTAAAAAGAGAATCCTAATGTGATTTCGTGATAATGGGTGTGTTCCTTATCTTCTCCTAGTGTCTAACCTCTTCTCCATGGCTGGACCCCCAAATAATATTCCTTTATGAGCTAAGGGGTATCTAGAGAGTGTGATAGGTTTAATAACTACCCTCACCCTAACGCGTACCCTAACCCTAACCCCTACCCTAACCCTAGCACGTACCCTAATCCTAACCCGTACCCTAAACCGAGCCCTAACCCTAACACTAGCCCTAACCCTAACCCTAACACATACCCTACGCCCTACCCAAACCCCTCCCCGAACCCGTACCCTAAGCCGTACCCTAAGCCGTACCCTAACCCTAACCCTAACCCTAAGCTACCCTTCACTGCTTCTGCCTCCAATAGATTTCCTAAGCACTAGTATTTTAAGGAACAGGTTAAAAAGAGAATCACATTGTGATTTCTTGATAATGGGTGTGTTCCTTATCTTCTCCTAGTGTCTAAACTCTTCTCCATGGCTGGACCCCCAAATAATATTCCTTTACGTGCTAAGGGGTATCTAGAGAGTGTGATAGGTTTAATAACTACCCTCACCCTAACGCGTACCCTAACCCTAACCGCTACCCTATCCCTATCGAGTACCCTAATCCTAACCCGTACCCTAAACCGAGCCCTAACCCTAACACTAACCCTAACCCTAACCCTAACCCATACCCTACGCCCTACCCGAAACCCTCCCCGAACCCGTACCCTAAGCCGTACCCTAAACCTCACCCTAACCCTAACCCTAACCCTAAGCTACCCTTGTCTGCTTCGGCCTCCAATAGATTTCCTAACCACTAGTGTTTTAAGGAACAGTTTAAAAAGAGAATCATATTGTGATTTCTTGATAATGGGTGTGTTCCTTATCTTCTCCTAGTGTCTAAACCCTTCTCCATGGCTGGACCCCCAAATAATATTCCTTTACGTGCTAAGGGGTATCTAGAGAGTGGGATAGGTTTAATAAATACCCCCACCCTAACGCGTACCCTAACCCTAACCCCTGCCCTAACCCTAACGCGTACCCTAATCCTAAACCGTACCCTAAACCGAGCCCTAAACCTAACACTAACCCTAACCCTAACCCTAACCCATACCCTACGCCCTACCCGAACCCCTCCCCGAACCCGTACCCTAAGCCATACCCTAACCCTCACCCTAACCCTAACCCTAACCCAAAGCTACCCTTGACTGCTTCTGCCTCCAATAGATTTCCTAAGCACTAGTGTTTTAAGGAACAGGTTAAAAAGACAATCCTAATGTGATTTCGTGATAATGGGTGTGTTCCTTATCTTCTCCTAGTGTCTAAACTCTTCTCCATGGCTGGACCCCCAATAATATTCCTGTACGTGCTAAGGGGTATCTAGACAGTGAGATAGGTTTAATAACTACCCTCAACCTAACGCGTACACTAACCCTAACCCCTACCCTAACCCTAACGCGTACCCTAATCCTAACCCGTACCCTAAACCGAGCCCTAAACCTAACACTAGCCCTAACCCTAACCCTAACCCATACCCTACGCCCTACCCGAACACCTCCCCGAACCCGTACCCTAAGCCGTACCCTAACCCTCACCCTAACCCTAACCCTAACCCTAACCCTAAGCTACCCTTGACGGCTTCTGCCTCCAATAGATTTCCTAAGCACTAGTGTTTTAAGGAACATGTTAAAAAGAGAATCCTAATGTGATTTCTTGATAATGGGTGTGTTCCTTGTCTTCTCCTCGTGTCTAAACTCTTCTCCATGGCTGGACCCCCCAATAATATTCCTTTATGTGCTAAGGGGTATCTAGAGAGTGTGATAGGTTTAATAACTACCCTCACCCTAACGCGTACCCTAACCATAACCCCTACCCTAACCCTAGCGCGTACCCTAATCCTAAACCGTACCCTAATCCGAGCCCTAATCCTAACACTAACTCTAACCCTAACCCTAACCCATACCCTACACCCTACCCGAACCCCTCCCTGAACCCGTACCCTAAACCGTACCCTAACCCTCACCCTAACCCTAACCCTAACCCTAAGCTACCCTTGACGGCTTCTGCCTCCAATAGATTTCCTAAGCACTAGTGTTTTAAGGAAGAGGTTAAAAAGAGAATCCTAATGTGATTTCTTGATAATGGGTGTGTTCCTTATCTTCTCCTCGTGTCTAAACTCTTCTCCATGGCTGGACTCCCAAATAATATTCCTTTACGTGCTAAGGGGTATCTAGAGAGTGGGATAGGTTTAATAACTACCCTCACACTAACGCGTACCCTAACCCTAACCCCTACCCGAACCCTAACGCGTACCCTAATCCTAACCCGTACCCTAAACCGAGGCCTAACCCTAACACTAGCCCTAACCCTAAACCTAACCCATACCCTACGCCCTACCCGAACCCCTACCCGAACCCATACCCTAAGCCGTACCCTAACCCTCACCCTAACCCTAACCCTAACCCTAAGCTACCCTTGTCTGCTTCTGCCTCCAATAGATTTCCTAACCACTAGTGTTTTAAGGAACAGTTTAAAAAGAGAATCATATTGTGATTTCTTGATAATGGGTGTGTTCCTTATCTTCTCCTAGTGTCTAAACTCTTCTCCATGGCTGGACTCCCAAATAATATTCCTTTACGTGCTAAGGGGTATCTAGAGAGTGTGATAGGTTTAATAACTACCCCCACCCTAACGCGTACCCTAACCCTAACCCCTGCCCTAACCCTAACGCGTACCCTAATCCTAAACCGTAACCTAAACCGAGCCCTAAACCTAACACTAACCCTAACCCTAACCCTAACGCATACCCTACGCCCTACCCGAACCCCTCCCCGAACCCGTACCCTAAGCCATACCCTAACCGTCACCCTAACCCTAACCCTAACCCTAAGCTACCCTTGACTGCTTCTGCCTCCAATAGATTTCCTAAGCACTAGTGTTTTAAGGAACAGGTTAAAAAGAGAATCCTAATGTGATTTCGTGATAATGGGTGTGTTCCTTATCTTCTCCTAGTGTCTAAACTCTTCTCCATGGCTGGACCCCCAATAATATTCCTGTACGTGCTAAGGGGTATCTAGAGAGTGGGATAGGTTTAATAACTACCCTCACCCTAACGCGTACACTAACCCTAACCCCTACCCTAACCCTAACGCGTACCCTAATCCTAACCCGTACTCTAAACCGAGCCCTAAACCTAACACTAGCCCTAACCCTAACCCTAACACATACCCTACGCCCTACCCGAACACCTCCCGGAACCCGTACCCTAAGCCGTACCCTAACCCTCACCCTAACCCTAACCCTAACCCTAAGCTACCCTTGACGGCTTCTGCCTCCAATAGATTTCCTAAGCACTAGTGTTTTAAGGAACATGTTAAAAAGAGAATCCTAATGTGATTTCTTGATAATGGGTGTGTTCCTTGTCTTCTCCTCGTGTCTAAACTCTTCTCCATGGCTGGACCCCCCAATAATATTCCTTTATGTGCTAAGGGGTATCTAGAGAGTGTGATAGGTTTAATAACTACCCTCACCCTAACGCGTACCCTAACCATAACCCCTACCCTAACCCTAGTGCGTACCCTAATCCTAACCCGTACCCTAAACCGAGCCCTAACCCTAACACTAACTCTAACCCTAACCCTAACCCATACCCTACGCCCTACCCGAACCCCTCCCTGAACCCGTACCCTAAACCGTACCCTAACCCTCACCCTAACCCTAACCCTAACCCTAAGCTACCCTTGACGGCTTCTGCCTCCAATAGATTTCCTAAGCACTAGTGTTTTAAGGAACAGGTTAAAAAGAGAATCCTAATGTGATTTCTTGATAATGGGTGTGTTCCTTATCTTCTCCTCGTGTCTAAACTCTTCTCCATGGCTGGACTCCCAAATAATATTCCTTTACGTGCTAAGGGGTATCTAGAGAGTGGGATAGGTTTAATAACTACCCCCACCCTAACGCGTACCCTATCCCTAACCCCTACCCTAACCCTAACGCGTACCCTAATCCTAACCCGTACCCTAAACCGAGCCCTAACCCTAACACTAACCCTAACCCTAACCCTAACCCATACCCTACGCCCTACCCGAACCCCTCCCCGAACCCGTACCCTAAGCCATACCCTAACCCTCACCCTAACCCTAACCCTAACCCTAAGCTACCCTTGACTGCTTCTGCCTCCAATAGATTTCCTAAGCACTAGTGTTTTAAGGAACAGGTTAAAAAGAGAATCCTAATGTGATATCGTGATAATGGGTGTGTTCCTTATCTTCTCCTAGTGTCTAAACTCTTCTCCATGGCTGGACCCCCAATAATATTCCTGTACGTGCTAAGGGGTATCTAGAGAGTGGGATAGGTTTAATAACTACCCTCACCCTAACGTGTACACTAACCCTAACCCCTACCCTAACCCTAACGCGTACCCTAATCCTAACCTGTACCCTAAACCGAGCCCTAACCCTAACACTAGCCCTAACCCTAACCCTAACCCATACCCTACGCCCTCCCCGAACCCCTCCCCGAACCCGTACCCTAAGCCGTACCCTAACCCTCACCCTAACCCTAAGCTACCCTTGACGGCTTCTGCCTCCAATAGATTTCCTAAGCACTAGTGTTTTAAGGAACATGTTACAAAGAGAATCCTAAAGTGATTTCTTGATAAGGGGTGTGTTCCTTATCTTCTCCTCGTGTCTAAACTCTTCTCCATGGCTGGACCCCCAAATAATATTCCTTTATGTGATAAGGGGTATCTAGAGAGTGTGATAGGTTTAATAACTACCCTCACCCTAACGCGTACCCTAACCCTAACCCCTACCCTAACCCTAGCGCGTACCCTAATCCTAACCCGTACCCTAAACCTAGCCCTAACCCTAACACTAACTCTAACCCTAACCCTAACCCATACCCTACGCCCTACCCGAAACCCTCCCCGAACCCGTACCCTAAGCCGTACCCTAACCCTCACCCTAACCCTAACCCTAACCCTAAGCTACCCTTGACTGCTTCTGCCTCCAATAGCTTTCCTAACCACTAGTGTTTTAAGGAGCAGTTTAAAAAGAGAATCACATTGTGATTTCTTGATAATGGGTGTGTTCCTTATCTTCTCCTCGTGTCTAAACTCTTCTCCATGGCTGGACCCCCAAATAATAGTCCTTTACGTGCTAAGGTGTATCGAGAGAGTGTGATAGGTTTAAAAACTACCCCCACCCTAACGCGTACCCTAACCATAACCCCTACCCTAACCCTAACGCGTACCCTAATCCTAACCCGTACCCTAAACCGAGCCCTAACCCTAACACTAACCCTAACCCTAACCCTAACCCATACCCTACGCCCTACCTGAACCCCTCCCCGAACCCGTACCCTAAGCCATACCCTAACTCTCACCCTAACCCTAACCCTAACCCTAAGCTACCCTTGACTGCTTCTGCCTCCAATAGATTTCCAAAGCACTAGTGTTTTAAGGAACAGGTTAAAAAGAGAATCCTAATGTGATTTCTTGATAATGGGTGTGTTCCTTATCTTCTCCTAGTGCCTAAACTCTTCTCCATGGCTGGACCCCCAAATAATATTCCTTTACGTACTAAGGGGTATCTAGAGAGTGGGATAGTTTTAATAACTAACCTCACCCTATCGTGTACCCTAACCCTAACACCTACCCTAACACTAACGCGTACCCTAATCCTAACCCGTACCCTAAACCGAGCCCTAACCCTAACACTAACCCTAACCCTAACCCTAACCCATACCCTACGCCCTACCCGAACCCCTCCCCGAGCCCGTACCCTAAGCCGTACCCTAACCCTCACCCTAACCCTAACCCTAACCCTAAGCTACCCTTGACGGCTTCTGCCTCCAATAGATTTCCTAAGCAATAGTGTTTTAAGGAACAGGTTAAAAAGAGAATCCTAATGTGATTTCGTGATAATGGGTGTGTTCCTTATTTTCTCCTAGTGTCTAAACTCTTCTCCATGGCTGGACCCCCAAATAATATTCCTTTACGTGCTAAGGGGTATCTAGAGAGTGTGATAGGTTTAATAACTACCCCCACCCTAACGCGTACCCTAACCCTAACCCCTACCCTAACCCTAACGCGTACCCTAATCCTAACCCATAACCTAAACCGAGCCCTAACCCTAACACTAACCCTAACGCTAACCCGAAACCATACCCTACGCCCTACCCGAACCCCTCCCCGAACCCGTACCCTAAGCCATACCCTAACCCTCACCCTAACCCTAACCCTAACCCTAAGCTACCCTTGACTGCTTCTGCCTCCAATAGATTTCCTAAGCACTAGTGTTTTAAGGAACAGGTTAAAAAGAGAATCCTAATGTGATTTCGTGATAATGGGTGTGTTCCTTATCTTCTCCTAGTGTCTAAACTCTTCTCCATGGCTGGACCCCCAAATAATATTCCTTTATGAGCTAAGGGGTATCTAGAGAGTGTGATAGGTTTAATAACTACCCTCACCCTAACGCGTACCCTAACCCTAACCCCTACCCTAACCCTAGCACGTACCCTAATCCTAACCCGTACCCTAAACCGAGCCCTAACCCTAACACTAGCCCTAACCCTAACCCTAACACATACCCTACGCCCTACCCGAACCCCTCCCCGAACCCGTACCCTAAGCCGTACCCTAAGCCGTACCCTAACCCTAACCCTAACCCTAAGCTACCCTTGACTGCTTCTGCCTCCAATAGATTTCCTAAGCACTAGTATTTTAAGGAACAGGTTAAAAAGAGAATCACATTGTGATTTCTTGATAATGGGTGTGTTCCTTATCTTCTCCTAGTGTCTAAACTCTTCTCCATGGCTGGACCCCCAAATAATATTCCTTTACGTGCTAAGGGGTATCTAGAGAGTGTGATAGGTTTAATAACTACCCTCACCCTAACGCGTACCCTAACCCTAACCGCTACCCTATCCCTATCGAGTACCCTAATCCTAACCCGTACCCTAAACCGAGCCCTAACCCTAACACTAACCCTAACCCTAACCCTAACCCATACCCTACGCCCTACCCGAAACCCTCCCCGAACCCGTACCCTAAGCCGTACCCTAACCCTCACCCTAACCCTAACCCTAACCCTAAGCTACCCTTGACTGCTTCTGCCTCCAATAGATTTCCTAAGCACTAGTGTTTTAAGGAACAGGTTAAAAAGAGAATCCTAATGTGATTTCTTGATAATGGGTGTGTTCCTTTTCTTCTCCTCGTGTCTAAACTCTTCTCCATGGCTGGACCCCCAAATAATATTCCTTTACGTGCTAAGGGGTATCTAGAGAGTGTGATAGGTTTAATAACTACCCCCACCCTAACGCGTACCCTAACCCTAACCCCTGCCCTAACCCTAACGCGTACCCTAATCCTAACCCGTACCCTAAACCGAGCCCTAACCCTAACACTAACCCTAACCCTAACCCTAACCCATACCCTACGCCCTACCCGAAACCCTCCCCGAACCCGTACCCTAAGCCGTACCCTAACCCTCACCCTAACCCTAACCCTAACCCTAAGCTACCCTTGACTGCTTCTGCCTCCAATAGATTTCCTAACCACTAGTGTTTTAAGGAACAGTTTAAAAAGAGAATCATATTGTGATTTCTTGATAATGGGTGTGTTCCTTATCTTCTTCTAGTGTCTAAACCCTTCTCCATGGCTGGACCCCCAAATAATATTCCTTTACGTGCTAAGGGGTATCTAGAGAGTGGGATAGGTTTAATAACTACCCTCACCCTAAAGCGTACCCTAACCCTAACCACTACCCTAACACTAACGCGTACCCTAATCCTAACCCGTACCCTAAACCGAGCCCTAACCCTAACACTAACCCTAACCCTAACCCTAACCCATACCCTACGCCCTACCCGAACCCCTCCCCGAACCCGTACCCTAAGCCGTACCCTAACCCTCACCCTAACCCTAACCCTAACCCTAAGCTACCCTTGACGGCTTCTGCCTCCAATAGATTTCCTAAGCACTAGTGTTTTAAGGAACATGTTAAAAAGAGAATCCTAATGTGATTTCTTGATAATGGGTGTGTTCCTTGTCTTCTCCTCGTGTCTAAACTCTTCTCCATGGCTGGACCCCCCAATAATATTCCTTTATGTGCTAAGGGGTATCTAGAGAGTGTGATAGGTTTAATAACTACCCTCACCCTAACGCGTATCCTAACCATAACCCCTACCCTAACCCTAGCGCGTACCCTAATCCTAAACCGTACCCTAAACCGAGCCCTAATCCTAACACTAACTCTAACCCTAACCCTAACCCATACCCTACACCCTACCCGAACCCCTCCCTGAACCCGTACCCTAAACCGTACCCTAACCCTCACCCTAACCCTAACCCTAACCCTAAGCTACCCTTGACGGCTTCTGCCTCCAATAGATTTCCTAAGCACTAGTGTTTTAAGGAAGAGGTTAAAAAGAGAATCCTAATGTGATTTCTTGATAATGGGTGTGTTCCTTTTCTTCTCCTCGTGTCTAAACTCTTCTCCATGGCTGGACTCCCAAATAATATTCCTTTACGTGCTAAGGGGTATCTAGAGAGTGGGATAGGTTTAATAACTACCCTCACACTAACGCGTACCCTAACCCTAACCCCTACCCGAACCCTAACGCGTCCCCTAATCCTAACCCGTACCCTAAACCGAGCCCTAACCCTAACACTAGCCCTAACCCTAACCCTAACCCATACCCTACGCCCTACCCGAACCCCTACCCGAACCCATACCCTAAGCCGTACCCTAACCCTCACCCTAACCCTAACCCTAACCCTAAGCTACCCTTGTCTGCTTCTGCCTCCAATAGATTTCCTAACCACTAGTGTTTTAAGGAACAGTTTAAAAAGAGAATCATATTGTGATTTCTTGATAATGGGTTTGTTCCTTATCTTCTCCTAGTGTCTAAACCCTTCTCCATGGCTAGACCCCCAAATAATATTCCTTTACGTGCTAAGGGGTATCTAGAGAGTGTGATAGGTTTAATAACTACCCCCACCCTAACGCGTACCCTAACCCTAACCCCTGCCCTAACCCTAACGCGTACCCTAATCCTAAACCGTACCCTAAACCGAGCCCTAAACCTAACACTAACCCTAACCCTAACCCTAACCCATACCCTACGCCCTACCCGAACCCCTCCCCGAACCCGTACCCTAAGCCATACCCTAACCGTCACCCTAACCCTAACCCTAACCCTAAGCTACCCTTGAATGCTTCTGCCTCCAATAGATTTCCTAAGCACTAGTGTTTTAAGGAACATGTTAAAAAGAGAATCCTAATGTGATTTCTTGATAATGGGTGTGTTCCTTGTCTTCTCCTCGTGTCTAAACTCTTCTCCATGGCTGGACCCCCCAATAATATTCCTTTATGTGCTAAGGGGTATCTAGAGAGTGTGATAGGTTTAATAACTACCCTCACCCTAACGCGTACCCTAACCATAACCCCTACCCTAACCCTAGTGCGTACCCTAATCCTAACCCGTACCCTAAACCGAGCCCTAACCCTAACACTAACTCTAACCCTAACCCTAACCCATACCCTACGCCCTACCCGAACCCCTCCCTGAACCCGTACCCTAAACCGTACCCTAACCCTCACCCTAACCCTAACCCTAACCCTAAGCTACCCTTGACGGCTTCTGCCTCCAATAGATTTCCTAAGCACTAGTGTTTTAAGGAACAGGTTAAAAAGAGAATCCTAATGTGATTTCTTGATAATGGGTGTGTTCCTTATCTTCTCCTCGTGTCTAAACTCTTCTCCATGGCTGGACTCCCAAATAATATTCCTTTACGTGCTAAGGGGTATCTAGAGAGTGGGATAGGTTTAATAACTACCCCCACCCTAACGCGTACCCTAACCCTAACACCTACCCTAACCCTAACGCGTACCCTAATCCTAACCCATACCCTCAACCGAGCCCTAACCCTAACACTAACCCTAACCCTAACCCTAACCCATACCCTACGCCCTACCCGAACCCCTCCCCGAACCCGTACCCTAAGCCATACCCTAACCCTCACCCTAACCCTAACCCTAACCCTAAGCTACCCTTGACTGCTTCTGCCTCCAATAGATTTCCTAAGCACTAGTGTTTTAAGGAACAGGTTAAAAAGAGAATCCTAATGTGATTTCGTGATAATGGGTGTGTTCCTTATCTTCTCCTAGTGTCTAAACTCTTCTCCATGGCTGGACCCCCAATAATATTCCTGTACGTGCTAAGGGGTATCTAGAGAGTGGGATAGGTTTAATAACTACCCTCATCCTAACGTGTACACTAACCCTAACCCCTACCCTAACCCTAACGCGTACCCTAATCCTAACCTGTACCCTAAACCGAGCCCTAACCCTAACACTAGCCCTAACCCTAACCCTAACCCATACCCTACGCCCTCCCCGAACCCCTCCCCGAACCCGTACCCTAAGCCGTACCCTAACCCTCATCCTAACCCTAAGCTACCCTTGACGGCTTCTGCCTCCAATAGATTTCCTAAGCACTAGTGTTTTAAGGAACATGTTAAAAAGAGAATCCTAATGTGATTTCTTGATAAGGGGTGTGTTCCTTATCTTCTCCTCGTGTCTAAACTCTTCTCCATGGCTGGACCCCCAAATAATATTCCTTTATGTGATAAGGGGTATCTAGAGAGTGTGATAGGTTTAATAACTACCCCCACCCTAACGCGTACCCTAACCCTAACCCCTACCCTAACCCTAACGCGTACCCTAATCCTAACCCATACCCTAAACCGAGCCCTAACCCTAACACTAACCCTAACGCTAACCCGAAACCATACCCTACGCCCTACCCGAACCCCTCCCCGAACTCGTACCCTAAGCCATACCCTAACCCTCACCCTAACCCTAACCCTAACCCTAAGCTACCCTTGACTGCTTCTGCCTCCAATAGATTTCCTAAGCACTAGTGTTTTAAGGAACAGGTTAAAAAGAGAATCCTAATGTGATTTCGTGATAATGGGTGTGTTCCTTATCTTCTCCTAGTGTCTAACCTCTTCTCCATGGCTGGACCCCCAAATAATATTCCTTTATGAGCTAAGGGGTATCTAGAGAGTGTGATAGGTTTAATAACTACCCTCACCCTAACGCGTACCCTAACCCTAACCCCTACCCTAACCCTAGCACGTACCCTAATCCTAACCCGTACCCTAAACCGAGCCCTAACCCTAACACTAGCCCTAACCCTAACCCTAACACATACCCTACGCCCTACCCAAACCCCTCCCCGAACCCGTACCCTAAGCCGTACCCTAAGCCGTACCCTAACCCTAACCCTAACCCTAAGCTACCCTTCACTGCTTCTGCCTCCAATAGATTTCCTAAGCACTAGTATTTTAAGGAACAGGTTAAAAAGAGAATCACATTGTGATTTCTTGATAATGGGTGTGTTCCTTATCTTCTCCTAGTGTCTAAACTCTTCTCCATGGCTGGACCCCCAAATAATATTCCTTTACGTGCTAAGGGGTATCTAGAGAGTGTGATAGGTTTAATAACTACCCTCACCCTAACGCGTACCCTAACCCTAACCGCTACCCTATCCCTATCGAGTACCCTAATCCTAACCCGTACCCTAAACCGAGCCCTAACCCTAACACTAACCCTAACCCTAACCCTAACCCATACCCTACGCCCTACCCGAAACCCTCCCCGAACCCGTACCCTAAGCCGTACCCTAAACCTCACCCTAACCCTAACCCTAACCCTAAGCTACCCTTGTCTGCTTCGGCCTCCAATAGATTTCCTAACCACTAGTGTTTTAAGGAACAGTTTAAAAAGAGAATCATATTGTGATTTCTTGATAATGGGTGTGTTCCTTATCTTCTCCTAGTGTCTAAACCCTTCTCCATGGCTGGACCCCCAAATAATATTCCTTTACGTGCTAAGGGGTATCTAGAGAGTGGGATAGGTTTAATAACTACCCTCACCCTAAAGCGTATCCTAACCCTAACCACTACCCTAACACTAACGCGTACCCTAATCCTAACCCGTACCCTAAACCGAGCCCTAACCCTAACACTAACCCTAACCCTAACCCTAACTCATACCCTACGGCCTACCCGAACCCCTCCCCGAACCCGTACCCTAAGCCGTACCCTAACCCTCACCCTAACCCTAACCCTAACCCTAAGCTACCCTTGACTGCTTCTGCCTCCAATAGATTTCCTAAGCACTAGTGTTTTAAGGAACAGGTTAAAAAGAGAATCCTAATGTGATTTCTTGATAATGGGTGTGTTCCTTTTCTTCTCCTCGTGTCTAAACTCTTCTCCATGGCTGGACCCCCAAATAATATTCCTTTACGTGCTAAGGGGTATCTAGAGAGTGTGATAGGTTTAATAACTACCCCCACCCTAACGCGTACCCTAACCCTAACCCCTGCCCTAACCCTAACGCGTACCCTAATCCTAACCCGTACCCTAAACCGAGCCCTAACCCTAACACTAACCCTAACCCTAACCCTAACCCATACCCTACGCCCTACCCGAAACCCTCCCCGAACCCGTACCCTAAGCCGTACCCTAACCCTCACCCTAACCCTAACCCTAACCCTAAGCTACCCTTGACTGCTTCTGCCTCCAATAGATTTCCTAAGCACTAGTGTTTTAAGGAACAGGTTAAAAAGAGAATCCTAATGTGATTTCGTGATAATGGGTGTGTTCCTTATCTTCTCCTCGTGTCTAAACTCTTCTCCATGGCTGGACCCCCAAATAATATTCCTTTACGTGCTAAGGGGTATCTAGAGAGTGGGATAGGTTTAATAACTACCCTCACCCTAACGCGTACCCTAACCCTAACCCCTACCCGAACCCTAACGCGTACCCTAATCCTAACCCGTACCCTAAACCGAGCCCTAACCCTAACACTAGCCCTAACCCTAACTCTAACCCATACCCTACGCCCTACCCGAACCCCTCCCCGAACCCGTACCCTAAGCCGTACCCTAACCCTCACCCTAACCCTAACCCTAACCCTAAGCTACCTTTGACGGCTTCTGCCTCCAATAGATTTCCTAAGCACTAGTGTTTTAAGGAACAGGTTAAAAAGAGAATCCTAATGTGATTTCTTGATAATGGGTGTGTTCCTTATCTTCTCCTAGTGTCTAAATTCTTCTCCATGGCTGGACCCCCAAATAATATTCCTTTACGTGCTAAGGGGTATCTAGAGAGTGGGATAGGTTTAATAACTACCCCCACCCTAACGCGTACCCTAACCCTAACCCCTGCCCTAACCCTAACGCGTACCCTAATCCTAAACCGTACCCTAAACCGAGCCCTAAACCTAACACTAACCCTAACCCTAACCCTAACCCATACCCTACGCCCTACCCGAACCCCTCCCCGAACCCGTACCCTAAGCCATACCCTAACCGTCACCCTAACCCTAACCCTAACCCTAAGCTACCCTTGACTGCTTCTGCCTCCAATAGATTTCCTAAGCACTAGTGTTTTAAGGAACAGGTTAAAAAGAGAATCCTAATGTGATTTCGTGATAATGGGTGTGTTCCTTATCTTCTCCTAGTGTCTAAACTCTTCTCCATGGCTGGACCCCCAATAATATTCCTGTACGTGCTAAGGGGTATCTAGAGAGTGGGATAGGTTTAATAACTACCCTCACCCTAACGCGTAAACTAACCCTAACCCCTACCCTAACCCTAACGCGTACCCTAATCCTAACCCGTACTCTAAACCGAGCCCTAAACCTAACACTAGCCCTAACCCTAACCCTAACCCATACCCTACGCCCTACCCGAACACCTCCCCGAACCCGTACCCTAAGCCGTACCCTAACCCTCACCCTAACCCTAACCCTAACCCTAAGCTACCCTTGACGGCTTCTGCCTCCAATAGATTTCCTAAGCACTAGTGTTTTAAGGAACATGTTAAAAAGAGAATCCTAATGTGATTTCTTGATAATGGGTGTGTTCCTTGTCTTCTCCTCGTGTCTAAACTCTTCTCCATGGCTGGAACCCCCAATAATATTCCTTTATGTGCTAAGGGGTATCTAGAGAGTGTGATAGGTTTAATAACTACCCTCACCCTAACGCGTACCCTAACCATAACCCCTACCCTAACCCTAGTGCGTACCCTAATCCTAACCCGTACCCTAAACCGAGCCCTAACCCTAACACTAACTCTAACCCTAACCCTAACCCATACCCTACGCCCTACCCGAACCCCTCCCTGAACCCGTACCCTAAACCGTACCCTAACCCTCACCCTAACCCTAACCCTAACCCTAAGCTACCCTTGACGGCTTCTGCCTCCAATAGATTTCCTAAGCACTAGTGTTTTAAGGAAAAGGTTATAAAGAGAATCCTAATGTGATTTCTTGATAATGGGTGTGTTCCTTATCTTCTCCTCGTGTCTAAACTCTTCTCCATGGCTGGACTCCCAAATAATATTCCTTTACGTGCTAAGGGGTATCTAGAGAGTGGGATAGGTTTAATAACTACCCCCACCCTAACGCGTACCCTAACCCTAACCCCTACCCTAACCCTAACGCGTACCCTAATCCTAACCCGTACCCTAAACCGAGCCCTAACCCTAACACTAACCCTAACCCTAACCCTAACCCATACCCTACGCCCTACCCGAACCCCTCCCCGAACCCGTACCCTAAGCCATACCCTAACCCTCACCCTAACCCTAACCCTAACCCTAGGCTACCCTTGACTGCTTCTGCCTCCAATAGATTTCCTAAGCACTAGTGTTTTAAGGAACAGGTTAAAAAGAGAATCCTAATGTGATTTCGTGATAATGGGTGTGTTCCTTATCTTCTCTTAGTGTCTAAACACTTCTCCATGGCTGGACCCCCAATAATATTCCTTTACGTGCTAAGGGGTATCTAGAGAGTGGGATAGGTTTAATAACTACCCTCACCCTAACGTGTACACTAACCCTAACCCCTACCCTAACCCTAACGCGTACCCTAATCCTAACCTGTACCCTAAACCGAGCCCTAACCCTAACACTAGCCCTAACCCTAACCCTAACCCATACCCTACGCCCTCCCCGAACCCCTCCCCGAACCCGTACCCTAAGCCGTACCCTAACCCTCACCCTAACCCTAACCCTAACCCTAAGCTACCCTTGACGGCTTCTGCCTCCAATAGATTTCCTAAGCACTAGTGTTTTAAGGAACATGTTAAAAAGAGAATCCTAATGTGATTTCTTGATAAGGGGTGTGTTCCTTATCTTCTCCTCGTGTCTAAACTCTTCTCCATGGCTGGACCCCCAAATAATATTCCTTTATGTGATAAGGGGTATCTAGAGAGTGTGATAGGTTTAATAACTACCCTCACCCTAACGCGTACCCTAACCCTAACCCCTACCATAACCCTAGCGCGTACCCTAATCCTAACCCGTACCCTAAACCGAGCCCTAACCCTAACACTAACTCTAACCCTAACCCTAACCCATACCCTACGCCCTACCCGAAACCCTCCCCGAACCCGTACCCTAAGCCGTACCCTAAGCCGTACCCTAACCCTAACCCTAACCCTAAGCTACCCTTGACTGCTTCTGCCTCCAATAGATTTCCTAAGCACTAGTATTTTAAGGAACAGGTTAAAAAGGGAATCACATTGTGATTTCTTGATAATGGGTGTGTTCCTTATCTTCTCCTAGTGTCTAAACTCTTCTCCATGGCTGGACCCCCAAATAATATTCCTTTACGTGCTAAGGGGTATCTAGAGAGTGTGATAGGTTTAATAACTACCCTCACCCTAACGCGTACCCTAACCCTAACCGCTACCCTATCCCTATCGAGTACCCTAATCCTAACCCGTACCCTAAACCGAGCCCTAACCCTAACACTAACCCTAACCCTAACCCTAACCCATACCCTACGCCCTACCCGAAACCCTCCCCGAACCCGTACCCTAAGCCGTACCCTAAACCTCACCCTAACCCTAACCCTAACCCTAAGCTACCCTTGTCTGCTTCTGCCTCCAATAGATTTCCTAACCACTAGTGTTTTAAGGAACAGTTTAAAAAGAGAATCATATTGTGATTTCTTGATAATGGGTGTGTTCCTTATCTTCTCCTAGTGTCTAAACCCTTCTCCATGGCTGGACCCCCAAATAATATTCCTTTACGTGCTAAGGGGTATCTAGAGAGTGGGATAGGTTTAATAACTACCCTCACCCTAAAGCGTATCCTAACCCTAACCACTACCCTAACACTAACGCGTACCCTAATCCTAACCCGTACCCTAAACCGAGCCCTAACCCTAACACTAACCCTAACCCTAACCCTAACTCATACCCTACGGCCTACCCGAACCCCTCCCCGAACCCGTACCCTAAGCCGTACCCTAACCCTCACCCTAACCCTAACCCTAACCCTAAGCTACCCTTGACTGCTTCTGCCTCCAATAGATTTCCTAAGCACTAGTGTTTTAAGGAACAGGTTAAAAAGAGAATCCTAATGTGATTTCGTGATAATGGGTGTGTTCCTTATCTTCTCCTCGTGTCTAAACTCTTCTCCATGGCTGGACCCCCAAATAATATTCCTTTACGTGCTAAGGGGTATCTAGAGAGTGGGATAGGTTTAATAACTACCCTCACCCTAACGCGTACCCTAACCCTAACCCCTACCCGAACCCTAACGCGTACCCTAATCCTAACCCGTACCCTAAACCGAGCCCTAACCCTAACACTAGCCCTAACCCTAACTCTAACCCATACCCTACGCCCTACCCGAACCCCTCCCCGAACCCGTACCCTAAGCCGTACCCTAACCCTCACCCTAACCCTAACCCTAACCCTAAGCTACCTTTGACGGCTTCTGCCTCCAATAGATTTCCTAAGCACTAGTGTTTTAAGGAACAGGTTAAAAAGAGAATCCTAATGTGATTTCTTGATAATGGGTGTGTTCCTTATCTTCTCCTAGTGTCTAAATTCTTCTCCATGGCTGGACCCCCAAATAATATTCCTTTACGTGCTAAGGGGTATCTAGAGAGTGGGATAGGTTTAATAACTACCCCCACCCTAACGCGTACCCTAACCCTAACCCCTGCCCTAACCCTAACGCGTACCCTAATCCTAAACCGTACCCTAAACCGAGCCCTAAACCTAACACTAACCCTAACCCTAACCCTAACCCATACCCTACGCCCTACCCGAACCCCTCCCCGAACCCGTACCCTAAGCCATACCCTAACCGTCACCCTAACCCTAACCCTAACCCTAAGCTACCCTTGACTGCTTCTGCCTCCAATAGATTTCCTAAGCACTAGTGTTTTAAGGAACAGGTTAAAAAGAGAATCCTAATGTGATTTCGTGATAATGGGTGTGTTCCTTATCTTCTCCTAGTGTCTAAACTCTTCTCCATGGCTGGACCCCCAATAATATTCCTGTACGTGCTAAGGGGTATCTAGAGAGTGGGATAGGTTTAATAACTACCCTCACCCTAACGCGTAAACTAACCCTAACCCCTACCCTAACCCTAACGCGTACCCTAATCCTAACCCGTACTCTAAACCGAGCCCTAAACCTAACACTAGCCCTAACCCTAACCCTAACCCATACCCTACGCCCTACCCGAACACCTCCCCGAACCCGTACCCTAAGCCGTACCCTAACCCTCACCCTAACCCTAACCCTAACCCTAAGCTACCCTTGACGGCTTCTGCCTCCAATAGATTTCCTAAGCACTAGTGTTTTAAGGAACATGTTAAAAAGAGAATCCTAATGTGATTTCTTGATAATGGGTGTGTTCCTTGTCTTCTCCTCGTGTCTAAACTCTTCTCCATGGCTGGAACCCCCAATAATATTCCTTTATGTGCTAAGGGGTATCTAGAGAGTGTGATAGGTTTAATAACTACCCTCACCCTAACGCGTACCCTAACCATAACCCCTACCCTAACCCTAGTGCGTACCCTAATCCTAACCCGTACCCTAAACCGAGCCCTAACCCTAACACTAACTCTAACCCTAACCCTAACCCATACCCTACGCCCTACCCGAACCCCTCCCTGAACCCGTACCCTAAACCGTACCCTAACCCTCACCCTAACCCTAACCCTAACCCTAAGCTACCCTTGACGGCTTCTGCCTCCAATAGATTTCCTAAGCACTAGTGTTTTAAGGAAAAGGTTATAAAGAGAATCCTAATGTGATTTCTTGATAATGGGTGTGTTCCTTATCTTCTCCTCGTGTCTAAACTCTTCTCCATGGCTGGACTCCCAAATAATATTCCTTTACGTGCTAAGGGGTATCTAGAGAGTGGGATAGGTTTAATAACTACCCCCACCCTAACGCGTACCCTAACCCTAACCCCTACCCTAACCCTAACGCGTACCCTAATCCTAACCCGTACCCTAAACCGAGCCCTAACCCTAACACTAACCCTAACCCTAACCCTAACCCATACCCTACGCCCTACCCGAACCCCTCCCCGAACCCGTACCCTAAGCCATACCCTAACCCTCACCCTAACCCTAACCCTAACCCTAGGCTACCCTTGACTGCTTCTGCCTCCAATAGATTTCCTAAGCACTAGTGTTTTAAGGAACAGGTTAAAAAGAGAATCCTAATGTGATTTCGTGATAATGGGTGTGTTCCTTATCTTCTCCTAGTGTCTAAACACTTCTCCATGGCTGGACCCCCAATAATATTCCTTTACGTGCTAAGGGGTATCTAGAGAGTGGGATAGGTTTAATAACTACCCTCACCCTAACGTGTACACTAACCCTAACCCCTACCCTAACCCTAACGCGTACCCTAATCCTAACCTGTACCCTAAACCGAGCCCTAACCCTAACACTAGCCCTAACCCTAACCCTAACCCATACCCTACGCCCTCCCCGAACCCCTCCCCGAACCCGTACCCTAAGCCGTACCCTAACCCTCACCCTAACCCTAACCCTAACCCTAAGCTACCCTTGACGGCTTCTGCCTCCAATAGATTTCCTAAGCACTAGTGTTTTAAGGAACATGTTAAAAAGAGAATCCTAATGTGATTTCTTGATAAGGGGTGTGTTCCTTATCTTCTCCTCGTGTCTAAACTCTTCTCCATGGCTGGACCCCCAAATAATATTCCTTTATGTGATAAGGGGTATCTAGAGAGTGTGATAGGTTTAATAACTACCCTCACCCTAACGCGTACCCTAACCCTAACCCCTACCATAACCCTAGCGCGTACCCTAATCCTAACCCGTACCCTAAACCGAGCCCTAACCCTAACACTAACTCTAACCCTAACCCTAACCCATACCCTACGCCCTACCCGAAACCCTCCCCGAACCCGTACCCTAAGCCGTACCCTAACCCTCACCCTAACCCTAACCCTAACCCTAAGCTACCCTTGACTGCTTCTGCCTCCAATAGCTTTCCTAACCACTAGTGATTTAAGGAACAGTTTAAAAAGAGAATCACATTGTGATTTCTTGATAATGGGTGTGTTCCTTATCTTCTCCTCGTGTCTAAACTCTTCTCCATGGCTGGACCCCCAAATAATAGTCCTTTACGTGCTAAGGGGTATCTACAGAGTGGGATAGGTTTAAAAACTACCCCCACCCTAACGCGTACCCTAACCATAACCCCTACCCTATCCCTAACGCGTACCCTAATCCTAACCCGTACCCTAAACCGAGCCCTAACCCTAACACTAACCCTAACCCTAACCCTAACCCATACCCTACGCCCTACCCGAAACCCTCCCCGAACCCGTACCCTAAGCCGTACCCTAACCCTCACCCTAACCCTAACCCTAACCCTAAGCTACCCTTGACTGCTTCTGCCTCCAATAGATTTCCTAACCACTAGTGTTTTAAGGAACAGTTTAAAAAGAGAATCATATTGTGATTTCTTGATAATGGGTGTGTTCCTTATCTTCTTCTAGTGTCTAAACCCTTCTCCATGGCTGGACCCACAAATAATATTCCTTTACGTGCTAAGGGGTATCTAGAGAGTGGGATAGGTTTAATAACTACCCTCACCCTAACGCGTACCCTAACCCTAACCCCTACCCGAACCCTAACGCGTACCCTAATCCTAACCCGTACCCTAAACCTAGCCCTAACCCAAACACTAGCCCTAACCCTAACTCTAACCCATACCCTACGCCCTACCCGAACCCCTCCCCGAACCCGTACCCTAAGCCGTACCCTAACCCTCACCCTAACCCTAACCCTAACCCTAAGCTACCCTTGACGGCTTCTGCCTCCAATAGATTTCCTAAGCACTAGTGTTTTAAGGAACAGGTTAAAAAGAGAATCCTAATGTGATTTCTTGATAATGGGTGTGTTCCTTGTCTTCTCCTCGTGTCTAAACTCTTCTCCATGGCTGGAACCCCCAATAATATTCCTTTATGTGCTAAGGGGTATCTAGAGAGTGTGATAGGTTTAATAACTACCCTCACCCTAACGCGTACCCTAACCATAACCCCTACCCTAACCCTAGTGCGTACCCTAATCCTAACCCGTAAACTAAACCGAGCCCTAACCCTAACACTAACTCTAACCCTAACCCTAACCCATACCCTACGCCCTACCCGAACCCCTCCCTGAACCCGTACCCTAAACCGTACCCTAACCCTCACCCTAACCCTAACCCTAACCCTAAGCTACCCTTGACGGCTTCTGCCTCCAATAGATTTCCTAAGCACTAGTGTTTTAAGGAACAGGTTATAAAGAGAATCCTAATGTGATTTCTTGATAATGGGTGTGTTCCTTATCTTCTCCTCGTGTCTAAACTCTTCTCCATGGCTGGACTCCCAAATAATATTCCTTTACGTGCTAAGGGGTATCTAGAGAGTGGGATAGGTTTAATAACTACCCCCACCCTAACGCGTACCCTAACCCTAACCCCTACCCTAACCCTAACGCGTACCCTAATCCTAACCCGTACCCTAAACCGAGCCCTAACCCTAACACTAACCCTAACCCTAACCCTAACCCATACCCTACGCCCTACCCGAACCCCTCCCCGAACCCGTACCCTAAGCCATACCCTAACCCTCACTCTAACCCTAACCCTAACCCTAGGCTACCCTTGACTGCTTCTGCCTCCAATAGATTTCCTAAGCACTAGTGTTTTAAGGAACAGGTTAAAAAGAGAATCCTAATGTGATTTCGTGATAATGGGTGTGTTCCTTATCTTCTCCTAGTGTCTAAACACTTTTCCATGGCTGGACCCCCAATAATATTCCTTTACGTGCTAAGGGGTATCTAGAGAGTGGGATAGGTTTAATAACTACCCTCACCCTAACGTGTACACTAACCCTAACCCCTACCCTAACCCTAACGCGTACCCTAATCCTAACCTGTACCCTAAACCGAGCCCTAACCCTAACACTAGCCCTAACCCTAACCCTAACCCATACCCTACGCCCTCCCCGAACCCCTCCCCGAACCCGTACCCTAAGCCGTACCCTAACCCTCACCCTAACCCTAACCCTAACCCTAAGCTACCCTTGACGGCATCTGCCTCCAATAGATTTCCTAAGCACTAGTGTTTTAAGGAACATGTTAAAAAGAGAATCCTAATGTGATTTCTTGATAAGGGGTGTGTTCCTTATCTTCTCCTCGTGTCTAAACTCTTCTCCATGGCTGGACCCCCAAATAATAGTCCTTTACGTGCTAAGGGGTATCTACAGAGTGGGATAGGTTTAAAAACTACCCCCACCCTAACGCGTACCCTAACCATAACCCCTACCCTAACCCTAACGCGTACCCTAATCCTAACCCGTACCCTAAACCGAGCCCTAACCCTAACCCTAACCCATACCCTACGGCCTACCCGAACCCCTCCCCGAACCCGTACCCTAAGCCGTACCCTAACCCTCACCCTAACCCTAACCCTAACCCTAAGCTACCCTTGACTGCTTCTGCCTCCAATAGATTTCCTAAGCACTAGTGTTTTAAGGAACAGGTTAAAAAGAGAATCCTAATGTGATTTCTTGATAATGGGTGTGTTCCTTTTCTTCTCCTCGTGCCTAAACTCTTCTCCATGGCTGGACCCCCAAATAATATTCCTTTACGTGCTAAGGGGTATCTAGAGATTGTGATAGGTTTAATAACTACCCCCACCCTAACGCGTACCCTAACCCTAATCCCTGCCCTAACCCTAACGCGTACCCTAATCCTAACCCGTACCCTAAACCGAGCCCTAACCCTAACACTAACCCTAACCCTAACCCTAACCCATACCCTACGCCCTACCCGAAACCCTCCCCGAACCCGTACCCTAAGCCGTACCCTAACCCTCACCCTAACCCTAACCCTAACCCTAACCCTAAGATACCCTTGACTGCTTCTGCCTCCAATAGATTTCCTAACCACTAGTGTTTTAAGGAACAGTTTAAAAAGAGAATCATATTGTGATTTCTTGATAATGGGTGTGTTCCTTATCTTCTTCTAGTGTCTAAACCCTTCTCCATGGCTGGACCCACAAATAATATTCCTTTACGTGCTAAGGGGTATCTAGAGAGTGGGATAGGTTTAATAACTACCCTCACCCTAAAGCGTACCCTAACCCTAACCACTACCCTAACACTAACGCGTACCCTAATCCTAACCCGTACCCTAAACCGAGCCCTAACCCTAACACTAACCCTAACCCTAACCCTAACCCATACCCTACGGCCTACCCGAACCCATCCCCGAACCCGTACCCTAAGCCATACCCTAACCCTCACCCTAACCCTAACCCTAACCCTAAGCTACCCTTGACTGCTTCTGCCTCCAATAGATTTCCTAAGCACTAGTGTTTTAAGGAACAGGTTAAAAAGAGAATCCTAATGTGATTTCGTGATAATGGGTGTGTTCCTTATCTTCTCCTCGTGTCTAAACTCTTCTCCATGGCTGGACCCCCAAATAATATTCCTTTACGTGCTAAGGGGTATCTAGAGAGTGGGATAGGTTTAATAACTACCCTCACCCTAACGCGTACCCTAACCCTAACCCCTACCCGAACCCTAACGCGTACCCTAATCCTAACCCGTACCCTAAACCGAGCCCTAACCCAAACACTAGCCCTAACCCTAACTCTAACCCATACCCTACGCCCTACCCGAACCCCTCCCCGAACCCGTACCCTAAGCCGTACCCTAACCCTCACCCTAACCCTAACCCTAACCCTAAGCTACCCTTGACGGCTTCTGCCTCCAATAGATTTCCTAAGCACTAGTGTTTTAAGGAACAGGTTAAAAAGAGAATCCTAATGTGATTTCTTGATAATGGGTGTGTTCCTTGTCTTCTCCTCGTGTCTAAACTCTTCTCCATGGCTGGAACCCCCAATAATATTCCTTTATGTGCTAAGGGGTATCTAGAGAGTGTGATAGGTTTAATAACTACCCTCACCCTAACGCGTACCCTAACCATAACCCCTACCCTAACCCTAGTGCGTACCCTAATCCTAACCCGTAAACTAAACCGAGCCCTAACCCTAACACTAACTCTAACCCTAACCCTAACCCATACCCTACGCCCTACCCGAACCCCTCCCTGAACCCGTACCCTAAACCGTACCCTAACCCTCACCCTAACCCTAACCCTAACCCTAAGCTACCCTTGACGGCTTCTGCCTCCAATAGATTTCCTAAGCACTAGTGTTTTAAGGAACAGGTTATAAAGAGAATCCTAATGTGATTTCTTGATAATGGGTGTGTTCCTTATCTTCTCCTCGTGTCTAAACTCTTCTCCATGGCTGGACTCCCAAATAATATTCCTTTACGTGCTAAGGGGTATCTAGAGAGTGGGATAGGTTTAATAACTACCCCCACCCTAACGCGTACCCTAACCCTAACCCCTACCCTAACCCTAACGCGTACCCTAATCCTAACCCGTACCCTAAACCGAGCCCTAACCCTAACACTAACCCTAACCCTAACCCTAACCCATACCCTACGCCCTACCCGAACCCCTCCCCGAACCCGTACCCTAAGCCATACCCTAACCCTCACTCTAACCCTAACCCTAACCCTAGGCTACCCTTGACTGCTTCTGCCTCCAATAGATTTCCTAAGCACTAGTGTTTTAAGGAACAGGTTAAAAAGAGAATCCTAATGTGATTTCGTGATAATGGGTGTGTTCCTTATCTTCTCCTAGTGTCTAAACACTTTTCCATGGCTGGACCCCCAATAATATTCCTTTACGTGCTAAGGGGTATCTAGAGAGTGGGATAGGTTTAATAACTACCCTCACCCTAACGTGTACACTAACCCTAACCCCTACCCTAACCCTAACGCGTACCCTAATCCTAACCTGTACCCTAAACCGAGCCCTAACCCTAACACTAGCCCTAACCCTAACCCTAACCCATACCCTACGCCCTCCCCGAACCCCTCCCCGAACCCGTACCCTAAGCCGTACCCTAACCCTCACCCTAACCCTAACCCTAACCCTAAGCTACCCTTGACGGCTTCTGCCTCCAATAGATTTCCTAAGCACTAGTGTTTTAAGGAACATGTTAAAAAGAGAATCCTAATGTGATTTCTTGATAAGGGGTGTGTTCCTTATCTTCTCCTCGTGTCTAAACTCTTCTCCATGGCTGGACCCCCAAATAATATTCCTTTATGTGATAAGGGGTATCTAGAGAGTGTGATAGGTTTAATAACTACCCTCACCCTAACGCGTACCCTAACCCTAACCCCTACCATAACCCTAGCGCGTACCCTAATCCTAACCCGTACCCTAAACCGAGCCCTAACCCTAACACTAACTCTAACCCTAACCCTAACCCATACCCTACGCCCTACCCGAAACCCTCCCCGAACCCGTACCCTAAGCCGTACCCTAACCCTCACCCTAACCCTAACCCTAACCCTAAGCTACCCTTGACTGCTTCTGCCTCCAATAGCTTTCCTAACCACTAGTGTTTTAAGGAACAGTTTAAAAAGAGAATCACATTGTGATTTCTTGATAATGGGTGTGTTCCTTATCTTCTCCTCGTGTCTAAACTCTTCTCCATGGCTGGACCCCCAAATAATAGTCCTTTACGTGCTAAGGGGTATCTACAGAGTGGGATAGGTTTAAAAACTACCCCCACCCTAACGCGTACCCTAACCATAACCCCTACCCTAACCCTAACGCGTACCCTAATCCTAACCCGTACCCTAAACCGAGCCCTAACCCTAACCCTAACCCATACCCTACGGCCTACCCGAACCCCTCCCCGAACCCGTACCCTAAGCCGTACCCTAACCCTCACCCTAACCCTAACCCTAACCCTAAGCTACCCTTGACTGCTTCTGCCTCCAATAGATTTCCTAAGCACTAGTGTTTTAAGGAACAGGTTAAAAAGAGAATCCTAATGTGATTTCTTGATAATGGGTGTGTTCCTTTTCTTCTCCTCGTGCCTAAACTCTTCTCCATGGCTGGACCCCCAAATAATATTCCTTTACGTGCTAAGGGGTATCTAGAGAGTGTGATAGGTTTAATAACTACCCCCACCCTAACGCGTACCCTAACCCTAATCCCTGCCCTAACCCTAACGCGTACCCTAATCCTAACCCGTACCCTAAACCGAGCCCTAACCCTAACACTAACCCTAACCCTAACCCTAACCCATACCCTACGCCCTACCCGAAACCCTCCCCGAACCCGTACCCTAAGCCGTACCCTAACCCTCACCCTAACCCTAACCCTAACCCTAAGCTACCCTTGACTGCTTCTGCCTCCAATAGATTTCCTAACCACTAGTGTTTTAAGGAACAGTTTAAAAAGAGAATCATATTGTGATTTCTTGATAATGGGTGTGTTCCTTATCTTCTTCTAGTGTCTAAACCCTTCTCCATGGCTGGACCCACAAATAATATTCCTTTACGTGCTAAGGGGTATCTAGAGAGTGGGATAGGTTTAATAACTACCGTCACCCTAAAGCGTACCCTAACCCTAACCACTACCCTAACACTAACGCGTACCCTAATCCTAACCCGTACCCTAAACCGAGCCCTAACCCTAACACTAACCCTAACCCTAACCCTAACCCATACCCTACGGCCTACCCGAACCCATCCCCGAACCCGTACCCTAAGCCGTACCCTAACCCTCACCCTAACCCTAACCCTAACCCTAAGCTACCCTTGACTGCTTCTGCCTCCAATAGATTTCCTAAGCACTAGTGTTTTAAGGAACAGGTTAAAAAGAGAATCCTAATGTGATTTCGTGATAATGGGTGTGTTCCTTATCTTCTCCTCGTGTCTAAACTCTTCTCCATGGCTGGACCCCCAAATAATATTCCTTTACGTGCTAAGGGGTATCTAGAGAGTGGGATAGGTTTAATAACTACCCTCACCCTAATGCGTACCCTAACCCTAACCCCTACCCTAACCCTAACGCGTACCCTAATCCTAACCCGTACCCTAAACCGAGACCTAACCCAAACACTAGCCCTAACCCTAACTCTAACCCATACCCTACGCCCTACCCGAACCCCTCCCCGAACCCGTACCCTAAGCCGTACCCTAACCCTCACCCTAACCCTAACCCTAACCCTAAGCTACCCTTGACTGCTTCTGCCTCCAATAGATTTCCTAAGCACTAGTGTTTTAAGGAACAGTTTAAAAAGAGAATCATATTGTGATTTCTTGATAATGGGTGTGTTCCTTATCTTCTCCTAGTGTCTAAATTCTTCTCCATGGCTGGATCCCCAAATAATATTCCTTTACGTGCTAAGGGGTATCTAGAGAGTGGGATAGGTTTAATAACTACCCCCACCATAACGCGTACCCTAACCCTAACCCCTACCCTAACCCTAACGCGTACCCTAATCCTAACCTGTACCCTAAACCGAGCCCTAACCCTAACACTAGCCCTAACCCTAACCCTAACCCATACCCTACGCCCTACCCGAACCCCTCCCCGAACCCGTACCCTAAGCCGTACCCTAACCCTCACCCTAACCCTAACCCTAACCCTAAGTTACCCTTGACGGCTTCTGCCTCCAATAGATTTCCTAAGCACTAGTGTTTTAAGGAACATGTTAAAAGGAGAATCCTAATGTGATTTCTTGATAATGGGTGTGTTCCTTATCTTCTCCTCGTGTCTAAACTCTTCTCCATGGCTGGACCCCCAAATAATATTCCTTTATGTGCTAAGGGGTATCTAGAGAGTGTGATAGGTTTAATAACTACCCTCACCCTAACGCGTACCCTAACCCTAACCCCTACCCTAACCCTAGCGCGTACCCTAATCCTAACCCCTACCCTAAACCGAGGCCTAACCCTAACACTAACTCTAACCCTAACCCTAACCCATACCCTACGCCCTACCCGAAACCCTCCCCGAACCCGTACCCTAAGCCGTACCCTAACCCTCACCCTAACCCTAACCCTAACCCTAAGCTACCCTTGACTGCTTCTGCCTCCAATAGATTTCCTAACCACTAGTGTTTTAAGGAACAGTTTAAAAAGAGAATCATATTGTGATTTCTTGATAATGGGTGTGTTCCTTATCTTCTCCTAGTGTCTAAACCCTTCTGCATGGCTGGATCCCCAAATAATATTCCTTTACGTGCTAAGGGGTATCTAGAGAGTGGGATAGGTTTAATAACTACCCTCACCCTAAAGCGTAACCTAACCCTAACCACTACCCTAACACTAACGCGTACCCTAATCCTAACCCGTACCCTAAACCGAGCCCTAACCCTAACACTAACCCTAACCCTAACCCTAACCCATACCCTACGGCCTACCCAAACCCCTCCCCGAACCCGTACCCTAAGCCGTACCCTAACCCTCACCCTAACCCTAACCCTATCCCTAAGCTACCCTTGACTGCTTCTGCCTCCAATAGATTTCCTAAGCACTAGTGTTTTAAGGAACAGGTTAAAAAGAGAATCCTAATGTGATTTCGTGATAATGGGTGTGTTCCTTATCTTCTCCTAGTGTCTAAACTCTTCTCCATGGCTGGACCCCCAATAATATTCCTGTACGTGCTAAGGGGTATCTAGAGAGTGGGATAGGTTTAATAACTACCCTCACCCTAACGCGTACACTAACCCTAACCCCTACCCTAACCCTAACGCGTACCCTAATCCTAACCTGTACCCTAAACCGAGCCCTAACCCTAACACTAGCCCTACCCCTAACCCTAACCCATACCCTACGCCCTACCCGAACACCTCCCCGAACCCGTACCCTAAGCCGAACCCTAACCCTCACCCTAACCCTAACCCTAACCCTAAGCTACCCTTGACGGCTTCTGCCTCCAATAGATTTCCTAAGCACTAGTGTTTTAAGGAACATGTTAAAAAGAGAATCCTAATGTGATTTCTTGATAATGGGTGTGTTCCTTGTCTTCTCCTCGTGTCTAAACTCTTCTCCATGGCTGGACCCCCAAATAATATTCCTTTATGTGCTAAGGGGTATCTAGAGAGTGTGATAGGTTTAATAACTACCCTCACCCTAACGCGTACCCTAACCCTAACCCCTACCCTAACCCTAGCGCGTACCCTAATCCTAACCCGTACCCTAAACCGAGCCCTAACCCTAACACTAACTCTAACCCTAACCCTAACCCATACCCTACGCCCTACCCGAACCCCTCCCTGAACCCGTACCCTAAACCGTACCCTAACCCTCACCCTAACCCTAACCCTAACCCTAAGCTACCCTTGACGGCTTCTGCCTCCAATAGATTTCCTAAGCACTAGTGTTTTAAGGAACAGGTTAAAAAGAGAATCCTAATGTGATTTCTTGATAATGGGTGTGTTCCTTATCTTCTCCTCGTGTCTAAACTCTTCTCCATGGCTGGACCCCCAAATAATATTCCTTTACGTGCTAAGGGGTATCTAGAGAGTGGGATAGGTTTAATAACTACCCTCACCCTAACGCGTACCCTAACCCTAACCCCTACCCGAACCCTAACGCGTACCCTAATCCTAACCCGTACCCTAAACCGAGCCCTAACCCTAACACTAGCCCTAACCCTAACCCTAACCCATACCCTACGCCCTACCCGAACCCCTCCCCGAACCCGTACCCTAAGCCGTACCCTAACCCTCACCCTAACCCTAACCCTAACCCTAAGCTACCCTTGACTGCTTCTGCCTCCAATAGATTTCCTAAGCACTAGTGTTTTAAGGAACAGGTTAAAAAGAGAATCCTAATGTGATTTCGTGATAATGGGTGTGTTCCTTATCTTCTCCTAGTGTCTAAACTCTTCTCCATGGCTGGACCCCCAAATAATATTCCTTTACGTGCTAAGGGGTATCTAGAGAGTGGGATATGTTTAATAACTACCCTCACCCTAACGCGTATCCTAACCCTAACCCCTACGCTAATCCTAACGCATACCCTAATCCTAAACCGTAACCTAAACCGAGCCCTAACCCTAACACTAGCCCTATCCCTAACCCTAACCCATACCCTACGCCCTACCCGAACCCCTCCCCGAACCCGTATCGTAAGCCGTACCCTAACCCTCACCCTAACCCTAACCCTAACCCTAAGCTACCCTTGACTGCTTCTGCCTCCAATAGATTTCCTAAGCACTAGTGTTTTAAGGAACAGTTTAAAAAGAGAATCATATTGTGATTTCTTGATAATGGGTGTGTTCCTTATCTTCTCCTAGTGTCTAAATTCTTCTCCATGGCTGGACCCCCAAATAATATTCCTTTACGTGCTAAGGGGTATCTAGAGAGTGGGATAGGTTTAATAACTACCCTCACCCTAAAGCGTACCCTAACACTAACCACTACCCTAACCCTAGCGCGTACCCTAATCCTAACCCGTACCCTAAACCGACCCCTAACCCTAACACTAACTCTAACCCTAACCCTAACCCAAACCCTACGCCCTACCCGAACCACTCCCTGAACCCGTACCCTAAACCGTACCCTAACCCTCACCCTAACCCTAACCCTAACCCTAAGCTACCCTTGACGGCTTCTGCCTCCAATAGATTTCCTAAGCACTAGTGTTTTAAGGAACAGGTTAAAAAGAGAATCCTAATGTGATTTCTTGATAATGGGTGTGTTCCTTATCTTCTCCTCGTGTCTAAACTCTTCTCCATGGCTGGACCCCCAAATAATATTCCTTTACGTGCTAAGGGGTATCTAGAGAGTGGGATAGGTTTAATAACTAACCTCACCCTAACGCGTACCCTAACCCTAACCCCTACCCGAACCCTAACGCGTACCCTAATCCTAACCCGTACCCTAAACCGAGCCCTAACCCTAACACTAGCCCTAACCCTAACCCTAACCCATACCCTACGCCCTACCCGAACCCCTCCCCGAACCCGTACCCTAAGCCGTACCCTAACCCTCACCCTAACCCTAACCCTAACCCTAAGCTACCCTTGACTGCTTCTGCCTCCAATAGATTTCCTAAGCACTAGTGTTTTAAGGAACAGGTTAAAAAGAGAATCCTAATGTGATTTCGTGATAATGGGTGTGTTCCTTATCTTCTCCTAGTGTCTAAACCCTTCTCCATGGCTGGACCCCCAAATAATATTCCTTTACGTGCTAAGGGGTATCTAGAGAGTGGGATAGGTTTAATAACTACCCTCACCCTAAAGCGTACCCTAACCCTAACCCCTACCCTAACACTAACGCGTACCCTAATCCTAACCCGTACCCTAAACCGAGCCCTAACCCTAACACTAACCCTAACCCTAACCCTAACCCATACCCTACGGCCTACCTGAACCCCTCCCCGAACCCTTACCCTAAGCCGTACCCTAACCCTCACCCTAACCCTAACCCTAACCCTAAGCTACTCTTGACGGCTTCTGCCTCCAATAGATTTCCTAAGCACTAGTGTTTTAAGGAACATGTTAAAAAGAGAATCCTAATGTGATTTCTTGATAATGGGTGTGTTCCTTGTCTTCTCCTCGTGTCTAAACTCTTCTCCATGGCTGGACCCCCCAATAATATTCCTTTATGTGCTAAGGGGTATCTAGAGAGTGTGATAGGTTTAATAACTACCCTCACCCTAACGCGTACCCTAACCATAACCCCTACCCTAACCCTAGCGCGTACCCTAATCCTAACCCGTACCCTAAACCGAGCCCTAACCCTAACACTAACTCTAACCCTAACCCTAACCCATACCCTACACCCTACCCGAACCCCTCCCTGAACCCGTACCCTAAACCGTACCCTAACCCTCACCCTAACCCTAACCCTAACCCTAAGCTACCCTTGACGGCTTCTGCCTCCAATAGATTTCCTAAGCACTAGTGTTTTAAGGAAGAGGTTAAAAAGAGAATCCTAATGTGATTTCTTGATAATGGGTGTGTTCCTTATCTTCTCCTCGTGTCTAAACTCTTCTCCATGGCTGGACTCCCAAATAATATTCCTTTACGTGCTAAGGGGTATCTAGAGAGTGGGATAGGTTTAATAACTACCCTCACACTAACGCGTACCCTAACCCTAACCCCTACCCGAACCCTAACGCGTACCCTAATCCTAACCCGTACCCTAAACCGAGCCCTAACCCTAACACTAGCACTAACCCTAACCCTAACCCATACCCTACGCCCTACCCGAACCCATACCCTAAGCCGTACCCTAACCCTCACCCTAACCCTAACCCTAACCCTAAGCTACCCTTGTCTGCTTCTGCCTCCAATAGATTTCCTAACCACTAGTGTTTTAAGGAACAGTTTAAAAAGAGAATCATATTGTGATTTCTTGATAATGGGTGTGTTCCTTATCTTCTCCTAGTGTCTAAACCCTTCTCCATGGCTAGACCCCCAAATAATATTCCTTTACGTGCTAAGGGGTATCTAGAGAGTGGGATAGGTTTAATAACTACCCTCACCCTAAAGCGTACCCTAACCCTAACCACTACCCTAACACTAACGCGTACCCTAATCCTAACCCGTACCCTAAACCGAGCCCTAACCCTAACACTAACCCTAACCCTAACCCTAACCCATACCCTACGGCCTACCCGAACCCCTCCCCGAACCCGTACCCTAAGCCGTACCCTAACCCTCACCCTAACCCTAACCCTAACCCTAAGCTACCCTTGACTGCTTCTGCCTCCAATAGATTTCCTAAGCACTAGTGTTTTAAGGAACAGGTTAAAAAGAGAATCCTAATGTGATTTCTTGATAATGGGTGTGTTCCTTTTCTTCTCCTCGTGTCTAAACTCTTCTCCATGGCTGGACCCCCAAATAATATTCCTTTACGTGCTAAGGGGTATCTAGAGAGTGGGATAGGTTTAATAACTACCCTCACCCTAACGCGTACCCTAACCCTAACCCCTACCCGAACCCTAACGCGTACCCTAATCCTAACCCGTACCCTAAACCGAGCCCTAACCCTAACACTAGCCCTAACCCTAACTCTAACCCATCCCCTACGCCCTACCCGAACCCCTCCCCGAACCCGTACCCTAAGCCGTACCCTAACCCTCACCCTAACCCTAACCCTAACCCTAAGCTACCCTTGACTGCTTCTGCCTCCAATAGATTTCCTAAGCACTAGTGTTTTAAGGAACAGGTTAAAAAGAGAATCCTAATGTGATTTCGTGATAATGGGTGTGTTCCTTATCTTCTCCTAGTGTCTAAACTCTTCTCCATGGCTGGACCCCCAAATAATGTTCCTTTACGTGCTAAGGGGTATCTAGAGAGTGGGATAGGTTTAATAACTACCCTCACCCTAAAGCGTACCCTAACACTAACCACTACCCTAACACTAACGCGTACCCTAATCCTAACCCGTACCCTAAACCGAGCCCTAACCCTAACACTAACCCTAACCCTAACCCTAACCCATACCCTACGGCCTACCTGAACCCCTACCCGAACCCGTACCCTAAGCCGTACCCTAACCCTCACCCTAACCCTAACCCTAACCCTAAGCTACCCTTGACTGCTTCTGCCTCCAATAGATTTCCTAAGCACTAGTGTTTTAAGGAACAGTTTAAAAAGAGAATCACATTGTGATTTCTTGATAATGGGTGTGTTCCTTATCTTTTCCTCGTGTCTAAACTCTTCTCCATGGCTGGACCCCCAAATAATAGTCCTTTACGTGCTAAGGGGTATCTAGAGAGTGTGATAGGTTTAATAACTACCCCCACCCTAACGCGTACCCTAACCATAACCCCTACCCTAACCCTAACGCGTACCTTAATCCTAACCCGTACCCTAAACCGAGCCCTAACCCTAACACTAACCCTAACCCTAACCCTAACCCTAAACTCTTCTCCATGGCTGGACCCCCAAATAATATTCCTTTACGTACTAAGGGGTATCTAGAGAGTGGGATAGGCTTAATAACTAACCTCACCCTATCGCGTACCCTAACCCTAACCCCTACCCTAACCCTAACGCGTACCCTAATCCTAACCCGTACCCTAAACCGAGCCCTAACCCTAACACTAACCCTAACCCTAACCCTAACCCATACCCTACGCCCTACCCGAACCCCTCTCCGAACCCGTACCCTAACCCGTACCCTAACCCTCACCCTAACCCTAACCCTAACCCTAAGCTACCCTTGACGGCTTCTGCCTCCAATAGATTTCCTAAGCACTAGTGTTTTAAGGAACAGGTTAAAAAGAGAATCCTAATGTGATTTCGTGATAATGGGTGTGTTCCTTATCTTCTCCTAGTGTCTAAACTCTTCTCCATGGCTGGACCCCCAAATAATATTCCTTTACGTGCTAAGGGGTATCTAGAGAGTGTGATAGGTTTAATAACTACCCCCACCCTAACGCGTACCCTAACCCTAAACCCTGCCCTAACCCTAACGCGTACCCTAATCCTAAACCATATCCTAAACCGAGCCCTAAACCTAACACTAACCCTAACCCTAACCCTAACCCATACCCTACGCCCTACCCGAACCCCTCCCCGAACCCGTACCCTAAGCCATACCCTAACCCTCACCCTAACCCTAACCCTAACCCTAAGCTACCCTTGACTGCTTCTGCCTCCAATAGATTTCCTAAGCACTAGTGTTTTAAGGAACAGGTTAAAAAGAGAATCCTAATGTGATTTCGTGATAATGGGTGTGTTCCTTATCTTCTCCTAGTGTCTAAACTCTTCTCCATGGCTGGACCCCCAATAATATTCCTGTACGTGCTAAGGGGTATCTAGAGAGTGGGATAGGTTTAATAACTACCCTCACCCTAACGCGTACACTAACCCTAACCCCTACCCTAACCCTAACGCGTACCCTAATCCTAACCCGTACCCTAAACCGAGCCCTAAACCTAACACTAGCCCTAACCCTAACCCTAACCCATACCCTACGCCCTACCCGAACACCTCCCCGAACCCTTACCCTAAGCCGTACCCTAACCCTCACCCTAACCCTAACCCTAACCCTAAGCTACCCTTGACGGCTTCTGCCTCCAATAGATTTCCTAAGCACTAGTGTTTTAAGGAACATGTTAAAAAGAGAATCCTAATGTGATTTCTTGATAATGGGTGTGTTCCTTGTCTTCTCCTCGTGTCTAAACTCTTCTCCATGGCTGGACCCCCCAATAATATTCCTTTATGTGCTAAGGGGTATCTAGAGAGTGTGATAGGTTTAATAACTACCCTCACCCTAACGCGTACCCTAACCATAACCCCTACCCTAACCCTAGCGCGTACCCTAATCCTAACCCGTACCCTAAACCGAGCCCTAACCCTAACACTAACTCTAACCCTAACCCTAACCCATACCCTACACCCTACCCGAACCCCTCCCTGAACCCGTACCCTAAACCGTACCCTAACCCTCACCCTAACCCTAACCCTAACCCTAAGCTACCCTTGACGGCTTCTGCCTCCAATAGATTTCCTAAGCACTAGTGTTTTAAGGAAGAGGTTAAAAAGAGAATCCTAATGTGATTTCTTGATAATGGG
Organism: Balaenoptera acutorostrata; assembly: GCF_949987535.1. Classification (NCBI taxonomy): domain Eukaryota; kingdom Metazoa; phylum Chordata; class Mammalia; order Artiodactyla; family Balaenopteridae; genus Balaenoptera; species Balaenoptera acutorostrata. The sequence goes on from NW_026646560.1 coordinate 78,509, forward strand.
TGTGTTCCTTATCTTCTCCTCGTGTCTAAACTCTTCTCCATGGCTGGACTCCCAAATAATATTCCTTTACGTGCTAAGGGGTATCTAGAGAGTGGGATAGGTTTAATAACTACCCTCACACTAACGCGTACCCTAACCCTAACCCCTACCCGAAACCTAACGCGTACCCTAATCCTAACCCGTACCCTAAACCGAGCCCTAACCCTAACACTAGCACTAACCCTAACCCTAACCCATGCCCTACGCCCTACCCGAACCCCTACCCGAACCCATACCCTAAGCCGTACCCTAACCCTCACCCTAACCCTAACCCTAACCCTAAGCTACCCTTGTCTGCTTCTGCCTCCAATAGATTTCCTAACCACTAGTGTTTTAAGGAACAGTTTAAAAAGAGAATCATATTGTGATTTCTTGATAATGGGTGTGTTCCTTATCTTCTCCTCGTGTCTAAACTCTTCTCCATGGCTGGACCCCCAAATAATATTCCTTTATGTGCTAAGGGGTATCTAGAGAGTGTGATAGGTTTAATAACTACCCTCACCCTAATGCGTACCCTAACCCTAACCCCTACCCTAACCCTAGCGCGTACCCTAATCCTAACCCCTACCCTAAACCGAGCCCTAACCCTAACACTAACTCTAACCCTAACCCTAACCCATACCCTACGCCCTACCCGAACCCCTCCCTGAACCCGTACCCTAAACCGTACCCTAACCCTCACCCTAACCCTAACCCTAACCCTAAGCTACCCTTGACGGCTTCTGCCTCCAATAGATTTCCTAAGCACTAGTATTTTAAGGAACAGGTTAAAAAGTGAATCCTAATGTGATTTCTTGATAATGGGTGTGTTCCTTATCTTCTCCTCCTGTCTAAACTCTTCTCCATGGCTGGACCCCCAAATAATATTCCTTTACGTGTTAAGGGGTATCTAGAGAGTGGGATAGGTTTAATAACTACCCTCACCCTAACGCGTACCCTAACCCTAACCGCTACCCTAACCCTATCGAGTACCCTAACCCTAACCCGTACCCTAAACCGATTCCTAACCCTAACACTAACCCTAACCCTAACCCTAACCCATACCCTACGCCCTACCCGAAACCCTCCCCGAACCCGTACCCTAAGCCGTACCCTAACCCTCACCCTAACCCTAACCCTAACCCTAAGCTACCCTTGACTGCTTCTGCCTCCAATAGATTTCCTAACCACTAGTGTTTTAAGGAACAGTTTAAAAAGAGAATCATATTGTGATTTCTTGATAATGGGTGTGTTCCTTATCTTCTCCTAGTGTCTAAACCCTTCTCCATGGCTGGACCCCCAAATAATATTCCTTTACGTGCTAAGGGGTATCTAGAGAGTGGGATAGGTTTAATGACTACCCTCACCCTAACGCGTACCCTAACCCTAACCCCTACCCTAACCCTAACGCGTACCCTAATCCTAACCCGTACCCTAAACCGAGCCCTAACCCTAACACTAGCCCTAACCCTAACCCTAACCCATACCCTACGCCCTACCCAAACCCCTCCCCGAAACCGTACCCTAAGCCGTACCCTAACCCTCACCCTAACCCTAACCCTAACCCTAAGCTACCCTTGACTGCTTCTGCCTCCAATAGATTTCCTAAGCACTAGTGTTTTAAGGAACAGGTTAAAAAGAGAATCCTAATGTGATTTCTTGATAATGGGTGTGTTCCTTATCTTCTCCTCGTGTCTAAACTCTTCTCCATGGCTGGACCCCCAAATAATATTCCTTTACGTGCTAAGGGGTATCTAGAGAGTGTGATAGGTTTAATAACTACCCCCACCCTAACGCGTACCCTAACCCTAACCCCTGCCCTAACCCTAACGCGTACCCTAATCCTAAACCGTACCCTAAACCGAGCCCTAAACCTAACACTAACCCTAACCGTAACCCTAACCCATACCCTACGCCCTACCCGAACCCCTCCCCGAACCCGTACCCTAAGCCATACCCTAACCGTCACCCTAACCCTAACCCTAACCCTAAGCTACCCTTGACTGCTTCTGCCTCCAATAGATTTCCTAAGCACTAGTGTTTTAAGGAACAGGTTAAAAAGAGAATCCTAATGTGATTTCGTGATAATGGGTGTGTTCCTTATCTTCTCCTAGTGTCTAAACTCTTCTCCATGGCTGGACCCCCAATAATATTCCTGTACGTGCTAAGGGGTATCTAGAGAGTGGGATAGGTTTAATAACTACCCTCACCGTAACGCGTACACTAACCCTAACCCCTACCATAACCCTAACGCGTACCCTAATCCTAACCCGTACTCTAAACCGAGCCCTAAACCTAACACTAGCCCTAACCCTAACCCTAACCCATACCCTACGCCCTACCCGAACACCTCCCCGAACCCGTACCCTAAGCCGTACCCTAACCCTCACCCTAACCCTAACCCTAACCCTAAGCTACCCTTGACGGCTTCTGCCTCCAATAGATTTCCTAAGCACTAGTGTTTTAAGGAACAGGTTAAAAAGAGAATCCTAATGTGATTTCTTGATAATGGGTGTGTTCCTTATCTTCTCCTCGTGTCTAAACTCTTCTCCATGGCTGGACTCCCAAATAATATTCCTTTACGTGCTAAGGGGTATCTAGAGAGTGGGATAGGTTTAATAACTACCCCCACCCTAACGCGTACCCTAACCCTAACCCCTACCCTAACCCTAACGCATACACTAATCCTAACCCGTACCCTAAACCGAGCCCTAACCCTAACACTAACCCTAACCCTAACCCTAACCCATACCCTACGCCCTACCCGAACCCCTCCCCGAACCCGTACCCTAAGCCATACCCTAACCCTCACCCTAACCCTAACCCTAACCCTAAGCTACCCTTGACTGCTTCTGCCTCCAATAGATTTCCTAAGCACTAGTGTTTTAAGGAACAGGTTAAAAAGAGAATCCTAATGTGATTTCGTGATAATGGGTGTGTTCCTTATCTTCTCCTAGTGTCTAAACTCTTCTCCATGGCTGGACCCCCAATAATATTCCTGTACGTGCTAAGGGGTATCTAGAGAGTGGGATAGGTTTAATAACTACCCTCACCCTAACGTGTACACTAACCCTAACCCCTACCCTAACCCTAACGCGTACCCTAATCCTAACCTGTACCCTAAACCGAGCCCTAACCCTAACACTAGCCCTAACCCTAACCCTAACCCATACCCTACGCCCTCCCCGAACCCCTCCCCGAACCCGTACCCTAAGCCGTACCCTAACCCTCACCCTAACTCTAACCCTAACCCTAAGCTACCCTTGACGGCTTCTGCCTCCAATAGATTTCCTAAGCACTAGTGTTTTAAGGAACATGTTAAAAAGAGAATCCTAATGTGATTTCTTGATAAGGGGTGTGTTCCTTATCTTCTCCTCGTGTCTAAACTCTTCTCCATGGCTGGACCCCCAAATAATATTCCTTTATGTGATAAGGGGTATCTAGAGAGTGTGATAGGTTTAATAACTACCCTCACCCTAACGCGTACCCTAACCCTAACCCCTACCCTAACCCTAGCGCGTACCCTAATCCTAACCCGTACCCTAAACCGAGCCCTAACCCTAACACTAACTCTAACCCTAACCCTAACCCATACCCTACGCCCTACCCGAAACCCTCCCCGAACCCGTACCCTAAGCCGTACCCTAACCCTCACCCTAACCCTAACCCTAACACTAAGCTACCCTTGACTGCTTCTGCCTCCAATAGCTTTCCTAACCACTAGTGCTTTAAGGAACAGTTTAAAAAGAGAATCACATTGTGATTTCTTGATAATGGGTGTGTTCCTTATCTTGTCCTCATGTCTAAACTCTTCTCCATGGCTGGACTCCCAAATAATATTCCTTTACGTGCTAAGGGGTATCTAGAGAGTGGGATAGGTTTAATAACTACCGTCACCCTAACGCGTATCCTAACCCTAACCCCTACCCTAATCCTAACGCATACCCTAATCCTAACCCGTAACCTAAACCGAGCCCTAACCCTAACACTAGCCCTATCCCTAACCCTAACCCATACCCTACGGCCTACCTGAACCCCTACCCGAACCCGTACCCTAAGCCGTACCCTAACCCTCACCCTAACCCTAACCCTACCCCTAAGCTACCCTTGACTGCTTCTGCCTCCAATAGATTTCCTAAGCACTAGTGTTTTAAGGAACAGTTTAAAAAGAGAATCACATTGTGATTTCTTGATAATGGGTGTGTTCCTTATCTTTTCCTCGTGTCTAAACTCTTCTCCATGGCTGGACCCCCAAATAATAGTCCTTTACGTGCTAAGGGGTATCTACAGAGTGTGATAGGTTTAATAACTACCCCCACCCTAACGCGTACCCTAACCATAACCCCTACCCTAACCCTAACGCGTACCTTAATCCTAACCCGTACCCTAAACCGAGCCCTAACCCTAACACTAACCCTAACCCTAACCCTAACCCTAAACTCTTCTCCATGGCTGGACCCCCAAATAATATTCCTTTACGTACTAAGGGGTATCTAGAGAGTGGGATAGGCTTAATAACTAACCTCACCCTATCGCGTACCCTAACCCTAACCCCTACCCTAACCCTAACGCGTACCCTAATCCTAACCCGTACCCTAAACCGAGCCCTAACCCTAACACTAACCCTAACCCTAACCCTAACCCATACCCTACGCCCTACCCGAACCCCTCTCCGAACCCGTACCCTAAGCCGTACCCTAACCCTCACCCTAACCCTAACCCTAACCCTAAGCTACCCTTGACGGCTTCTGCCTCCAATAGATTTCCTAAGCACTAGTGTTTTAAGGAACAGGTTAAAAAGAGAATCCTAATGTGATTTCGTGATAATGGGTGTCTTCCTTATCTTCTCCTAGTGTCTAAACTCTTCTCCATGGCTGGACCCCCAAATAATATTCCTTTACGTGCTAAGGGGTATCTAGAGAGTGTGATAGGTTTAATAACTACCCCCACCCTAACGCGTACCCTAACCCTAACCCCTGCCCTAACCCTAACGCGTACCCTAATCCTAAACCGTATCCTAAACCGAGCCCTAAACCTAACACTAACCCTAACCCTAACCCTAACCCATACCCTACGCCCTACCCGAACCCCTCCCCGAACCCGTACCCTAAGCCATACCCTAACCCTCACCCTAACCCTAACCCTAACCCTAAGCTACCCTTGACTGCTTCTGCCTCCAATAGATTTCCTAAGCACTAGTGTTTTAAGGAACAGGTTAAAAAGAGAATCCTAATGTGATTTCGTGATAATGGGTGTGTTCCTTATCTTCTCCTAGTGTCTAAACTCTTCTCCATGGCTGGACCCCCAATAATATTCCTGTACGTGCTAAGGGGTATATAGAGAGTGGGATAGGTTTAATAACTACCCTCACCCTAACGCGTACACTAACCCTAACCCCTACCCTAACCCTAACGCGTACCCTAATCCTAACCCGTACCCTAAACCGAGCCCTAAACCTAACACTAGCCCTAACCCTAACCCTAACCCATACCCTACGCCCTACCCGAACACCTCCCCGAACCCTTACCCTAAGCCGTACCCTAACCCTCACCCTAACCCTAACCCTAACCCTAAGCTACCCTTGACGGCTTCTGCCTCCAATAGATTTCCTAAGCACTAGTGTTTTAAGGAACATGTTAAAAAGAGAATCCTAATGTGATTTCTTGATAATGGGTGTGTTCCTTGTCTTCTCCTCGTGTCTAAACTCTTCTCCATGGCTGGACCCCCCAATAATATTCCTTTATGTGCTAAGGGGTATCTAGAGAGTGTGATAGGTTTAATAACTACCCTCACCCTAACGCGTACCCTAACCCTAACCCCTACCCTAACCCTAGCGCGTACCCTAATCCTAACCCGTACCCTAAACCGAGCCCTAACCCTAACACTAACTCTAACCCTAACCCTAACCCATACCCTACACCCTACCCGAACCCCTCCCTGAACCCGTACCCTAAACCGTACCCTAACCCTCACCCTAACCCTAACCCTAACCCTAAGCTACCCTTGACGGCTTCTGCCTCCAATAGATTTCCTAAGCACTAGTGTTTTAAGGAAGAGGTTAAAAAGAGAATCCTAATGTGATTTCTTGATAATGGGTGTGTTCCTTATCTTCTCCTCGTGTCTAAACTCTTCTCCATGGCTGGACTCCCAAATAATATTCCTTTACGTGCTAAGGGGTATCTAGAGAGTTGGATAGGTTTAATAACTACCCTCACACTAACGCGTACCCTAACCCTAACCCCTACACGAACCCTAACGCGTACCCTAATCCTAACCCGTACCCTAAACCGAGCCCTAACCCTAACATTAGCACTAACCCTAACCCTAACCCATACCCTACGCCCTACCCGAACCCCTACCCGAACCCATACCCTAAGCCGTACCCTAACCCTCACCCTAACCCTAACCCTAACCCTAAGCTACCCTTGTCTGCTTCTGCCTCCAATAGATTTCCTAACCACTAGTGTTTTAAGGAACAGTTTAAAAAGAGAATCATATTGTGATTTCTTGATAATGGGTGTGTTCCTTATCTTCTCCTAGTGTCTAAACCCTTCTCCATGGCTAGACCCCCAAATAATATTCCTTTACGTGCTAAGGGGTATCTAGAGAGTGGGATAGGTTTAATAACTACCCTCACCCTAAAGCGTACCCTAACCCTAACCACTACCCTAACACTAACGCGTACCCTAATCCTAACCCGTACCCTAAACCGAGCCCTAACCCTAACACTAACCCTAACCCTAACCCTAACCCATACCCTACGGCCTACCCGAACCCCTCCCCGAACCCGTACCCTAAGCCGTACCCTAACCCTCAGCCTAACCCTAACCCTAACCCTAAGCTACCCTTGACTGCTTCTGCCTCCAATAGATTTCCTAAGCACTAGTGTTTTAAGGAACAGGTTAAAAAGAGAATCCTAATGTGATTTCTTGATAATGGGTGTGTTCCTTTTCTTCTCCTCGTGTCTAAACTCTTCTCCATGGCTGGACCCCCAAATAATATTCCTTTACGTGCTAAGGGGTATCTAGAGAGTGGGATAGGTTTAATAACTACCCTCACCCTAACGCGTACCCTAACCCTAACCCCTACCCGAACCCTAACGCGTACCCTAATCCTAACCCATACCCTAAACCGAGCCCTAACCCTAACACTAGCCCTAACCCTAACTCTAACCCATCCCCTACGCCCTACCCGAACCCCTCCCCGAACCCGTACCCTAAGCCGTACCCTAACCCTCACCCTAACCCTAACCCTAACCCTAAGCTACCCTTGACTGCTTCTGCCTCCAATAGATTTCCTAAGCACTAGTGTTTTAAGGAACAGTTTAAAAAGAGAATCATATTGTGATTTCTTGATAATGGGTGTGTTCCTTATCTTCTCCTAGTGTCTAAATTCTTCTCCATGGCTGGACCCCCAAATAATATTCCTTTACGCGCTAAGGGGTATCTAGAGAGTGGGATAGGTTTAATAACTACCCCCACCCTAACGCGTACCCTAACCCTAACCCCTACCCTAACCCTAACGCGTACCCTAATCCTAACCTGTACCCTAAACCGAGCCCTAACCCTAACACTAGCCCTAACCCTAACCCTAACCCATACCCTACGCCCTACCCGAAACCCTCCCCGAACCCGTACCCTAAGCCGTACCCTAACCCTCACCCTAACCCTAACCCTAACCCTAAGCTACCCTTGACGGCTTCTGCCTCCAATAGATTTCCTAAGCACTAGTGTTTTAAGGAACATGTTAAAAAGAGAATCCTAATGTGATTTCTTGATAATGGGTGTGTTCCTTATCTTCTCCTCGTGTCTAAACTCTTCTCCATGGCTGGACCCCCAAATAATATTCCTTTATGTGCTAAGGGGTATCTAGAGAGTGTGATAGGTTTAATAACTACCCTCACCCTAACGCGTACCCTAACCCTAACCCCTACCCTAACCCTAACGCGTACCCTAATCCTAACCCGTACCCTAAACCGAGCCCTAACCCTAACACTAGCCCTAACCCTAACCCTAACCCATACCCTACGCCCTACCCAAACCCCTCCCCGAACCCGTACCCTAAGCCGTACCCTAACCCTCACCCTAACCCTAACCCTAACCCTAAGCTACCCTTGACTGCTTCTGCCTCCAATAGATTTCCTAAGCACTAGTGTTTTAAGGAACAGGTTAAAAAGAGAATCCTAATGTGATTTCTTGATAATGGGTGTGTTCCTTATCTTCTCCTCGTGTCTAAACTCTTCTCCATGGCTGGACCCCCAAATAATATTCCTTTACGTGCTAAGGGGTATCTAGAGAGTGTGATAGGTTTAATAACTACCCCCACCCTAACGCGTACCCTAACCCTAACCCCTACCCTAACCCTAGCACGTACCCTAATCCTAACCCGTACCCTAAACCGAGCCCTAACCCTAACACTAGCCCTAACCCTAACCCTAACCCATACCCTACGCCCTACCCGAACCCCTCCCCGAACCCGTACCCTAAGCCGTACCCTAAGCCGTACCCTAACCCTAACCCTAACCCTAAGCTCCCCTTGACTGCTTCTGCCTCCAATAGATTTCCTAAGCACTAGTATTTTAAGGAAAAGGTTAAAAAGAGAATCACATTGTGATTTCTTGATAATGGGTGTGTTCCTTATCTTCTCCTAGTGTCTAAACTCTTCTCCATGGCTGGACCCCCAAATAATATTCCTTTACGTGCTAAGGGGTATCTAGAGAGTGTGATAGGTTTAATAACTACCCTCACCCTAACGCGTACCCTAACCCTAACCGCTACCCTAACCCTATCGAGTACCCTAATCCTAACCCGTACCCTAAACCGAGCCCTAACCCTAACACTAACCCTAACCCTAACCCTAACCCATACCCTACGCCCTACCCGAAACCCTCCCCGAACCCGTACCCTAAGCCGTACCCTAACCCTCACCCTAACCCTAACCCTAACCCTAAGCTACCCTTGTCTGCTTCTGCCTCCAATAGATTTCCTAACCACTAGTGTTTTAAGGAACAGTTTAAAAAGAGAATCATATTGTGATTTCTTGATAATGGGTGTGTTCCTTATCTTCTCCTAGTGTCTAAACCCTTCTCCATGGCTGGACCCCCAAATAATATTCCTTTATGTGCTAAGGGGTATCTAGAGAGTGGGATAGGTTTAATAACTACCCCCACCCTAACGTGTACCCTAACCCTAACCCCTACCCTAACCCTAACGCGTACCCTAATCCTAACCTGTACCCTAAACCGAGCCCTAACCCTAACACTAGCCCTAACCCTAACCCTAACCCATACCCTACGCCCTACCCGAAACCCTCCCCGAACCCGTACCCTTAGCCGTACCCTAACCCTCACCCTAACCCTAACCCTAACCCTAAGCTACCCTTGACGGCTTCTGCCTCCAATAGATTTCCTAAGCACTAGTGTTTTAAGGAACATGTTAAAAAGAGAATCCTAATGTGATTTCTTGATAATGGGTGTGTTCCTTATCTTCTCCTCGTGTCTAAACTCTTCTCCATGGCTGGACCCCCAAATAATATTCCTTTATGTGCTAAGGGGTATCTAGAGAGTGTGATAGGTTTAATAACTACCCTCACCCTAATGCGTACCCTAACCCTAACCCCTACCCTAACCCTAGCGCGTACCCTAATCCTAACCCCTACCCTAAACCGAGCCCTAACCCTAACACTAACTCTAACCCTAACCCTAACCCATACCCTACGCCCTACCCGAACCCCTCCCTGAACCCGTACCCTAAACCGTACCCTAACCCTCACCCTAACCCTAACCCTAACCCTAAGCTACCCTTGACGGCTTCTGCCTCCAATAGATTTCCTAAGCACTAGTATTTTAAGGAACAGGTTAAAAAGTGAATCCTAATGTGATTTCTTGATAATGGGTGTGTTCCTTATCTTCTCCTCGTGTCTAAACTCTTCTCCATGGCTGGACCCCCAAATAATATTCCTTTACGTGCTAAGGGGTATCTAGAGAGTGGGATAGGTTTAATAACTACCCTCACCCTAACGCGTACCCTAACCCTAACCGCTACCCTAACCCTATCGAGTACCCTAATCCTAACCCGTACCCTAAACCGAGCCCTAACCCTAACACTAACCCTAACCCTAACCCTAACCCATACCCTACGCCCTACCCGAAACCCTCCCCGAACCCGTACCCTAAGCCGTACCCTAACCCTCACCCTAACCCTAACCCTAACCATAAGCTACCCTTGACTGCTTCTGCCTCCAATAGATTTCCTAACCACTAGTGTTTTAAGGAACAGTTTAAAAAGAGAATCATATTGTGATTTCTTGATAATGGGTGTGTTCCTTATCTTCTCCTAGTGTCTAAACCCTTCTCCATGGCTGGACCCCCAAATAATATTCCTTTACGTGCTAAGGGGTATCTAGAGAGTGGGATAGGTTTAATAACTACCCTCACCGTAACGCGTACACTAACCCTAACCCCTACCCTAACCCTAACGCGTACCCTAATCCTAACCCGTACTCTAAACCGAGCCCTAAACCTAACACTAGCCCTAACCATAACCCTAACCCATACCCTACGCCCTACCCGAACACCTCCCCGAACCCGTACCCTAAGCCGTACCCTAACCCTCACCCTAACCCTAACCCTAAACCTAAGCTACCCTTGACGGCTTCTGCCTCCAATAGATTTCCTAAGCACTAGTGTTTTAAGGAACAGGTTAAAAAGAGAATCCTAATGTGATTTCTTGATAATGGGTGTGTTCCTTATCTTCTCCTCGTGTCTAAACTCTTCTCCATGGCTGGACTCCCAAATAATATTCCTTTACGTGCTAAGGGGTATCTAGAGAGTGGGATAGGTTTAATAACTACCCCCACCCTAACGCGTACCCTAACCCTAACCCCTACCCTAACCCTAACGCGTACCCTAATCCTAACCCGTACCCTAAACCGAGCCCTAACCCTAACACTAACCCTAACCCTAACCCTAACCCATACCCTACACCCTACCCGAACCCCTCCCTGAACCCGTACCCTAAGCCATACCCTAACCCTCACCCTAACCCTAACCCTAACCCTAAGCTACCCTTAACTGCTTCTGTCTCCAATAGATTTCCTAAGCACTAGTGTTTTAAGGAACAGGTTAAAAAGAGAATCCTAATGTGATTTCGTGATAATGGGTGTGTTCCTTATCTTCTCCTAGTGTCTAAACTCTTCTCCATGGCTGGACCCCCAATAATATTCCTGTACGTGCTAAGGGGTATCTAGAGAGTGGGATAGGTTTAATAACTACCCTCACCCTAACGTGTACACTAACCCTAACCCCTACCCTAACCCTAACGCGTACCCTAATCCTAACCTGTACCCTAAACCGAGCCCTAACCCTAACACTAGCCCTAACCCTAACCCTAACCCATACCCTACGCCCTCCCCGAACCCCTCCCCGAACCCGTACCCTAAGGCGTACCCTAACCCTCACCCTAACTCTAACCCTAACCCTAAGCTACCCTTGACGGCTTCTGCCTCCAATAGATTTCCTAAGCACTAGTGTTTTAAGGAACATGTTAAAAAGAGAATCCTAATGTGATTTCTTGATAAGGGGTGTGTTCCTTATCTTCTCCTCGTGTCTAAACTCTTCTCCATGGCTGGACCCCCAAATAATATTCCTTTATGTGATAAGGGGTATCAAGAGAGTGTGATAGGTTTAATAACTACCCTCACCCTAACGCGTACCCTAACCCTAACCCCTACCCTAACCCTAGCGCGTACCCTAATCCTAACCCGTACCCTAAACCGAGCCCTAACCCTAACACTAACTCTAACCCTAACCCTAACCCATACCCTACGCCCTACCCGAAACCCTCCCCGAACCCGTACCCTAAGCCGTACCCTAACCCTCACCCTAACCCTAACCCTAACACTAAGCTACCCTTGACTGCTTCTGCCTCCAATAGCTTTCCTAACCACTAGTGTTTTAAGGAACAGTTTAAAAAGAGAATCACATTGTGATTTCTTGATAATGGGTGTGTTCCTTATCTTGTCCTCGTGTCTAAACTCTTCTCCATGGCTGGACCCCCAAATAATAGTCCTTTACGTGCTAAGGTGTATCTAGAGAGTGTGATAGGTTTAAAAACTACCCCCACCCTAACGCGTACCCTAACCATAACCCCTACCCTAACCCTAACGCGTACCCTAATCCTAACCCGTACCCTAAACCGAGCCCTAACCCTAACACTAACCCTAACCCTAACCCTAACCCATACCCTACGCCCTACCTGAACCCCTCCCCGAACCCGTACCCTAAGCCATACCCTAACTCTCACCCTAACCCTAACCCTAACCCTAAGCTACCCTTGACTGCTTCTGCCTCCAATAGATTTCCTAAGCACTAGTGTTTTAAGGAACAGGTTAAAAAGAGAATCCTAATGTGATTTCTTAATAATGGGTGTTTTCCTTATCTTCTCCTAGTCCCTAAACTCTTCTCCATGGCTGGACCCCCAAATAATATTCCTTTACGTACTAAGGGGTATCTAGAGAGTGGGATAGTTTTAATAACTAACCTCACCCTATCGTGTACCCTAACCCTAACACCTACCCTAACACTAACGCGTACCCTAATCCTAACCCGTACCATAAACCGAGCCCTAACCCTAACACTAACCCTAACCCTAACCCTAAACCATACCCTACGCCCTACCCGAACCCCTCCCCGAACCCGTACCCTAAGCCGTACCCTAACCCTCACCCTAACCCTAACCCTATCCCTAAGCTCCCCTTGACGGCTTCTGCCTCCAATAGATTTCCTAAGCAATAGTGTTTTAAGGAACAGGTTAAAAAGAGAATCCTAATGTGATTTCGTGATAATGGGTGTGTTCCTTATTTTCTCCTAGTGTCTAAACTCTTCTCCATGGCTGGACCCCCAAATAATATTCCTTTACGTGCTAAGGGGTATCTAGAGAGTGTGATAGGTTTAATAACTACCCCCACCCTAACGCGTACCCTAACCCTAACCCCTACCCTAACCCTAACGCGTACCCTAATCCTAACCCATACCCTAAACCGAGCCCTAACCCTAACACTAACCCTAACGCTAACCCGAAACCATACCCTACGCCCTACCCGAACCCCTCCCCGAACCCGTACCCTAAGCCATACCCTAACCCTCACCCTAACCCTAACCCTAACCCTAAGCTACCCTTGACTGCTTCTGCCTCCAATAGATTTCCTAAGCACTAGTGTTTTAAGGAACAGGTTAAAAAGAGAATCCTAATGTGATTTCGTGATAATGGGTGTGTTCCTTATCTTCTCCTAGTGTCTAAACTCTTCTCCATGGCTGGACCCCCAAATAATATTCCTTTATGAGCTAAGGGGTATCTAGAGAGTGTGATAGGTTTAATAACTACCCTCACCCTAACGCGTACCCTAACCCTAACCCCTACCCTAACCCTAGCACGTACCCTAATCCTAACCCGTACCCTAAACCGAGCCCTAACCCTAACACTAGCCCTAACCCTAACCCTAACCCATACCCTACGCCCTACCCGAACCCCTCCCCGAACCCGTACCCTAAGCCGTACCCTAAGCCGTACCCTAACCCTAACCCTAACCCTAAGCTACCCTTGACTGCTTCTGCCTCCAATAGATTTCCTAAGCACTAGTATTTTAAGGAACAGGTTAAAAAGAGAATCACATTGTGATTTCTTGATAATGGGTGTGTTCCTTATCTTCTCCTAGTGTCTAAACTCTTCTCCATGGCTGGACCCCCAAATAATATTCCTTTACGTGCTAAGGGGTATCTAGAGAGTGTGATAGGTTTAATAACTACCCTCACCCTAACGCGTACCCTAACCCTAACCGCTACCCTAACCCTATCGAGTACCCTAATCCTAACCCGTACCCTAAACCGAGCCCTAACCCTAACACTAACCCTAACCCTAACCCTAACCCATACCCTATGCCCTACCCGAAACCCTCCCGGAACCCGTACCCTAAGCCGTACCCTAACCTTCACCCTAACCCTAACCCTAACCCTAAGCTACCCTTGACTGCTTCTGCCTCCAATAGATTTCCTAAGCACTAGTGTTTTAAGGAACAGGTTAAAAAGAGAATCCTAATGTGATTTCTTGATAATGGGTGTGTTCCTTATCTTCTCCTCGTGTCTAAACTCTTCTCCATGGCTGGACCCCCAAATAATATTCCTTTACGTGCTAAGGGGTATCTAGAGAGTGTGATAGGTTTAATAACTACCCTCACCGTAACGCGTATACTAACCCTAACCCCTACCCTAACCCTAACGCGTACCCTAATCCTAAACCGTACCCTAAACCGAGCCCTAAACCTAACACTAACCCTAACCCTAACTCTAACCCATACCCTACGCCCTACCCGAACACCTCCCCAAACCCGTACCCTAAGCCATACCCTAACCGTCACCCTAACCCTAACCCTAACCCTAAGCTACCCTTGACTGCTTCTGCCTCCAATAGATTTCCTAAGCACTAGTGTTTTAAGGAACATGTTAAAAAGAGAATCCTAATGTGATTTCGTGATAATGGGTGTGTTCCTTATCTTCTCCTAGTGTCTAAACTCTTCTCCATGGCTGGACCCCCAATAATATTCCTGTACGTGCTAAGGGGTATCTAGAGAGTGGGATAGGTTTAATAACTACCCTCACCGTAACGCGTATACTAACCCTAACCCCTACCCTAACCCTAACGCGTACCCTAATCCTAACCCGTACTCTAAACCGAGCCCTAAACCTAACACTAGCCCTAACCCTAACCCTAACCCATACCCTACGCCCTACCCGAACACCTCCCCGAACCCGTACCCTAAGCCATACCCTAACCCTCACCCTAACCCTAACCCTAACCCTAAGCTACCCTTGACGGCTTCTGCCTCCAATAGATTTCCTAAGCACTAGTGTTTTAAGGAACAGGTTAAAAAGAGAATCCTAATGTGATTTCTTGATAATGGGTGTGTTCCTTATCTTCTCCTCGTGTCTAAACTCTTCTCCATGGCTGGACTCCCAAATAATATTCCTTTACGTGCTAAGGGGTATCTAGAGAGTGGGATAGGTTTAATAACTACCCCCACCCTAACGCGTACCCTAACCCTAACCCCTACCCTAACCCTAACGCGTACCCTAATCCTAACCCGTACCCTAAACCGAGCCCTAACCCTAACACTAACCCTAACCCTAACCCTAACCCATACCCTACGCCCTACCCGAACCCCTCCCCAACCCGTACCCTAAGCCATACCCTAACCCTCACCCTAACCCTAACCCTAACCCTAAGCTACCCTTGACTGCTTCTGCCTCCAATAGATTTCCTAAGCACTAGTGTTTTAAGGAACAGGTTAAAAAGAGAATCCTAATGTGATTTCGTGATAATGGGTGTGTTCCTTATCTTCTCCTAGTGTCTAAACTCTTCTCCATGGCTGGACCCCCAATAATATTCCTGTACGTGCTAAGGGGTATCTAGAGAGTGGGATAGGTTTAATAACTACCCTCACCCTAACGTGTACACTAACCCTAACCCCTACCCTAACCCTAACGCGTACCCTAATCCTAACCTGTACCCTAAACCGAGCCCTAACCCTAACACTAGCCCTAACCCTAACCCTAACCCATACCCTACGCCCTCCCCGAACCCCTCCCCGAACCCGTACCCTAAGCCGTAACCTAACCCTCACCCTAACTCTAACCCTAACCCTAAGCTACCCTTGACGGCTTCTGCCTCCAATAGATTTCCTAAGCACTAGTGTTTTAAGGAACATGTTAAAAAGAGAATCCTAATGTGATTTCTTGATAAGGGGTGTGTTCCTTATCTTCTCCTCGTGTCTAAACTCTTCTCCATGGCTGGACCCCCAAATAATATTCCTTTATGTGATAAGGGGTATCTAGAGAGTGTGATAGGTTTAATAACTACCCTCACCCTAACGCGTACCCTAACCCTAACCCCTACCCTAACCCTAGCGCGTACCCTAATCCTAACCCGTACCCTAAACCGAGCCCTAACCCTAACACTAACTCTAACCCTAACCCTAACCCATACCCTACGCCCTACCCGAAACCCTCCCCGAACCCGTACCCTAAGCCGTACCCTAACCCTCACCCTAACCCTAACCCTAACCCTAAGCTACCCTTGACTGCTTCTGCCTCCAATAGCTTTCCTAACCACTAGTGTTTTAAGGAACAGTTTAAAAAGAGAATCACATTGTGATTTCTTGATAATGGGTGTGTTCCTTATCTTGTCCTCGTGTCTAAACTCTTCTCCATGGCTGGACCCCCAAATAATAGTCCTTTACGTGCTAAGGTGTATCTAGAGAGTGTGATAGGTTTAAAAACTACCCCCACCCTAACGCGTACCCTAACCATAACCCCTACCCTAACCCTAACGCGTACCCTAATCCTAACCCGTACCCTAAACCGAGCCCTAACCCTAACACTAACCCTAACCCTAACCCTAACCCATACCCTACGCCCTACCTGAACCCCTCCCCGAACCCGTACCCTAAGCCATACCCTAACTCTCACCCTAACCCTAACCCTAACCCTAAGCTACCCTTGACTGCTTCTGCCTCCAATAGATTTCCTAAGCACTAGTGTTTTAAGGAACAGGTTAAAAAGAGAATCCTAATGTGATTTCTTGATAATGGGTGTGTTCCTTATCTTCTCCTAGTGCCTAAACTCTTCTCCATGGCTGGACCCCCAAATAATATTCCTTTACGTACTAAGGGGTATCTAGAGAGTGGGATAGTTTTAATAACTAACCTCACCCTATCGTGTACCCTAACCCTAACACCTACCCTAACACTAACGCGTACCCTAATCCTAACCCGTACCCTAAACCGAGCCCTAACCCTAACACTAACCCTAACCCTAACCCTAAACCATACCCTACGCCCTACCCGAACCCCTCCCCGAACCCGTACCCTAAGCCGTACCCTAACCCTCACCCTAACCCTAACCCTAACCCTAAGCTACCCTTGACGGCTTCTGCCTCCAATAGATTTCCTAAGCAATGGTGTTTTAAGGAACAGGTTAAAAAGAGAATCCTAATGTGATTTCGTGATAATGGGTGTGTTCCTTATTTTCTCCTAGTGTCTAAACTCTTCTCCATGGCTGGACCCCCAAATAATATTCCTTTACGTGCTAAGGGGTATCTAGAGAGTGTGATAGGTTTAATAACTACCCCCACCCTAATGCGTACCCTAACCCTAACCCCTACCCTAACCCTAACGCGTACCCTAATCCTAACCCATAACCTAAACCGAGCCCTAACCCTAACACTAACCCTAACGCTAACCCGAAACCATACCCTACGCCCTACCCGAACCCCTCCCCGAACCCGTACCCTAAGCCATACCCTAACCCTCACCCTAACCCTAACCCTAACCCTAAGCTACCCTTGACTGCTTCTGCCTCCAATAGATTTCCTAAGCACTAGTGTTTTAAGGAACAGGTTAAAAAGAGAATCCTAATGTGATTTCGTGATAATGGGTGTGTTCCTTATCTTCTCCTAGTGTCTAAACTCTTCTCCATGGCTGGACCCCCAAATAATATTCCTTTATGAGCTAAGGGGTATCTAGAGAGTGTGATAGGTTTAATAACTACCCTCACCCTAACGCGTACCCTAACCCTAACCCCTACCCTAACCCTAGCACGTACCCTAATCCTAACCCGTACCCTAAACCGAGCCCTAACCCTAACACTAGCCCTAACCCTAACCCTAACCCATACCCTACGCCCTACCCGAACCCCTCCCCGAACCCGTACCCTAAGCCGTACCCTAAGCCGTACCCTAACCCTAACCCTAACCCTAAGCTACCCTTGACTGCTTCTGCCTCCAATAGATTTCCTAAGCACTAGTATTTTAAGGAACAGGTTAAAAAGAGAATCACATTGTGATTTCTTGATAATGGGTGTGTTCCTTATCTTCTCCTAGTGTCTAAACTCTTCTCCATGGCTGGACCCCCAAATAATATTCCTTTACGTGCTAAGGGGTATCTAGAGAGTGTGATAGGTTTAATAACTACCCTCACCCTAACGCGTACCCTAACCCTAACCGCTACCCTAACCCTATCGAGTACCCTAATCCTAACCCGTACCCTAAACCGAGCCCTAACCCTAACACTAACCCTAACCCTAACCCTAACCCATACCCTACGCCCTACCCGAAACCCTCCCCGAACCCGTACCCTAAGCCGTACCCTAACCCTCACCCTAACCCTAATCCTAACCCTAAGCTACCCTTGACTGCTTCTGCCTCCAATAGATTTCCTAAGCACTAGTGTTTTAAGGAACAGGTTAAAAAGAGAATCCTAATGTGATTTCTTGATAATGGGTGTGTTCCTTTTCTTCTCCTCGTGTCTAAACTCTTCTCCATGGCTGGACCCCCAAATAATATTCCTTTACGTGCTAAGGGGTATCTAGAGAGTGTGATAGGTTTAATAACTACCCCCACCCTAACGCGTACCCTAACCCTAACCCCTGCCCTAAACCTAACGCGTACCCTAATCCTAACCCGTACCCTAAACCGAGCCCTAACCCTAACACTAACCCTAACCCTAACCCTAACCCATACCCTACGCCCTACCCGAACCCCTCCCCGAACCCGTACCCTAAGCCGTACCCTAACCCTCACCCTAACCCTAACCCTAACCCTAAGCTACCCTTGACTGCTTCTGCCTCCAATAGATTTCCTAACCACTAGTGTTTTAAGGAACAGTTTAAAAAGAGAATCATATTGTGATTTCTTGATAATGGGTGTGTTCCTTATCTTCTTCTAGTGTCTAAACCCTTCTCCATGGCTGGAACCCCAAATAATATTCCTTTACGTGCTAAGGGGTATCTAGAGAGTGGGATAGGTTTAATAACTACCCTCACCCTAACGTGTACCCTAACCCTAACCCCAACCCGAACCCTAACGCGTACCCTAATCCTAACCCGTACCCTAAACCGAGCCCTAACCCTAACACTAGCCCTAACCCTAACTCTAACCCATACCCTACGCCCTACCCGAACCCCTCCCCGAACCCGTACCCTAAGCCGTACCCTAACCCTCACCCTAACCCTAACCCTAACCCTAAGCTACCCTTGACTGCTTCTGCCTCCAATAGATTTCCTAAGCACTAGTGTTTTAAGGAACAGTTTAAAAAGAGAATCATATTGTGATTTCTTGATAATGGGTGTGTTCCTTATGTTCTCCTAGTGTCTAAATTCTTCTCCATGGCTGGACCCCCAAATAATATTCCTTTACGTGCTAAGGGGTATCTAGAGAGTGGGATAGGTTTAATAAGTACCCCCACCCTAACGCGTACCCTAACCCTAACCCCTACCATAACCCTAACGCGTACCCTAATCCTAACCTGTACCCTAAACCGAGCCCTAACCCTAACACTAGCCCTAACCATAACCCTAACCCATACCCTACGCCCTACCCGAACCCCTCCCCGAACCCGTACCCTAAGCCGTACCCTAACCCTCACCCTAACCCTAACCCTAACCCTAAGCTACCCTTGACGGCTTCTGCCTCCAATAGATTTCCTAAGCACTAGTGTTTTAAGGAACATGTTAAAAGGAGAATCCTAATGTGATTTCTTGATAATGGGTGTGTTCCTTATCTTCTCCTCGTGTCTAAACTCTTCTCCATGGCTGGACCCCCAAATAATATTCCTTTATGTGCTAAGGGGTGTCTAGAGAGTGTGATAGGTTTAATAACTACCCTCACCCTAACGCGTACCCTAACCCTAACCCCTACCCTAACCCTAGCGCGTACCCTAATCCTAACCCCTACCCTAAACCGAGCCCTAACCCTAACACTAACTCTAACCCTAACCCTAACCCATACCCTACGCCCTACCCGAACCCCTCCCTGAACCCGTACCCTAAACCGTACCCTAACCCTCACCCTAACCCTAACCCTAACCCTAAGCTACCCTTGACGGCTTCTGCCTCCAATAGATTTCCTAAGCACTAGTGTTTTAAGGAACAGGTTAAAAAGAGAATCCTAATGTGATTTCTTGATAATGGGTGTGTTCCTTATCTTCTCCTCGTGTCTAAACTCTTCTCCATGGCTGGACCCCCAAATAATATTCCTTTACGTGCTAAGGGGTATCTAGAGAGTGGGATAGGTTTAATAACTACCCTCACCCTAACGCGTACCCTAACCCTAACCGCTACCCTAACCCTATCAAGTACCCTAATCCTAACCCGTACCCTAAACCGAGCCCTAACCCTAACACTAGCCCTAACCCTAACCCTAACCCATACCCTACGCCCTACCCGAAACCCTCCCCGAACCCGTACCCTAAGCCGTACCCTAACCCTCACCCTAACCCTAACCCTAACCCTAAGCTACCCTTGACTGCTTCTGCCTCCAATAGATTTCCTAACCACTAGTGTTTTAAGGAACAGTTTAAAAAGAGAATCATATTGTGATTTCTTGATAATGGGTGTGTTCCTTATCTTCTCCTAGTGTCTAAACCCTTCTCCATGGCTGGATCCCCAAATAATATTCCTTTACGTGCTAAGGGGTATCTAGAGAGTGGGATAGGTTTAATAACTACCCTCACACTAAAGCGTACCCTAACCCTAACCACTACCCTAACACTAACGCGTACCCTAATCCTAACCCGTACCCTAAACCGAGCCCTAACCCTAACACTAACCCTAACCCTAACCCTAACCCATACCCTACGGCCTACCCGAACCCCTCCCCGAACCCGTACCCTAAGCCGTACCCTAACCCTCACCCTAACCCTAACCCTAACCCTAAGCTACCCTTGACTGCTTCTGCCTCCAATAGATTTCCTAAGCACTAGTGTTTTAAGGAACATGTTAAAAAGAGAATCCTAATGTGATTTCTTGATAATGGGTGTGTTCCTTGTCTTCTCCTCGTGTCTAAACTCTTCTCCATGGCTGGACCCCCAAATAATATTCCTTTATGTGCTAAGGGGTATCTAGAGAGTGTGATAGGTTTAATAACTACCCTCACCCTAAAGCGTACCCTAACCCTAGCGCGTACCCTAATCCTAACCCGTACCCTAAACCGAGCCCTAACCCTAACACTAACTCTAACCCTAACCCTAACCCATACCCTACGCCCTACCCGAACCCCTCCCTGAACCCGTACCCTAAACCGTACCCTAACCCTCACCCTAACCCTAACCCTAACCCTAAGCTACCCTTGACGGCTTCTGCCTCCAATAGATTTCCTAAGCACTAGTGTTTTAAGGAACAGGTTAAAAAGAGAATCCTAATGTGATTTCTTGATAATGGGTGTGTTCCTTATCTTCTCCTCGTGTCTAAACTCTTCTCCATGGCTGGACCCCCAAATAATATTCCTTTACGTGCTAAGGGGTATCTAGAGAGTGGGATAGGTTTAATAACTACCCTCACCCTAACGCGTATCCTAACCCTAACCCCTACCCTAATCCTAACGCATACCCTAATCCTAACCCGTAACCTAAACCGAGCCCTAACCCTAACACTAGCCCTATCCCTAACCCTAACCCATACCCTACGCCCTACCCGAACCCCTCACCGAACCCGTATCGTAAGCCGTACCCTAACCCTCACCCTAACCCTAACCCTAACCCTAAGCTACCCTTGACTGCTTCTGCCTCCAATAGATTTCCTAAGCACTAGTGTTTTAAGGAACAGTTTAAAAAGAGAATCATATTGTGATTTCTTGATAATGGGTGTGTTCCTTATCTTCTCCTAGTGTCTAAATTCTTCTCCATGGCTGGACCCCCAAATAATATTCCTTTACGTGCTAAGGGGTATCTAGAGAGTGGGATAGGTTTAATAACTACCCTCACCCTAAAGCGTACCCTAAAACTAACCACTACCCTAACACTAACGCGTACCCTAATCCTAACCCGTACCCTAAACCGAGCCCTAACCCTAACACTAACCCTAACCCTAACCCTAACCCATACCCTACGGCCTACCTGAACCCCTCCCCGAACCTGTACCCTAAGCCGTACCCTAACCCTCACCCTAACCCTAACCCTAACCCTAAGCTACCCTTGACTGCTTCTGCCTCCAATAGATTTCCTAAGCACTAGTGTTTTAAGGAACAGTTTAAAAAGAGAATCACATTGTGATTTCTTGATAATGGGTGTGTTCCTTATCTTTTCCTCGTGTCTAAACTCTTCTCCATGGCTGGACCCCCAAATAATAGTCCTTTACGTGCTAAGGGGTATCTAGAGAGTGTGATAGGTTTAATAACTACCCCCACCCTAACGCGTACCCTAACCATAACCCCTACCCTAACCCTAACGCGTACCTTAATCCTAACCCGTACCCTAAACCGAGCCCTAACCCTAACACTAACCCTAACCCTAACCCTAACCCATACCCTACGCCCTACCCGAACCCCTCCCCGAACCCGTACCCTAAGCCATACCCTAACCCTCACCCTAACCCTAACCCTAACCCTAAGCTACCCTTGACTGCTTCTGCCTCCAATAGATTTCCTAAGCACTAGTGTTTTAAGGAACAGGTTAAAAAGAGAATCCTAATGTGATTTCTTGATAATGGGTGTGTTCCTTATCTTCTCCTAGTGTCTAAACTCTTCTCCATGGCTGGACCCCCAAATAATATTCCTTTACGTACTAAGGGGTATCTAGAGAGTGGGATAGGCTTAATAACTAACCTCACCCTATCGCGTACCCTAACCTTAACCCCTACCCTAACTCTAACGCGTACCCTAATCCTAACCCGTACACTAAACCGAGCCCTAACCCTAACACTAACCCTAACCCTAACCCTAACCCATACCCTACGCCCTACCCGAACCCCTCTCCGAACCCGTACCCTAAGCCGTACCCTAACCCTCACCCTAACCCTAACCCTAACCCTAAGCTACCCTTGACGGCTTCTGCCTCCAATAGATTTCCTAAGCACTAGTGTTTTAAGGAACAGGTTAAAAAGAGAATCCTAATGTGATTTCGTGATAATGGGTGTGTTCCTTATCTTCTCCTAGTGTCTAAACTCTTCTCCATTGCTGGACCCCCAAATAATATTCCTTTACGTGCTAAGGGGTATCTAGAGAGTGTGATAGGTTTAATAACTACCCCCACCCTAACGCGTACCCTAACCCTAACCCCTACCCTAACCCTAACGCGTACCCTAATCCTAACCCGTACCCTAAACCGAGCCCTAACCCTAACACTACCCCTAACCCTAACCCTAACCCATACCCTACGCCCTACCCGAACCCGTACCCTAAGCCATACCCTAACCCTCACCCTAACCCTAACCCTAACCCTAAGCTACCCTTGACTGCTTCTGCCTCCAATAGATTTCCTAAGCACTAGTGTTTTAAGGAACAGGTTAAAAAGAGAATCCTAATGTGATTTCGTGATAATGGGTGTGTTCCTTATCTTCTCCTAGTGTCTAAACTCTTCTCCATGGCTGGACCCCCAATAATATTCCTGTACGTGCTAAGGGGTATCTAGAGAGTGGGATAGGTTTAATAACTACCCTCACCCGAATGCGTACACTAACCCTAACCCCTACCCTAACACTAACGCGTACCCTAATCCTAACCTGTACCCTAAACCGAGCCCTAACCCTAACACTAGCCCTAACCCTAACCCTTACCCATACACTACGCCCTACCCGAACCCCTCCCCGAACCCGTACCCTAAGCCGTACCCTAATCCTCACCCTAACCCTAACCCTAACCCTAAGCTACCCTTGACGGCTTGTGCCTCCAATAGATTTCCTAAGCACTAGTGTTTTAAGGAACATGTTAAAAAGAGAATCCTAATGTGATTTCTTGATAATGGGTGTGTTCCTTATCTTCTCCTCCTGTCTAAACTCTTCTCCATGGCTGAACCCCCAAATAATATTCCTTTATGTGCTAAGGGGTATCTAGAGAGTGTGATAGGTTTAATAACTACCCTCACCCTAACGCGTACCCTAACCCTAACCCCTACCCTAACCCTAGCGCGTACCCTAATCCTAACCCGTACCCTAAACCGAGCCCTAACCCTAACACTAGCCCTAACCCTAACCCTAACCCATACCCTACGCCCTACCCGAACCCCTCCCCGAACCCGTACCCTAAGCCGTACCCTAACCCTCACCCTAACCCTAACCCTAACCCTAAGCTACCCTTGACTGCTTCTGCCTCCAATAGATTTCCTAAGCACTAGTGTTTTAAGGAACAGGTTAAAAAGAGAATCCTAATGTGATTTCGTGATAATGGGTGTGTTCCTTATCTTCTCCTCGTGTCTAAACTCTTCTCCATGGCTGGACCCCCAAATAATATTCCTTTACGTGCTAAGTGGTATCTAGAGAGTGTGATAGGTTTAATAACTACCCTCACCCTAACGCGTACCCTAACCCTAACCCCTACCCTAACCCTAACGAGTACCATAATCCTAACCCGTATCGTAAACCGAGCCCTAACCCTAACACTAACCGTAACCCTAACCCTAACCCATACCCTACGCCCTACCCGAAACCCTCCCCGAACCCGTACCCTAAGCCGTATCCTAAACCTCACCCTAACCCTAACCCTAACCCTAAGCTACCCTTGACTGCTTCTGCCTCCAATAGATTTCCTAAGCACTAGTGTTTTAAGGAACAGTTTAAAAAGAGAATCATATTGTGATTTCTTGATAATGGGTGTGTTCCTTATCTTCTCCTAGTGTCTAAACTCTTCTCCATGGCTGGACACCCAAATAATATTCCTTTACGTGCTAAGGGGTATGTAGAGAGTGGGATAGGTTTAATAACTACCCTCACCCTAAAGCGTACCCTAACCCTAACCACTACCCTAACACTAACGCGTACACTAATCCTAACCCGTACCCTTAACCGAGCCCTAACCCTAACACTAACCCTAACCCTAACCCTAACCCATACCCTACGCCCTACCCGAACCCCTCCTCGAACCCGTACCCTAAGCCGTACCCTAACCCTCACCCTAACCCTAACCCTAACCCTAAGCTACCCTTGACAGCTTCTGCCTCCAATAGATTTCCTAACCACTAGTGTTTTAAGGAACAGGTTAAAAAGAGAATCCTAATGTGATTTCGTGATAATGGGTGTGTTCCTTATCTTCTCCTAGTGTCTAAATTCTTCTCCATGGCTGGACCCCCTATAATATTCCTGTACGTGCTAAGGGGTATCTAGAGAGTGGGATAGGTTTAATAACTACCCTCACCCTAACGCGTACACTAACCGTAAACCCTACCCTAACCCTAACGCATACCCTAATCCTAACCTTTACCCTAAACCGAGACCTAACCCTAACACTAGCCCTAACCCTAACCCATACCCTACGCCCTACCCGAACACCTCCCCGAACCCGTACCCTAAGCCGTACCCTAACCCTCACCCTAACCCTAACCCTAACCCTAAGCTACCCTTGACTGCTTCTCCCTCCAATAGATTTCCTAAGCACTAGTGTTTTAAGGAAGAGGTTAAAAAGAGAATCCTAATGTGATTTCGTGATAATGGGTGTGTTCCTTATCTTCTCCTAGTGTCTAAACTCTTCTCCATGGCTGGACCCCCAATAATATTCCTGTACGTGCTAAGGGGTATCTAGAGAGTGGGATAGGTTTAATAACTACCCTCACCATAACGCGTACACTAACCCTAACCCCTACCCTAACCCTAGCGTGTACCCTAATCCTAACCCGTACCCTAAACCGAGCCCTAACCCTAACACTAACTCTAACCCTAACCCTAACCCATACCCTATGCCCTACCCGAACCCCTCCCTGAACCCGTACCCTAAACCGTACCCTAACCCTCACCCTAACCCTAACCCTAACCCTAAGCTACCCTTGACGGCTTCTGCCTCCAATAGATTTCCTAAGCACTAGTGTTTTAAGGAACAGGTTAAAAAGAGAATCCTAATGTGATTTCTTGATAATGGGTGTGTTCCTTATCTTCTCCTCGTGTCTAAACTCTTCTCCATGGCTGGACCCCCAAATAATATTCCTTTACGTGCTAAGGGGTATCTAGAGAGTGGGATAGGTTTAATAACTACCCTCACCCTAACGCGTACCCTAACCCTAATCCCTACCCTAACCCTAACGCGTACCCTAATCCTAACCCGTACCCTAAACCGAGCCCTAACCCTAACACTAGCCCTAACCCTAACCCTAACCCATACCCTATGCCCTACCCGAACCCCTCCCCGAACCTGTACCCTAAGCCGTACCCTAACCCTCACCCTAACCCTAACCCTAACCCTAAGCTACCCTTGACTGCTTCTGCCTCCAATAGATTTCCTAAGCACTAGTGTTTTAAGGAACAGTTTAAAAAGAGAATCATATTGTGATTTCTTGATAATGGGTGTGTTCCTTATCTTCTCCTAGTGTCTAAACTCTTCTCCATTGCTGGACCCCCAAATAATATTCCTTTACGTGCTAAGGGGTATCTAGAGAGTGGGATAGGTTTAATAACTACCCTCACCCTAAAGCGTACCCTAACCCTAACCACTACCCTAACACTAACGCATACCCTAATCCTAACCCGTACCCTTAACCGAGCCCTAAACCTAACACTAACCCTAACCCTAACCCTAACCCATACCCTACGGCCTACCCGAACCCCTCCCCGAACCCGTACCCTAAGCCGTACCCTAACCCTCACCCTAACCCTAACCCTAACCCTAAGCTACCCTTGACTGCTTCTGCCTCCAATAGATTTCCTAAGCACTAGTGTTTTAAGGAACAGGTTAAAAAGAGAATCCTAATGTGATTTCTTGATAATGGGGGTGTTCCTTATCTTCTCCTCGTGTCTAAACTCTTCTCCATGGCTGGACCCCCAAATAATATTCCTTTACGTGCTAAGGGGTATCTAGAGAGTGGGATAGGTTTAATAACTACCCCCACCCTAACGCGTACCCTAACCCTAACCCCTGCCCTAACCCTAATGCGTACCCTAATCCTAACCCGTACCCTAAACCGAGCACTAACCCTAACATTAACCCTAACCCTAACCCTAACACATACCCTACGCCCTACCCGAACCCCTCCCCGAACCCGTACCCTAAGCCGTACCCTAACCCTCACCCTCACCCTAACCCTAACCCTAAGCTACCCTTGACTGCTTCTGCCTCCAATAGATTTCCTAACCACTAGTGTTTTAAGGAACAGGTTAAAAAGAGAATTCTAATGTGATTTCGTGATAATGGGTGTGTTCCTTATATTCTCCTAGTGTCTGAACTCTTCTCCATGGCTGGACCCCCTATAATATTCCTGTACGTGCTAACGGGTATCTAGAGAGTGGGATAGGTTTAATAACTACCCTCACCCTAACGCGTACACTAACCGTAAACCCTACCCTAACCCTAACGCATACCCTAATCCTAAACTTTACCCTAAACCGAGACCTAACCCTAACACTAGCCCTAACCCTAACCCATACCCTACGCCCTACCCGAACACCTCCCCGAACCCATAACCTAAGCCGTACCCTAACCCTCACCCTAACCCTAACCCTAACCCTAAGCTACCCTTGACGGCTTGTACCTCCAATAGATTTCCTAAGCATTAGTGTTTTAAGGAACAGTTTAAAAAGAGAATCCTAATGTGATTTCTTGATAATGGGTGTGTTCCTTATCTTCTCCTCGTGTCTAAACTCTTCTCCATGGCTGGACCCCCAAATAATATTCCTTTACGTGCTAAGGGGTATCTAGAGAGTGTGATAGGTTTAATAACTACCCTCACCCTAACGCGTACCCTAACCCTAACCGCTACCCTAACCCTAACGAGTACCCTAATCCTAACCCGTACCCTAAACCGAGCCCTAACCCTAACACTAACCCTAACCCTAACCCTAACCCATACCCTAATCCCTACCCGAAACCCTCCCCGAACCCGTACCCTAAGCCGTACCCTAACCCTCACCCTAACCGTAACCCTAACCCTAAGCTACCCTTGACTGCTTCTGCCTCCAATAGATTTCCTAACCACTAGTGTTTTAAGGAACAGTTTAAAAAGAGAATCATATTGTGATTTCTTGATAATGGGTGTGTTCCTTATCTTCTCCTAGTGTCTAAACCCTTCTCGATGGCTGGACCCGCAAATAATATTCCTTTACGTGCTAAGGGGTATATAGAGAGTGGGATAGGTTTAATAACTACCCTCACCCTAAAGCGTACCCTAACCCTAACCCCTACCCTAACACTAACGCGTACCCTAATCCTAACCCGTACCCTAAACTGAGCCCTAACCCTAACACTAACCCTAACCCTAACTCTAACCCATACCCTATGCCCTACCCGAATCCCTCCCCGAACCCGTACCCTAAGCCGTACCCTAACCCTCACCCTAACCCTAACCCTAACCCTAGGCTACCCTTGACGGCTTCTGCCTCCAATAGATTTCCTAAGCACTAGTGATTTAAGGAACAGGTTTAAAGGAGAATCCTAATGTGATTTCTTGATAATGGGTGTGTTCCTTATCTTCTCCTCGTGTCTAAACTCTTCTCCATGGCTGGACCCCCAAATAATATTCATTTACGTGCTAAGGGGTATCTGGAGAGTGGGATAGGTTTAATAACTACCCTCACCCTAACGCGTATCCTAACCCTAACCCCTACCCTAAACCTAACGCATACCCTAATCCTAACCCGTACCCTAAACCGAGCCCTAACCCTAACACTAGCCCTATCCCTAACCCTAAACCATACCCTACGCCCTACCCGAACCCCTCCCCGAACCCGTACCCTAAGCCGTACCCTAAACCTCACCCTAACCCTCACCCTAACCCTACGCTACCCTTGACTGCTTCTGCCTCCAATAGATTTCCTAAGCACTAGTGTTTTAAGGAACAGTTTAAAAAGAGAATCACATTGTGATTTCTTGATAATGGGTGTGTTCCTTATCTTCTCCTCGTGTCTAAACTGTTCTCCATGGCTGGACCCCCAAATAATAGTCCTTTACGTGCTAAGGGGTATCTAGAGAGTGTGATAGGTTTAATAACTACCCCCACCCTAACGCGTACCCTAACCATAACCCCTACCCTAACCCTAACACATACCCTAATCCTAACCCGTACCCTAAACCGAGCCCTAACCGTAACACTAACCCTAACCCTAACCCTAACCCATACCCTACGCCCTAACCGAACCCCTCCCCGAACCCGTACCCTAAGCCATACCCTAACCCTCACCCTAACCCTAACCCTAACCCTAAGCTACCCTTGACTGCTTCTTCCTCCAATAGATTTCCTAAGCACTAGTGTTTTAAGGAACAGGTTAAAAAGAGAATCCTAATGTGATTTCTGGATAATGGGTGTGTTCCTTATTTTCTCCTAGTGTCTAAACTCTTCTCCATGGCTGGACCCCCAAATAATATTCCTTTACGTACTAAGGGGTATCTAGAGAGTGGGATAGGTTTAATAACTAACCTCACCCTCTCACGTACCCTAACCCTAACACCTACCATAACACTAACGCGTACCCTAATCCTAACCCGTACCCTAAACCGAGCCCTAACCCTAACCCTCACCCTAACCCTAACCCTAACCCTAAGCTACCCTTGACTGCTTCTTCCTCCAATAGATTTCCTAAGCACTAGTGTTTTAAGGAACAGGTTAAAAAGAGAATCCTAATGTGATTTCTTGATAATGGGTGTGTTCCTTATCTTCTCCTCGTGTCTAAACTCTTCTCCATGGCTGGACCCCCAAATAATATTCCTTTACGTGCTAAGGGGTATCTAGAGAGGGGGATAGGTTTAATAACTACCCTCACCCTAACGCGTACCCTAACCCTAACCCCTACCCTAACCCTAACGCGTACCCTAATCCTAACCCGTACCCTAAACCGAGCCCTAAGCCTAACACTAGCCCTAACCCTAACCCTAACCCATACCCTACGCCCTACCCGAACCCCTCCCCGAACCCGTACCCTAAGCCGTACCCTAACCCTCACCCTAACCCTAACCCTAACCCTAAGCTACCCTTGACTGCTTCTGCCTCCAATAGATTTCCTAAGCACTAGTGTTTTAAGGAACAAGTTAAAAAGAGAATCCTAATGTGATTTCGTGATAATGGGTGTGTTCCTTATCTTCTCCTAGTGTCTAAACTCTTCTCCATGGCTCGACGCCCAAATAATATTCCTTTACGTGCTAAGGGGTATCTAGAGAGTGTGATAGGTTTAATAACTACCCTCACCCTAACGCGTACCCTAACCCTAACCGCTACCCTAACCCTAACGAGTACCCTAATCCTAACCCGCACCCTAAACCGAGCCCTAACCCTAACACGAACCCTAACCGTAACCCTAACCCATACCCTAATCCCTACCCGAAACTCTCCCAGAACCCGTACCCTAAGCCGTACCCTAACCCTCACCCTAACCCTAACCCTAACCCTAAGCTACCCTTGACTGCTTCTGCCTCCAATAGATTTCCTAAACACTAGTGTTTTAAGGAACAGTTTAAAAAGAGAATCATATTGTGATTTCTTGATAATGGGTGTGTTCCTTATCTTCTCCTAGTGTCTAAACCCTTCTCCATGGCTGGACCCCCAAATAATATTCCTTTACGTGCTAAGGGGTATCTAGAGAGTGGGATAGGTTTAATAACTACCCTCACCCTAAAGCGTACCCTAACCCTAACCCCTACCCTAACACTAACGCGTACCCTAATCCTAACCCGTACCCTAAACCGAGCCCTAACCCTAACACTAACCCTAACCCTAACCCTAACCCATACCCTACGGCCTACCCGAACCCCTCCCCGAACCCGTACCCTAAGCCGTACCCTAACCCTCACCCTAACCCTAACCCTAACCCTAAGCTACCCTTGACGGCTTCTGACTCCAATAGATTTCCTAAGCACTAGTGTTTTAAGGAACAGTTTAAAAAGAGAATCACATTGTGATTTCTTGATAATGGGTGTGTTCCTTATCTTCTCCTCGTGTCTAAACGGTTCTCCATGGCTGGACCCCCAAATAATATTACTTTACGTGCTAAGGGGTATCTAGAGAGTGTGATAGGTTTAATAACTACCCCCACCCTAACGCGTACCCTAACCATAACCCCTACCCTAACCCTAACGCGTACCCTAATCCTAACCCGTAACCTAAACCGAGCCCTAACCCTAACACTAACCCTAACCCTAACCCTAACCCATACCCTACGCCCTACCCGAACCCCTCCCCGAACCCGTACCCTAAGCCGTACCCTAACCCTCACCCTAACCCTAACCCTAACCCTAAGCTACCCTTGACTGCTTCTGCCTCCAATAGATTTCCTAAGCACTAGTGTTTTAAGGAACAGGTTAAAAAGAGAATCCTAATGTGATTTCGTGATAATGGGTGTGTTCCTTATCTTCTCCTCGTGTCTAAACTCTTCTCCATGGCTGGACCCCCAAATAATATTCCTTTATGTGCTAAGGGGTATCTAGAGAGTGTGATAGGTTTATTAACTACCCTCACCCTAACGCGTACCCTAACCCTAACCCCTACCCTAACCCTAGCACTTACCCTAATCCTAACCCGTACCCTAAACCGAGCCCTAACCCTAACACTAACTCTAACCCTAACCCAAACCCATACCCTACGCCCTACCCGAACCCCTCCCTGAACCCGTACCCTAAACCGTACCCTAACCCTCACCCTAACCCTAACCCTAACCCTAAGCTACCCTTGACGGCTTCTGCCTCCAATAGATTTCCTAAGCACTAGTGTTTTAAGGAACAGGTTAAAAAGAGAATCCTAATGTGATTTCTTGATAATGGGTGTGTTCCTTATTTTCTCCTCGTATCTAAACTCTTCTCCATGGCTGGACCCCCAAATAATATTCCTTTACGTGCTAAGGGGTATCTAGAGAGTGGGATAGGTTTAATAACTACCCTCACCCTAACGCGTACACTAACCGTAAACCCTACCCTAACCCTAACGCATACCCTAATCCTAACCTTTACCCTAAACCGAGACCTAACCCTAACACTAGCCCTAACCCTAACCCATACCCTACGCCCTACCTGAACACCTCCCCTAACCCGTAACCTAAGCCGTACCCTAACCCTCACCCTAACCCTAACCCTAACCCTAAGCTACCCTTGACTGCTTCTCCCTCCAATAGATTTCCTAAGCACTAGTGTTTTAAGGAACAGGTTAAAAAGAGAATCCTAATGTGATTTCGTGATAATGGGTGTGTTCCTTATCTTCTCCTAGTGTCTAAACTCTTCTCCATGGCTGGACCCCCAATAATATTCCTGTACGTGCTAAGGGGTATCTAGAGAGTGGGATAGGTTTAATAACTACCCTCACCATAACGCGTACACTAACCCTAACCCCTACCCTAACCCTAACGCGTACCCTAATCCTAACCTGTACCCTAAGCCGAGCCCTAACCCTAACACTAGCCCTAACCCTAACCCTAACCCATACCCTACGCCCTACCCGAACCCCTCCGAGAACACGTACCCTAAGCCGTACCCTAACCCTCACCCTAACCCTAACCCTAACCCTAAGCTACCCTTGACGGCTTGTGCCTCCAATAGATTTCCTAAGCATTAGTGTTTTAAGGAACAGTTTAAAAATAGAATCCTAATGTGATTTCGTGATAATGGGTGTGTTCCTTATCTTCTCCTCGTGTCCAAACTCTTCTCCATGGCTGAACCCCCAAATAATATTCCTTTATGTGTTAAGGGGTATCTAGAGAGTGTGATAGGTTTAATAACTACCCTCACCCTAACGCGTACCCTAACCCTAACCCCTACCCTAACACTAGCGCGTACCCTAATCCTAACCCGTACCCTAAACCGAGCCCTAACCCTAACACTAGCCCTAACCCTAACCCTAACCCATACCCTACGCCCTACCCGAACCCCTCCCCGAACCCGTACCCTAAGCCGTACCCTAACCCTCACCCTAACCCTAACCCTAACCCTAAGCTACCCTTGACTTCTTCTGCCTCCAATAGATTTCCTAAGCACTAGTGTTTTAAGGAACAGGTTAAAAAGAGAATCCTAATGTGATTTCGTGATAATGGGTGTGTTCCTTATCTTCTCCTAGTGTCTAAACTCTTCTCCATGGCTGGAGCTCCAAATAATATTCCTTTACGTGCTAAGGGGTATCTAGAGAGTGTGATAGGTTTAATAACTACCCTCACCGTAACGCGTACCCTAACCCTAACCGCTACCCTAACACTAACGAGTACCCTAATCCTAACCCGTACCCTAAACCGAGCCCTAACCCTAACACTAACCCTAACCCTAACCCTAACCCATACCCTACGCCCTACCCGAAACCCTCCCCGAACCCGTACCCTAAGCCGTACCCTAAACCTCACCCTAACCCTAACCCTAACCCTAAGCTACCCTTGACTGCTTCTGCCTCCAATAGATTTCCTAAGCACTAGTGTTTTAAGGAACAAGTTAAAAAGAGAATCCTAATGTGATTTCGTGATAATGGGTGTGTTCCTTATCTTCTCCTAGTGTCTAAACTCTTCTCCATGGCTCGACGCCCAAATAATATTCCTTTACGTGCTAAGGGGTATCTAGAGAGTGTGATAGGTTTAATAACTACCCTCACCCTAACGCGTACCCTAACCCTAACCGCTACCCTAACCCTAACGAGTACCCTAATCCTAACCCGCACCCTAAACCGAGCCCTAACCCTAACACGAACCCTAACCGTAACCCTAACCCATACCCTAATCCCTACCCGAAACTCTCCCAGAACCCGTACCCTAAGCCGTACCCTAACCCTCACCCTAACCCTAACCCTAACCCTAAGCTACCCTTGACTGCTTCTGCCTCCAATAGATTTCCTAAACACTAGTGTTTTAAGGAACAGTTTAAAAAGAGAATCATATTGTGATTTCTTGATAATGGGTGTGTTCCTTATCTTCTCCTAGTGTCTAAACCCTTCTCCATGGCTGGACCCCCAAATAATATTCCTTTACGTGCTAAGGGGTATCTAGAGAGTGGGATAGGTTTAATAACTACCCTCACCCTAAAGCGTACCCTAACCCTAACCCCTACCCTAACACTAACGCGTACCCTAATCCTAACCCGTACCCTAAACCGAGCCCTAACCCTAACACTAACCCTAACCCTAACCCTAACCCATACCCTACGGCCTACCCGAACCCCTCCCCGAACCCGTACCCTAAGCCGTACCCTAACCCTCACCCTAACCCTAACCCTAACCCTAAGCTACCCTTGACGGCTTCTGACTCCAATAGATTTCCTAAGCACTAGTGTTTTAAGGAACAGTTTAAAAAGAGAATCACATTGTGATTTCTTGATAATGGGTGTGTTCCTTATCTTCTCCTCGTGTCTAAACTGTTCTCCATGGCTGGACCCCCAAATAATATTACTTTACGTGCTAAGGGGTATCTAGAGAGTGTGATAGGTTTAATAACTACCCCCACCCTAACGCGTACCCTAACCATAACCCCTACCCTAACCCTAACGCGTACCCTAATCCTAACCCGTAACCTAAACCGAGCCCTAACCCTAACACTAACCCTAACCCTAACCCTAACCCATACCCTACGCCCTACCCGAACCCCTCCCCGAACCCGTACCCTAAGCCGTACCCTAACCCTCACCCTAACCCTAACCCTAACCCTAAGCTACCCTTGACTGCTTCTGCCTCCAATAGATTTCCTAAGCACTAGTGTTTTAAGGAACAGGTTAAAAAGAGAATCCTAATGTGATTTCGTGATAATGGGTGTGTTCCTTATCTTCTCCTCGTGTCTAAACTCTTCTCCATGGCTGGACCCCCAAATAATATTCCTTTATGTGCTAAGGGGTATCTAGAGAGTGTGATAGGTTTATTAACTACCCTCACCCTAACGCGTACCCTAACCCTAACCCCTACCCTAACCCTAGCACTTACCCTAATCCTAACCCGTACCCTAAACCGAGCCCTAACCCTAACACTAACTCTAACCCTAACCCAAACCCATACCCTACGCCCTACCCGAACCCCTCCCTGAACCCGTACCCTAAACCGTACCCTAACCCTCACCCTAACCCTAACCCTAACCCTAAGCTACCCTTGACGGCTTCTGCCTCCAATAGATTTCCTAAGCACTAGTGTTTTAAGGAACAGGTTAAAAAGAGAATCCTAATGTGATTTCTTGATAATGGGTGTGTTCCTTATTTTCTCCTCGTATCTAAACTCTTCTCCATGGCTGGACCCCCAAATAATATTCCTTTACGTGCTAAGGGGTATCTAGAGAGTGGGATAGGTTTAATAACTACCCTCACCCTAACGCGTACACTAACCGTAAACCCTACCCTAACCCTAACGCATACCCTAATCCTAACCTTTACCCTAAACCGAGACCTAACCCTAACACTAGCCCTAACCCTAACCCATACCCTACGCCCTACCCGAACACCTCCCCTAACCCGTAACCTAAGCCGTACCCTAACCCTCACCCTAACCCTAACCCTAACCCTAAGCTACCCTTGACTGCTTCTCCCTCCAATAGATTTCCTAAGCACTAGTGTTTTAAGGAACAGGTTAAAAAGAGAATCCTAATGTGATTTCGTGATAATGGGTGTGTTCCTTATCTTCTCCTAGTGTCTAAACTCTTCTCCATGGCTGGACCCCCAATAATATTCCTGTACGTGCTAAGGGGTATCTAGAGAGTGGGATAGGTTTAATAACTACCCTCACCATAACGCGTACACTAACCCTAACCCCTACCCTAACCCTAACGCGTACCCTAATCCTAACCTGTACCCTAAGCCGAGCCCTAACCCTAACACTAGCCCTAACCCTAACCCTAACCCATACCCTACGCCCTACCCGAACCCCTCCGAGAACACGTACCCTAAGCCGTACCCTAACCCTCACCCTAACCCTAACCCTAACCCTAAGCTACCCTTGACGGCTTGTGCCTCCAATAGATTTCCTAAGCATTAGTGTTTTAAGGAACAGTTTAAAAATAGAATCCTAATGTGATTTCGTGATAATGGGTGTGTTCCTTATCTTCTCCTCGTGTCCAAACTCTTCTCCATGGCTGAACCCCCAAATAATATTCCTTTATGTGTTAAGGGGTATCTAGAGAGTGTGATAGGTTTAATAACTACCCTCACCCTAACGCGTACCCTAACCCTAACCCCTACCCTAACACTAGCGCGTACCCTAATCCTAACCCGTACCCTAAACCGAGCCCTAACCCTAACACTAGCCCTAACCCTAACCCTAACCCATACCCTACGCCCTACCCGAACCCCTCCCCGAACCCGTACCCTAAGCCGTACCCTAACCCTCACCCTAACCCTAACCCTAACCCTAAGCTACCCTTGACTTCTTCTGCCTCCAATAGATTTCCTAAGCACTAGTGTTTTAAGGAACAGGTTAAAAAGAGAATCCTAATGTGATTTCGTGATAATGGGTGTGTTCCTTATCTTCTCCTAGTGTCTAAACTCTTCTCCATGGCTGGAGCTCCAAATAATATTCCTTTACGTGCTAAGGGGTATCTAGAGAGTGTGATAGGTTTAATAACTACCCTCACCGTAACGCGTACCCTAACCCTAACCGCTACCCTAACACTAACGAGTACCCTAATCCTAACCCGTACCCTAAACCGAGCCCTAACCCTAACACTAACCCTAACCCTAACCCTAACCCATACCCTACGCCCTACCCGAAACCCTCCCCGAACCCGTACCCTAAGCCGTACCCTAAACCTCACCCTAACCCTAACCCTAACCCTAAGCTACCCTTGACTGCTTCTGCCTCCAATAGATTTCCTAACCACTAGTGTTTTAAGGAACAGTTTAAAAAGAGAATCATATTGTGATTTCTTGATAATGGGTGTGTTCCTTATCTTCTCCTAATGTCTAAATCCTTCTCCATGGCTGGACCCCCAAATAATATTCCTTTACGTGCTAAGGGGTATCTAGAGAGTGGGATAGGTTTAATAACTACACTCACCCTAAAGCGTATCCTAACCCTAACCCCTACCCTAACCCTAACGCGTACCCTAATCCTAACCTTTACCCTAAACAGAGACCTAACCCTAACACTAGCCCTAACCCTAACCCATACCCTACGCCCTACCCGAACACCTCCCCGAAACCGTACCCTAAGCCGTACCCTAACCCTCACCCTAACCCTAACCCTAACCCTAAGCTACCCTTGATGGCTTCTGCCTCCAATAGATTTCCTAAGCACTAGTGTTTTAAGGAACAGGTTAAAAAGAGAATCCTAATGTGATTTCGTGATAATGGGTGTGTTCCTTATCTTTTCCTAGTGTCTAAACTCTTCTCCATGGCTGGACCCCCAATAATATTCCTGTACGTGCTAAGGGGTATCTAGAGAGTGGGATAGGTTTAATAACTAACCTCACCCTAACGCGTACACTAACCCTAACCCCTACCCTAACCCTAACGCGTACCCTAATCCTAACCTGTACCCTAAACCGAGCCCTAACCCTAACACTAGCCCTAACCCTAACCCTAACCCATACCCTACGCCCTACCCGAACCCCTCCCCGAACCCGTACCCTAAGCCGTACCCTAACCCTCACCCTAACCCTAACCCTAACCCTAAGCTACCCTTGACGGCTTCTGCCTCCAATAGATTTCCTAAGCACTAGTGTTTTAAGGAACATGTTAAAAAGAGAATCCTAATGTGATTTCTTGATAATGGGTGTGTTCCTTATCTTCTCCTCGTGTCTAAACTCTTCTCCATGGCTGGACCCCCAAATAATATTCCTTTATGTGCTAAGGGGTATCTAGAGAGTGTGATAGGTTTAATAACTACCCTCACCCTAACGCGTACCCTAACCCTAACCCCTACCCTAACCCTAGCACTTACCCTAATCCTAACCCGTACCCTAAACCGAGCCCTAACCCTAACACTAACTCTAACCCTAACCCAAACCCATACCCTACGCCCTACCCGAACCCCTCCCTGAACCCGTACCCTAAACCGTACCCTAACCCTCACCCTAACCCTAACCCTAACCCTAAGCTACCCTTGACGGCTTCTGCCTCCAATAGACTTCCTAAGCACTAGTGTTTTAAGGAACAGGTTAAAAAGAGAATCCTAATGTGATTTCTTGATAATGGGTGTGTTCCTTATCTTCTCCTCGTATCTAAACTCTTCTCCATGGCTGGACCCCCAAATAATATTCCTTTACGTGCTAAGGGGTATCTAGAGAGTGGGATAGGTTTAATAACTACCCTCACCCTAACGCGTACACTAACCGTAAACCCTACCCTAACCCTAACGCATACCCTAATCCTAACCTTTACCCTAAACCGAGACCTAACCCTAACACTAGCCCTAACACTAACCCATACCCTACGCCCTACCCGAACACCTCCCCGAACCCGTAACCTAAGCCGTACCCTAACCCTCACCCTAACCCTAACCCTAACCCTAAGCTACCCTTGACTGCTTCTCCCTCCAATAGATTTCCTAAGCACTAGTGTTTTAAGGAACAGGTTAAAAAGAGAATCCTAATGTGATTTCGTGATAATGGGTGTGTTCCTTATCTTCTCCTAGTGTCTAAACTCTTCTCCATGGCTGGACCCCCAATAATATTCCTGTACGTGCTAAGGGGTATCTAGAGAGTGGGATAGGTTTAATAACTACCCTCACCATAACGCGTACACTAACCCTAACCCCTACCCTAACCCTAACGCGTACCCTAATCCTAACCTGTACCCTAAACCGAGCCCTAACCCTAACACTAGCCCTAACCCTAACCCTAACCCATACCCTACGCCCTACCCGAACCCCTCCCCGAACCCGTACCCTAAGCCGTACCCTAACGCTCACCCTAACGCTAACCCTAACCCTAAGCTACCCTTGACTTCTTCTGCCTCCAATAGATTTCCTAAGCACTAGTGTTTTAAGGAACAGGTTAAAAAGAGAATCCTAATGTGATTTCGTGATAATGGGTGTGTTCCTTATCTTCTCCTAGTGTCTAAACTCTTCTCCATGGCTGGAGCCCCAAATAATATTCCTTTACGTGCGAAGGGGTATCTAGAGAGTGTGATAGGTTTAATAACTACCCTCACCGTAACGCGTACCCTAACCCTAACCGCTACCCTAACACTAACGAGTACCCTAATCCTAACCCGTACCCTAAACCGAGCCCTAACCCTAACACTAACCCTAACCCTAACCCTAACCCATACCCTACGCCCTACCCGAAACCCTCCCCGAACCCGTACCCTAAGCCGTACCCTAACCCTCACCCTAACCCTAACCCTAACCCTAAGCTACCCTTGACTGCTTCTGTCTCCAATAGATTTCCTAACCACTAGTGTTTTAAGGAACAGTTTAAAAAGAGAATCATATTGTGATTTATTGATAATGGGTGTGTTCCTTATCTTCTCCTAATGTCTAAATCCTTCTCCATGGCTGGACCCCCAAATAATATTCCTTTACGTGCTAAGGGGTATCTAGAGAGTGGGATAGGTTTAATAACTACATTCACCCTAAAGCGTATCCTAACCCTAACCCCTACCCTAACCCTAACGCGTACCCTAATCCTAACCTTTACCCTAAACAGAGACCTAACCCTAACACTAGCCCTAACCCTAACCAATACCCTACGCCCTACCCGAACACTTCCCCGAAACCGTACCCTAAGCCGTACCCTAACCCTCACCCTAACCCTAACCCTAACCCTAAGCTACCCTTGACGGATTCTGCCTCCAATAGATTTCCTAAGCACTAGTGTTTTAAGGAACATGTTAAAAAGAGAATCCTAATGTGATTTCGTGATAATGGGTGTGTTCCTTATCTTCTCCTAGTGTCTAAACTCTTCTCCATGTCTGGACCCCCAAATAATATTCCTTTACGTGCTAAGGGGTATCTAGAGAGTGTGATAGGTTTAATAACTACCCCCACCCTAACGCGTACCCTAACCCTAACCCCTACCCTAACCCTAACGCGTACCCTAATCCTAACCTGTACCCTAAACCGAGCCCTAACCCTAACACTAGCCCTAACCCTAACCCTAACCCATACCCTACGCCCTACCCGAACCCCTCCCCGAACCCGTACCCTAAGCCGTACCCTAACCCTCACCCTAACCCTAACCCTAACCCTAAGCTACCCTTGACGGCTTCTGCCTCCAATAGATTTCCTAAGCACTAGTGTTTTAAGGAACATGTTAAAAAGAGAATCCTAATGTGATTTCTTGATAATGGGTGTGTTCCTTATCTTCTCCTCGTGTCTAAACTCTTCTCCATGGCTGGACCCCCAAATAATATTCCTTTATGTGCTAAGGGGTATCTAGAGAGTGAGATAGGTTTAATAACTACCCTCACCCTAACGCGTACCCTAACCCTAACCCCTACCCTAACCCTAGCACTTACCCTAATCCTAACCCGTAACCTAATCCGAGCCCTAACCCTAACACTAACTCTAACCCTAACCCAAACCCATACCCTACGCCCTACCCGAACCCCTCCCTGAACCCGTACCCTAAACCGTACCCTAACCCTCACCCTAACCCTAACCCTAACCCTAAGCTACACTTGACGGCTTCTGCCTCCAATAGATTTCCTAAGCACTAGTGTTTTAAGGAATAGGTTAAAAAGAGAATCCTAATGTGATTTCTTGATAATGGGTGTGTTCCTTATCTTCTCCTCGTATCTAAACTCTTCTCCATGGCTGGACCCCCAAATAATATTCCTTTACGTGCTAAGGGGTATCTAGAGAGTGGGATAGGTTTAATAACTACCCTCACCCTAACGCGTACACTAACCGTAAACCCTACCCAAACCCTAACGCATACCCTAATCCTAACCTTTACCCTAAACCGAGACCTAACCCTAACACTAGCCCTAACCCTAACCCATACCCTACGCCCTACCCGAACACCTCCCCGAACCCGTAACCTAAGCCGTACCCTAACCCTCACCCTAACCCTAACCCTAACCCTAAGCTACCCTTGACTGCTTCTCCCTCCAATAGATTTCCTAAGCACTAGTGTTTTAAGGAACAGGTTAAAAAGAGAATCCTAATGTGATTTCGTGATAATGGGTGTGTTCCTTATCTTCTCCTAGTGTCTAAACTCTTCTCCATGGCTGGACCCCCAATAATATTCCTGTACGTGCTAAGGGGTATCTAGAGAGTGGGATAGGTTTAATAACTACCCTCACCATAACGCGTACACTAACCCTAACCCCTACCCTAACCCTAACGCGTACCCTAATCCTAACCTGTACCCTAAACCGAGCCCTAACCCTAACACTAGCCCTAACCCTAACCCTAACCCATACCCTACGCCCTACCCGAACCCCTCCCCGAACCCGTACCCTAAGCCGTACCCTAACCCTCACCCTAACCCTAACCCTAACCCTAAGCTACCCTTGATGGCTTCTGCCTCCAATAGATTTCCTAAGCACTAGTGTTTTAAGGAACATGTTAAAAAGAGAATCCTAATGTGATTTCTTGAAAATGGGTGTGTTCCTTATCTTCTCCTCGTGTCTAAACTCTTCTCCATGGCTGGACCCCCAAATAATATTCCTTTCTGTGCTAAGGGGTATCTAGAGAGTGTGATAGGTTTAATAACTACCCTCACCCTAACGCGTACCCTAACCCTAACCCCTACCCTAACCCTAGCGCGTACCCTAATCCTAGCCCGTACCCTAAACCGAGCCCTAACCCTAACCCTAACTCTAACCCTAACCCTAACCCATACCCTACGCCCTACCCGAACCCCTCCCTGAACCCGTACCCTAAACCGAGCCCTAACCCTAACACTAACCCTAACCCTAACCCTAACCCATACCCTAATCCCTACCCGAAACCCTCCCCGAACCCGTACCCTAAGCCGTACCCTAACCCTCACCCTAACCTTAACCCTAACCCTAAGCTACCCTTGACTGCTTCTGCCTCCAATAGATTTCCTAACCACTAGTGTTTTAAGGAACAGTTTAAAAAGAGAATCATATTGTGATTTCTTGATAATGGGTGTGTTCCTTATCTTCTCCTAGTGTCTAAACCCTTCTCCATGGCTGGACCCCCAAATAATATTCCTTTACGTGCTAAGGGGTATCTAGAGAGTGGGATAGGTTTAATAACTACCCTCACCCTAAAGCGTACCCTAACCCTAACCCCTACCCTAACACTAACGAGTACCCTAATCCTAACCCGTACCCTAAACTGAGCCCTAACCCTAACACTAACCCTAAACCTAACTCTAACCCATACCCTACGCCCTACCCGAATCCCTCCCCGAACCCGTACCCTAAGCCGTACCCTAACCCTCACCCTAACCCTAACCCTAACCCTAGGCTACCCTTGACGGCTTCTGCCTCCAATAGATTTCCTAAGCACTAGTGATTTAAGGAACAGGTTTAAAGGAGAATCCTAATGTGATTTCTTGATAATGGGTGTGTTCCTTATCTTCTCCTCGTGTCTAAACTCTTCTCCATGGCTGGACCCCCAAATAATATTCATTTACGTGCTAAGGGGTATCTAGAGAGTGGGATAGGTTTAATAACTACCCTCACCCTAACGCGTACCCTAACCCTAACCCCTACCCGAACCCTAACACGTACCCTAATCCTAACCCGTACCCTAAACCGAGCCCTAACCCTAACACTAGCCCTAACCCTAACTCTAACCCATACCCTACGCCCTACCCGAACCCCTCCCCGAACCCGTACCCTAAGCCGTACCCTAACCCTCACCCTAACCCTAACCCTAACCCTAAGCTACCCTTGACTGCTTCTCCCTCCAATAGATTTCCTAAGCACTAGTGTTTTACGGAACAGTTTAAAAAGAGAATCATATTGTGATTTCTTGATAATGGGTGTGTTCCTTATCTTCTCCTAGTGTCTAAATTCTTCTCCATGGCTGGACCCCCAAATAATATTCCTTTACGTGCTAAGGGGTATCTAGAGAGTGGGATAGGTTTAATAACTACCCCCACCCTAACGCGTACCCTAACCCTAACCCCTACCCTAACCCTAACGCGTACCCTAATCCTAACCTGTACCCTAAACCGAGCCCTAACCCTAACACTAGCCCTAACCCTAACCCTAACCCATACCCTACGCCCTACCCGAACCCCTCCCCGAACCCGTACCCTAAGCCGTACCCTAACCCTCACCCTAACCCTAACCATAACCCTAAGCTACCCTTGACGGCTTCTGCCTCCAATAGATTTCCTAAGCACTAGTGTTTTAAGGAACAGGTTAAAAAGAGAATCCTAATGTGATTTCTTGATAATGGGTGTGTTCCTTATCTTCTCCTCGTATCTAAACTCTTCTCCATGGCTGGACCCCCAAATAATATTCCTTTACATGCTAAGGGGTATCTAGAGAGTGGGATAGGTTTAATAACTACCCTCACCCTAACGCGTACACTAACCGTAAACCCTACCCAATCCCTAACGCATACCCTAATCCTAACCTTTACCCTAAACCGAGACCTAACCCTAACACTAGCCCTAACCCTAACCCATACCCTACGCCCTACCCGAACCCCTCCCCGAACCCGTACCCTAAGCCGTACCCTAACCCTCACCCTAACCCTAAGCTACCCTTGATGGCTTCTGCCTCCAATAGATTTCCTAAGCACTAGTGTTTTAAGGAACATG
This sequence comes from Balaenoptera acutorostrata, assembly GCF_949987535.1. Lineage (NCBI taxonomy): Eukaryota > Metazoa > Chordata > Mammalia > Artiodactyla > Balaenopteridae > Balaenoptera > Balaenoptera acutorostrata. Next base: position 122,040 of record NW_026646560.1, read on the forward strand.
TTAAAAAGAGAATCCTAATGTGATTTCTTGAAAATGGGTGTGTTCCTTATCTTCTCCTCGTGTCTAAACTCTTCTCCATGGCTGGACCCCCAAATAATATTCCTTTCTGTGCTAAGGGGTATCTAGAGAGTGTGATAGGTTTAATAACTACCCTCACCCTAACGCGTACCCTAACCCTAACCCCTACCCTAAACCTAGCGCGTACCCTAATCCTAGCCCGTACCCTAAACCGAGCCCTAACCCTAACCCTAACTCTAACCCTAACCCTAACCAATACCCTACGCCCTACCCGAACCCCTCCCTGAACCCGTACCCTAAACCGTACCCTAACCCTCACCCTAACCCTAACCCTAACCCTAAGCTACCCTTGACGGCTTCTGCCTCCAATAGATTTCCTAAGCACTAGTGTTTTAAGGAACAGGTTAAAAAGAGAATCCTAATGTGATTTCTTGAAAATGGGTGTGTTCCTTATCTTCTCCTCGTGTCTAAACTCTTCTCCATGGCTGGACCCCCAAATAATATTCCTTTCTGTGCTAAGGGGTATCTAGAGAGTGTGATAGGTTTAATAACTACCCTCACCCTAACGCGTACCCTAACCCTAACCCCTACCCTAACCCTAGCGCGTACCCTAATCCTAGCCCGTACCCTAAACCGAGCCCTAACCCTAACCCTAACTCTAACCCTAACCCTAACCAATACCCTACGCCCTACCCGAACCCCTCCCTGAACCCGTACCCTAAACCGTACCCTAACCCTCACCCTAACCCTAACCCTAACCCTAAGCTACCCTTGACGGCTTCTGCCTCCAATAGATTTCCTAAGCACTAGTGTTTTAAGGAACAGGTTAAAAAGAGAATCCTAATGTGATTTCTTGATAATGGGTGTGTTCCTTATCTTCTCCTCGTATCTAAACTCTTCTCCATGGCTGGACCCCCAAATAATATTCCTTTACGTGCTAAGGGGTATCTAGAGAGTGTGATAGGTTTAATAACTACCCTCACCCTAACGCGTACCCTAACCCTAACCGCTACCCTAACCCTAACGAGTACCCTAATCCTAACCCGTACCCTAAACCGAGCCCTAACCCTAACACTAACCCTAACCCTAACCCTAACCCATACCCTAATCCCTACCCGAAACCCTCCCCGAACCCGTACCCTAAGCCGTACCCTAAACCTCACCCTAACCGTAACCCTAACCCTAAGCTACCCTTGACTGCTTCTGCCTCCAATAGATTTCCTAACCACTAGTGTTTTAAGGAACAGTTTAAAAAGAGAATCATATTGTGATTTCTTGATAATGGGTGTGTTCCTTATCTTCTCCTAGTGTCTAAACCCTTCTCCATGGCTGGACCCCCAAATAATATTCCTTTACGTGCTAAGGGGTATCTAGAGAGTGGGATAGGTTTAATAACTACCCTCACCCTAAAGCGTACCCTAACCCTAACCCCTACCCTAACACTAACGCGTACCCTAATCCTAACCCGTACCCTAAACTGAGCCCTAACCCTAACACTAACCCTAAACCTAACTCTAACCCATACCCTACGCCCTACCCGAATCCCTCCCCGAACCCGTACCCTAAGCCGTACCCTAACCCTCACCCTAACCCTAACCCTAACCCTAGGCTACCCTTGACGGCTTCTGCCTCCAATAGATTTCCTAAGCACTAGTGATTTAAGGAACAGGTTTAAAGGAGAATCCTAATGTGATTTCTTGATAATGGGTGTGTTCGTTATCTTCTCCTCGTGTCTAAACTCTTCTCCATGGCTGGACCCCCAAATAATATTCATTTACGTGCTAAGGGGTATCTAGAGAGTGGGATAGGTTTAATAACTACCCTCACCCTAACGCGTACCCTAACCCTAACCCCTAACCGAACCCTAACGCGTACCCTAATCCTAACCCGTACCCTAAACCGAGCCCTAACCCTAACACTAGCCCTAACCCTAACTCTAACCCATACCCTACGCCCTACCCGAACCCCTCCCCGAACCCGTACCCTAAGCCGTACCCTAACCCTCACCCTAACCCTAACCCTAACCCTAAGCTACCCTTGACTGCTTCTGCCTCCAATAGATTTCCTAAGCACTAGTGTTTTACGGAACAGTTTAAAAAGAGAATCATATTGTGATTTCTTGATAATGGGTGTGTTCCTTATCTTCTCCTAGTGTCTAAATTCTTCTCCATGGCTGGACCCCCAAATAATATTCCTTTACGTGCTAAGGGGTATCTAGAGAGTGGGATAGGTTTAATAACTACCCCCACCCTAACGCGTACCCTAACCCTAACCCCTACCCTAACCCTAACGCGTACCCTAATCCTAACCTGTACCCTAAACCGAGCCCTAACCCTAACACTAGCCCTAACCCTAACCCTAACCCATACCCTACGCCCTACCCGAACCCCTCCCCGAACCCGTACCCTAAGCCGTACCCTAACCCTCACCCTAACCCTAACCCTAACCCTAAGCTACCCTTGACGGCTTCTACCTCCAATAGATTTCCTAAGCACTAGTGTTTTAAGGAACAGGTTAAAAAGAGAATCCTAATGTGATTTCTTGATAATGGGTGTGTTCCTTATCTTCTCCTCGTATCTAAACTCTTCTCCATGGCTGGATCCCCAAATAATATTCCTTTACGTGCTAAGGGGTATCTAGAGAGTGGGATAGGTTTAATAACTACCCTCACCCTAACGCGTACACTAACCGTAAACCCTACCCAAACCCTAACGCATACCCTAATCCTAACCTTTACCCTAAACCGAGACCTAACCCTAACACTAGCCCTAACCCTAACCCATACCCTACGCCCTACCCGAACACCTCCCCGAACCCGTAACCTAAGCCGTACCCTAACCCTCACCCTAACCCTACCCCTAACACTAAGCTACCCTTGACTGCTTCTCCCTCCAATAGATTTCCTAAGCACTAGTGTTTTAAGGAACAGGTTAAAAAGAGAATCCTAATGTGATTTCGTGATAATGGGTGTGTTCCTTATCTTCTCCTAGTGTCTAAACTCTTCTCCATGGCTAGACCCCCAATAATATTCCTGTACGTGCTAAGGGGTATCTAGAGAGTGGGATAGGTTTAATAACTACCCTCACCATAACGCGTACACTAACCCTAACCCCTACCCTAACCCTAACCCGTACCCTAATCCTAACCTGTACCCTAAACCGAGCCCTAACCCTAACACTAGCCCTAACCCTAACCCTAACACATACCCTACGCCCTACCCGAACCCCTCCCCGAACCCGTACCCTAAGCCGTACCCTAACCCTCACCCTAACCCTAACCCTAACCCTAAGCTACCCTTGATGGCTTCTGTCTCCAATAGATTTCCTAAGCACTAGTGTTTTAAGGAACATGTTAAAAAGAGAATCCTAATGTGATTTCTTGAAAATGGGTGTGTTCCTTATCTTCTCCTCGAGTCTAAACTCTTCTCCATGGCTGGACCCCCAAATAATATTCCTTTCTGTGCTAAGGGGTATCTAGAGAGTGTGATAGGTTTAATAACTACCCTCACCCTAACGCGTACCCTAACCCTAACCCCTACCCTAACCCTAGCGCGTACCCTAATCCTAGCCCGTACCCTAAACCGAGCCCTAACCCTAACCCTAACTCTAACCCTAACCCTAACCAATACCCTACGCCCTACCCGAACCCCTCCCTGAACCCGTACCCTAAACCGTACCCTAACCCTCACCCTAACCCTAACCCTAACCCTAAGCTACCCTTCACGGCTTCTGCCTCCAATAGATTTCCTAAGCACTAGTGTTTTAAGGAACAGGTTAAAAAGAGAATCCTAATGTGATTTCTTGATAATGGGTGTGTTCCTTATCTTCTCCTCGTGTCTAAACTCTTCTCCATGGCTGGACCCCCAAATAATATTCCTTTACGTGCTAAGGGGTATCTAGAGAGTGTGATAGGTTTAATAACTACCCTCACCCTAACGCGTACCCTAACCCTAACCGCTACCCTAACCCTAACGAGTACCCTAATCCTAACCCGTACCCTAAACCGAGCCCTAACCCTAACCCTAACTCTAACCCTAACCCTAACCCATACCCTACGCCCTACCCGAACCCCTCCCTGAACCCGTACCCTAAACCGAGCCCTAACCCTAACACTAACCCTAACCCTAACCCTAACCCATACCCTAATCCCTACCCGAAACCCTCCCCGAACCCGTACCCTAAGCCGTACCCTAACCCTCACCCTAACCTTAACCCTAACCCTAAGCTACCCTTGACTGCTTCTGCCTCCAATAGATTTCCTAACCACTAGTGTTTTAAGGAACAGTTTAAAAAGAGAATCATATTGTGATTTCTTGATAATGGGTGTGTTCCTTATCTTCTCCTAGTGTCTAAACCCTTCTCCATGGCTGGACCCCCAAATAATATTCCTTTACGTGCTAAGGGGTATCTAGAGAGTGGGATAGGTTTAATAACTACCCTCACCCTAAAGCGTACCCTAACCCTAACCCCTACCCTAACACTAACGAGTACCCTAATCCTAACCCGTACCCTAAACTGAGCCCTAACCCTAACACTAACCCTAAACCTAACTCTAACCCATACCCTACGCCCTACCCGAATCCCTCCCCGAACCCGTACCCTAAGCCGTACCCTAACCCTCACCCTAACCCTAACCCTAACCCTAGGCTACCCTTGACGGCTTCTGCCTCCAATAGATTTCCTAAGCACTAGTGATTTAAGGAACAGGTTTAAAGGAGAATCCTAATGTGATTTCTTGATAATGGGTGTGTTCCTTATCTTCTCCTCGTGTCTAAACTCTTCTCCATGGCTGGACCCCCAAATAATATTCATTTACGTGCTAAGGGGTATCTAGAGAGTGGGATAGGTTTAATAACTACCCTCACCCTAACGCGTACCCTAACCCTAACCCCTACCCGAACCCTAACACGTACCCTAATCCTAACCCGTACCCTAAACCGAGCCCTAACCCTAACACTAGCCCTAACCCTAACTCTAACCCATACCCTACGCCCTACCCGAACCCCTCCCCGAACCCGTACCCTAAGCCGTACCCTAACCCTCACCCTAACCCTAACCCTAACCCTAAGCTACCCTTGACTGCTTCTCCCTCCAATAGATTTCCTAAGCACTAGTGTTTTACGGAACAGTTTAAAAAGAGAATCATATTGTGATTTCTTGATAATGGGTGTGTTCCTTATCTTCTCCTAGTGTCTAAATTCTTCTCCATGGCTGGACCCCCAAATAATATTCCTTTACGTGCTAAGGGGTATCTAGAGAGTGGGATAGGTTTAATAACTACCCCCACCCTAACGCGTACCCTAACCCTAACCCCTACCCTAACCCTAACGCGTACCCTAATCCTAACCTGTACCCTAAACCGAGCCCTAACCCTAACACTAGCCCTAACCCTAACCCTAACCCATACCCTACGCCCTACCCGAACCCCTCCCCGAACCCGTACCCTAAGCCGTACCCTAACCCTCACCCTAACCCTAACCATAACCCTAAGCTACCCTTGACGGCTTCTGCCTCCAATAGATTTCCTAAGCACTAGTGTTTTAAGGAACAGGTTAAAAAGAGAATCCTAATGTGATTTCTTGATAATGGGTGTGTTCCTTATCTTCTCCTCGTATCTAAACTCTTCTCCATGGCTGGACCCCCAAATAATATTCCTTTACATGCTAAGGGGTATCTAGAGAGTGGGATAGGTTTAATAACTACCCTCACCCTAACGCGTACACTAACCGTAAACCCTACCCAATCCCTAACGCATACCCTAATCCTAACCTTTACCCTAAACCGAGACCTAACCCTAACACTAGCCCTAACCCTAACCCATACCCTACGCCCTACCCGAACCCCTCCCCGAACCCGTACCCTAAGCCGTACCCTAACCCTCACCCTAACCCTAAGCTACCCTTGATGGCTTCTGCCTCCAATAGATTTCCTAAGCACTAGTGTTTTAAGGAACATGTTAAAAAGAGAATCCTAATGTGATTTCTTGAAAATGGGTGTGTTCCTTATCTTCTCCTCGTGTCTAAACTCTTCTCCATGGCTGGACCCCCAAATAATATTCCTTTCTGTGCTAAGGGGTATCTAGAGAGTGTGATAGGTTTAATAACTACCCTCACCCTAACGCGTACCCTAACCCTAACCCCTACCCTAAACCTAGCGCGTACCCTAATCCTAGCCCGTACCCTAAACCGAGCCCTAACCCTAACCCTAACTCTAACCCTAACCCTAACCAATACCCTACGCCCTACCCGAACCCCTCCCTGAACCCGTACCCTAAACCGTACCCTAACCCTCACCCTAACCCTAACCCTAACCCTAAGCTACCCTTGACGGCTTCTGCCTCCAATAGATTTCCTAAGCACTAGTGTTTTAAGGAACAGGTTAAAAAGAGAATCCTAATGTGATTTCTTGAAAATGGGTGTGTTCCTTATCTTCTCCTCGTGTCTAAACTCTTCTCCATGGCTGGACCCCCAAATAATATTCCTTTCTGTGCTAAGGGGTATCTAGAGAGTGTGATAGGTTTAATAACTACCCTCACCCTAACGCGTACCCTAACCCTAACCCCTACCCTAACCCTAGCGCGTACCCTAATCCTAGCCCGTACCCTAAACCGAGCCCTAACCCTAACCCTAACTCTAACCCTAACCCTAACCAATACCCTACGCCCTACCCGAACCCCTCCCTGAACCCGTACCCTAAACCGTACCCTAACCCTCACCCTAACCCTAACCCTAACCCTAAGCTACCCTTGACGGCTTCTGCCTCCAATAGATTTCCTAAGCACTAGTGTTTTAAGGAACAGGTTAAAAAGAGAATCCTAATGTGATTTCTTGATAATGGGTGTGTTCCTTATCTTCTCCTCGTATCTAAACTCTTCTCCATGGCTGGACCCCCAAATAATATTCCTTTACGTGCTAAGGGGTATCTAGAGAGTGTGATAGGTTTAATAACTACCCTCACCCTAACGCGTACCCTAACCCTAACCGCTACCCTAACCCTAACGAGTACCCTAATCCTAACCCGTACCCTAAACCGAGCCCTAACCCTAACACTAACCCTAACCCTAACCCTAACCCATACCCTAATCCCTACCCGAAACCCTCCCCGAACCCGTACCCTAAGCCGTACCCTAAACCTCACCCTAACCGTAACCCTAACCCTAAGCTACCCTTGACTGCTTCTGCCTCCAATAGATTTCCTAACCACTAGTGTTTTAAGGAACAGTTTAAAAAGAGAATCATATTGTGATTTCTTGATAATGGGTGTGTTCCTTATCTTCTCCTAGTGTCTAAACCCTTCTCCATGGCTGGACCCCCAAATAATATTCCTTTACGTGCTAAGGGGTATCTAGAGAGTGGGATAGGTTTAATAACTACCCTCACCCTAAAGCGTACCCTAACCCTAACCCCTACCCTAACACTAACGCGTACCCTAATCCTAACCCGTACCCTAAACTGAGCCCTAACCCTAACACTAACCCTAAACCTAACTCTAACCCATACCCTACGCCCTACCCGAATCCCTCCCCGAACCCGTACCCTAAGCCGTACCCTAACCCTCACCCTAACCCTAACCCTAACCCTAGGCTACCCTTGACGGCTTCTGCCTCCAATAGATTTCCTAAGCACTAGTGATTTAAGGAACAGGTTTAAAGGAGAATCCTAATGTGATTTCTTGATAATGGGTGTGTTCGTTATCTTCTCCTCGTGTCTAAACTCTTCTCCATGGCTGGACCCCCAAATAATATTCATTTACGTGCTAAGGGGTATCTAGAGAGTGGGATAGGTTTAATAACTACCCTCACCCTAACGCGTACCCTAACCCTAACCCCTAACCGAACCCTAACGCGTACCCTAATCCTAACCCGTACCCTAAACCGAGCCCTAACCCTAACACTAGCCCTAACCCTAACTCTAACCCATACCCTACGCCCTACCCGAACCCCTCCCCGAACCCGTACCCTAAGCCGTACCCTAACCCTCACCCTAACCCTAACCCTAACCCTAAGCTACCCTTGACTGCTTCTGCCTCCAATAGATTTCCTAAGCACTAGTGTTTTACGGAACAGTTTAAAAAGAGAATCATATTGTGATTTCTTGATAATGGGTGTGTTCCTTATCTTCTCCTAGTGTCTAAATTCTTCTCCATGGCTGGACCCCCAAATAATATTCCTTTACGTGCTAAGGGGTATCTAGAGAGTGGGATAGGTTTAATAACTACCCCCACCCTAACGCGTACCCTAACCCTAACCCCTACCCTAACCCTAACGCGTACCCTAATCCTAACCTGTACCCTAAACCGAGCCCTAACCCTAACACTAGCCCTAACCCTAACCCTAACCCATACCCTACGCCCTACCCGAACCCCTCCCCGAACCCGTACCCTAAGCCGTACCCTAACCCTCACCCTAACCCTAACCCTAACCCTAAGCTACCCTTGACGGCTTCTACCTCCAATAGATTTCCTAAGCACTAGTGTTTTAAGGAACAGGTTAAAAAGAGAATCCTAATGTGATTTCTTGATAATGGGTGTGTTCCTTATCTTCTCCTCGTATCTAAACTCTTCTCCATGGCTGGATCCCCAAATAATATTCCTTTACGTGCTAAGGGGTATCTAGAGAGTGGGATAGGTTTAATAACTACCCTCACCCTAACGCGTACACTAACCGTAAACCCTACCCAAACCCTAACGCATACCCTAATCCTAACCTTTACCCTAAACCGAGACCTAACCCTAACACTAGCCCTAACCCTAACCCATACCCTACGCCCTACCCGAACACCTCCCCGAACCCGTAACCTAAGCCGTACCCTAACCCTCACCCTAACCCTACCCCTAACACTAAGCTACCCTTGACTGCTTCTCCCTCCAATAGATTTCCTAAGCACTAGTGTTTTAAGGAACAGGTTAAAAAGAGAATCCTAATGTGATTTCGTGATAATGGGTGTGTTCCTTATCTTCTCCTAGTGTCTAAACTCTTCTCCATGGCTAGACCCCCAATAATATTCCTGTACGTGCTAAGGGGTATCTAGAGAGTGGGATAGGTTTAATAACTACCCTCACCATAACGCGTACACTAACCCTAACCCCTACCCTAACCCTAACCCGTACCCTAATCCTAACCTGTACCCTAAACCGAGCCCTAACCCTAACACTAGCCCTAACCCTAACCCTAACACATACCCTACGCCCTACCCGAACCCCTCCCCGAACCCGTACCCTAAGCCGTACCCTAACCCTCACCCTAACCCTAACCCTAACCCTAAGCTACCCTTGATGGCTTCTGTCTCCAATAGATTTCCTAAGCACTAGTGTTTTAAGGAACATGTTAAAAAGAGAATCCTAATGTGATTTCTTGAAAATGGGTGTGTTCCTTATCTTCTCCTCGAGTCTAAACTCTTCTCCATGGCTGGACCCCCAAATAATATTCCTTTCTGTGCTAAGGGGTATCTAGAGAGTGTGATAGGTTTAATAACTACCCTCACCCTAACGCGTACCCTAACCCTAACCCCTACCCTAACCCTAGCGCGTACCCTAATCCTAGCCCGTACCCTAAACCGAGCCCTAACCCTAACCCTAACTCTAACCCTAACCCTAACCAATACCCTACGCCCTACCCGAACCCCTCCCTGAACCCGTACCCTAAACCGTACCCTAACCCTCACCCTAACCCTAACCCTAACCCTAAGCTACCCTTCACGGCTTCTGCCTCCAATAGATTTCCTAAGCACTAGTGTTTTAAGGAACAGGTTAAAAAGAGAATCCTAATGTGATTTCTTGATAATGGGTGTGTTCCTTATCTTCTCCTCGTGTCTAAACTCTTCTCCATGGCTGGACCCCCAAATAATATTCCTTTACGTGCTAAGGGGTATCTAGAGAGTGTGATAGGTTTAATAACTACCCTCACCCTAACGCGTACCCTAACCCTAACCGCTACCCTAACCCTAACGAGTACCCTAATCCTAACCCGTACCCTAAACCGAGCCCTAACCCTAACACTAACCCTAACCCTAACCCTAACCCATACCCTAATCCCTACCCGAAACCCTCCCCGAACCCGTACCCTAAGCCGTACCCTAACCCTCACCCTAACCGTAACCCTAACCCTAAGCTACCCTTGACTGCTTCTGCCTCCAATAGATTTCCTAACCACTAGTGTTTTAAGGAACAGTTTAAAAAGAGAATCATATTGTGATTTCTTGATAATGGGTGTGTTCCTTATCTTCTCCTAGTGTCTAAACCCTTCTCCATGGCTGGACCCCCAAATAATATTCCTTTACGTGCTAAGGGGTATCTAGAGAGTGTGATAGGTTTAATAACTACCCTCACCCTAACGCGTACCCTAACCCTAACCGCTACCCTAACCCTAACGCGTACCCTAATCCTAACCCGTACCCTAAACTGAGCCCTAACCCTAACACTAACCCTAAACCTAACTCTAACCCATACCCTACGCCCTACCCGAATCCCTCCCCGAACCCGTACCCTAAGCCGTACCCTAACCCTCACCCTAACCCTAACCCTAACCCTAGGCTACCCTTGACGGCTTCTGCCTCCAATAGATTTCCTAAGCACTAGTGATTTAAGGAACAGGTTTAAAGGAGAATCCTAATGTGATTTCTTGATAATGGGTGTGTTCCTTATCTTCTCCTCGTGTCTAAACTCTTCTCCATGGCTGGACCCCCAAATAATATTCATTTACGTGCTAAGGGGTATCTAGAGAGTGGGATAGGTTTAATAACTACCCTCACCCTAACGCGTACCCTAACCCTAACCCCTACCCGAACCCTAACGCGTACCCTAATCCTAACCCGTACCCTAAACCGAGCCCTAACCCTAACACTAGCCCTAACCCTAACTCTAACCCATACCCTACGCCCTACCCGAACCCCTCCCCGAACCCGTACCCTAAGCCGTACCCTAACCCTCACCCTAACCCTAACCCTAACCCTAAGCTACCCTTGACTGCTTCTGCCTCCAATAGATTTCCTAAGCACTAGTGTTTTACGGAAGAGTTTAAAAAGAGAATCATATTGTGATTTCTTGATAATGGGTGTGTTCCTTATCTTCTCCTAGTGTCTAAATTCTTCTCCATGGCTGGACCCCCAAATAATATTCCTTTAGGTGCTAAGGGGTATCTAGAGAGTGGGATAGGTTTAATAACTACCCCCACCCTAACGCGTACCCTAACCCTAACCCCTACCCTAACCCTAACGCGTACCCTAATCCTAACCTGTACCCTAAACCGAGCCCTAACCCTAACACTAGCCCTAACCCTAACCCTAACCCATACCCTACGCCCTACCCGAACCCCTCCCCGAACCCGTACCCTAAGCCGTACCCTAACCCTCACCCTAATCCTAACCCTAACCCTAAGCTACCCTTGACGGCTTCTGCCTCCAATAGATTTCCTAAGCACTAGTGTTTTAAGGAACAGTTTAAAAAGAGAATCCTAATGTGATTTCTTGATAATGGGTGTGTTCCTTATCTTCTCCTCGTATCTAAACTCTTCTCCATGGCTGGACCCCCAAATAATATTCCTTTACGTGCTAAGGGGTATCTAGAGAGTGGGATAGGTTTAATAAGTACCCTCACCCTAACGCGTACACTAACCGTAAACCCTACCCAAACCCTAACGCATACCCTAATCCTAACCTTTACCCTAAACCGAGACCTAACCCTAACACTAGCCCTAACCCTAACCCATACCCTACGCCCTACCCGAACACCTCCCCGAACCCGTAACCTAAGCCGTACCCTAACCCTCACCCTAACCCTAACCCTAACCCTAAGCTACCCTTGACTGCTTCTCCCTCCAATAGATTTCCTAAGCACTAGTGTTTTAAGGAACAGGTTAAAAAGAGAATCCTAATGTGATTTCGTGATAATGGGTGTGTACCTTATCTTCTCCTCGTGTCTAAACTCTTCTCCATGGCTGGACCCCCAATAATATTCCTGTACGTGCTAAGGGGTATCTAGAGAGTGGGATAGGTTTAATAACTACCCTCACCATAACGCGTACACTAACCCTAACCCCTACCCTAACCCTAACGCGTACCCTAATCCTAACCTGTACCCTAAACCGAGCCCTAACCCTAACCCTAACCCTACCCTAAACCTAGCGCGTACCCTAATCCTAGCCCGTACCCTAAACCGAGCCCTAACCCTAACCCTAACTCTAACCCTAACCCTAACCAATACCCTACGCCCTACCCGAACCCCTCCCTGAACCCGTACCCTAAACCGTACCCTAACCCTCACCCTAACCCTAACCCTAACCCTAAGCTACCCTTGACGGCTTCTGCCTCCAATAGATTTCCTAAGCACTAGTGTTTTAAGGAACAGGTTAAAAAGAGAATCCTAATGTGATTTCTTGAAAATGGGTGTGTTCCTTATCTTCTCCTCGTGTCTAAACTCTTCTCCATGGCTGGACCCCCAAATAATATTCCTTTCTGTGCTAAGGGGTATCTAGAGAGTGTGATAGGTTTAATAACTACCCTCACCCTAACGCGTACCCTAACCCTAACCCCTACCCTAACCCTAGCGCGTACCCTAATCCTAGCCCGTACCCTAAACCGAGCCCTAACCCTAACCCTAACTCTAACCCTAACCCTAACCAATACCCTACGCCCTACCCGAACCCCTCCCTGAACCCGTACCCTAAACCGTACCCTAACCCTCACCCTAACCCTAACCCTAACCCTAAGCTACCCTTGACGGCTTCTGCCTCCAATAGATTTCCTAAGCACTAGTGTTTTAAGGAACAGGTTAAAAAGAGAATCCTAATGTGATTTCTTGATAATGGGTGTGTTCCTTATCTTCTCCTCGTATCTAAACTCTTCTCCATGGCTGGACCCCCAAATAATATTCCTTTACGTGCTAAGGGGTATCTAGAGAGTGTGATAGGTTTAATAACTACCCTCACCCTAACGCGTACCCTAACCCTAACCGCTACCCTAACCCTAACGAGTACCCTAATCCTAACCCGTACCCTAAACCGAGCCCTAACCCTAACACTAACCCTAACCCTAACCCTAACCCATACCCTAATCCCTACCCGAAACCCTCCCCGAACCCGTACCCTAAGCCGTACCCTAAACCTCACCCTAACCGTAACCCTAACCCTAAGCTACCCTTGACTGCTTCTGCCTCCAATAGATTTCCTAACCACTAGTGTTTTAAGGAACAGTTTAAAAAGAGAATCATATTGTGATTTCTTGATAATGGGTGTGTTCCTTATCTTCTCCTAGTGTCTAAACCCTTCTCCATGGCTGGACCCCCAAATAATATTCCTTTACGTGCTAAGGGGTATCTAGAGAGTGGGATAGGTTTAATAACTACCCTCACCCTAAAGCGTACCCTAACCCTAACCCCTACCCTAACACTAACGCGTACCCTAATCCTAACCCGTACCCTAAACTGAGCCCTAACCCTAACACTAACCCTAAACCTAACTCTAACCCATACCCTACGCCCTACCCGAATCCCTCCCCGAACCCGTACCCTAAGCCGTACCCTAACCCTCACCCTAACCCTAACCCTAACCCTAGGCTACCCTTGACGGCTTCTGCCTCCAATAGATTTCCTAAGCACTAGTGATTTAAGGAACAGGTTTAAAGGAGAATCCTAATGTGATTTCTTGATAATGGGTGTGTTCGTTATCTTCTCCTCGTGTCTAAACTCTTCTCCATGGCTGGACCCCCAAATAATATTCATTTACGTGCTAAGGGGTATCTAGAGAGTGGGATAGGTTTAATAACTACCCTCACCCTAACGCGTACCCTAACCCTAACCCCTACCCGAACCCTAACGCGTACCCTAATCCTAACCCGTACCCTAAACCGAGCCCTAACCCTAACACTAGCCCTAACCCTAACTCTAACCCATACCCTACGCCCTACCCGAACCCCTCCCCGAACCCGTACCCTAAGCCGTACCCTAACCCTCACCCTAACCCTAACCCTAACCCTAAGCTACCCTTGACTGCTTCTGCCTCCAATAGATTTCCTAAGCACTAGTGTTTTACGGAACAGTTTAAAAAGAGAATCATATTGTGATTTCTTGATAATGGGTGTGTTCCTTATCTTCTCCTAGTGTCTAAATTCTTCTCCATGGCTGGACCCCCAAATAATATTCCTTTACGTGCTAAGGGGTATCTAGAGAGTGGGATAGGTTTAATAACTACCCCCACCCTAACGCGTACCCTAACCCTAACCCCTACCCTAACCCTAACGCGTACCCTAATCCTAACCTGTACCCTAAACCGAGCCCTAACCCTAACACTAGCCCTAAACCTAACCCTAACCCATACCCTACGCCCTACCCGAACCCCTCCCCGAACCCGTACCCTAAGCCGTACCCTAACCCTCACCCTAACCCTAACCCTAACCCTAAGCTACCCTTGACGGCTTCTACCTCCAATAGATTTCCTAAGCACTAGTGTTTTAAGGAACAGGTTAAAAAGAGAATCCTAATGTGATTTCTTGATAATGGGTGTGTTCCTTATCTTCTCCTCGTATCTAAACTCTTCTCCATGGCTGGATCCCCAAATAATATTCCTTTACGTGCTAAGGGGTATCTAGAGAGTGGGATAGGTTTAATAACTACCCTCACCCTAACGCGTACACTAACCGTAAACCCTACCCAAACCCTAACGCATACCCTAATCCTAACCTTTACCCTAAACCGAGACCTAACCCTAACACTAGCCCTAACCCTAACCCATACCCTACGCCCTACCCGAACACCTCCCCGAACCCGTAACCTAAGCCGTACCCTAACCCTCACCCTAACCCTACCCCTAACACTAAGCTACCCTTGACTGCTTCTCCCTCCAATAGATTTCCTAAGCACTAGTGTTTTAAGGAACAGGTTAAAAAGAGAATCCTAATGTGATTTCGTGATAATGGGTGTGTTCCTTATCTTCTCCTAGTGTCTAAACTCTTCTCCATGGCTAGACCCCCAATAATATTCCTGTACGTGCTAAGGGGTATCTAGAGAGTGGGATAGGTTTAATAACTACCCTCACCATAACGCGTACACTAACCCTAACCCCTACCCTAACCCTAACCCGTACCCTAATCCTAACCTGTACCCTAAACCGAGCCCTAACCCTAACACTAGCCCTAACCCTAACCCTAACACATACCCTACGCCCTACCCGAACCCCTCCCCGAACCCGTACCCTAAGCCGTACCCTAACCCTCACCCTAACCCTAACCCTAACCCTAAGCTACCCTTGATGGCTTCTGTCTCCAATAGATTTCCTAAGCACTAGTGTTTTAAGGAACATGTTAAAAAGAGAATCCTAATGTGATTTCTTGAAAATGGGTGTGTTCCTTATCTTCTCCTCGAGTCTAAACTCTTCTCCATGGCTGGACCCCCAAATAATATTCCTTTCTGTGCTAAGGGGTATCTAGAGAGTGTGATAGGTTTAATAACTACCCTCACCCTAACGCGTACCCTAACCCTAACCCCTACCCTAACCCTAGCGCGTACCCTAATCCTAGCCCGTACCCTAAACCGAGCCCTAACCCTAACCCTAACTCTAACCCTAACCCTAACCAATACCCTACGCCCTACCCGAACCCCTCCCTGAACCCGTACCCTAAACCGTACCCTAACCCTCACCCTAACCCTAACCCTAACCCTAAGCTACCCTTCACGGCTTCTGCCTCCAATAGATTTCCTAAGCACTAGTGTTTTAAGGAACAGGTTAAAAAGAGAATCCTAATGTGATTTCTTGATAATGGGTGTGTTCCTTATCTTCTCCTCGTGTCTAAACTCTTCTCCATGGCTGGACCCCCAAATAATATTCCTTTACGTGCTAAGGGGTATCTAGAGAGTGTGATAGGTTTAATAACTACCCTCACCCTAACGCGTACCCTAACCCTAACCGCTACCCTAACCCTAACGAGTACCCTAATCCTAACCCGTACCCTAAACCGAGCCCTAACCCTAACACTAACCCTAACCCTAACCCTAACCCATACCCTAATCCCTACCCGAAACCCTCCCCGAACCCGTACCCTAAGCCGTACCCTAACCCTCACCCTAACCGTAACCCTAACCCTAAGCTACCCTTGACTGCTTCTGCCTCCAATAGATTTCCTAACCACTAGTGTTTTAAGGAACAGTTTAAAAAGAGAATCATATTGTGATTTCTTGATAATGGGTGTGTTCCTTATCTTCTCCTAGTGTCTAAACCCTTCTCCATGGCTGGACCCCCAAATAATATTCCTTTACGTGCTAAGGGGTATCTAGAGAGTGTGATAGGTTTAATAACTACCCTCACCCTAACGCGTACCCTAACCCTAACCGCTACCCTAACCCTAACGCGTACCCTAATCCTAACCCGTACCCTAAACTGAGCCCTAACCCTAACACTAACCCTAAACCTAACTCTAACCCATACCCTACGCCCTACCCGAATCCCTCCCCGAACCCGTACCCTAAGCCGTACCCTAACCCTCACCCTAACCCTAACCCTAACCCTAGGCTACCCTTGACGGCTTCTGCCTCCAATAGATTTCCTAAGCACTAGTGATTTAAGGAACAGGTTTAAAGGAGAATCCTAATGTGATTTCTTGATAATGGGTGTGTTCCTTATCTTCTCCTCGTGTCTAAACTCTTCTCCATGGCTGGACCCCCAAATAATATTCATTTACGTGCTAAGGGGTATCTAGAGAGTGGGATAGGTTTAATAACTACCCTCACCCTAACGCGTACCCTAACCCTAACCCCTACCCGAACCCTAATGCGTACCCTAATCCTAACCCGTACCCTAAACCGAGCCCTAACCCTAACACTAGCCCTAACCCTAACTCTAACCCATACCCTACGCCCTACCCGAACCCCTCCCCGAACCCGTACCCTAAGCCGTACCCTAACCCTCACCCTAACCCTAACCCTAACCCTAAGCTACCCTTGACTGCTTCTGCCTCCAATAGATTTCCTAAGCACTAGTGTTTTACGGAACAGTTTAAAAAGAGAATCATATTGTGATTTCTTGATAATGGGTGTGTTCCTTATCTTCTCCTAGTGTCTAAATTCTTCTCCATGGCTGGACCCCCAAATAATATTCCTTTAGGTGCTAAGGGGTATCTAGAGAGTGGGATAGGTTTAATAACTACCCCCACCCTAACGCGTACCCTAACCCTAACCCCTACCCTAACCCTAACGCGTACCCTAATCCTAACCTGTACCCTAAACCGAGCCCTAACCCTAACACTAGCCCTAACCCTAACCCTAACCCATACCCTACGCCCTACCCGAACCCCTCCCCGAACCCGTACCCTAAGCCGTACCCTAACCCTCACCCTAATCCTAACCCTAACCCTAAGCTACCCTTGACGGCTTCTGCCTCCAATAGATTTCCTAAGCACTAGTGTTTTAAGGAACAGTTTAAAAAGAGAATCCTAATGTGATTTCTTGATAATGGGTGTGTTCCTTATCTTCTCCTCGTATCTAAACTCTTCTCCATGGCTGGACCCCCAAATAATATTCCTTTACGTGCTAAGGGGTATCTAGAGAGTGGGATAGGTTTAATAACTACCCTCACCCTAACGCGTACACTAACCGTAAACCCTACCCAAACCCTAACGCATACCCTAATCCTAACCTTTACCCTAAACCGAGACCTAACCCTAACACTAGCCCTAACCCTAACCCATACCCTACGCCCTACCCGAACACCTCCCCGAACCCGTAACCTAAGCCGTACCCTAACCCTCACCCTAACCCTAACCCTAACCCTAAGCTACCCTTGACTGCTTCTCCCTCCAATAGATTTCCTAAGCACTAGTGTTTTAAGGAACAGGTTAAAAAGAGAATCCTAATGTGATTTCGTGATAATGGGTGTGTACCTTATCTTCTCCTCGTGTCTAAACTCTTCTCCATGGCTGGACCCCCAATAATATTCCTGTACGTGCTAAGGGGTATCTAGAGAGTGGGATAGGTTTAATAACTACCCTCACCATAACGCGTACACTAACCCTAACCCCTACCCTAACCCTAACGCGTACCCTAATCCTAACCTGTACCCTAAACCGAGCCCTAACCCTAACACTAGCCCTAACCCTAACCCTAACCCATACCCTACGCCCTACCCGAACCCCTCCCCGAACCCGTACCCTAAGCCGTACCCTAACCCTCACCCTAACCCTAACCCTAACCCTAAGCTACCCTTGATGGCTTCTGCCTCCAATAGATTTCCTAAGCACTAGTGTTTTAAGGAACATGTTAAAAAGAGAATCCTAATGTGATTTCTTGAAAATGGGTGTGTTCCTTATGTTCTCCTCGTGTCTAAACTCTTCTCCATGGCTGGACCCCCAAATAATATTCCTTTCTGTGCTAAGGGGTATCTAGAGAGTGTGATAGGTTTAATAACTACCCTCACCCTAACGCGTACCCTAACCCTAACCCCTACCCTAACCCTAGAGCGTACCCTAATCCTAGCCCGTACCCTAAGCCGAGACCTAACCCTAACACTAGCCCTAACCCTAACCCTAACCCATACCCTACGCCCTACCCGAACCCCTCCCCGAACCCGTACCCTAAGCCGTACCCTAACCCTCACCCTAACCCTAACCCTAACCCTAAGCTACCCTTGATGGCTTCTGCCTCCAATAGATTTCCTAAGCACTAGTGTTTTAAGGAACATGTTAAAAAGAGAATCCTAATGTGATTTCTTGAAAATGGGTGTGTTCCTTATCTTCTCCTCGTGTCTAAACTCTTCTCCATGGCTGGACCCCCAAATAATATTCCTTTCTGTGCTAAGGGGTATCTAGAGAGTGTGATAGGTTTAATAACTACCCTCACCCTAACGCGTACCCTAACCCTAACCCCTACCCTAACCCTAGCGCGTACCCTAATCCTAGCCCGTACCCTAAACCGAGCCCTAACCCTAACCCTAAGTCTAACCCTAACCCTAACCAATACCCTACGCCCTACCCGAACCCCTCCCTGAACCCGTACCCTAAACCGTACCCTAACCCTCACCCTAACCCTAACCCTAACCCTAAGCTACCCTTCACGGCTTCTGCCTCCAATAGATTTCCTAAGCACTAGTGTTTTAAGGAACAGGTTAAAAAGAGAATCCTAATGTGATTTCTTGATAATGGGTGTGTTCCTTATCTTCTCCTCGTGTCTAAACTCTTCTCCATGGCTGGACCCCCAAATAATATTCCTTTACGTGCTAAGGGGTATCTAGAGAGTGTGATAGGTTTAATAACTACCCTCACCCTAACGCGTACCCTAACCCTAACCGCTACCCTAACCCTAACGAGTACCCTAATCCTAACCCGTACCCTAAACCGAGCCCTAACCCTAACACTAACCCTAACCCTAACCCTAACCCATACCCTAATCCCTACCCGAAACCCTCCACGAACCCGTACCCTAAGCCGTACCCTAACCCTCACCCTAACCGTAACCCTAACCCTAAGCTACCCTTGACTGCTTCTGCCTCCAATAGATTTCCTAACCACTAGTGTTTTAAGGAACAGTTTAAAAAGAGAATCATATTGTGATTTCTTGATAATGGGTGTGTTCCTTATCTTCTCCTAGTGTCTAAACCCTTCTCCATGGCTGGACCCCCAAATAATATTCCTTTACGTGCTAAGGGGTATCTAGAGAGTGGGATAGGTTTAATAACTACCCTCACCCTAAAGCGTACCCTAACCCTAACCCCTACCCTAACACTAACGCGTACCCTAATCCTAACCCGTACCCTAAACTGAGCCCTAACCCTAACACTAACCCTAAACCTAACTCTAACCCATACCCTACGCCATACCCGAATCCCTCCCCGAACCCGTACCCTAAGCCGTACCCTAACCCTCACCCTAACCCTAACCCTAACCCTAGGCTACCCTTGACGGCTTCTGCCTCCAATAGATTTCCTAAGCACTAGTGATTTAAGGAACAGGTTTAAAGGAGAATCCTAATGTGATTTCTTGATAATGGGTGTGTTCCTTATCTTCTCCTCGTATCTAAACTCTTCTCCATGGCTGAACCCCCAAATAATATTCCTTTACGTGCTAAGGGGTATCTATAGAGTGGGATAGGTTTAATAACTACCCTCACCCTAACGCGTACACTAACCGTAAACCCTACCCAAAACCTAACGCATACCCTAATCCTAACCTTTACCCTAAACCGAGACCTAACCCTAACACTAGCCCTAACCCTAACCCATACCCTACGCCCTACCCGAACACCTCCCCGAACCCGTAACCTAAGCCGTACCCTAACCCTCACCCTAACCCTAACCCTAACCCTAAGCTACCCTTGACTGCTTCTCCCTCCAATAGATTTC
Organism: Balaenoptera acutorostrata; assembly: GCF_949987535.1. Classification (NCBI taxonomy): domain Eukaryota; kingdom Metazoa; phylum Chordata; class Mammalia; order Artiodactyla; family Balaenopteridae; genus Balaenoptera; species Balaenoptera acutorostrata. The sequence goes on from NW_026646560.1 coordinate 142,371, forward strand.
CTAAGCACTAGTGTTTTAAGGAACAGGTTAAAAAGAGAATCCTAATGTGATTTCTTGATAATGGGTGTGTTCCTTATCTTCTCCTCGTGTCTAAACTCTTCTCCATGGCTGGACCCCCAAATAATATTCATTTACGTGCTAAGGGGTATCTAGAGAGTGGGATAGGTTTAATAACTACCCTCACCCTAACGCGTACCCTAACCCTAACCCCTACCCGAACCCTAACGCGTACCCTAATCCTAACCCGTACCCTAAACCGAGCCCTAACCCTAACACTAGCCCTAACCCTAACTCTAACCCATAACCTACGCCTTACCCGAACCCCTCCCCCAACCCGTACCCTAAGCCGTACCCTAACCCTCACCCTAACCCTAACCCTAACCCTAAGCTACCCTTGACTGCTTCTGCCTCCAATAGATTTCCTAAGCACTAGTGTTTTACGGAACAGTTTAAAAAGAGAATCATATTGTGATTTCTTGATAATGGGTGTGTTCCTTATCTTCTCCTAGTGTCTAAATTCTTCTCCATGGCTGGACCCCCAAATAATATTCCTTTACGTGCTAAGGGGTATCTAGAGAGTGGGATAGGTTTAATAACTACCCCCACCCTAACGCGTACCCTAACCCTAACCCCTACCCTAACCCTAACGTGTACCCTAATCCTAACCTGTACCCTAAACCGAGCCCTAACCCTAACACTAGCCCTAACCCTAACGCTAACCCATACCCTACGCCCTACCCGAACCCCTCCCCGAACCCGTACCCTAAGCCGTACCCTAACCCTCACCCTAACCCTAACCCTAACCCTAAGCTACCCTTGACGGCTTCTGCCTCCAATAGATTTCCTAAGCACTAGTGTTTTAAGGAACAGGTTAAAAAGAGAATCCTAATGTGATTTCTTGATAATGGGTGTGTTCCTTATCTTCTCCTCGTATCTAAACTCTTCTCCATGGCTGGACCCCCAAATAATATTCCTTTACGTGCTAAGGGGTATCTAGAGAGTGGGATAGGTTTAATAACTACCCTCACCCTAACGCGTACACTAACCGTAAACCCTACCCAAACCCTAACGCATACCCTAATCCTAACCTTTACCCTAAACCGAGACCTAACCCTAACACTAGCCCTAACCCTAACCCATACCCTACGCCCTACCCGAACCCCTCCGTGAACCCGTAACCTAAGCCGTACCCTAACCCTCACCCTAACCCTAACCCTAACCCTAAGCTGCCCTTGACTGCTTCTCCCTCCAATAGATTTCCTAAGCACTAGTGTTTTAAGGAACAGGTTAAAAAGAGAATCATATTGTGATTTCTTGATAATGGGTGTGTTCCTTATCTTCTCCTAGTGTCTAAACACTTCTCCATGGCTGGATCCCCAAATAATATTCCTTTACGTGCTAAGGGTTATCTAGAGAGTGGGATAGGTTTAATAACTACCCTCACCCTAAAGCGTACCCTAACCCTAACCACTACCCTAACACTAACGCGTACCCTAATCCTAACCCGTACCCTAAACTGAGCCCTAACCCTAACACTAACCCTAACCCTAACCCTAACCCATACCCTACGGCCTACCCGAACCCCTCCCCGAACCCGTACCCTAAGCCATACCCTAACCCTCACCCTAACCCTAACCCTAACCCTAAGCTACCCTTGACTGCTTCTGCCTCCAATAGATTTCCTAAGCACTAGTGTTTTAAGGAACAGGTTAAAAAGAGAATCCTAATGTGATTTCGTGATAATGGGTGTGTTCCTTATCTTCTCCTAGTGTCTAAACTCTTCTCCATGGCTGGACCCCCAATAATATTCGTGTACGTGCTAAGGGGTATCTAGAGAGTGGGATAGGTTTAATAACTACCCTCACCCTAACGCGTACACTAACCCTAACCCCTACCCTAACCCTAACGCGTACCCTAATCCTAACCTGTACCCTAAACCGAGCCCTAACCCTAACACTAGCCCTAACCCTAACCCTAACCCATACACTACGCCCTACCCGAATACCTCCCCGAACCCGTACCCTAAGCCGTACCCTAACCCTAACCCTAACCATAAGTTACCCTTGACGGCTTCTGCCTCCAATAGATTTCCTAAGCACTAGTGTTTTAAGGAACATGTTAAAAAGAGAATCCTAATGTGATTTCTTGATAATGGGTGTGTTCCTTGTCTTCTCCTCGTTTCTAAACTCTTCTCCATGGCTGGACCCCCAAATAATATTCCTTTATGTGCTAAGGGGTATCTAGAGAGTGTGATAGGTTTAATAACTACCCTCACCCTAACGCGTACCCTAACCCTAACCCCTACCCTAACCCTAGCGCGTACCCTAATCCTAACCCGTACCCTAAACCGAGCCCTAACCCTAACACTAACTCTAACCCTAACCCTAACCCATACCCTACGCCCTACCCGAACCCCTCCCTGAACCCGTACCCTAAACCGTACCCTAACCCTCACCCTAACCCTAACCCTAACCCTAAGATACCCTTGACGGCTTCTGCCTCCAATAGATTTCCTAAGCACTAGTGTTTTAAGGAACAGGTTAAAAAGAGAATCCTAATGTGATTTCTTGATAATGGGTGTGTTCCTTATCTTCTCCTCGTGTCTAAACTCTTCTCCATGGCTGGACCCCCAAATAATATTCCTTTACGTGCTAAGAGGTATCTAGAGAGTGGGATAGGTTTAATAACTACCCTCACCCTAACACGTACCCTAACCCTAACCCCTACCCGAACCCTAATGCGTACCCTAATCCTAACCCGTACCCTAAACCGAGCCCTAACCTTAACACTAGCCCTAACCCTAACCCTAACCCATACCCTACGCCATACCCGAACCCCTCCCCGAACCCGTACCCTAAGCCGTACCCTAACCCTCACCCTAACCCTAACCCTAACCCTAAGCTACCCTTGACGGCTTCTGCCTCCAATAGATTTCCTAAGCACTAGTGTTTTAAGGAACAGGTTAAAAAGAGAATCCTAATGTGATTTCGTGATAATGGGTGTGTTCCTTATCTTCTCCTAGTGTCTAAACTCTTCTCCATGGCTGGACCCCCAAATAATATTCCTTTACGTGCTAAGGGGTATCTAGAGAGTGGGATAGGTTTAATAACTACCCTCACCCTATCACGTACCCTAACCCTAACCCCTACCCGAACCCTAACGCGTACCCTAATCCTAACCCGTACCCTAAACCGAGCCCTAACCTTAACACTAGCCCTAACCCTAACCCTAACCCATACCCTACGCCCTACCCGAACCCCTCCCCGAACCCGTACCCTAAGCCGTACCCTAACCCTCACCCTAACCCTAACCCTAACCCTAGGCTACCCTTGACTGCTTCTGCCTCCAATAGATTTCCTAAACACTAGTGTTTTAAGGAACAGGTTAAAAAGAGAATCCTAATGTGATTTCGTGATAATGGGTGTGTTCCTTATCTTCTCCTAGTGTTTAAACTCTTCTCCATGGCTGGACCCCCAAATAATATTCCTTTACGTGCTAAGGGGTATCTAGAGAGTGGGATAGGTTTAATAACTACCCTCACCCTAACGCGTACCCTAACCCTAACCCCTACCTTAACCCTAACGCGTACCCTAATCCTAACCTGTACCCTAAACCGAGCCCTAACCCTAACACTAGCCCTAACCCTAACCCTAACCCATACCCTACGCCCTACCCGAACCCCTCCCCGAACCCGTACCCTAAGCCGTACCCTAACCCTCACCCTAACCCTAACCCTAACCCTAGGCTACCCTTGACGGCTTCTGCCTCCAATACATTTCCTAAGCACTAGTGATTTAAGGAACATGTTAAAAAGAGAATCCTAATGTGATTTCTTGATAATGGGTGTGTTCCTTATCTTCTCCTCGTGTCTAAACTCTTCTCCATGGCTGGACCCCCAAATAATATTCCTTTACGTGCTAAGGGGTATCTAGAGAGTGGGATAGGTTTAATAACTACCCTCACCCTAAAGCTTACCCTAACACTAACCACTACCCTCACACTAATGCGTACCCTAATCCTAACCCGTACCCTAAACCGAGCCCTAACCCTAACACTAACCCTAACCCTAACCCTAACCCATACCCTACGCCCTACCCGAACCCCTCCCCGAACCCGTATCGTAAGCCGTACCCTAACCCTCACCCTAACCCTAACCCTAACCCTAAGCTACCCTTGACTGCTTCTGCCTCCAATAGATTTCCTAAGCACTAGTGTTTTAAGGAACAGTTTAAAAAGAGAATCATATTGTGATTTCTTGATAATGGGTGTGTTCCTTATCTTCTCCTAGTGTCTAAATTCTTCTCCATGGCTAGACCCCCAAATAATATTCCTTTACGTGCTAAGGGGTATCTAGAGAGTGGGATAGGTTTAATAACTACCCTCACCCTAAAGCGTACCCTAACACTAACCACTACCCTAACACTAATGCGTACCCTAATCCTAACCCGTACCCTAAACCGAGCCCTAACCCTAACACTAACCCTAACCCTAACCCTAACCCATACCCTACGCCCTACCCGAACCCCTCCCCGAACCCGTACCCTAAGCCATACCCTAACCCTCACCCTAACCCTAACCCTAACCCTAAGCTACCCTTGACTGCTTCTGCCTCCAATAGATTTCCTAAGCACTAGTGTTTTAAGGAACAGGTTAAAAAGAGAATCCTAATGTGATTTCTTGATAATGGGTGTGTTCCTTATCTTCTCCTAGTGTCTAAACTCTTCTCCATGGCTGGACCCCCAAATAATATTCCTTTACATACTAAGGGGTATCTAGAGAGTGGGATAGGCTTAATAACTAACCTCACCCTATCGCGTACCCTAACCCTAACCCCTACCCTAACCCTAACGCGTACCCTAATCCTAACCCGTACCCTAAACCGAGCCCTAACCCTAACACTAACCCTAACCCTAACCCTAACCCATACCCTACGCCCTACCCGAACCCCTCCCCGAACCCGTACCCTAAGCCGTACCCTAACCCTCACCCTAACCCTAACCCTAACCCTAAGCTGCCCTTGACTGCTTCTCCCTCCAATAGATTTCCTAAGCACTAGTGTTTTAAGGAACAGGTTAAAAAGAGAATCATATTGTGATTTCTTGATAATGGGTGTGTTCCTTATCTTCTCCTAGTGTCTAAACACTTCTCCATGGCTGGATCCCCAAATAATATTCCTTTACGTGCTAAGGGTTATCTAGAGAGTGGGATAGGTTTAATAACTACCCTCACCCTAAAGCGTACCCTAACCCTAACCACTACCCTAACACTAACGCGTACCCTAATCCTAACCCGTACCCTAAACTGAGCCCTAACCCTAACACTAACCCTAACCCTAACCCTAACCCATACCCTACGGCCTACCCGAACCCCTCCCCGAACCCGTACCCTAAGCCATACCCTAACCCTCACCCTAACCCTAACCCTAACCCTAAGCTACCCTTGACTGCTTCTGCCTCCAATAGATTTCCTAAGCACTAGTGTTTTAAGGAACAGGTTAAAAAGAGAATCCTAATGTGATTTCGTGATAATGGGTGTGTTCCTTATCTTCTCCTAGTGTCTAAACTCTTCTCCATGGCTGGACCCCCAATAAAATTCCTGTACGTGCTAAGGGGTATCTAGAGAGTGGGATAGGTTTAATAACTACCCTCACCCTAACGCGTACACTAACCCTAACCCCTACCCTAACCCTAACGCGTACCCTAATCCTAACCTGTACCCTAAACCGAGCCCTAACCCTAACACTAGCCCTAACCCTAACCCTAACCCATACACTACGCCCTACCCGAATACCTCCCCGAACCCGTACCCTAAGCCGTACCCTAACCCTAACCCTAACCATAAGTTACCCTTGACGGCTTCTGCCTCCAATAGATTTCGTAAGCACTAGTGTTTTAAGGAACATGTTAAAAAGAGAATCCTAATGTGATTTCTTGATAATGGGTGTGTTCCTTGTCTTCTCCTCGTTTCTAAACTCTTCTCCATGGCTGGACCCCCAAATAATATTCCTTTATGTGCTAAGGGGTATCTAGAGAGTGTGATAGGTTTAATAACTACCCTCACCCTAACGCGTACCCTAACCCTAACCCCTACCCTAACCCTAGCGCGTACCCTAATCCTAACCCGTACCCTAAACCGAGCCCTAACCCTAACACTAACTCTAACCCTAACCCTAACCCATACCCTACGCCCTACCCGAACCCCTCCCTGAACCCGTACCCTAAACCGTACCCTAACCCTCACCCTAACCCTAACCCTAACCCTAAGATACCCTTGACGGCTTCTGCCTCCAATAGATTTCCTAAGCACTAGTGTTTTAAGGAACAGGTTAAAAAGAGAATCCTAATGTGATTTCTTGATAATGGGTGTGTTCCTTATCTTCTCCTCGTGTCTAAACTCTTCTCCATGGCTGGACCCCCAAATAATATTCCTTTACGTGCTAAGAGGTATCTAGAGAGTGGGATAGGTTTAATAACTACCCTCACCCTAACACGTACCCTAACCCTAACCCCTACCCGAACCCTAACGCGTACCCTAATCCTAACCCGTACCCTAAACCGAGCCCTAACCTTAACACTAGCCCTAACCCTAACCCTAACCCATACCCTACGCCATACCCGAACCCCTCCCCGAACCCGTACCCTAAGCCGTACCCTAACCCTCACCCTAACCCTAACCCTAACCCTAAGCTACCCTTGACGGCTTCTGCCTCCAATAGATTTCCTAAGCACTAGTGTTTTAAGGAACAGGTTAAAAAGAGAATCCTAATGTGATTTCGTGATAATGGGTGTGTTCCTTATCTTCTCCTAGTGTCTAAACTCTTCTCCATGGCTGGACCCCCAAATAATATTCCTTTACGTGCTAAGGGGTATCTAGAGAGTGGGATAGGTTTAATAACTACCCTCACCCTATCACGTACCCTAACCCTAACCCCTACCCGAACCCTAACGCGTACCCTAATCCTAACCCGTACCCTAAACCGAGCCCTAACCTTAACACTAGCCCTAACCCTAACCCTAACCCATACCCTACGCCCTACCCGAACCCCTCCCCGAACCCGTACCCTAAGCCATACCCTAACCCTCACCCTAACCCTAACCCTAACCCTAGGCTACCCTTGACTGTTTCTGCCTCCAATAGATTTCCTAAACACTAGTGTTTTAAGGAACAGGTTAAAAAGAGAATCCTAATGTGATTTCGTGATAATGGGTGTGTTCCTTATCTTCTCCTAGTGTTTAAACTCTTCTCCATGGCTGGACCCCCAAATAATATTCCTTTACGTGCTAAGGGGTATCTAGAGAGTGGGATAGGTTTAATAACTACCCTCACCCTAACGCGTACCCTAACCCTAACCCCTACCTTAACCCTAACGCGTACCCTAATCCTAACCTGTACCCTAAACCGAGCCCTAACCCTAACACTAGCCCTAACCCTAACCCTAACCCATACCCTACGCCCTACCCGAACCCCTCCCCGAACCCGTACCCTAAGCCGTACCCTAACCCTCACCCTAACCCTAACCCTAACCCTAAGCTACCCTTGACGGCTTCTGCCTCCAATACATTTCCTAAGCACTAGTGATTTAAGGAACATGTTAAAAAGAGAATCCTAATGTGATTTCTTGATAATGGGTGTGTTCCTTATCTTCTCCTCGTATCTAAACTCTTCTCCATGGCTGGACCCCCAAATAATATTCCTTTACGTGCTAAGGGGTATCTAGAGAGTGGGATAGGTTTAATAACTACCCTCACCCTAAAGCTTACCCTAACACTAACCACTACCCTCACACTAATGCGTACCCTAATCCTAACCCGTACCCTAAACCGAGCCCTAACCCTAACACTAACCCTAACCCTAACCCTAACCCATACCCTACGCCCTACCCGAACCCCTCCCCGAACCCGTATCGTAAGCCGTACCCTAACCCTCACCCTAACCCTAACCCTAACCCTAAGCTACCCTTGACTGCTTCTGCCTCCAATAGATTTCCTAAGCACTAGTGTTTTAAGGAACAGTTTAAAAAGAGAATCATATTGTGATTTCTTGATAATGGGTGTGTTCCTTATCTTCTCCTAGTGTCTAAATTCTTCTCCATGGCTAGACCCCCAAATAATATTCCTTTACGTGCTAAGGGGTATCTAGAGAGTGGGATAGGTTTAATAACTACCCTCACCCTAAAGCGTACCCTAACACTAACCACTACCCTAACACTAATGCGTACCCTAATCCTAACCCGTACCCTAAACCGAGCCCTAACCCTAACACTAACCCTAACCCTAACCCTAACCCATACCCTACGCCCTACCCGAACCCCTCCCCGAACCCGTACCCTAAGCCATACCCTAACCCTCACCCTAACCCTAACCCTAACCCTAAGCTACCCTTGACTGCTTCTGCCTCCAATAGATTTCCTAAGCACTAGTGTTTTAAGGAACAGGTTAAAAAGAGAATCCTAATGTGATTTCTTGATAATGGGTGTGTTCCTTATCTTCTCCTAGTGTCTAAACTCTTCTCCATGGCTGGACCCCCAAATAATATTCCTTTACATACTAAGGGGTATCTAGAGAGTGGGATAGGCTTAATAACTAACCTCACCCTATCGCGTACCCTAACCCTAACCCCTACCCTAACCCTAACGCGTAACCTAATCCTAACCCGTACCCTAAACCGAGCCCTAACCCTAACACTAACCCTAACCCTAACCCTAACCCATACCCTACGCCCTACCCGAACCCCTCCCCGAACCCGTACCCTAAGCCGTACCCTAACCCTCACCCTAACCCTAACCCTAACCCTAAGCTACCCTTGACGGCTTCTGCCTCCAATAGATTTCCTAAGCACTAGTGTTTTAAGGAAGAGGTTAAAAAGAGAATCCTTATGTGATTTCGTGATAATGGGTGTGTTCCTTATCTTCTCCTAGTGTCTAAACTCTTCTCCATGGCTGGAACCCCAAATAATATTCCTTTACGTGCTAAGGGGTATCTAGAGAGTGTGATAGGTTTAATAACTACCCCCACCCTAACGCGTACCCTAACCCTAACCCCGACCCGAACCCTAACGCGTACCCTAATCCTAACCCGTACCCTAAACCGAGCCCTAACCCTAACACTACCCCTAACCCTATCCCTAACCCATACCCTACGCCCTACCCGAACCCCTCCCCGAACCCGTACCCTAAGCCATACCCTAAACCTCACCCTAACCCTAACCCTAACCCTAAGCTACCCTTGACTGCTTCTCCCTCCAATAGATTTCCTAAGCACTAGTGTTTTAAGGAACAGGTTAAAAAGAGAATCCTAATGTGATTTCGTGATAATGGGTGTGTTCCTTATCTTCTCCTAGTGTCTAAACTCTTCTCCATGGCTGGACCCCCAATAATATTCCTGTACGTGCTAAGGGGTATCTAGAGAGTGGGATAGGTTTAATAACTACCCTCACCCGAACGCGTACACTAACCCTAACCCCTACCCTAACACTAACGCGTACCCTAATCCTAACCTGTACCCTAAACCGAGCCCTAACCCTAACACTAGCCCTAACCCTAACCCTTACCCATACCCTACGCCCTACCCGAACCCCTCCCCGAACCCGTACCCTAAGCCGTACCCTAACCCTCACCCTAACCCTAACCCTAACCCTAAGCTACCCTTGACGGCTTGTGCCTCCAATAGATTTCCTAAGCACTAGTGTTTTAAGGAACATGTTAAAAAGAGAATCCTAATGTGATTTCTTGATAATGGTTGTGTTCCTTATCTTCTCCTCGTGTCTAAACTCTTCTCCATGGCTGAACCCCCAAATAATATTCCTTTATGTGCTAAGGGGTATCTAGAGAGTGTGATAGGTTTAATAACTACCCTCACCCTAACGCGTACCCTAACCCGAACCGCTACCCTAATGCTAGCGCGTACCCTAATCCTAACCCGTACCCTAAACCGAGCCCTAACCCTAACACTAGCCCTAACCCTAACCCTAACCCATACCCTACGCCCTACCCGAACCCCTCCCCGAACCCGTACCCTAAGCCGTACCCTAACCCTCACCCTAACCCTAAACCTAACCCTAAGCTACCCTTGACTGCTTCTGCCTCCAATAGATTTCCTAAGCACTAGTGTTTTAAGGAACAGGTTAAAAAGAGAATCCTAATGTGATTTCGTGATAATGGGTGTGTTCCTTATTTTCTCCTCGTGTCTAAACTCTTCTCCATGGCTGGACCCCCAAATAATATTCCTTTACGTGCTAAGGGGTATCTAGAGAGTGTGATAGGTTTAATAACTACCCTCACCCTAACGCGTACCCTAACCCTAACCACTACCCTAACCCTAACGAGTACCCTAATCCTAACCCGTACCCTAAACCGAGCCCTAACCCTAACACTAACCATAACCCTAACCCTAACCCATACCCTAATCCCTACCCGAAACCCTCCCCGAACCCGTACCCTAAGCCGTACCCTAACCCTCACCCTAACCGTAACCCTAACCCTAAGCTACCCTTGACTGCTTCTGCCTCCAATAGATTTCCTAACCACTAGTGTTTTAAGGAACAGTTTAAAAAGAGAATCATATTGTGATTTCTTGATAATGGGTGTGTTCCTTATCTTCTCCTAGTGTCTAAACCCTTCTCCATGGCTGGACCCCCAAATAATATTCCTTTACGTGCTAAGGGGTATCTAGAGAGTGGGATAGGTTTAATAACTACCCTCACCCTAAAGCGTACCCTAACCCTAACCCCTACCCTAACACTAACGCGTACCCTAATCCTAACCCGTACCCTAAACTGAGCCCTAACCCTAACACTAACCCTAAAACTAACTCTAACCCATACCCTACGCCCTACCCGAATCCCTCCCCGAACCCGTACCCTAAGCCGTACCCTAACCCTCACCCTAACCCTAACCCTAACCCTAGGCTACCCTTGACGGCTTCTGCCTCCAATAGATTTCCTAAGCACTAGTGATTTAAGGAACAGGTTTAAAGGAGAATCCTAATGTGATTTCTTGATAATGGGTGTGTTCCTTATCTTCTCCTCGTGTCTAAACTCTTCTCCATGGCTGGACCCCCAAATAATATTCATTTACGTGCTAAGGGGTATCTAGAGAGTGGGATAGGTTTAATAACTACCCTCACCCTAACGCGTACCCTAACCCTAACCCCTACCCGAACCCTAACGCGTACCCTAATCCTAACCCGTACCCTAAACCGAGCCCTAACCCTAACACTAGCCCTAACCCTAACTCTAACCCATACCCTACGCCCTACCCGAACCCCTCCCCGAACCCGTACCCTAAGCCGTACCCTAACCCTCACCCTAACCCTAACCCTAACCCTAAGCTACCCTTGACTGCTTCTGCCTCCAATAGATTTCCTAAGCACTAGTGTTTTACGGAACAGTTTAAAAAGAGAATCATATTGTGATTTCTTGATAATGGGTGTGTTCCTTATCTTCTCCTAGTGTCTAAATTCTTCTCCATGGCTGGACCCCCAAATAATATTCCTTTACGTGCTAAGGGGTATCTAGAGAGTGGGATAGGTTTAATAACTACCCTCACCCTAACGCGTACACTAACCGTAAACCCTACCCAAACCCTAACGCATACCCTAATCCTAACCTTTACCCTAAACCGAGACCTAACCATAACACTAGCCCTAACCCTAACCCATACCCTACGCCCTACCCGAACACCTCCCCGAACCCGTAACCTAAGCCGTACCCTAACCCTCACCCTAACCCTAACCCTAACCCTAAGCTACCCTTGACTGCTTCTCCCTCCAATAGATTTCCTAAGCACTAGTGTTTTAAGGAACAGGTTAAAAAGAGAATCCTAATGTGATTTCTTGATAATGGGTGTGTTCCTTATCTTCTCCTAGTGTCTAAACTCTTCTCCATGGCTGGACCCCCAATAATATTCCTGTACGTGCTAAGGGGTATCTAGAGAGTGGGATAGGTTTAATAACTACCCTCACCATAACGCGTACACTAACCCTAACCCCTACCCTAACCCTAACGCGTACCCTAATCCTAACCTGTACCCTAAACCGAGCCCTAACCCTAACACTAGCCCTAACCCTAACCCTAACCCATACCCTACGCCCTACCCGAACCCCTCCCCGAACCCGTACCCTAAGCCGTACCCTAACCCTCACCCTAACCCTAACCCTAACCCTAAGTTACCCTTGATGGCTTCTGCCTCCAATAGATTTCCTAAGCACTAGTGTTTTAAGGAACATGTTAAAAAGAGAATCCTAAAGTGATTTCTTGAAAATGGGTGTGTTCCTTATGTTCTCCTCGTGTCTAAACTCTTCTCCATGGTTGGACCCCCAAATAATATTCCTTTCTGTGCTAAGGGGTATCTAGAGAGTGTGATAGGTTTAATAACTACCCTCACCCTAACGCGTACCCTAACCCTAACCCCTACCTTAACCCTAACGCGTACCCTAATCCTAACCTGTACCCTAAACCGAGCCCTAACCCTAACACTAGCCCTAACCCTAACCCTAAGCCATAACCTACGCCCTACCCGAACCCCTCCCCGAACCCGTACCCTAAGCCGTACCCTAACCCTCACCCTAACCCTAACCCTAACCCTAAGCTACCCTTGACGGCTTCTGCCTCCAATAGATTTCCTAAGCACTAGTGTTTTAAGGAACAGGTTAAAAAGAGAATCCTAATGTGATTTCTTGATAATGGGTGTGTTCCTTATCTTCTCCTCGTATCTAAACTCTTCTCCATGGCTGAACCCCCAAATAATATTCCTTTACGTGCTAAGGGGTATCTAGAGAGTGGGATAGGTTTAATAACTACCCTCACCCTAACGCGTACACTAACCGTAAACCCTACCCAAACCCTAACGCATACCCTAATCCTAACCTTTACCCTAAACCGAGACCTAACCCTAACACTAGCCCTAACCCTAACCCATACCCTACGCCCTACCCGAACACCTCCCCGAACCCGTAACCTAAGCCGTACCCTAACCCTCACCCTAACCCTAACCCTAACCCTAAGCTACCCTTGACTGCTTCTCCCTCCAATAGATTTCCTAAGCACTAGTGTTTTAAGGAACAGGTTAAAAAGAGAATCCTAATGTGATTTCGTGATAATGGGTGTGTTCCTTATCTTCTCCTAGTGTCTAAACTCTTCTCCATGGCTGGACCCCCAATAATATTCCTGTACGTGCTAAGGGGTATCTAGAGAGTGGGATAGGTTTAATAACTACCCTCACCATAACGCGTACACTAACCCTAACTCCTACCCTAACCCTAACGCGTACCCTAATCCTAACCTGTACCCTAAACCGAGCCCTAACCCTAACACTAGCCCTAACCCTAACCCTAACCCATACCCTACGCCCTACCCGAACCCCTCCCCGAACCCGTACCCTAAGCCGTACCTTAACCCTCACCCTAACCCTAACCCTAACCCTAAGCTACCCTTGATGGCTTCTGCCTCCAATAGATTTCCTAAGCACTAGTGTTTTAAGGAACATGTTAAAAAGAGAATCCTAATGTGATTTCTTGAAAATGGGTGTGTTCCTTATCTTCTCCTCGTGTCTAAACTCTTCTCCATGGCTGGACCCCCAAATAATATTCCTTTCTGTGCTAAGGGGTATCTAGAGAGTGTGATAGGTTTAATAACTACCCTCACCCTAACGCGTACCCTAACCCTAACCCCTACCCTAACCCTAGCGCGTACCCTAATCCTAGCCCGTCCCCTAAACCGAGCCCTAACCCTAACCCTAACCCTAACCAATACCCTACGCCCTACCCGAACCCCTCCCTGAACCCGTACCCTAAACCGTACCCTAACCCTCACCCTAACCCTAACCCTAACCCTAAGCTACCCTTCACGGCTTCTGCCTCCAATAGATTTCCTAAGCACTAGTGTTTTAAGGAACAGGTTAAAAAGAGAATCCTAATGTGATTTCTTGATAATGGGTGTGTTCCTTATCTTCTCCTCGTGTCTAAACTCTTCTCCATGGCTGGACCCCCAAATAATATTCCTTTACGTGCTAAGGGGTATCTAGAGAGTGTGATAGGTTTAATAACTACCCTCACCCTAACGCGTACCCTAACCCTAACCGCTACCCTAACCCTAACGAGTACCCTAATCCTAACCCGTACCCTAAACCGAGCCCTAACCCTAACACTAACCCTAACCCTAACCCTAACCCATACCCTAATCCCTACCCGAAACCATCCCCGAACCCGTACCCTAAGCCGTACCCTAACCCTCACCCTAACCGTAACCCTAACCCTAAGCTACCCTTGACTGCTTCTGCCTCCAATAGATTTCCTAACCACTAGTGTTTTAAGGAACAGTTTAAAAAGAGAATCATATTGTGATTTCTTGATAATGGGTGTGTTCCTTATCTTCTCCTAGTGTCTAAACCCTTCTCCATGGCTGGACCCCCAAATAATATTCATTTACGTGCTAAGGGGTATCTAGAGAGTGGGATAGGTTTAATAACTACCCTCACCCTAACGCGTACCCTAACCCTAACCCCTACCCGAACCCTAACGCGTACCCTAATCCTAACCCGTACCCTAAACCGAGCCCTAACCCTAACACTAGCCCTAACCCTAACTCTAACCCATACCCTACGCCCTACCCGAACCCCTCCCCGAACCCATACCCTAAGCCGTACCCTAACCCTCACCCTAACCCTAACCCTAACCCTAAGCTACCCTTGACTGCTTCTGCCTCCAATAGATTTCCTAAGCACTAGTGTTTTACGGAACAGTTTAAAAAGAGAATCATATTGTGATTTCTTGATAATGGGTGTGTTCCTTATCTTCTCCTAGTGTCTAAATTCTTCTCCATGGCTGGACCCCCAAATAATATTCCTTTACGTGCTCAGGGGTATCTAGAGAGTGGGATAGGTTTAATAACTACCCCCACCCTAACGCGTACCCTAACCCTAACCCCTACCCTAACCCTAACGCGTACCCTAATCCTAACCTGTACCCTAAACCGAGCCCTAACCCTAACACTAGCCCTAACCCTAACCCTAACCCATACCCTACGCCCTACCTGAACCCCTCACCGAACCCGTACCCTAAGCCGTACCCTAACCCTCACCCTAACCCTAACCCTAACCCTAAGCTACCCTTGACGGCTTCTGCCTCCAATAGATTTCCTAAGCACTAGTGTTTTAAGGAACAGGTTAAAAAGAGAATCCTAATGTGATCTCTTGATAATGGGTGTGTTCCTTATCTTCTCCTCGTATCTAAACTCTTCTCCATGGCTGGACCCCCAAATAATATTCCTTTACGTGCTAAGGGGTATCTAGAGAGTGGGATAGGTTTAATAACTACCCTCACCCTAACGCGTACACTAACCGTAAACCCTACCCAAACCCTAACGCATACCCTAATCCTAACCTTTACCCTAAACCGAGACCTAACCCTAACACTAGCCCTAACCCTAACCCATACCCTATGCCCTACCCGAACCCCTCCGTGAACCCGTAACCTAAGCCGTACCCTAACCCTCACCCTAACCCTAACCCTAACCCTAAGCTACCCTTGACTGCTTCTCCCTCCAATAGATTTCCTAAGCACTAGTGTTTTAAGGAACAGGTTAAAAAGAGAATCATATTGTGATTTCTTGATAATGGGTGTGTTCCTTATCTTCTCCTAGTGTCTAAACCCTTCTCCATGGCTGGATCCCCAAATAATATTCCTTTACGTGCTAAGGGGTATCTAGAGAGTGGGATAGGTTTAATAACTACCCTCACCCTAAAGCGTACCCTAACCCTAACGCATACCCTAATCCTAACCCGTACCCTAAACCGAGCCCTAACCCTAACACTAACCCTAACCCTAACCCTAACCCATACCCTACGCCCTACCCGAACCCCTCCCCGAACCCGTACCCTAAGCCGTACCCTAACCCTCACCCTAACCCTAACCCTAACCCTAAGCTACCCTTGACGGCTTCTGCCTCCAATAGATTTCCTAAGCACTAGTGTTTTAAGGAACAGGTTAAAAAGAGAATCCTAATGTGATTTCGTGATAATGGGTGTGTTCCTTATCTTCTCCTAGTGTCTAAACTCTTCTCCATGGCTGGACCCCCAAATAATATTCCTTTACGTGCTAAGGGGTATCTAGAGAGTGTGATAGGTTTAATAACTACCCCCACCCTAACGCGTACCCTAACCCTAACCCCTACCCTAACCCTAACGCGTACCCTAATCCTAACCCGTACCCTAAACCGAGCCCTAACCCTAACACTACCCCTAACCCTATCCCTAACCCATACCCTACGCCCTACCCGAACCCCTCCCCGAACCCGTACCCTAAGCCATACCCTAACCCTCACCCTAACCCTAACCCTAACCCTAAGCTACCCTTGACTGCTTCTCCCTCCAATAGATTTCCTAAGCACTAGTGTTTTAAGGAACAGGTTAAAAAGAGAATCCTAATGTGATTTCGTGATAATGGGTGTGTTCCTTATCTTCTCCTAGTGTCTAAACTCTTCTCCATGGCTGGACCCCCAATAATATTCCTGTACGTGCTAAGGGGTATCTAGAGAGTGGGATAGGTTTAATAACTACCCTCACCCGAATGCGTACACTAACCCTAACCCCTACCCTAACACTAACGCGTACCCTAATCCTAACCTGTACCCTAAACCGAGCCCTAACCCTACCACTAGCCCTAACCCTAACCCTTACCCATACCCTACGCCCTACCCGAACCCCTCCCCGAACCCGTACCCTAAGCCGTACCCTAACCCTCACCCTAACCCTAACCCTAACCCTAAGCTACCCTTGACGGCTTGTGCCTCCAATAGATTTCCTAAGCACTAGTGTTTTAAGGAACATGTTAAAAAGAGAATCCTAATGTGATTTCTTGATAATGGTTGTGTTCCTTATCTTCTCCTCGTGTCTAAACTCTTCTCCATGGCTGAACCCCCAAATAATATTCCTTTATGTGCTAAGGGGTATCTAGAGAGTGTGATAGGTTTAATAACTACCCTCACCCTAACGCGTACCCTAACCCTAACCGCTACCCTAACGCTAGCGCGTACCCTAATCCTAACCCGTACCCTAAACCGAGCCCTAACCCTAACACTAGCCCTAACCCTAACCCTAACCCATACCCTACGCCCTACCCGAACCCCTCCCCGAACCCGTACCCTAAGCCGTACCCTAACCCTCACCCTAACCCTAACCCTAACCCTAAGCTACCCTTGACTGCTTCTGCCTCCAATAGATTTCCTAAGCACTAGTGTTTTAAGGAACAGGTTAAAAAGAGAATCCTAATGAGATTTCGTGATAATGGGTGTGTTCCTTATCTTCTCCTAGTGTCTAAACTCTTCTCCATGGCTGGACCCCCAAATAATATTCCTTTACGTGCTAAGTGGTATCTAGAGAGTGTGATAGGTTTAATAACTACCCTCACCCTAACGCGTACCCTAACCCTAACCCCTACCCTAACCCTAACGAGTACCCTAATCCTAACCCGTACCCTAAACCGAGCCCTAACCCTAACACTAACCCTAACCCTAACCCTAACCCATACCCTACGCCCTACCCGAACCCCTCCCCGAACCCGTACCCTAAGCCGTACCCTAACCCTCACCCTAACCCTAACCCTAACCCTAAGCTACCCTTGACTGCTTCTGCCTCCAATAGATTTCCTAAGCACTAGTGTTTTAAGGAACAGTTTAAAAAGAGAATCATATTGTGATTTCTTGATAATGGGTGTGTTCCTTATCTTCTCCTAGTGTCTAAACTCTTCTCCATGGCTGGACCCCCAAATAATATTCCTTTACGTGCTAAGGGTTATCTAGAGAGTGGGATAGGTTTAATAACTACCCTCACCCTAAAGCGTACCCTAACCCTAACCACTACCCTAACACTAACGCGTACCCTAATCCTAACCCGTACCCTTAACCGAGCCCTAACCCTAACACTAAACCTAACCCTAACCCTAACCCATACCCTACGCCCTACCCGAACCCCTCCCCGAACCCGTACCCTAAGCCGTACCCTAACCCTCACCCTAACCCTAACCCTAACCCTAAGCTACCCTTGACTGCTTCTGCCTCCAATAGATTTCCTAAGCACTAGTGTTTTAAGGAACAGGTTAAAAAGAGAATCCTAATGTGATTTCTTGATAATGGGGGTGTTCCTTACCTTCTCCTCGTGTCTAAACTCTTCTCCATGGCTGGACCCCCAAATAATATTCCTTTACGTGCTAAGGGGTATCTAGAGAGTGTGATAGGTTTAATAACTACCCCCACCCTAACGCGTACCCTAACCCTAACCCCTGCCCTAACCCTAACGCGTACCCTAATCCTAACCCGTACCCTAAACCGAGCACTAACCCTAACATTAACCCTAACCCTAACCCTAACCCATACCCTACGCCCTACCCGAACCCCTCCCCGAACCCGTACTCTAAGCCGTACCCTAACCCTCACCCTAACCCTAACCCTAACCCTAAGCTACCCTTGACTGCTTCTGCCTCCAATAGATTTCCTAACCACTAGTGTTTTAAGGAACAGGTTAAAAAGAGAATCCTAATGTGATTTCGTGATAATGGGTGTGTTCCTTATCTTCTCCTAGTGTCTAAACTCTTCTCCATGGCTGGACCCCCTATAACATTCCTGTACGTGCTAAGGGGTATCTAGAGAGTGGGATAGGTTTAATAACTACCCTCACCCTAACGCGTACACTAACCGTAAACCCTACCCTAACCCTAATGCATACCCTAATCCTAACCTTTACCCTAAACCGAGACCTAACCCTAACACTAGCCCTAACCCTAACCCATACCCTACGCCCTACCCGAACACCTCCCCGAACCCATAACCTAAGCCGTACCCTAACCCTCACCCTAACCCTAACCCTAACCCTAAGCTACCCTTGACGGCTTGTGCCTCCAATAGATTTCCTAAGCATTAGTGTTTTAAGGAACACTTTAAAAAGAGAATCCTAATGTGATTTCTTGATAATGGGTGTGTTCCTTATCTTCTCCTCGTGTCTAAACTCTTCTCCATGGCTGGACCCCCAAATAATATTCCTTTAGGTGCTAAGGGGTATCTAGAGAGTGTGATAGGTTTAATAACTACCCTCACCCTAACGCGTACCCTAACCCTAACCGCTACCCTAACCCTAACAAGTACCCTAATCCTAACCCGTACCCTAAACCGAGCCCTAACCCTAACACTAACCCTAACCCTAACCCTAACCCATACCCTACGCCCTACCCGAACCCCTCCCCGAACCCGTACCCTAAGCCGTACCCTAACCCTCACCCTAACCCTAACCCTAACCCTAAGCTACCCTTGACTGCTTCTGCCTCCAATAGATTTCCTAAGCACTAGTGTTTTAAGGAACAGTTTAAAAAGAGAATCATATTGTGATTTCTTGATAATGGGTGTGTTCCTTATCTTCTCCTAGTGTCTAAACTCTTCTCCATGGCTGGACCCCCAAATAATATTCCTTTACGTGCTAAGGGGTATCTAGAGAGTGGGATAGGTTTAATAACTACCCTCACCCTAAAGCGTACCCTAACCCTAACCACTACCCTAACACTAACGCGTACCCTAATCCTAACCCGTACCCTTAACCGAGCCCTAACCCTAACACTAACCCTAACCCTAACCCTAACCCATACCCTACGGCCTACCCGAACCCCTCCCCGAACCCGTACCCTAAGCCGTACCCTAACCCTCACCCTAACCCTAACCCTAACCCTAAGCTACCCTTGACTGCTTCTGCCTCCAATAGATTTCCTAAGCACTAGTGTTTTAAGGAACAGGTTAAAAAGAGAATCCTAATGTGATTTCTTGATAATGGGGGTGTTCCTTACCTTCTCCTCGTGTCTAAACTCTTCTCCATGGCTGGACCCCCAAATAATATTCCTTTACGTGCTAAGGGGTATCTAGAGAGTGTGATAGGTTTAATAACTACCCTCACCCTAACGCGTACACTAACCGTAAACCCTACCCTAACCCTAACGCATACCCTAATCCTAACCTTTACCCTAAACCGAGACCTAACCCTAACACTAACCCTAACCCTAACCCTAACCCTAAGCTACCCTTGACTGCTTCTTCCTCCAATAGATTTCCTAAGCACTAGTGTTTTAAGGAACAGGTTAAAAAGAGAATACTAATGTGATTTCTGGATAATGGGTGTGTTTCTTATCTTCTCCTAGTGTCTAAACTCTTCTCCATGGCTGGACCCCCAAATAATATTCCTTTACGTACTAAGGGGTATCTAGAGAGTGGGATAGGTTTAATAACTAACCTCACCCTCTCGCGTACCCTAACCCTAACACCTACCATAACACTAACGCGTACCCTAATCCTAACCCGTACCCTAAACCAAGCCGTAACCCTAACCCTCACCCTAACCCTAACCCTAACCCTAAGCTACCCTTGACTGCTTCTTCCTCCAATAGATTTCCTAAGCACTAGTGTTTTAAGGAACAGGTTAAAAAGAGAATCCTAATGTGATTTCTTGATAATGGGTGTGTTCCTTATCTTCTCCTCGTGTCTAAACTCTTCTCCATGGCTGGACCCCCAAATAATATTCCTTTACGTGCTAAGGGGTATCTAGAGAGTGGGATAGGTTTAATAACTACCCTCACCCTAACGCGTACCCTAACCCTAACCCCTACCCTAACCCTAACGCGTACCCTAATCCTAACCTGTACCCTAAACCGAGCCCTAACCCTAACACTAGCCCTAACCCTAACCCTAACCCATACCCTACGCCCTACCCGAACCCCTCCCCGAACCCGTACCCTAAGCCGTACCCTAACCCTCACCCTAACCCTAAACCTAACCCTAAGCTACCCTTGACTGCTTCTGCCTCCAATAGATTTCCTAAGCACTAGTGTTTTAAGGAACAAGTTAAAAAGAGAATCCTAATGTGATTTCGTGATAATGGGTGTGTTCCTTATCTTCTCCTAGTGTCTAAACTCTTCTCCATGGCTCGACGCCCAAATAATATTCCTTTACGTGCTAAGGGGTATCTAGAGAGTGTGATAGGTTTAATAACTACCCTCACCCTAACGCGTACCCTAACCCTAACCGCTACCCTAACCCTAACGAGTACCCTAATCCTAACCCGTACCCTAAACCGAGCCCTAACCCTAACACGAACCCTAACCCTAACCCTAACCCATACCCTATTCCCTACCCGAAACCCTCCCAGAACCCGTACCCTAAGCCGTACCCTAACCCTCACCCTAACCCTAACCCTAACCCTAAGCTACCCTTGACTGCTTCTGCCTCCAATAGATTTCCTAACCACTAGTGTTTTAAGGAACAGTTTAAAAAGAGAATCATATTGTGATTTCTTGATAATGGGTGTGTTCCTTATCTTCTCCTAGTGTCTAAACCCTTCTCCATGGCTGGACCCCCAAATAATATTCCTTTACGTGCTAAGGGGTATCTAGAGAGTGGGATAGGTTTAATAACTACCCTCACCCTAAAGCGTACCCTAACCCTAACGCCTACCCTAACACTAACGCGTACCCTAATCCTAACCCGTACCCTAAACTGAGCCCTAACCCTAACACTAACCCTAACCCTAACTCTAAACCATACCCTACGCCCTACCCGAATCCCTCCCGAACCCGTACCCTAAGCCGTACCCTAAACCTCACCCTAACCCTAACCCTAACCCTAGGCTACCCTTGACGGCTTCTGCCTCCAATAGATTTCCTAAGCACTAGTGATTTAAGGAACAGGTTTAAAGGAGAATCCTAATGTGATTTCTTGATAATGGGTGTGTTCCTTATCTTCTCCTCGTGTCTAAACTCTTCTCCATGGCTGGACCCCCAAATAATATTCCTTTACGTGCTAACGGGTATCTAGAGAGTGGTATAGGTTTAATAACTACCCTCACCCTAACGCGTATCCTAACCCTAACCCCTACCCTAACCCTAACGCATACCCTAATCCTAACCCGTACCCTAAACCGAGCCCTAACCCTAACACTAGCCATATCCCTAACCCTAACCCATACCCTACGCCCTACCCGAACCCCTCCCCGAACCCGTATCGTAAGCCGTACCCTAACCCTCACCCTAACCCTAACCCTAACCCTAAGCTACCCTTGACTGCTTCTGCCTCCAATAGATTTCCTAAGCACTAGTGTTTTAAGGAACAGTTTAAAAATGGAATCATATTGTGATTTCTTGATAATGGGTGTGTTCCTTATCTTCTCCTAGTGTCTAAATTCTTCTCCATGGCTGGACCCCCAAATAATATTCCTTTACGTGCTAAGGGGTATCTAGAGAGTGGGATAGGTTTAATAACTACCCTCACCCTAAGGCGTACCCTAACCCTAACCACTACCCTAACACTAACGCGTACCCTAATCCTAACCCGTACCCTAAACCGAGCCCTAACCCTAACACTAACCCTAACCTTAACCCTAACCCATACCCTACGGCCTACCCGAACCCCTCCCCGAACCCGTACCCTAAGCCGTACCCTAACCCTCACCCTAACCCTAACCCTAACCCTAAGCTACCCTTGACGGCTTTTGACTCCAATAGATTTCCTAAGCACTAGTGTTTTAAGGAACAGTTTAAAAAGAGAATCACATTGTGATTTCTTGATAATGGGTGTGTTCCTTATCTTCTCCTCGTGTCTAAACTGTTCTCCATGGCTGGACCCCCAAATAATAGTCCTTTACGTGCTAAGGGGTATCTAGAGAGTGGGATAGGTTTAATAACTACCCCCACCCTAACGCGTACCCTAACCATAACACCTACCCTAACCCTAACGCGTACCCTAATCCTAACCCGTACCCTAAACCGAGCCCTAACCCTAACACTAACCCTAACCCTAACCCTAACCCATACCCTACGCCCTACCCGAACCCCTCCCCGAACCCGTACCCTAAGCCATACCCTAACCCTCACCCTAACCCTAACCCTAACCCTAAGCTACCCTTGCCTGCTTCTGCCTCCAATAGATTTCCTAAGCACTAGTGTTTTAAGGAACAGGTTAAAAAGAGAATCCTAATGTGATTTCTTGATAATGGGTGTGTTCCTTATCTTCTCCTAGTGTCTAAACTCTTCTCCATGGCTGGACCCCCAAATAATATTCCGTTACGTACTAAGGGGTATCTAGAGAGTGGGATAGGATTAATAACTAACCTCACCCTCTCGCGTACCCTAACCCTAACACCTACCCTAACACTAACGCGTACCCTAATCCTAACCCGTACCCTAAACCGAGCCCTAACCCTAACACTAACCCTAACCCTAACCCATAACCTACGCCCTACCCGAACCCCTCCGAGAAACGGTACCCTAATCTGTACCCTAACCCTCACCCTAACCCTAACCCTAACCCTAAGCTACCCTTGACGGCTTGTGCCTCCAGTAGATTTCCTAAGCATTAGTGTTTTAAGGAACAGTTTAAAAAGAGAATCCTAATGTGATTTCGTGATAATGGGTGTGTTCCTTATCTTCTCCTCGTGTCCAAACTCTTCTCCATGGCTGAACCCTAAAATAATATTCCTTTATGTGTTAAGGGGTATCTAGAGAGTGTGATAGGTTTAATAACTACCCTCACCCTAACGCGTACCCTAACCCTAACCCCTACCCTAACCCTAGCGCGTACCCTAATCCTAACCCGTACCCTAAACCGAGCCCTAACCCTAACACTAGCCCTAACCCTAACCCTAACCCATACCCTACGCCCTACCCGAACCCCTCCCCGAACCCGTACCCTAAGCCGTACCCTAACCCTCACCCTAACCCTAACCCTAACCCTAAGCTACCCTTGACTTCTTCTGCCTCCAATAGATTTCCTAAGCACTAGTGTTTTAAGGAACAGGTTAAAAAGAGAATCCTAATGTGATTTCGTGATAATGGGTGTGTTCCTTATCTTCTCCTAGTGTCTAAACTCTTCTCCATGGCTGGAGCCCCAAATAATATTCCTTTACGTGCTAAGGGGTATCTAGAAATTGTGATAGGTTTAATAACTACCCTCACCGTAACGCGTACCCTAACCCTAACCGCTACCCTAACACTAACGAGTACCCTAATCCTAACCCGTACCCTAAACCAAGCCCTAACCCTAACACTAACCCTAACCCTAACCCTAACCCATACCCTACGCCCTACCCGAAACCCTCCCCGAACCCGTACCCTAAGCCGTACCCTAACCCTCACCCTTACCCTAACCCTAACCCTAAGCTACCCTTGACTGCTTCTGCCTCCAATAGATTTCCTAACCACTAGTGTTTTAAGGAACAGTTTAAAAAGAGAATCATATTGTGATTTCTTGATAATGGGTGTGTTCCTTATCTTCTCCTAGTGTCTAAATCCTTCTCCATGGCTGGACCCCCAAATAATATTCCTTTACGTGCTAAGGGGTATCTAGAGAGTGGGATAGGTTTAATAACTACACTCACCCTAAAGCGTATCCTAACCCTAACCCCTACCCTAACCCTAACGCGTACCCTAATCCTAACCTTTACCCTAAACAGAGACCTAACCCTAACACTAGCCCTAACCCTAACCCAAACCCTACGCCCTACCCGAACACCTCCCCGAAACCGTACCCTAAGCCGTACCCTAACCCTCACCCTAACCCTAACCCTAACCCTAAGCTACCCTTGACGGCTTCTGCCTCCAATAGATTTCCTAACCACTAGTGTTTTAAGGAACATGTTAAAAAGAGAATCCTAATGTGATTTCGTGATAATGGGTGTGTTCCTTATCTTCTCCTAGTGTCTAAACTCTTCTCCATGTCTGGACCCCCAAATAATATTCCTTTACGTGCTAAGGGGTATCTAGAGAGTGGGATAGGTTTAATAACTACCCTCACCCTAACGCGTACACTAACCCTAACCCCTACCCTAACCCTAACGCGTACCCTAATCCTAACCTGTACCCTAAACCGAGCCCTAACCCTAACACTAGCCCTAACCCTAACCCTAACCCATACCCTACGCCCTACCCGAACCCCTCCCCGAACCCGTACCCTAAGCCGTACCCTAACCCTCACCCTAACCCTTACCCTAACCCTAAGCTACCCTTGATGGCTTCTGCCTCCAATAGATTTCCTAAGCACTAGTGTTTTAAGGAACATGTTAAAAAGAGAATCCTAATGTGATTTCTTGATAATGGGTGTGTTCCTTATCTTCTCCTCGTGTCTAAACTCTTCTCCATGGCTGGACCCCCAAATAATATTCCTTTATGTGCTAAGGGGTATCTAGAGAGTGTGATAGGTTTAATAACTACCCTCACCCTAACGCGTACCCTAACCCTAACCCCTACCCTAACCCTAGCACTTACCCTAATCCTAACCCGTACCCTAAACGGAGCCCTAACCCTAACACTAACTCTAACCCTAACTCAAACCCATACCCTACGCCCTACCCGAACCCCTCCCTGAACCCGTACCCTAAACCGTACCCTAACCCTCACCCTAACCCTAACCCTAACACTAAGCTACCCTTGACGGCTTCTGCCTCCAATAGATTTCCTAAGCACTAATGTTTTAAGGAACAGGTTAAAAAGAGAATCCTAATGTGATTTCTTGATAATGGGTGTGTTCCTTATCTTCTCCTCGTGTCTAAACTCTTCTCCATGGCTGGACCCCCAAATAATATTCCTTTACGTGCTAAGCGGTATCTAGAGAGTGGGATAGGTTTAATAACTACCCTCACCCTAACGCGTACACTAACCGTAAACCCTACCCTAACCCTAACGCATACCCTAATCCTAACCTTTACCCTAAACCGAGACCTAACCCTAACACTAGCCCTAACCCTAACCCATACCCTACGCCCTACCCGAACACCTCCCCGAACCCGTAACCTAAGCCGTACCCTAACCCTCACCTTAACCCTAACCCTAACCCTAAGCTACCCTTGACTGCTTCTCCCTCCAATAGATTTCCTAAGCACTAGTGTTTTAAGGAACAGGTTAAAAAGAGAATCCTAATGTGATTTCGTGATAATGTGTGTGTTCCTTATCTTCTCCTAGTGTCCAAACTCTTCTCCATGGCTGGACCCCCAATAATATTCCTGTACGTGCTAAGGGGTATCTAGAGAGTGGGATAGGTTTAATAACTACCCTCACCATAACGCGTACACTAACCCTAACCCCTACCCTAACCCTAACGCGTACCCTAATCCCAACCTGTACCCTAAACCGAGCCCTAACCCTAACACTAGCCCTAACCCTAACCCTAACCCATACCCTACGCCCTACCCGAACCCCTCCTCGAACCCGTACCCTAAGCCGTACCCTAACCCTCACCCTAACCCTAACCCTAACCCTAAGCTACCCTTGACGGCTTCTGCCTCCAATAGATTTCCTAAGCACTAGTGTTTTAAGGAACATGTTAAAAAGAGAATCCTAATGTGATTTCTTGATAATGGGTGTGTTCCTTATCTTCTCCTCGTGTCTAAACTCTTCTCCATGGCTGGACCCCCAAATAATATTCCTTTCTGTGCTAAGGGGTATCTAGAGTGTGAGATAGGTTTAATAACTACCCTCACCCTAACGCGTACCCTAACCCTAACCACTACCCTAACCCTAGCGCGTACCCTAATCCTAAACCGTACCCTAAACCGAGCCCTAACCCTAACCCTAACCAATACCCTACGCCCTACCCGAACCCCTCCCTGAACCCGTACCCTAAACCGTACCCTAACCCTCACCCTAACCCTAACCCTAACCCTAAGCTACCCTTCACGGCTTCTGCCTCCAATAGATTTCCTAAGCACTAGTGTTTTAAGGAACAGGTTAAAAAGAGAATCCTAATGTGATTTCTTGATAATGGGTGTGTTCCTTATCTTCTCCTCGTGTCTAAACTCTTCTCCATGGCTGGACCCCCAAATAATATTCCTTTACGTGCTAAGGGGTATCTAGAGAGTGGGATAGGTTTAATAACTACCCTCACCCTAAAGCGTACCCTAACACTAACCACTACCCTAACACTAATGCGTACCCTAATCCTAACCCGTACCCTAAACCGAGCCCTAACCCTAACACTAACCCTAACCCTAACCCTAACCCATACCCTACGCCCTACCCGAACCCCTCCCCGAACCCGTACCCTAAGCCATACCCTAACCCTCACCCTAACACTAACCCTAACCCTAAGCTACCCTTGACTGCTTCTGCCTCCAATAGATTTCCTAAGCACTAGTGTTTTAAGGAACAGGTTAAAAAGAGAATCCTAATGTGATTTCTTGATAATGGGTGTGTTCCTTATCTTCTCCTAGTGTCTAAACTCTTCTCCACGGCTGGACCCCCAAATAATATTCCTTTACATACTAAGGGGTATCTAGAGAGTGGGATAGGCTTAATAACTAACCTCACCCTATCGCGTACCCTAACCCTAACCCCTACCCTAACCCTAACGCGTACCCTAATCCTAACCCATACCCTAAACCGAGCCCTAACCCTAACACTAACCCTAACCCTAACCCTAACCCATACCCTACGCCCTACCCGAACCCCTCCCCGAACCCGTACCCTAAGCCGTACCCTAACCCTCACCTTAACCCTAACCCTAACCCTAAGCTACCCTTGACGGCTTCTGCCTCCAATAGATTTCCTAAGCACTAGTGTTTTAAGGAACAGGTTAAAAAGAGAATCCTAATGTGATTTCGTGATAATGGTTGTGTTCCTTATCTTCTCCTAGTGTCTAAACTCTTCTCCATGGCTGGACCCCCAAATAATATTCCTTTACGTGCTAAGGGGTATCTAGATAGTGTGATAGGTTTAATAACTACCCCCACCCTAACGCATACCCTAAACCTAACCCCTACCCTAACCCTAACGCGTACCCTAATCCTAACCCGTACCCTAAACCGAGCCCTAACCCTAACACTACCCCTAACCCTAACCCTAACCCATACCCTACGCCCTACCCGAACCCCTCCCCGAACCCGTACTCTAAGCCGTACCCTAACCCTCACCCTAACCCTAACCCTAACCCTAAGCTACCCTTGACTGCTTCTGCCTCCAATAGATTTCCTAACCACTAGTGTTTTAAGGAACAGGTTAAAAAGAGAATCCTAATGTGATTTCGTGATAATGGGTGTGTTCCTTATCTTCTCCTAGTGTCTACACTCTTCTCCATGGCTGGACCCCCTATAACATTCCTGTACGTGCTAAGGGGTATCTAGAGAGTGGGATAGGTTTAATAACTACCCTCACCCTAACGCGTACACTAACCGTAAACCCTACCCTAACCCTAACGCATACCCTAATCCTAACCTTTACCCTAAACCGAGACCTAACCCTAACACTAGCCCTAACCCTAACCCATACCCTACGCCCTACCCGAACACCTCCCCGAACCCATAACCTAAGCCGTACCCTAACCCTCACCCTAACCCTAACCCTAACCCTAAGCTACCCTTGACGGCTTGTGCCTCCAATAGATTTCCTAAGCATTAGTGTTTTAAGGAACAGTTTAAAAAGAGAATCCTAATGTGATTTCTTGATAATGGGTGTGTTCCTTATCTTCTCCTCGTGTCTAAACTCTTCTCCATGGCTGGACCCCCAAATAATATTCCTTTACGTGCTAAGGGGTATCTAGAGAGTGTGATAGGTTTAATAACTACCCTCACCCTAACGCGTACCCTAACCCTAACCCCTACCCTAACACTAACGCGTACCCTAATCCTAACCCGTACCCTAAACTGAGCCCTAACCCTAACACTAACCCTAACCCTAACTCTAAACCATACCCTACGCCCTACCCGAATCCCTCCCCGAACCCGTACCCTAAGCCGTACCCTAACCCTCACCCTAACCCTAACCCTAACCCTAGGCTACCCTTGACGGCTTCTGCCTCCAATAGATTTCCTAAGCACTAGTGATTTAAGGAACAGGTTTAAAGGAGAATCCTAATGTGATTTCTTGATAATGGGTGTGTTCCTTATCTTCTCCTCGTGTCTAAACTCTTCTCCATGGCTGGACCCCCAAATAATATTCATTTACGTGCTAAGGGGTATCTGGAGAGTGGGATAGGTTTAATAACTACCCTCACCCTAACGCGTATCCTAACCCTAACCCCTACCCTAAACCTAACGCATACCCTAATCCTAACCCGTACCCTAAACCGAGTCCTAACCCTAACACTAGCCCTATCCCTAACCCTAAACGATACCCTACGGCCTACCCGAACCCCTCCCTGAACCCGTACCCTAAGCCGTACCCTAACCCTCACCCTAACCCTAACCCTAACCCTAAGCTACCCTTGACTGCTTCTGCCTCCAATAGATTTCCTAAGCACTAGTGTTTTAAGGAACAGTTTAAAAAGAGAATCACATTGTGATTTCTTGATAATGGGTGTGTTCCTTATCTTCTCCTCGTGTCTAAACTGTTCTCCATGGCTGGACCCCCAAATAATAGTCCTGTACGTGCTAAGGGGTATCTAGAGAGTGTGATAGGTTTAATAACTACCCCCACCCTTACGCGTACCCTAACCATAACCCCTACCCTAACCCTAACACGTACCCTAATCCTAACCCGTACCCTAAACCGAGCCCTAACCCTAACACTAACCCTAACCCTAACCCTAACCCTAAGCTACCCTTGACTGCTTCTTCCTCCAATAGATTTCCTAAGCACTAGTGTTTTAAGGATCAGGTTAAAAAGAGAATACTAATGTGATTTCTGGATAATGGGTGTGTTCCTTATCTTCTCCTAGTGTCTAAACTCTTCTCCATGGCTGGACCCCCAAATAATATTCCTTTACGTACTAAGGGGTATCTAGAGAGTGGGATAGGTTTAATAACTAACCTCACCCTCTCGCGTACCCTAACCCTAACACCTACCAAAACACTAACGCGTACCCTAATCCTAACCCGTACCCTAAACCGAGCCCTAACCCTAACCCTCACCCTAACCCTAACCCTAACCCTAAGCTACCCTTGACTGCTTCTTCCTCCAATAGATTTCCTAAGCACTAGTGTTTTAAGGAACAGGTTAAAAAGAGAATCCTAATGTGATTTCTTGATAATGGGTGTGTTCCTTATCTTCTCCTCGTGTCTAAACTCTTCTCCATGGCTGGACCCCCAAATAATATTCCTTTACGTGCTAAGGGGTATCTAGAGAGTGGGATAGGTTTAATAACTACCCTCACCCTAACGCGTACCCTAACCCTAACCCCTACCCTAACCCTAACGCGTACCCTAATCCTAACCTGTACCCTAAACCGAGCCCTAACCCTAACACTAGCCCTAACCATAACCCTAACCCATACCCTACGCCCTACCCGAACCCCTCCCCGAACCCGTACCCTACGCCGTACCCTAACCCTCACCCTAACCCTAACCCTAACCCTAAGCTACCCTTGACTGCTTCTGCCTCCAATAGATTTCCTAAGCACTAGTGTTTTAAGGAACAAGTTAAAAAGAGAATCCTAATGTGATTTCGTGATAATGGGTGTGTTCCTTATCTTCTCCTAGTGTCTAAACTCTTCTCCATGGCTCGACGCCCAAATAATATTCCTTTACGTGCTAAGGGGTATCTAGAGAGTGTGATAGGTTTAATAACTACCCTCACCCTAACGCGTACCCTAACCCTAACCGCTACCCTAACCCTAACGAGTACCCTAATCCTAACCCGTACCCTAAACCGAGCCCTAACCCTAACACGAACCCTAACCCTAACCCTAACCCATACCCTAATCCCTACCCGAAACCCTCCCAGAACCCGTACCCTAAGCCGTACCCTAACCCTCACCCTAACCCTAACCCTAACCCTAAGCTACCCTTGACTGCTTCTGCCTCCAATAGATTTCCTAACCACTAGTGTTTTAAGGAACAGTTTAAAAAGAGAATCATATTGTGATTTCTTGATAATGGGTGTGTTCCTTATCTTCTCCTAGTGTCTAAACCCTTCTCCATGGCTGGACCCCCAAATAATATTCCTTTACGTGCTAAGGGGTATCTAGAGAGTGGGATAGGTTTAATAACTACCTTCACCCTAAAGCGTACCCTAACCCTAACGCCTACCCTAACACTAACACGTACCCTAATCCTAACCCGTACCCTAAACTGAGCCCTAACCCTAACACTAACCCTAACCCTAACTCTAACCCATACCCTACGCCCTACCCGAATCCCTCCCCGAACCCGTACCCTAAGCCTTACCCTAAACCTCACCCTAACCCTAACCCTAACCCTAGGCTACCCTTGACGGCTTCTGCCTCCAATAGATTTCCTAAGCACTAGTGATTTAAGGAACAGGTTTAAAGGAGAATCCTAATGTGATTTCTTGATAATGGGTGTGTTCCTTATCTTCTCCTCGTGTCTAAACTCTTCTCCATGGCTGGACCCCCAAATAATATTCCTTTACGTGCTAACAGGTATCTAGAGAGTGGGATAGGTTTAATAACTACCCTCACCCTAACGCGTATCCTAACCCTAACCCCTACCCTAACCCTAACGCATACCCTAATCCTAACCCGTACCCTAAACCGAGCCCTAACCCTAACACTAGCCATATCCCTAACCCTAACCCATACCCTACGCCCTACCCGAACCCCTCCCCGAACCCGTATCGTAAGCCGTACCCTAACCCTCACCCTAACCCTAACCCTAACCCTAAGCTACCCTTGACTGCTTCTGCCTCCAATAGATTTCCTAAGCACTAGTGTTTTAAGGAACAGTTTAAAAAGGGAATCATATTGTGATTTCTTGATAATGGGTGTGTTCCTTATCTTCTCCTAGTGTCTAAATTCTTCTCCATGGCTGGACCCCCAAATAATATTCCTTTACGTGCTAAGGGGTATCTAGAGAGTGGGATAGGTTTAATAACTACCCTCACCCTAAAGCGTACCCTACCCCTAACCACTACCCTAACACTAACGCGTACCCTAATCCTAACCCGTACCCTAAACCGAGCCCTAACCCTAACACTAACCCTAACCCTAACCCTAACCCATACCCTACGGCCTACCCGAACCCCTCCCCGAACCCGTACCCTAAGCCATACCCTAACCCTCACCCTAACCCTAACCCTAACCCTAAGCTACCCTTGACTGCTTCTGCCTCCAATAGATTTCCTAAGCACTAGTGTTTTAAGGAACAGGTTAAAAAGAGAATCCTAATGTGATTTCTTGATAATGGGTGTGTTCCTTATCTTCTCCTAGTGTCTAAACTCTTCTCCATGGCTGGACCCCCAAATAATATTCCGTTACGTACTAAGGGGTATCTAGAGAGTGGGATAGGTTTAATAACTAACCTCACCCTCTCGCGTACCCTAACCCTAACACCTACCCTAACACTAACGCGTACCCTAATCCTAACCCATACCCTAAACCGAGCCCTAACCCTAACACTAACCCTAACCCTAACCCATAACCTACGCCCTACCCGAACCCCTCCGAGAACCGGTACCCTAATCTGTACCCTAACCCTCACCCTAACCCTAACCCTAACCCTAAGCTACCCTTGACGGCTTGTGCCTCCAATAGATTTCCTAAGCATTAGTGTTTTAAGGAACAGTTTAAAAAGAGAATCCTAATGTGATTTCGTGATAATGGGTGTGTTCCTTATCTTCTCCTCGTGTCCAAACTCTTCTCCATGGCTGAACCCTAAAATAATATTCCTTTATGTGTTAAGGGGTATCTAGAGAGTGTGATAGGTTTAATAACTACCCTCACCCTAACGCGTTCCCTAACCCTAACCCCTACCCTAACGCTAGCGCGTACCCTAATCCTAACCCGTACCCTAAACCGAGCCCTAACCCTAACACTAGCCCTAACCCTAACCCTAACCCATACCCTACGCCCTACCCGAACCCCTCCCCGAACCCGTACCCTAAGCCGTACCCTAACCCTCACCCTAACCCTAACCCTAACCCTAAGCTACCCTTGACTTCTTCTGCCTCCAATAGATTTCCTAAGCACTAGTGTTTTAAGGAACAGGTTAAAAAGAGAATCCTAATGTGATTTCGTGATAATGGGTGTGTTCCTTATCTTCTCCTAGTGTCTAAACTCTTCTCCATGGCTGGAGCCCCAAATAATATTCCTTTACGTGCTAAGGGGTATCTAGAGAGTGTGATAGGTTTAATAACTACCCTCACCGTACCGCGTACCCTAACCCTAACCGCTACCCTAACACTAACGAGTACCCTAATCCTAACCCGTACCCTAAACCAAACCCTAACCCTAACACTAACCCTAACCCTAACCCTAACCCATACCCTACGCCCTACCCGAAACCCTCCCCGAACCCGTACCCTAAGCCGTACCCTAACCCTCACCCTTACCCTAACCCTAACCCTAAGCTACCCTTGACTGCTTCTGCCTCCAATAGATTTCCTAACCACTAGTGTTTTAAGGAACAGTTTAAAAAGAGAATCATATTGTGATTTCTTGATAATGGGTGTGTTCCTTATCTTCTCCTAGTGTCTAAATCCTTCTCCATGGCTGGACCCCCAAATAATATTCCTTTACGTGCTAAGGGGTATCTAGAGAGTGGGATAGGTTTAATAACTACACTCACCCTAAAGCGTATCCTAACCCTAACCCCTACCCTAACCCTAACGCGTACCCTAATCCTAACCTTTACCCTAAACAGAGACCTAACCCTAACACTAGCCCTAACCCTAACCCATACCCTACGCCCTACCCGAACACCTCCCCGAAACCGTACCCTAAGCCGTACCCTAACCCTCACCCTAACCCTAACCCTAACCCTAAGCTACCCTTGACGGCTTCTGCCTCCAATAGATTTCCTAACCACTAGTGTTTTAAGGAACATGTTAAAAAGAGAATCCTAATGTGATTTCGTGATAATGGGTGTGTTCCTTATCTTCTCCTAGTGTCTAAACTCTTCTCCATGTCTGGACCCCCAAATAATATTCCTTTACGTGCTAAGGGGTATCTAGAGAGTGGGATAGGTTTAATAACTACCCTCACCCTAACGCGTACACTAACCCTAACCCCTACCCTAACCCTAACGCGTACCCTAATCCTAACCTGTACCCTAAACCGAGCCCTAACCCTAACACTAGCCCTAACCCTAACCCATACCCTACGCCCTACCCGAACACCTCCCCGAAACCGTACCCTAAGCCGTACCCTAACCCTCACCCTAACCCTAACCCTAACCCTAAGCTACCCTTGATGGCTTCTGCCTCCAATAGATTTCCTAAGCACTAGTGTTTTAAGGAACATGTTAAAAAGAGAATCCTAATGTGATTTCTTGATAATGGGTGTGTTCCTTATCTTCTCCTCGTGTCTAAACTCTTCTCCATGGCTGGACCCTCAAATAATATTCCTTTATGTGCTAAGGGGTATCTAGAGAGTGTGATAGGTTTAATAACTACCCTCACCCTAACGCGTACCCTAACCCTAACCCCTACCCTAACCCTAGCACTTACCCTAATCCTAACCCGTAGCCTAAACCGAGCCCTAACCCTAACACTAACTCTAACCCTAACTCAAACCCATACCCTACGCCCTACCCGAACCCCTCCCTGAACCCGTACCCTAAACCGTACCCTAACCCTCACCCTAACCCTAACCCTAACCCTAAGCTACCCTTGACGGCTTCTGCCTCCAATAGATTTCCTAAGCACTAGTGTTTTAAGGAACAGGTTAAAAAGAGAATCCTAATGTGATTTCTTGATAATGGGTGTGTTCCTTATCTTCTCCTCGTGTCTAAACTCTTCTCCATGGCTGGACCCCCAAATAATATTCCTTTACGTGCTAAGGGGTATCTAGAGAGTGGGATAGGTTTAATAACTACCCTCACCCTAACGCGTACACTAACCGTAAACCCTACCCTAACCCTAACGCATACCCTAATCCTAACCTTTACCCTAAACCGAGACCTAACCTTAACACTAGCCCTAACCCTAACCCATACCCTACGCCCTACCCGAACACCTCCCCGAACTCGTAACCTAAGCCGTACCCTAACCCTCACCCTAACCCTAACCCTAACCCTAAGCTACCCTTGACTGCTTCTCCCTCCAATAGATTTCCTAAGCACTAGTGTTTTAAGGAACAGGTTAAAAAGAGAATCCTAATGTGATTTCGTGATAATGGGTGTGTTCCTTATCTTCTCCTAGTGTCCAAACTCTTCTCCATGGCTGGACCCCCAATAATATTCCTGTACGTGCTAAGGGGTATCTAGAGAGTGGGATAGGTTTAATAACTACCCTCACCATAACGCGTACACTAACCCTAACCCCTACCCTAACCCTAACGCGTACCCTAATCCCAACCTGTACCCTAAACCGAGCCCTAACCCTAACACTAGCCCTAACCCTAACCCTAACCCATACCCTACGCCCTACCCGAACCCCTCCTCGAACCCGTACCCTAAGCCGTACCCTAACCCTCACCCTAACCCTAACCCTAACCCTAAGCTACCCTTGACGGCTTCTGCCTCCAATAGATTTCCTAAGCACTAGTGTTTTAAGGAACATGTTAAAAATAGAATCCTAATGTGATTTCTTGATAATGGGTGTGTTCCTTATCTTCTCCTCGTGTCTAAACTCTTCTCCATGGCTGGACCCCCAAATAATATTCCTTTACGTGCTAAGGGGTATCTAGAGAGTGTGATAGGTTTAATAACTACCCTCACCCTAACGCGTACCCTAAACCTAACCGCTACCCTAACCCTAACGCGTACCCTAATCCTAACCCGTACCCTAAACCGAGCCCTAACCCTAACACTAACCCTAACCCTAACCCTAACCCATACCCTAATCCCTACCCGAAACCCTCCCCGAACCCGTACCCTAAGCCGTACCCTAACCCTCACCCTAACCGTAACCCTAACCCTAAGCTACCCTTGACTGCTTCTGCCTCCAATAGATTTCCTAACCACTAGTGTTTTAAGGAACAGTTTAAAAAGAGAATCATATTGTGATTTCTTGATAATGGGTGTGTTCCTTATCTTCTCCTAGCGTCTAAACCCTTCTCCATGGCTGGACCCCCAAATAATATTCCTTTACGTGCTAAGGGGTATCTAGAGAGTGGGATAGGTTTAATAACTACCCTCACCCTAAAGCGTACCCTAACCCTAACCCCTACCCTAACACTAACGCGTACCCTAATCCTAACCCGTACCCTAAACTGAGCCCTAACCCTAACACTAACCCTAACCCTAACCCTAACCCATACCCTACGCCCTACCCGAACCCCTCCCCGAACCCGTACCCTAAGCCATACCCTAACCCTCACCCTAACCCTAACCCTAACCCTAAGCTACCCTTGACTGCTTCTTCCTCCAATAGATTTCCTAAGCACTAGTGTTTTAAGGAACAGGTTAAAAAGAGAATCCTAATGTGATTTCTTGATAATGGGTGTGTTCCTTATCTTCTCCTAGTGTCTAAACTCTTCTCCATGGCTGGACCCCCAAATAATATTCCTTTACGTACTAAGGGGTATCTAGAGAGTGGGATAGGTTTAATAACTAACCTCACCCTCTCGCGTACCCTAACCCTAACACCTACCATAACACTAACGCGTACCCTAATCCTAACCCGTACCCTAAACCAAGCCCTAACCCTAACCCTCACCCTAACCCTAACCCTAACCCTAAGCTACCCTTGACTGCTTCTTCCTCCAATAGATTTCCTAAGCACTAGTGTTTTAAGGAACAGGTTAAAAAGAGAATCCTAATGTGATTTCTTGATAATGGGTGTGTTCCTTATCTTCTCCTCGTGTCTAAACTCTTCTCCATGGCTGGACCCCCAAATAATATTCCTTTACGTGCTAAGGGATATCTAGAGAGTGGGATAGGTTTAATAACTACCCTCACCCTAACGCGTACCCTAACCCTAACCCCTACCCTAACCCTAACGCGTACCCTGATCCTAACCCGTACCCTAAACTGAGCCCTAACCCTAACACTAACCCTAAACCTAACTCTAACCCATACCCTACGCCTTACCCGAATCCCTCCCCCAACCCGTACCCTAAGCCGTACCCTAACCCTCACCCTAACCCTAACCCTAACCCTAGGCTACCCTTGACGGCTTCTGCCTCCAATAGATTTCCTAAGCACTAGTGATTTAAGGAACAGGTTTAAAGGAGAATCCTAATGTGATTTCTTGATAATGGGTGTGTTCCTTATCTTCTCCTCGTGTCTAAACTCTTCTCCATGACTGGACCCCCAAATAATATTCCTTTACGTGCTAAGGGGTATCTAGAGAGTGGGATAGGTTTAATAACTACCTTCACCCTAAAGCGTACCCTAACCCTAACGCCTACCCTAACACTAACACGTACCCTAATCCTAACCCGTACCCTAAACTGAGCCCTAACCCTAACACTAACCCTAACCCTAACTCTAACCCATACCCTACGCCCTACCCGAATCCCTCCCCGAACCCGTACCCTAAGCCTTACCCTAAACCTCACCCTAACCCTAACCCTAACCCTAGGCTACCCTTGACGGCTTCTGCCTCCAATAGATTTCCTAAGCACTAGTGATTTAAGGAACAGGTTTAAAGGAGAATCCTAATGTGATTTCTTGATAATGGGTGTGTTCCTTATCTTCTCCTCGTGTCTAAACTCTTCTCCATGGCTGGACCCCCAAATAATATTCCTTTACGTGCTAACAGGTATCTAGAGAGTGGGATAGGTTTAATAACTACCCTCACCCTAACGCGTATCCTAACCCTAACCCCTACCCTAACCCTAACGCATACCCTAATCCTAACCCGTACCCTAAACCGAGCCCTAACCCTAACACTAGCCATATCCCTAACCCTAACCCATACCCTACGCCCTACCCGAACCCCTCCCCGAACCCGTATCGTAAGCCGTACCCTAACCCTCACCCTAACCCTAACCCTAACCCTAAGCTACCCTTGACTGCTTCTGCCTCCAATAGATTTCCTAAGCACTAGTGTTTTAAGGAACAGTTTAAAAA
Organism: Balaenoptera acutorostrata; assembly: GCF_949987535.1. Lineage (NCBI taxonomy): Eukaryota > Metazoa > Chordata > Mammalia > Artiodactyla > Balaenopteridae > Balaenoptera > Balaenoptera acutorostrata. Next base: position 180,226 of record NW_026646560.1, read on the forward strand.
GGGAATCATATTGTGATTTCTTGATAATGGGTGTGTTCCTTATCTTCTCCTAGTGTCTAAATTCTTCTCCATGGCTGGACCCCCAAATAATATTCCTTTACGTGCTAAGGGGTATCTAGAGAGTGGGATAGGTTTAATAACTACCCTCACCCTAAAGCGTACCCTAACCCTAACCACTACCCTAACACTAACGCGTACCCTAATCCTAACCCGTACCCTAAACCGAGCCCTAACCCTAACACTAACCCTAACCCTAACCCTAACCCATACCCTACGGCCTACCCGAACCCCTCCCCGAACCCGTACCCTAAGCCATACCCTAACCCTCACCCTAACCCTAACCCTAACCCTAAGCTACCCTTGACTGCTTCTGCCTCCAATAGATTTCCTAAGCACTAGTGTTTTAAGGAACAGGTTAAAAAGAGAATCCTAATGTGATTTCTTGATAATGGGTGTGTTCCTTATCTTCTCCTAGTGTCTAAACTCTTCTCCATGGCTGGACCCCCAAATAATATTCCGTTACGTACTAAGGGGTATCTAGAGAGTGGGATAGGTTTAATAACTAACCTCACCCTCTCGCGTACCCTAACCCTAACACCTACCCTAACACTAACGCGTACCCTAATCCTAACCCATACCCTAAACCGAGCCCTAACCCTAACACTAACCCTAACCCTAACCCATAACCTACGCCCTACCCGAACCCCTCCGAGAACCGGTACCCTAATCTGTACCCTAACCCTCACCCTAACCCTAACCCTAACCCTAAGCTACCCTTGACGGCTTGTGCCTCCAATAGATTTCCTAAGCATTAGTGTTTTAAGGAACAGTTTAAAAAGAGAATCCTAATGTGATTTCGTGATAATGGGGGTGTTCCTTATCTTCTCCTCGTGTCCAAACTCTTCTCCATGGCTGAACCCTAAAATAATATTCCTTTATGTGTTAAGGGGTATCTAGAGAGTGTGATAGGTTTAATAACTACCCTCACCCTAACGCGTTCCCTAACCCTAACCCCTACCCTAACGCTAGCGCGTACCCTAATCCTAACCCGTACCCTAAACCGAGCCCTAACCCTAACACTAGCCCTAACCCTAACCCTAACCCATACCCTACGCCCTACCCGAACCCCTCCCCGAACCCGTACCCTAAGCCGTACCCTAACCCTCACCCTAACCCTAACCCTAACCCTAAGCTACCCTTGACTTCTTCTGCCTCCAATAGATTTCCTAAGCACTAGTGTTTTAAGGAACAGGTTAAAAAGAGAATCCTAATGTGATTTCGTGATAATGGGTGTGTTCCTTATCTTCTCCTAGTGTCTAAACTCTTCTCCATGGCTGGAGCCCCAAATAATATTCCTTTACGTGCTAAGGGGTATCTAGAGAGTGTGATAGGTTTAATAACTACCCTCACCGTACCGCGTACCCTAACCCTAACCGCTACCCTAACACTAACGAGTACCCTAATCCTAACCCGTACCCTAAACCAAACCCTAACCCTAACACTAACCCTAACCCTAACCCTAACCCATACCCTACGCCCTACCCGAAACCCTCCCCGAACCCGTACCCTAAGCCGTACCCTAACCCTCACCCTTACCCTAACCCTAACCCTAAGCTACCCTTGACTGCTTCTGCCTCCAATAGATTTCCTAACCACTAGTGTTTTAAGGAACAGTTTAAAAAGAGAATCATATTGTGATTTCTTGATAATGGGTGTGTTCCTTATCTTCTCCTAGTGTCTAAATCCTTCTCCATGGCTGGACCCCCAAATAATATTCCTTTACGTGCTAAGGGGTATCTAGAGAGTGGGATAGGTTTAATAACTACACTCACCCTAAAGCGTATCCTAACCCTAACCCCTACCCTAACCCTAACGCGTACCCTAATCCTAACCTTTACCCTAAACAGAGACCTAACCCTAACACTAGCCCTAACCCTAACCCATACCCTACGCCCTACCCGAACACCTCCCCGAAACCGTACCCTAAGCCGTACCCTAACCCTCACCCTAACCCTAACCCTAACCCTAAGCTACCCTTGACGGCTTCTGCCTCCAATAGATTTCCTAACCACTAGTGTTTTAAGGAACATGTTAAAAAGAGAATCCTAATGTGATTTCGTGATAATGGGTGTGTTCCTTATCTTCTCCTAGTGTCTAAACTCTTCTCCATGTCTGGACCCCCAAATAATATTCCTTTACGTGCTAAGGGGTATCTAGAGAGTGGGATAGGTTTAATAACTACCCTCACCCTAACGCGTACACTAACCCTAACCCCTACCCTAACCCTAACGCGTACCCTAATCCTAACCTGTACCCTAAACCGAGCCCTAACCCTAACACTAGCCCTAACCCTAACCCATACCCTACGCCCTACCCGAACACCTCCCCGAAACCGTACCCTAAGCCGTACCCTAACCCTCACCCTAACCCTAACCCTAACCCTAAGCTACCCTTGATGGCTTCTGCCTCCAATAGATTTCCTAAGCACTAGTGTTTTAAGGAACATGTTAAAAAGAGAATCCTAATGTGATTTCTTGATAATGGGTGTGTTCCTTATCTTCTCCTCGTGTCTAAACTCTTCTCCATGGCTGGACCCTCAAATAATATTCCTTTATGTGCTAAGGGGTATCTAGAGAGTGTGATAGGTTTAATAACTACCCTCACCCTAACGCGTACCCTAACCCTAACCCCTACCCTAACCCTAGCACTTACCCTAATCCTAACCCGTACCCTAAACCGAGCCCTAACCCTAACACTAACTCTAACCCTAACTCAAACCCATACCCTACGCCCTACCCGAACCCCTCCCTGAACCCGTACCCTAAACCGTACCCTAACCCTCACCCTAACCCTAACCCTAACCCTAAGCTACCCTTGACGGCTTCTGCCTCCAATAGATTTCCTAAGCACTAGTGTTTTAAGGAACAGGTTAAAAAGAGAATCCTAATGTGATTTCTTGATAATGGGTGTGTTCCTTATCTTCTCCTCGTGTCTAAACTCTTCTCCATGGCTGGACCCCCAAATAATATTCCTTTACGTGCTAAGGGGTATCTAGAGAGTGGGATAGGTTTAATAACTACCCTCACCCTAACGCGTACACTAACCGTAAACCCTACCCTAACCCTAACGCATACCCTAATCCTAACCTTTACCCTAAACCGAGACCTAACCTTAACACTAGCCCTAACCCTAACCCATACCCTACGCCCTACCCGAACACCTCCCCGAACTCGTAACCTAAGCCGTACCCTAACCCTCACCCTAACCCTAACCCTAACCCTAAGCTACCCTTGACTGCTTCTCCCTCCAATAGATTTCCTAAGCACTAGTGTTTTAAGGAACAGGTTAAAAAGAGAATCCTAATGTGATTTCGTGATAATGGGTGTGTTCCTTATCTTCTCCTAGTGTCCAAACTCTTCTCCATGGCTGGACCCCCAATAATATTCCTGTACGTGCTAAGGGGTATCTAGAGAGTGGGATAGGTTTAATAACTACCCTCACCATAACGCGTACACTAACCCTAACCCCTACCCTAACCCTAACGCGTACCCTAATCCCAACCTGTACCCTAAACCGAGCCCTAACCCTAACACTAGCCCTAACCCTAACCCTAACCCATACCCTACGCCCTACCCGAACCCCTCCTCGAACCCGTACCCTAAGCCGTACCCTAACCCTCACCCTAACCCTAACCCTAACCCTAAGCTACCCTTGACGGCTTCTGCCTCCAATAGATTTCCTAAGCACTAGTGTTTTAAGGAACATGTTAAAAATAGAATCCTAATGTGATTTCTTGATAATGGGTGTGTTCCTTATCTTCTCCTCGTGGCTAAACTCTTCTCCATGGCTGGACCCCCAAATAATATTCCTTTACGTGCTAAGGGGTATCTAGAGAGTGTGATAGGTTTAATAACTACCCTCACCCTAACGCGTACCCTAACCCTAACCGCTACCCTAACCCTAACGCGTACCCTAATCCTAACCCGTACCCTAAACCGAGCCCTAACCCTAACACTAACCCTAACCCTAACCCTAACCCATACCCTAATCCCTACCCGAAACCCTCCCCGAACCCGTACCCTAAGCCGTACCCTAACCCTCACCCTAACCGTAACCCTAACCCTAAGCTACCCTTGACTGCTTCTGCCTCCAATAGATTTCCTAACCACTAGTGTTTTAAGGAACAGTTTAAAAAGAGAATCATATTGTGATTTCTTGATAATGGGTGTGTTCCTTATCTTCTCCTAGTGTCTAAACCCTTCTCCATGGCTGGACCCCCAAATAATATTCCTTTACGTGCTAAGGGGTATCTAGAGAGTGGGATAGGTTTAATAACTACCCTCACCCTAAAGCGTACCCTAACCCTAACCCCTACCCTAACACTAACGCGTACCCTAATCCTAACCCGTACCCTAAACTGAGCCCTAACCCTAACACTAACCCTAACCCTAACCCTAACCCATACCCTACGCCCTACCCGAACCCCTCCCCGAACCCGTACCCTAAGCCATACCCTAACCCTCACCCTAACCCTAACCCTAACCCTAAGCTACCCTTGACTGCTTCTTCCTCCAATAGATTTCCTAAGCACTAGTGTTTTAAGGAACAGGTTAAAAAGAGAATCCTAATGTGATTTCTTGATAATGGGTGTGTTCCTTATCTTCTCCTAGTGTCTAAACTCTTCTCCATGGCTGGACCCCCAAATAATATTCCTTTACGTACTAAGGGGTATCTAGAGAGTGGGATAGGTTTAATAACTAACCTCACCCTCTCGCGTACCCTAACCCTAACACCTACCATAACACTAACGCGTACCCTAATCCTAACCCGTACCCTAAACCAAGCCCTAACCCTAACCCTCACCCTAACCCTAACCCTAACCCTAAGCTACCCTTGACTGCTTCTTCCTCCAATAGATTTCCTAAGCACTAGTGTTTTAAGGAACAGGTTAAAAAGAGAATCCTAATGTGATTTCTTGATAATGGGTGTGTTCCTTATCTTCTCCTCGTGTCTAAACTCTTCTCCATGGCTGGACCCCCAAATAATATTCCTTTACGTGCTAAGGGATATCTAGAGAGTGGGATAGGTTTAATAACTACCCTCACCCTAACGCGTACCCTAACCCTAACCCCTACCCTAACCCTAACGCGTACCCTGATCCTAACCCGTACCCTAAACTGAGCCCTAACCCTAACACTAACCCTAAACCTAACTCTAACCCATACCCTACGCCTTACCCGAATCCCTCCCCCAACCCGTACCCTAAGCCGTACCCTAACCCTCACCCTAACCCTAACCCTAACCCTAGGCTACCCTTGACGGCTTCTGCCTCCAATAGATTTCCTAAGCACTAGTGATTTAAGGAACAGGTTTAAAGGAGAATCCTAATGTGATTTCTTGATAATGGGTGTGTTCCTTATCTTCTCCTCGTGTCTAAACTCTTCTCCATGACTGGACCCCCAAATAATATTCCTTTACGTGCTAAGGGGTATCTAGAGAGTGGGATAGGTTTAATAACTACCCTCACCCTAACGCGTATCCTAACCCTAAACCCTACCCTAATTATAGCGCGTACCCTAATCCTAAACCGTACCCTAAACCGAGCCCTAACCCTAACCCTAACCAATACCCTACGCCCTACCCGAACCCCTCCCTGAACCCGTACCCTAAACCGTACCCTAACCCTCACCCTAACCCTAACCCTAACCCTAAGCTACCCTTCACGGCTTCTGCCTCCAATAGATTTCCTAAGCACTAGTGTTTTAAGGAACAGGTTAAAAAGAGAATCCTAATGTGATTTCTTGATAATGGGTGTGTTCCTTATCTTCTCCTCGTGTCTAAACTCTTCTCCATGGCTGGACCCCCAAATAATATTCCTTTACGTGCTAAGGGGTATCTAGAGAGTGTGATAGGTTTAATAACTACCCTCACCCTAACGCTTACCCTAACCCTAACCGCTACCCTAACCCTAACGCGTACCCTAATCCTAACCCGTACCCTAAACCGAGCCCTAACCCTAACACTAACCCTAACCCTAACCCTAACCCATACCCTAATCCCTACCCGAAACCCTCCCCGAACCCGTACCCTAAGCCGTACCCTAACCCTCACCCTAACCGTAACCCTAACCCTAAGCTACCCTTGACTGCTTCTGCCTCCAATAGATTTCCTAACCACTAGTGTTTTAAGGAACAGTTTAAAAAGAGAATCATATTGTGATTTCTTGATAATGGGTGTGTTCCTTATCTTCTCCTACTGTCTAAACCCTTCTCCATGGCTGGACCCCCAAATAATATTCCTTTACGTGCTAAGGGGTATCTAGAGAGTGGGATAGGTTTAATAACTACCCTCACCCTAAAGCGTACCCTAACCCTAACCCCTACCCTAACACTAACGCGTACCCTAATCCTAACCCGTACCCTAAACTGAGCCCTAACCCTAACACTAACCCTAACCCTAACTCTAACCCATACCCTACGCCCTACCCGAATCCCTCCCCGAACCCGTACCCTAAGCCGTACCCTAACCCTCACCCTAACCCTAACCCTAACCCTAGGCTACCCTTGACGGCTTCTGCCTCCAATAGATTTCCTAAGCACTAGTGATTTAAGGAACAGGTTTAAAGGAGAATCCTAATGTGATTTCTTGATAATGGGTGTGTTCCTTATCTTCTCCTCGTGTCTAAACTCTTCTCCATGGCTGGACCCCCAAATAATATTCATTTACGTGCTAAGGGGTATCTGGAGAGTGGGATAGGTTTAATAACTACCCTCACCCTAACGCGTATCCTAACCCTAACCCCTACCCTAAACCTAACGCATACCCTAATCCTAACCCGTACCCTAAACCGAGCCCTAACCCTAACACTAGCCGTATCCCTAACCCTAACCCATACCCTACGCCCTACCCGAACCCCTCCCCGAACCCGTACCCTAAGCCGTACCCTAACCCTCACCCTAACCCTAACCCTAACCCTAAGCTACCCTTGACTGCTTCTGCCTCCAATAGATTTCCTAAGCACTAGTGTTTTAAGGAACAGTTTAAAAAGAGAATCATATTGTGATTTCTTGATAATGGGTGTGTTCCTTATCTTCTCCTAGTGTCTAAATTCTTCTCCATGGCTGGACCCCCAAATATTATTCCTTTACGTGCTAAGGGGTATCTAGAGAGTGGGATAGGTTTAATAACTACCCTCACCCTAAAGCGTACCCTAACCCTAACCACTACCCTAACACTAACGCGTACCCTAATCCTAACCCGTACCCTAAACCGAGCCCTAACCCTAACACTAACCCTAACCCTAACCCTAACCCATACCCTACGGCCTACCCGAACCCCTCCCCGAACCCGTACCCTAAGCCGTACCCTAACCCTCACCCTAACCCTAACCCTAACCCTAAGCTACCCTTGACTGCTTCTGCCTCCAATAGATTTCCTAAGCACTAGTGTTTTAAGGAACAGGTTAAAAAGAGAATCCTAATGTGATTTCTTGATAATGGGTGTGTTCCTTATCTTCTCCTAGTGTCTAAACTCTTCTCCATGGCTGGACCCCCAAATAATATTCCGTTACGTACTAAGGGGTATCTAGAGAGTGTGATAGGTTTAATAACTACCCCCACCCTAACGCGTACCCTAACCATAACCCCTACCCTAACCCTAACGCGTACCCTAATCCTAACCCGTACCCTAAACCGAGCCCTAACCCTAACACTAACCCTAACCCTAACCCTAACCCATACCCTACGCCCTACCCGAACCCCTCCCTGAACCCGTACCCTAAGCCATAACCTAACCCTCACCCTAACCCTAACCCTAACCCTAAGCTACCCTTGACTGCTTCTTCCTCCAATAGATTTCCTAAGCACTAGTGTTTTAAGGAACAGGTTAAAAAGAGAATCCTAATGTGATTTCTTGATAATGGGTGTGTTCCTTATCTTCTCCTAGGGTCTAAACTCTTCTCCATGGCTGGACCCCCAAATAATATTCCTTTACGTACTAAGGGGTATCTAGAGAGTGGGATAGGTTTAATAACTAACCTCACTCTCTCGCGTACCCTAACCCTAACACCTACCATAACACTAACGCGTACCCTAATCCTAACCCGTACCCTAAACCAAGCCCTAACCCTAACCCTCACCGTAACCCTAACCCTAACCCTAAGCTACCCTTGACTGCTTCTTCCTCCAATAGATTTCCTAAGCACTAGTGTTTTAAGGAACAGGTTAAAAAGAGAATCCTAATGTGATTTCTTGATAATGGGTGTGTTCCTTATCTTCTCCTCGTGTCTAAACTCTTCTCCATGGCTGGACCCCCAAATAATATTACTTTACGTGCTAAGGGATATCTAGAGAGTGGGATAGGTTTAATAACTACCCTCACCCTAACGCGTACCCTAACCCTAACCCCTACCCTAACCCTAACGCGTACCCTAATCCTAACCCGTACCTAAACCGAGCCCTAACCCTAACACTAGCCCTAAACCTAACCCTAACCCATACGCTACGCCCTACCCGAACCCCTCCCCGAACCTGTACCCTAAGCCGTACCCTAACCCTCACCCTAACCCTAACCCTAACCCTAAGCTACCCTTGACGGCTTCTGCCTCCAATAGATTTCCTAAGCACTAGTGTTTTAAGGAACATGTTAAAAAGAGAATCCTAATGTGATTTCTTGATAATGGGTGTGTTCCTTATCTTCTCCTCGTGTCTAAACTCTTCTCCATGGCTGGACCCCCAAATAATATTCCTTTCTGTGCTAAGGGGTATCTAGAGTGTGTGATAGGTTTAATAACTACCCTCACCCTAACGCGTACCCTAACCCTAACCCCTACCCTAATCCTAGCGCGTACCCTAATCCTAAACCGTACCCTAAACCGAGCCCTAACCCTAACCCTAACCAATACCCTACGCCCTACCCGAACCCCTCCCTGAACCTGTACCCTAAACCGTACCCTAACCCTCACCCTAACCCTAACCCTAACCCTAAGCTACCCTTCACGGCTTCTGCCTCCAATAGATTTCCTAAGCACTAGTGTTTTAAGGAACAGGTTAAAAAGAGAATCCTAATGTGATTTCTTGATAATGGGTGTGTTCCTTATCTTCTCCTCGTGTCTAAACTCTTCTCCATGGCTGGACCCCCAAATAATATTCCTTTACGTGCTAAGGGGTATCTAGAGAGTGTGATAGGTTTAATAACTACCCTCACCCTAACGCTTACCCTAACCCTAACCGCTACCCTAACCCTAACGCGTACCCTAATCCTAACCCGTACCCTAAACCGAGCCCTAACCCTAATACTAACCCTAACCCTAACCCTAACCCATACCCTAATCCCTACCCGAAACCCTCCCCGAACCCGTACCCTAAGCCGTACCCTAACCCTCACCTTAACCGTAACCCTAACCCTAAGCTACCCTTCACTGCTTCTGCCTCCAATAGATTTCCTAACCACTAGTGTTTTAAGGAACAGTTTAAAAAGAGAATCATATTGTGATTTCTTGATAATGGGTGTGTTCCTTATCTTCTCCTAGTGTCTAAACCCTTCTCCATGGCTGGACCCCCAAATAATATTCCTTTACGTGCTAAGGGGTATCTAGAGAGTGGGATAGGTTTAATAACTACCCTCACCCTAAAGCGTACCCTAACCCTAACCCCTACCCTAACACTAACGCGTACCCTAATCCTAACCCGTACCCTAAACTGAGCCCTAACCCTAACACTAACCCTAACCCTAACTCTAACCCATACCCTAGGCCCTACCCGAATCCCTCCCCGAACCCGTACCCTAAGCCGTACCCTAACCCTCACCCTAACCCTAACCCTAACCCTAGGCTACCCTTGACGGCTTCTGCCTCCAATAGATTTCCTAAGCACTAGTGATTTAAGGAACAGGTTTAAAGGAGAATCCTAATGTGATTTCTTGATAATGGGTGTGTTCCTTATCTTCTCCTCGTGTCTAAACTCTTCTCCATGGCTGGACCCCCAAATAATATTCATTTACGTGCTAAGGGGTATCTGGAGAGTGGGATAGGTTTAATAACTACCCTCACCCTAACGCGTATCCTAACCCTAACCCCTACCCTAAACCTAACGCATACCCTAATCCTAACCCGTACCCTAAACCGAGCCCTAACCCTAACACCAGCCGTATCCCTAACCCTAACCCATACCCTACGCCCTACCCGAACCCCTCCCCGAACCCGTACCCTAAGGCGTACCCTAACCCTCACCCTAACCCTAACCCTAACCCTAAGCTACCCTTGACTGCTTCTGCCTCCAATAGATTTCCTAAGCACTAGTGTTTTAAGGAACAGTTTAAAAAGAGAATCATATTGTGATTTCTTGATAATGGGTGTGTTCCTTATCTTCTCCTAGTGTCTAAATTCTTCTCCATGGCTCGACCCCCAAATAATATTCCTTTACGTGCTAAGGGGTATCTAGAGAGTGGGATAGGTTTAATAACTACCCTCACCCTAAAGCGTACCCTAACCCTAACCACTACCCTAACACTAACGCGTACCCTAATCCTAACCCGTACCCTAAACCGAACCCTAACCCTAACACTAACCCTAACCCTAACCCTAACCCATCCCGTACGGCCTACCCGAACCCCTCCCCGAACCCGTACCCTAAGCCGTACCCTAACCCTCACCCTAACCCTAACCCTAACCCTAAGCTACCCTTGACTGCTTCTGCCTCCAATAGATTTCCTAAGCACTAGTGTTTTAAGGAACAGTTTAAAAAGAGAATCACATTGTGATTTCTTGATAATGGGTGTGTTCCTTATCTTCTCCTCGTGTCTAAACTGTTCTCCATGGCTGGACCCCCAAATAATAGTCCTTTACGTGCTAAGGGGTATCTAGAGAGTGTGATAGGTTTAATAACTACCCCCACCCTAACGCGTACCCTAACCATAACCCCTACCCTAACCCTAACGCGTACCCTAATCCTAACCCGTACCCTAAACCGAGCCCTAACCCTAACACTAACCCTAACCCTAACCCTAACCCATACCCTACGCCCTACCCGAACCCCTCCCCGAACCCGTACCCTAAGCCATACCCTAACCCTCACCCTAACCCTAACCCTAACCCTAAGCTACCCTTGACTGCTTCTTCCTCCAATAGATTTCCTAAGCACTAGTGTTTTAAGGAACAGGTTAAAAAGAGAATCCTAATGTGATTTCTTGATAATGGGTGTGTTCCTTATCTTCTCCTCGTGTCTAAACTCTTCTCCATGGCTGGACCCCCAAATAATATTCCTTTACGTGCTAAGGGATATCTAGAGAGTGGGATAGGTTTAATAACTACCCTCACCCTAACGCGTACCCTAACCCTAACCCCTACCCTAACCCTAACGCGTACCCTAATCCTAACCCGTACCTAAACCGAGCCCTAACCCTAACACTAGCCCTAACCCTAACCCTAACCCATACGCTACGCCCTACCCGAACCCCTCCCCGAACCCGTACCCTAAGCCGTACCCTAACCCTCACCCTAACCCTAACCCTAACCCTAAGCTACCCTTGACTGCTTCTGTCTCCAATAGATTTCCTAAGCACTAGTGTTTTAAGGAACAAGTTAAAAAGAGAATCCTAATGTGATTTCGTGATAATGGGTGTGTTCCTTATCTTCTCCTAGTGTCTAAACTCTTCTCCATGGCTCGACGCCCAAATAATATTCCTTTACGTGCTAAGGGGTATCTAGAGAGTGTGATAGGTTTAATAACTACCCTCACCCTAACGCGTACCCTAACCCTAACCGCTACCCTAACCCTAACGAGTACCCTAATCCTAACCCGTAACCTAAACCGAGCCCTAACCCTAACACTAACCCTAACCCTAACCCTAACCCATACCCTAATCCCTACCCGAAACCCTCCCCGAACCCGCACCCTAAGCCGTACCCTAACCCTCACCCTAACCCTAACCCTAACCCTAAGCTACCCTTGAATGCTTCTGCCTCCAATAGATTTCCTAACCACTAGTGTTTTAAGGAACAGTTTAAAAAGAGAATCATATTGTGATTTCTTGATAATGGGTGTGCTCCTTATCTTCTCCTAGTGTCTAAACCCTTCTCCATGCCTGGACCCCCAAATAATATTCCTTTACGTGCTAAGGGGTATCTAGAGAGTGGGATAGGTTTAATAACTACCCTCACCCTAAAGCGTACCCTAACCCTAACCCCTACCCTAACACTAATGCGTACCCTGATCCTAACCCGTACCCTAAACTGAGCCCTAACCCTAACACTAACCCTAACCCTAACTCTAACCCATACCCTACGCCTTACCCGAATCCCTCCCCGAACCCGTACCCTAAGCCGTACCCTAACCCTCACCCTAACCCTAACCCTAACCCTAGGCTACCCTTGACGGCTTCTGCCTCCAATAGATTTCCTAAGCACTAGTGATTTAAGGAACAGGTTTAAAGGAGAATCCTAATGTGATTTCTTGATAATGGGTGTGTTCCTTATCTTCTCCTCGTGTCTAAACTCTTCTCCATGACTGGACCCCCAAATAATATTCCTTTACGTGCTAAGGGGTATCTAGAGAGTGGGATAGGTTTAATAACTACCCTCACCCTAACGCGTATCCTAACCCTAACCCCTACCCTAACCCTAACGCATACCCTAATCCTAACCCGTACCCTAAACCGAGCCCTAACCCTAACACTAGCCATATCCCTAACCCTAACCCATACCCTACGCCCTACCCGAACCCCTCCCCGAACCCGTATCGTAAGCCGTACCCTAACCCTCACCCTAACCCTAACCCTAACCCTAAGCTACCCTTGACTGCTTCTGCCTCCAATTGATTTCCTAAGCACTAGTGTTTTAAGGAACAGTTTAAAAAGGGAATCATATTGTGATTTCTTGATAATGGGTGTGTTCCTTATCTTCTCCTAGTGTCTAAATTCTTCTCCATGGCTGGACCCCCAAATAATATTCCTTTACGTGCTAAGGGGTATCTAGAGAGTGGGATAGGTTTAATAACTACCCTCACCCTAAAGCGTACCCTAAGCCTAACCACTACCCTAACACTAACGCGTACCCTAATCCTAACCCGTACCCTAAACCGAGCCCTAACCCTAACACTAACCCTAACCCTAACCCTAACCCATACCCTACGGCCTACCCGAACCCCTCCCCGAACCCGTACCCTAAGCCGTACCCTAACCCTCACCCTAACCCTAACCCTAACCCTAAGCTACCCTTGACGGCTTCTGACTCCAATAGATTTCCTAAGCACTAGTGTTTTAAGGAACAGTTTAAAAAGAGAATCACATTGTGATTTCTTGATAATGGGTGTGTTCCTTATCTTCTCCTCGTGTCTAAACTGTTCTCCATGGCTGGACCCCCAAATAATAGTCCTTTACGTGCTAAGGGGTATCTAGAGAGTGTGATAGGTTTAATAACTACCCCCACCCTAACGCGTACCCTAACCATAACCCCTACCCTAACCCTAACGCGTACCCTAATCCTAACCCGTACCCTAAACCGAGCCCTAACCCTAACACTAACCCTAACCCTAACCCTAACCCATACCCTACGCCCTACCCGAACCCCTCCCCGAACCCGTACCCTAAGCCATTCCCTAACCGTCACCCTAACCCTAACCCTAACCCTAAGCTACCCTTGACTGCTTCTTCCTCCAATAGATTTCCTAAGCATTAGTGTTTTAAGGAACAGGTTAAAAAGAGAATCCTAATGTGATTTCTTGATAATGGGTGTGTTCCTTATCTTCTCCTAGTGTCTAAACTCTTCTCCATGGCTGGACCCCCAAATAATATTCCTTTACGTACTAAGGGGTATCTAGAGAGTGGGATAGGTTTAATAACTAACCTCACCCTCTCGCGTACCCTAACCCTAACACCTACCATAACACTAACGCGTACCCTAATCCTAACCCGTACCCTAAACCAAGCCCTAACCCTAACCCTCACCCTAACCCTAACCCTAACCCTAAGCTACTCTTGACTGCTTCTTCCTCCAATAGATTTCCTAAGCACTAGTGTTTTAAGGAACAGGTTAAAAAGAGAATCCTAATGTGATTTCTTGATAATGGGTGTGTTCCTTATCTTCTCCTCGTGTCTAAACTCTTCTCCATGGCTGGACCCCCAAATAATATTCCTTTACGTGCTAAGGGGTATCTAGAGAGTGGGATAGGTTTAATAACTACCCTCACCCTAACACGTACCCTAACCCTAACCCCTACCCTAACCCTAACGCGTACCCTAATCCTAACCCGTACCTAAACCGAGCCCTAACCCTAACACTAGCCCTAACCCTAACCCTAACCCATACGCTACGCCCTACCCGAACCCCTCCCCGAACCCGTACCCTAAGCCGTACCCTAACCCTCACCCTAACCCTAACCCTAACCCTAAGCTACCCTTGACTGCTTCTGCCTCCAATAGATTTCCTAAGCACTAGTGTTTTAAGGAACAAGTTAAAAAGAGAATCCTAATGTGATTTCGTGATAATGGGTGTGTTCCTTATTTTCTCCTCGTGTCTAAACTCTTCTCCATGGCTCGACGCCCAAATAATATTCCTTTACGTGCTAAGGGGTATCTAGAGAGTGTGATAGGTTTAATAACTACCCTCACCCTAACGCGTACCCTAACCCTAACCGCTACCCTAACCCTAACGAGTACCCTAATCCTAACCCGTAATCTAAACCGAGCCCTAACCCTAACACTAACCCTAACCCTAACCCTAACCCATACCCTAATCCCTACCCGAAACCCTCCCCGAACCCGTACCCTAAGCCGTACCCTAACCCTCACCCTAACCCTAACCCTAACCCTAAGCTACCCTTGACTGCTTCTGCCTCCAATAGAATTCCTAACCACTAGTGTTTTAAGGAACAGTTTAAAAAGAGAATCATATTGTGATTTCTTGATAATGGGTGTGCTCCTTATCTTCTCCTAGTGTCTAAACCCTTCTCCATGGCTGGACGCCCAAATAATATTCCTTTACGTGCTAAGGGGTATCTAGAGAGTGGGATAGGTTTAATAACTATCCTCACCCTAAAGCGTACCCTAACCCTAACCCCTACCCTAACACTAACGCGTACCCTAATCCTAACCCGTACCCTAAACTGAGCCCTAACCCTAACACTAACCCTAACCCTAACTCTAACCCATACCCTACGCCCTACCCGAATCCCTCCCCGAACCCGTACCCTAAGCCGTACCCTAACCCTCACTCTAACCCTAACCCTAACCCTAGGCTACCCTTGACGGCTTCTGCCTCCAATAGATTTCCTAAGCACTAGTGATTTAAGGAACAGGTTTAAAGGAGAATCCTAAAGTGATTTCTTGATAATGGGTGTGTTCCTTATCTTCTCCTCGTGTCTAAACTCTTCTCCATGACTGGACCCCCAAATAATATTCCTTTACGTGCTAAGGGGTATCTAGAGAGTGGGATAGGTTTAATAACTAACCTCACCCTAACGCGTATCCTAACCCTAACCCCTACCCTAACCCTAACGCATACCCTAATCCTAACCCGTACCCTAAACCGAGCCCTAACCCTAACACTAGCCATATCCCTAACCCTAACCCATATCCTACGCCCTACCCGAACCCCTCCCCGAACCCGTATCGTAAGCCGTACCCTAACCCTCACCCTAACCCTAACCCTAACCCTAAGCTACCCTTGACTGCTTCTGCCTCCAATAGATTTCCTAAGCACTAGTGTTTTAAGGAACAGTTTAAAAAGGGAATCATATTGTGATTTCTTGATAATGGGTGTGTTCCTTATCTTCTCCTAGTGTCTAAATTCTTCTCCATGGCTGGACCCCCAAATAATATTCCTTTACGTGCTAAGGGGTATCTAGAGAGTGGGATAGGTTTAATAACTACCCTCACCCTAAAGCGTACCCTAACCCTAACCACTACCCTAACACTAACGCGTACCCTAATCCTAACCCGTACCCTAAACCGAGCCCTAACCCTAACACTAACCCTAACCCTAACCCTAACCCATACCCTACGGCCTACCCGAACCCCTCCCCGAACCCGTACCCAAAACGGACCCTAACCCTGACCGTAACCCTAACCCTAACCCTAAGCTACCCTTGACGGCTTCTGACTCCAATAGATTTCCTAAGCACTAGTGTTTTAAGGAACAGTTTAAAAAGAGAATCACATTGTGATTTCTTGATAATGGGTGTGTTCCTTATCTTCTCCTCGTGTCTAAACTGTTCTCCATGGCTGGACCCCCAAATAATAGTCCTTTACGTGCTAAGGGGTATCTAGAGAGTGTGATAGGTTTAATAACTACCCCCACCCTAACGCGTACCCTAACCATAACCCCTACCCTAACCCTAACGCGTACCCTAATCCTAACACGTAACCTAAACCGAGCCCTAACCCTAACACTAACCCTAACCCATACCCTACGCCCTACCCGAACCCCTCCCCGAACCCGTACCCTAAGCCATACCCTAACCGTCACCCTAACACTAACCCTAACCCTAAGCTACCCTTGACTGCTTCTGCCTCCAATAGATTTCCTAAGCACTAGTGTTTTAAGGAACAGGTTAAAAAGAGAATCCTAATGTGATTTCTTGATAATGGGTGTGTTCCTTATCTTCTCCTAGTGTCTAAACTCTTCTCCATGGCTGGACCCCCAAATAATATTCCGTTACGTACTAAGGGGTATCTAGAGAGTGGGATAGGTTTAATAACTAACCTCACCCTCTCGCGTACCCTAACCATAACACTTACCCTAACACTAACGCGTACCCTAATCCTAACCCGTACCCTAAACCGAGCCCTAACCCTAACACTAACCCTAAACCTAACCCTAACCCATAACCTACGCCCTACCCGAACCCCTCCGAGAACCCGTACCCTAAGCCGTACCCTAACCCTCACCCTAACCCTAACCCTAACCCTAAGCTACCCTTGACGGCTTGTGCCTCCAATAGATTTCCTAAGCATTAGTGTTTTAAGGAACAGGTTAAAAAGAGAATCCTAATGTGATTTCGTGATAATGGATGTGTTCCTTATCTTCTCCTCGTGTCTAAACTCTTCTCCATGGCTGAACCCCCAAATAATATTCCTTTATGTGTTAAGGGGTATCTAGAGAGTGTGATAGGTTTAATAACTACCCTCACCCTAACGCGTACCCTAACCCTAACCCCTACCCAAACCCTAGCGCGTACCCGAATCCTAACCCGTACCCTAAACCGAGCCCTAACCCTAACACTAGCCCTAACCCTAACCCTAACCCATACCCTACGCCCTACCCGAACCCCTCCCCGAACCCGTACCCTAAGCCGTACCCTAACCCTCACCCTAACCCTAACCCTAACCCTAAGCTACCCTTGACTTCTTCTGCCTCCAATAGATTTCCTAAGCACTAGTGTTTTAAGGAACAGGTTAAAAAGAGAATCCTAATGTGATTTCGTGATAATGGGTGTGTTCCTTATCTTCTCCTAGTGTCTAAACTCTTCTCCATGGCTGGAGCCCCAAATAATATTCCTTTACGTGCTAAGGGGTATCTAGAGAGTGTGATAGGTTTAATAACTACCCTCACCGTAACGCGTACCCTAACCCTAACCGCTACCCTAACACTAACGAGTACCCTAATCCTAACCGGTACACTAAACCGAGCCCTAACCCTAACACTAACCCTAACCCTAACCCTAACCCATACCCTACGCCCTACCCGAAACCCTCCCCGAACCCGTACCCTAAGCCGTACCCTAACCCTCACCCTAACCCTAACCCTAACCCTAAGCTACCCTTGACTGCTTCTGCCTCCAATAGATTTCCTAACCACTAGTGTTTTAAGGAACAGTTTAAAAAGAGAATCATATTGTGATTTCTTGATAATGGGTGTGTTCCTTATCTTCTCCTAGTGTCTAAATCCTTCTCCATGGCTGGACCCCCAAATAATATTCCTTTACGTGCTAAGGGGTATCTAGAGAGTGGGATAGGTTTAATAACTACACTCACCCTAAAGCGTATCCTAACCCTAACCACTACCCTAACCCTAACGCGTACCCTAATCCTAAACTTTACCCTAAACCGAGCCCTAACCCTAACACTAGCCCTAACCCTAACCCTAACCCATACCCTACGCCCTACCCGAACCCCTCCCCGAACCCGTACCCTAGGCCGTACCCTAACCCTCACCCTAACCCTAACCCTAACCCTAAGCTACCCTTGACGGCTTCTGCCTCCAATAGATTTCCTAAGTACTAGTGTTTTAAGGAACAGGTTAAAAAGAGAATCCTAATGTGATTTCGTGATAATGGGTGTGTTCCTTATCTTCTCCTAGTGTCTAAACTCTTCTCCATGGCTGGAGCCCAAAATAATATTCCTTTACGTGCTAAGGGGTATCTAGAGAGTGTGATAGGTTTAATAACTACCCTCACCGTAACGCGTACCCTAACCCTAACCGCTACCCTAACACTAACGAGTACCCTAATCCTAACCCGTACCCTAAACCGAGCCCTAACCCTAACACTAACCCTAACCCTAACCCTAACCCATACCCTACGCCCTACCCGAAACCCTCCCCGAACCCGTACCCTAAGCCGTACCCTAACCCTCACCCTAACCCTAACCCTAACCCTAAGCTACCCTTGACTGCTTCTGCCTCCAATAGATTTCCTAAGCACTAGTGTTTTAAGGAACAGGTTAAAAAGAGAATCCTAATGTGATTTCGTGAGAATGGGTGTGTTCCTTATCTTCTCCTAGTGTCTAAACTCTTCTCCATGGCTGGACCCCCAAATAATATTCCTTTACGTGCTAAGGGGTATCTAGAGAGTGTGATAGGTTTAATAACTACCCTCACCCTAACGCGTACCCTAACCCTAACCGCTACCCTAACCCTAACGAGTACCCTAATCCTAACCCGTACCCTAAACCGAGCCCTAAACCTAACACTAACCCTAACCCTAACCCTAAGCTACCCTTGACTGCTTCTGCCTCCAATAGATTTCCTAAGCACTAGTGTTTTAAGGAACAGTTTAAAAAGAGAATCATATTGTGCTTTCTTGATAATGGGTGTGTTCCTTATCTTCTCCTAGTGTCTAAACCCTTCTCCATGGCTGGACCCCCAAATAATATTCCTTTACGTGCTAATGGGTATCTAGAGAGTGGGATAGGTTTAATAACTACCCTCACCCTAAAGCGTACCCTAACCCTAACCCCTACCCTAACACTAAGGCGTACCCTAATCCTAACCCGTAACCTAAACTGAGCCCTAACCCTAACACTAACCCTAACCCTAACTCTAACCCATACCCTACGCCCTACCCGAATCCCTCCCCGAACCCGTACCCTAAGCCGTACCCTAACCCTCACCCTAACCCTAACCCTAACCCTAGGCTACCCTTGACGACTTCTGCTTCCAATAGATTTCCTAAGCACTAGTGATTTAAGGAACAGGTTTAAAGGAGAATCCTAATGTGATTTCTTGATAATGGGTGTGTTCCTTATCTTCTCCTCGTGTCTAAACTCTTCTCCATGGCTGGACCCCCAAATAATATTCCTTTACGTGCTAAGGGGTATCTAGAGAGTGGGATAGGTTTAATAACTACCCTCACCCTAACGCGTACCCTAACCCTAACCCCTACCCTAACCCTAACGCATACCCTAATCCTAACACGTACCCTAAACCGAGCCCTAACCCTAACACTAGCCCTAACCCTAACCCTAACCCATACCCTACGCCCTACTCGAACCCCTCCCCGAACCCGTATCGTAAGCCGTACCCTAACCCTCACCCTAACCCTAAGCTACCCTTCACGGCTTCTGCCTCCAATAGATTTCCTAAGCACTAGTGTTTTAAGGAACAGGTTAAAAAGAGAATCCTAATGTGATTTCTTGATAATGGGTGTGTTCCTTATCTTCTCCTCGTGTCTAAACTCTTCTCCATGGCTGGACCCCCAAATAATATTCCTTTATGTGCTAAGGGGTATCTAGAGAGTGTGATAGGTATAATAACTACCCTCACCCTAACGCGTACCGTAACCCTAACCCCTACCCTAACCCTAGCGCTTACCCTAATCCTAACCCGTACCCTAAACCGAGCCCTAACCCTAACACTAACTCTAACCCTAACCCAAACCCATACCCTACGCCCTACCCGAACACCTCCCTGAACCCGTACCCTAAACCGTACCCTAACCCTCACCATAACCCTAACCCTAACCCTAAGCTACCCTTGACGGCTTCTGCCTCCAATAGATTTCCTAAGCACTAGTGTTTTAAGGAACAGGTTAAAAAGAGAATCCTAATGTGATTTCTTGATAATGGGTGTGTTCCTTATCTTCTCCTCGTGTCTAAACTCTTCTCCATGGCTGGACCCCCAAATAATATTCCTTTACGTGCTAAGGGGTATCTAGAGAGTGGGATAGGTTTAATAACTACCCTCACCCTAACGCGTACCCTAACCCTAACCCCTACCCTAACACTAACGCGTACCCTAATCCTAACCCGTACCCTAAACCGAGCCCTAACCCTAACACTAGCCCTAACCCTAACCCTAACCTATACCCTACGCCCTACCCGAACCCCTCCCCGAACCCGTACCCTAAGCCGTACCCTAACCCTCACCCTAACCCTAACCCTAACCCTAAGCTACCCTTGACTGCTTCTGCCTCCAATAGATTTCCTAAGCACTAGTGTTTTAAGGAACAGGTTAAAAAGAGAATCCTAATGTGATTTCGTGATAATGGGTGTGTTCCTTATCTTCTCCTAGTGTCTAAACTCTTCTCCATGGCTGGACCCCCAAATAATATTCCTTTACGTGCTAAGGGGTATCTAGAGAGTGTGATAGGTTTAATAACTACCCTCACCCTAACGCGTACCCTAACCCTAACCCCTACCCTAACCCTAACGCGTACCCTAATCCTAACCCGTACCCTAAACCGAGCCCTAACCCTAACACTAACCCTAACCCTAACCCTAACCCATACCCTACGCCCTACCCGAACCCCTCCCCGAACCCGTAACCTAAGCCGTACCCTAACCCTCACCCTAACCCTAACCCTAACCCTAAGCTACCCTTGACTGCTTCTGCCTCCAATAGATTTCCTAAGCACTAGTGTTTTAAGGAACAGGTTAAAAAGAGAATCCTAATGTGATTTCGTGATAATCGGTGTGTTCCTTATTTTCTCCTAGTGTCTAAACTCTTCTCCATGGCTGGACCCCCAATAATACTGTGTACGTGCTAAGGGGTATCTAGAGAGTGGGATAGGTTTAATAACTAACCTCACCCTAACGCGTACACTAACCCTCACCCCTACCCTAACCCTAATGCGTACCCTAATCCTAACCTGTAGCCTAAACCGAGCCCTAACCCTAACACTAGCCCTAACCCTAACCCTAACCCATACCCTACGCCCTACCCGAACCCCTCCCCGAACCCGTACCCTAGGCCGTACCCTAACCCTCACCCTAACCCTAACCCTAACCCTAAGCTACCCTTGACGGCTTCTGCCTCCAATAGATTTCCTAAGTACTAGTGTTTTAAGGAACAGGTTAAAAAGAGAATCCTAATGTGATTTCGTGATAATGGGTGTGTTCCTTATCTTCTCCTAGTGTCTAAACTCTTCTCCATGGCTGGAGCCCCAAATAATATTCCTTTACGTGCTAAGGGGTATCTAGAGAGTGTGATAGGTTTAATAACTACCCTCACCGTAACGCGTACCCTAACCCTAACCGCTACCCTAACACTAACGAGTACCCTAATCCTAACCCGTACCCTAAACCGAGCCCTAACCCTAACACTAACCCTAACCCTAACCCTAACCCATACCCTACGCCCTAACCGAAACCCTCCCCGAACCCGTACCCTAAGCCGTACCCTAACCCTCACCCTAAACCTAACCCTAACCCTAAGCTACCCTTGACTGCTTCTGCCTCCAATAGATTTCCTAAGCACTAGTGTTTTAAGGAACAGGTTAAAAAGAGAATCCTAATGTGATTTCTTGAGAATGGGTGTGTTCCTTATCTTCTCCTAGTGTCTAAACTCTTCTCCATGGCTGGACCCCCAAATAATATTCCTTTACGTGCTAAGGGGTATCTAGAGAGTGTGATAGGTTTAATAACTACCCTCACCCTAACGCGTACCCTAACCCTAACCGCTACCCTAACCCTAACGAGTACCCTAATCCTAACCCGTACCCTAAACCGAGCCCTAAACCTAACACTAACCCTAACCCTAACCCTAAGCTACCCTTGACTGCTTCTGCCTCCAATAGATTTCCTAAGCACTAGTGTTTTAAGGAACAGCTTAAAAAGCGAATCCTAATGTGATTTCGTGATAATGGGTGTGTTCCTTATCTTCTCCTAATGTCTAAACTCTTCTCCATGGCTGGACCCCCAATAATATTCCTGTACGTGCTAAGGGGTATCTAGAGAGTGGGATAGGTTTAATAACTACCCTCACCCTAACGCGTACCCTAACCCTAACCCCTACCCTAACCCTAACGCGTACCCTAATCCTAACCTGTACCCTAAACCGAGCCCTAACCCTAACACTAGCCCTAACCCTAACCCTAACCCATACCCTACGCCCTACCCGAACCCCTCCCCGAACCCGTACCCTAAGCCGTACCCTAACCCTCACCCTAACCCTAACCCTAACCCTAAGCTACCCTTGACGGCTTCTGCCTCTAATAGATTTCCTAAGCACTAGTGTTTTAAGGAACATGTTAAAAAGAGAATCCTAATGTGATTTCTTGATAATGGGTGTGTTCCTTATCTTCTCCTCGTGTCTAAACTCTTCTCCATGGCTGGACCCCCAAATAATATTCCTTAATGTGCTAAGGGGTATCTAGAGAGTGTGATAGGTTTAATAACTACACTCACCCTAACGCGTACCCTAACCCTAACCCTAGCACTTACCCTAATCCTAACCCGTACCCTAAACCGAGCCCTAACCCTAACACTAGCCCTAACCCTAACCCTAACCCATACCCTACGCCCTACCCGAACCCCTCCTCGAACCCATACCCTAAGCCGTACCCTAACCCTCACCCTAACCCTAACCCTAACCCTAAGCTACCCTTGACTGCTTCTGCCTCCAATAGATTTCCTAACCACTAGTGTTTTAAGGAACAGTTTAAAAAGAGAATCATATTGTGATTTCTTGATAATGGGTGTGTTCCTTATCTTCTCCTAGTGTCTAAACTCTTCTCCATGGCTGGACCCCCAAATAATATTCCTTTACGTGCTAAGGGGTATCTAGAGAGTGGGATAGGTTTAATAACTACCCTCACCCTAAAGCGTACCCTAACCCTAACCCCTACCCTAACACTAACGCGTAACCTAATCCTAACCCGTACCCTAAACTGAGCCCTAACCCTAACACTAACCCTAACCCTAACTCTAACCCATACCCTACGCCCTACCCGAATCCCTCCCCGAACCCGTACCCTAAGCCGTACCCTAACCCTCACCCTAACCCTAACCCTAACCCTAGGCTACCCTTGACGGCTTCTGCCTCCAATAGATTTCCTAAGCACTAGTGATTTAAGGAACAGGTTTAAAGGAGAATCCTAATGTGATTTCTTGATAATGGGTGTGTTCCTTATCTTCTCCTCGTGTCTAAACTCTTCTCCATGGCTGGACCCCCAAATAATATTCCTTTACGTGCTAAGGGGTATCTAGAGAGTGGGATAGGTTTAATAACTACCCTCACCCTAACGCGTACCCTAACCCTAACCCCTACCCTAACCCTAACGCATACCCTAATCCTAACCCGTACCCTAAACCGAGCCCTAACCCTAACACTAGCCCTAACCCTAACCCTAACCCATACCCTACGCCCTACTCGAACCCCTCCCCGAACCCGTACCCTAAGCCGTACCCTAACCCTCACCCTAACCCTAACCCTAACCCTAAGCTACCCTTGACGGCTTCTGCCTCCAATAGATTTCCTAAGCACTAGTGTTTTAAGGAACAGATTAAAAAGAGAATCCTAATGTGATTTCTTGATAATGGGTGTGTTCCTTATCTTTTCCTCGTGTCTAAACTCTTCTCCATGGCTGGACCCCCAAATAATATTGCTTTATGTGCTAAGGGGTATCTAGAGAGTGTGATAGGTATAATAACTACCCTCACCCTAACACGTACCCTAACCCTAACCCCTACCCTAACTCTAACGCGTACCCTAATCCTAACCCGTACCCTACACCGAGCCCTAACCCTAACACTAACTCTAACCCTAACCCTAACCCATACCCTACGCCCTACCCGAACCCCTCCCTGAACCCGTACCCTAAACCGTACACTAACCCTCACCCTAACCGTAACCCTAACCCTAAGCTACCCTTGACTGCTTCTGCCTCCAATAGATTTCCTAAGCACTAGTGTTTTAAGGAACAGGTTAAAAAGAGAATCCTAATGTGATTTCGTGATAATGGGTGTGTTCCTTATCTTCTCCTAGTGTCTAAACTCTTCTCCATGGCTTGACCCCCAATAATATTCCTGTACGTGCTAAGGGGTATCTAGAGAGTGGGATAGGTTTAATAACTACCCTCACCCTAACGCGTACCCTAACCCTAACCCTAGCACTTACCCTAATCCTAACCCGTACCCTAAACCGAGCCCTAACCCTAACACTAGCCCTAACCCTAACCCTAACCCATACCCTACGCCCTCCCCGAACCCCTCCCCGAACCCATACCCTAAGCCGTACCCTAACCCTCACCCTAACCCTAACCCTAACCCTAAGCTACCCTTGACTGCTTCTGCCTCCAATAGATTTCCTAACCACTAGTGTTTTAAGGAACAGTTTAAAAAGAGAATCATATTGTGATTTCTTGATAATGGGTGTGTTCCTTATCTTCTCCTAGTGTCTAAACTCTTCTCCATGGCTGGACCCCCAAATAATATTCCTTTACGTGCTAAGGGGTATCTAGAGAGTGGGATAGGTTTAATAACTACCCTCACCCTAACGCGTACCCTAACCCTAACCCCTACCCTAACCCTAACGCGTACCCTAATCCTAACCCGTACCCTAAACCGAGCCCTAACCCTAACACTAGCCCTAACCCTAACCCTAACCCATACCCTACGCCCTACCCGAACCCCTCCCCGAACCCGTACCCTAAGCCGTACCCTAACCCTCACCCTAACCCTAACCCTAACCCTAAGCTACCCTTGACTGCTTCTGCCTCCAATAGATTTCCTAAGCACTAGTGTTTTAAGGAACAGGTTAAAAAGAGAATCCTAATGTGATTTCGTGATAATGGGTGTGTTCCTTATCTTCTCCTCGTGTCTAAACTCTTCTCCATGGCTGAACCCCCAAATAATATTCCTTTATGTGTTAAGGGGTATCTAGAGAGTGTGATAGGTTTAATAACTACCCTCACCCTAACGCGTACCCTAACCCTAACCCCTACCCAAACCCTAGCGCGTACCCTAATCCTAACCCGTACCCTAAACCGAGCCCTAACCCTAACACTAGCCCTAACCCTAACCCTAACCCATACCCTACGCCCTACCCGAACCCCTCCCCGAACCCGTACCCTAAGCCGTACCCTAACCCTCACCCTAACCCTAACCCTAACCCTAAGCTACCCTTGACTTCTTCTGCCTCCAATAGATTTCCTAAGCACTAGTGTTTTAAGGAACAGGTTAAAAAGAGAATCCTAATGTGATTTCGTGATAATGGGTGTGTTCCTTATCTTCTCCTAGTGTCTAAACTCTTCTCCATGGCTGGAGCCCCAAATAATATTCCTTTACGTGCTAAGGGGTATCTAGAGAGTGTGATAGGTTTAATAACTACCCTCACCGTAACGCGTACCCTAACCCTAACCGCTACCCTAACACTAACGAGTACCCTAATCCTAACCGGTACACTAAACCGAGCCCTAACCCTAACACTAACCCTAACCCTAACCCTAACCCATACCCTACGCCCTACCCGAAACCCTCCCCGAACCCGTACCCTAAGCCGTACCCTAACCCTCACCCTAACCCTAACCCTAACCCTAAGCTACCCTTGACTGCTTCTGCCTCCAATAGATTTCCTAACCACTAGTGTTTTAAGGAACAGTTTAAAAAGAGAATCATATTGTGATTTCTTGATAATGGGTGTGTTCCTTATCTTCTCCTAGTGTCTAAATCCTTCTCCATGGCTGGACCCCCAAATAATATTCCTTTACGTGCTAAGGGGTATCTAGAGAGTGGGATAGGTTTAATAACTACACTCACCCTAAAGCGTATCCTAACCCTAACCACTACCCTAACCCTAACGCGTACCCTAATCCTAAACTTTACCCTAAACCGAGCCCTAACCCTAACACTAGCCCTAACCCTAACCCTAACCCATACCCTACGCCCTACCCGAACCCCTCCCCGAACCCGTACCCTAGGCCGTACCCTAACCCTCACCCTAACCCTAACCCTAACCCTAAGCTACCCTTGACGGCTTCTGCCTCCAATAGATTTCCTAAGTACTAGTGTTTTAAGGAACAGGTTAAAAAGAGAATCCTAATGTGATTTCGTGATAATGGGTGTGTTCCTTATCTTCTCCTAGTGTCTAAACTCTTCTCCATGGCTGGAGCCCAAAATAATATTCCTTTACGTGCTAAGGGGTATCTAGAGAGTGTGATAGGTTTAATAACTACCCTCACCGTAACGCGTACCCTAACCCTAACCGCTACCCTAACACTAACGAGTACCCTAATCCTAACCCGTACCCTAAACCGAGCCCTAACCCTAACACTAACCCTAACCCTAACCCTAACCCATACCCTACGCCCTACCCGAAACCCTCCCCGAACCCGTACCCTAAGCCGTACCCTAACCCTCACCCTAACCCTAACCCTAACCCTAAGCTACCCTTGACTGCTTCTGCCTCCAATAGATTTCCTAAGCACTAGTGTTTTAAGGAACAGGTTAAAAAGAGAATCCTAATGTGATTTCGTGAGAATGGGTGTGTTCCTTATCTTCTCCTAGTGTCTAAACTCTTCTCCATGGCTTGACCCCCAAATAATATTCCTTTACGTGCTAAGGGGTATCTAGAGAGTGTGATAGGTTTAATAACTACCCTCACCCTAACGCGTACCCTAACCCTAACCGCTACCCTAACCCTAACGAGTACCCTAATCCTAACCCGTACCCTAAACCGAGCCCTAAACCTAACACTAACCCTAACCCTAACCCTAAGCTACCCTTGACTGCTTCTGCCTCCAATAGATTTCCTAAGCACTAGTGTTTTAAGGAACAGTTTAAAAAGAGAATCATATTGTGCTTTCTTGATAATGGGTGTGTTCCTTATCTTCTCCTAGTGTCTAAACCCTTCTCCATGGCTGGACCCCCAAATAATATTCCTTTACGTGCTAATGGGTATCTAGAGAGTGGGATAGGTTTAATAACTACCCTCACCCTAAAGCGTACCCTAACCCTAACCCCTACCCTAACACTAATGCGTACCCTAATCCTAACCCGTAACCTAAACTGAGCCCTAACCCTAACACTAACCCTAACCCTAACTCTAACCCATACCCTACGCCCTACCCGAATCCCTCCCCGAACCCGTACCCTAAGCCGTACCCTAACCCTCACCCTAACCCTAACCCTAACCCTAGGCTACCCTTGACGACTTCTGCTTCCAATAGATTTCCTAAGCACTAGTGATTTAAGGAACAGGTTTAAAGGAGAATCCTAATGTGATTTCTTGATAATGGGTGTGTTCCTTATCTTCTCCTCGTGTCTAAACTCTTCTCCATGGCTGGACCCCCAAATAATATTCCTTTACGTGCTAAGGGGTATCTAGAGAGTGGGATAGGTTTAATAACTACCCTCACCCTAACGCGTACCCTAACCCTAACCCCTACCCTAACCCTAACGCATACCCTAATCCTAACACGTACCCTAAACCAAGCCCTAACCCTAACACTAGCCCTAACCCTAACCCTAACCCATACCCTACGCCCTACTCGAACCCCTCCCCGAACCCGTATCGTAAGCCGTACCCTAACCCTCACCCTAACCCTAAGCTACCCTTGACGGCTTCTGCCTCCAATAGATTTCCTAAGCACTAGTGTTTTAAGGAACAGGTTAAAAAGAGAATCCTAATGTGATTTCTTGATAATGGGTGTGTTCCTTATCTTCTCCTCGTGTCTAAACTCTTCTCCATGGCTGGACCCCCAAATAATATTCCTTTATGTGCTAAGGGGTATCTAGAGAGTGTGATAGGTATAATAACTACCCTCACCCTAACGCGTACCGTAACCCTAACCCCTACCCTAACCCTAGCGCTTACCCTAATCCTAACCCGTACCCTAAACCGAGCCCTAACCCTAACACTAACTCTAACCCTAACCCAAACCCATACCCTACGCCCTACCCGAACACCTCCCTGAACCCGTACCCTAAACCGTACCCTAACCCTCACCATAACCCTAACCCTAACCCTAAGCTACCCTTGACGGCTTCTGCCTCCAATAGATTTCCTAAGCACTAGTGTTTTAAGGAACAGGTTAAAAAGAGAATCCTAATGTGATTTCTTGATAATGGGTGTGTTCCTTATCTTCTCCTCGTGTCTAAACTCTTCTCCATGGCTGGACCCCCAAATAATATTCCTTTACGTGCTAAGGGGTATCTAGAGAGTGGGATAGGTTTAATAACTACCCTCACCCTAACGCGTACCCTAACCCTAACCCCTACCCTAACACTAACGCGTACCCTAATCCTAACCCGTACCCTAAACCGAGCCCTAACCCTAACACTAGCCCTAACCCTAACCCTAACCTATACCCTACGCCCTACCCGAACCCCTCCCCGAACCCGTACCCTAAGCCGTACCCTAACCCTCACCCTAACCCTAACCCTAACCCTAAGCTACCCTTGACTGCTTCTGCCTCCAATAGATTTCCTAAGCACTAGTGTTTTAAGGAACAGGTTAAAAAGAGAATCCTAATGTGATTTCGTGATAATGGGTGTGTTCCTTATCTTCTCCTAGTGTCTAAACTCTTCTCCATGGCTGGACCCCCAAATAATATTCCTTTACGTGCTAAGGGGTATCTAGAGAGTGTGATAGGTTTAATAACTACCCTCACCCTAACGCGTACCCTAACCCTAACCCCTACCCTAACCCTAACGCGTACCCTAATCCTAACCCGTACCCTAAACCGAGCCCTAACCCTAACACTAACCCTAACCCTAACCCTAACCCATACCCTACGCCCTACCCGAACCCCTCCCCGAACCCGTAACCTAAGCCGTACCCTAACCCTCACCCTAACCCTAACCCTAACCCTAAGCTACCCTTGACTGCTTCTGCCTCCAATAGATTTCCTAAGCACTAGTGTTTTAAGGAACAGGTTAAAAAGAGAATCCTAATGTGATTTCGTGATAATCGGTGTGTTCCTTATTTTCTCCTAGTGTCTAAACTCTTCTCCATGGCTGGACCCCCAATAATACTGTGTACGTGCTAAGGGGTATCTAGAGAGTGGGATAGGTTTAATAACTAACCTCACCCTAACGCGTACACTAACCCTCACCCCTACCCTAACCCTAACGCGTACCCTAATCCTAACCTGTAGCCTAAACCGAGCCCTAACCCTAACACTAGCCCTAACCCTAACCCTAACCCATACCCTACGCCCTACCCGAACCCCTCCCCGAACCCGTACCCTAGGCCGTACCCTAACCCTCACCCTAACCCTAACCCTAACCCTAAGCTACCCTTGACGGCTTCTGCCTCCAATAGATTTCCTAAGTACTAGTGTTTTAAGGAACAGGTTAAAAAGAGAATCCTAATGTGATTTCGTGATAATGGGTGTGTTCCTTATCTTCTCCTAGTGTCTAAACTCTTCTCCATGGCTGGAGCCCCAAATAATATTCCTTTACGTGCTAAGGGGTATCTAGAGAGTGTGATAGGTTTAATAACTACCCTCACCGTAACGCGTACCCTAACCCTAACCGCTACCCTAACACTAACGAGTACCCTAATCCTAACCCGTACCCTAAACCGAGCCCTAACCCTAACACTAACCCTAACCCTAACCCTAACCCATACCCTACGCCCTACCCGAAACCCTCCCCGAACCCGTACCCTAAGCCGTACCCTAACCCTCACCCTAACCCTAACCCTAACCCTAAGCTACCCTTGACTGCTTCTGCCTCCAATAGATTTCCTAAGCACTAGTGTTTTAAGGAACAGGTTAAAAAGAGAATCCTAATGTGATTTCTTGAGAATGGGTGTGTTCCTTATCTTCTCCTAGTGTCTAAACTCTTCTCCATGGCTGGACCCCCAAATAATATTCCTTTACGTGCTAAGGGGTATCTAGAGAGTGTGATAGGTTTAATAACTACCCTCACCCTAACGCGTACCCTAACCCTAACCGCTACCCTAACCCTAACGAGTACCCTAATCCTAACCCGTACCCTAAACCGAGCCCTAAACCTAACACTAACCCTAACCCTAACCCTAAGCTACCCTTGACTGCTTCTGCCTCCAATAGATTTCCTAAGCACTAGTGTTTTAAGGAACAGCTTAAAAAGAGAATCCTAATGTGATTTCGTGATAATGGGTGTGTTCCTTATCTTCTCCTAATGTCTAAACTCTTCTCCATGGCTGGACCCCCAATAATATTCCTGTACGTGCTAAGGGGTATCTAGAGAGTGGGATAGGTTTAATAACTACCCTCACCCTAACGCGTACCCTAACCCTAACCCCTACCCTAACCCTAACGCGTACCCTAATCCTAACCTGTACCCTAAACCGAGCCCTAACCCTAACACTAGCCCTAACCCTAACCCTAACCCATACCCTACGCCCTACCCGAACCCCTCCCCGAACCCGTACCCTAAGCCGTACCCTAACCCTCACCCTAACCCTAACCCTAACCCTAAGCTACCCTTGACGGCTTCTGCCTCTAATAGATTTCCTAAGCACTAGTGTTTTAAGGAACATGTTAAAAAGAGAATCCTAATGTGATTTCTTGATAATGGGTGTGTTCCTTATCTTCTCCTCGTGTCTAAACTCTTCTCCATGGCTGGACCCCCAAATAATATTCCTTAATGTGCTAAGGGGTATCTAGAGAGTGTGATAGGTTTAATAACTACACTCACCCTAACGCGTACCCTAACCCTAACCCTAGCACTTACCCTAATCCTAACCCGTACCCTAAACCGAGCCCTAACCCTAACACTAGCCCTAACCCTAACCCTAACCCATACCCTACGCCCTACCCGAACCCCTCCCCGAACCCATACCCTAAGCCGTACCCTAACCCTCACCCTAACCCTAACCCTAACCCTAAGCTACCCTTGACTGCTTCTGCCTCCAATAGATTTCCTAACCACTAGTGTTTTAAGGAACAGTTTAAAAAGAGAATCATATTGTGATTTCTTGATAATGGGTGTGTTCCTTATCTTCTCCTAGTGTCTAAACTCTTCTCCATGGCTGGACCCCCAAATAATATTCCTTTACGTGCTAAGGGGTATCTAGAGAGTGGGATAGGTTTAATAACTACCCTCACCCTAACGCGTACCCTAACCCTAACCCCTACCCTAACACTAACGCGTAACCTAATCCTAACCCGTACCCTAAACTGAGCCCTAACCCTAACACTAACCCTAACCCTAACTCTAACCCATACCCTACGCCCTACCCGAATCCCTCCCCGAACCCGTACCCTAAGCCGTACCCTAACCCTCACCCTAACCCTAACCCTAACCCTAGGCTACCCTTGACGGCTTCTGCCTCCAATAGATTTCCTAAGCACTAGTGATTTAAGGAACAGGTTTAAAGGAGAATCCTAATGTGATTTCTTGATAATGGGTGTGTTCCTTATCTTCTCCTCGTGTCTAAACTCTTCTCCATGGCTGGACCCCCAAATAATATTCCTTTACGTGCTAAGGGGTATCTAGAGAGTGGGATAGGTTTAATAACTACCCTCACCCTAACGCGTACCCTAACCCTAACCCCTACCCTAACCCTAACGCATACCCTAATCCTAACCCGTACCCTAAACCGAGCCCTAACCCTAACACTAGCCCTAACCCTAACCCTAACCCATACCCTACGCCCTACTCGAACCCCTCCCCGAACCCGTACCCTAAGCCGTACCCTAACCCTCACCCTAACCCTAACCCTAACCCTAAGCTAACCTTGACGGCTTCTGCCTCCAATAGATTTCCTAAGCACTAGTGTTTTAAGGAACAGATTAAAAAGAGAATCCTAATGTGATTTCTTGATAATGGGTGTGTTCCTTATCTTTTCCTCGTGTCTAAACTCTTCTCCATGGCTGGACCCCCAAATAATATTGCTTTATGTGCTAAGGGGTATCTAGAGAGTGTGATAGGTATAATAACTGCCCTCACCCTAACACGTACCCTAACCCTAACCCCTACCCTAACCCTAACGCGTACCCTAATCCTAACCCGTACCCTACACCGAGCCCTAACCCTAACACTAACTCTAACCCTAACCCTAACCCATACCCTACGCCCTACCCGAACCCCTCCCTGAACCCGTACCCTAAACCGTACACTAACCCTCACCCTAACCCTAACCCTAACCCTAAGCTACCCTTGACTGCTTCTGCCTCCAATAGATTTCCTAAGCACTAGTGTTTTAAGGAACAGGTTAAAAAGAGAATCCTAATGTGATTTCGTGATAATGGGTGTGTTCCTTATCTTCTCCTAGTGTCTAAACTCTTCTCCATGGCTTGACCCCCAATAATATTCCTGTACGTGCTAAGGGGTATCTAGAGAGTGGGATAGGTTTAATAACTACCCTCACCCTAACGCGTACCCTAACCCTAACCCTAGCACTTACCCTAATCCTAACCCGTACCCTAAACCGAGCCCTAACCCTAACACTAGCCCTAACCCTAACCCTAACCCATACCCTACGCCCTCCCCGAACCCCTCCCCGAACCCATACCCTAAGCCGTACCCTAACCCTCACCCTAACCCTAACCCTAACCCTAAGCTACCCTTGACTGCTTCTGCCTCCAATAGATTTCCTAACCACTAGTGTTTTAAGGAACAGTTTAAAAAGAGAATCATATTGTGATTTCTTGATAATGGGTGTGTTCCTTATCTTCTCCTAGTGTCTAAACTCTTCTCCATGGCTGGACCCCAAATAATATTCCTTTACGTGCTAAGGGGTATCTAGAGAGTGGGATAGGTTTAATAACTACCCTCACCCTAAAGCGTACCCTAACCCTAACCCCTACCCTAACCCTAACGCGTACCCTAATCCTAACCCGTACCCTAAACCGAGCCCTAACCCTAACACTAGCCCTAACCCTAACCCTAACCCATACCCTACGCCCTACCCGAACCCCTCCCCGAACCCGTACCCTAAGCCGTACCCTAACCCTCACCCTAACCCTAACCCTAACCCTAAGCTACCCTTGACTGCTTCTGCCTCCAATAGATTTCCTAAGCACTAGTGTTTTAAGGAACAGGTTAAAAAGAGAATCCTAATGTGATTTCGTGATAATGGGTGTGTTCCTTATCTTCTCCTAGTGCCTAAACTCTTCTCCATGGCTCGACCCCCAAATAATATTCCTTTACGTGCTAAGGGGTATCTAGAGAGTGTGATAGGTTTAATAACTACCCTCACCCTAACGCGTACCCTAACCCTAACCGCTACCCTAACCCTAACGAGTACCCTAATCCTAACCCGTACCCTAAACCGAGCCCTAACCCTAACACTAACCCTAACCCTAACCCTAACCCATACCCTACGCCCTAACCGAAACCCTCCCCGAACCCGTACCCTAAGCCGTACCCTAACCCTCACCCTAACCCTAACCCTAACCCTAAGCTACCCTTGACTGCTTCTGCCTCCAATAGATTTCCTAACCACTAGTGTTTTAAGGAACAGTTTAAAAAGAGAATCATATTGTGATTTCTTGATAATGGGTGTGTTCCTTATTTTCCCCTAGTGTCTAAACCCTTCTCCATGGCTGGACCCCCAAATAATATTCCTTTACGTGCTAAGGGGTATCTAGAGAGTGGGATAGGTTTAATAACTACCCTCACCCTAAAGCGTACCCTAACCCTAACCCCTACCCTAACACTAACGCGTACCCTAATCCTAACCCGTACCCTAAACTGAGCCCTAACCCTAACACTAACCCTAACCCTAACTCTAACCCATACCCTACGCCCTACCCGAATCCCTCCCCGAACCCGTAACCTAAGCCGTACCCTAACCCTCACCCTAACCCTAACCCTAACCCTAGGCTACCCTTGACGGCTTCTGCCTCCAATAGATTTCCTAAGCACTAGTGATTTAAGGAACAGGTTTAAAGGAGAATCCTAATGTGATTTCTTGATAATGGGTGTGTTCCTTATCTTCTCCTCGGGTCTAAACTCTTCTCCATGGCTGGACCCCCAAATAATATTCCTTTACGTGCTAAGGGGTATATAGAGAGTGGGATAGGTTTAATAACTACCCTCACCCTAACGCGTACCCTAACCCTAACCCCTACCCTAACCCTAACGCGTACCCTAATCCTAACCCGTACCCTAAACCGAGCCCTAACCCTAACACTAACCCTAACCCTAACCCTAACCCATACCCTACGCCCTACCCGAACCCCTCCCCGAACCCGTACCCTAAGCCATACCCTAACCCTCACCCTAACCCTAACCCTAACCCTAAGCTACCCTTGACTGCTTCTGCCTCCAATAGATTTCCTAAGCACTAGTGTTTTAAGGAACAGGTTAAAAAGAGAATCCTAATGTGATTTCGTGATAATGGGTGTGTTCCTTATCTTCTCCTAGTGTCTAAACTCTTCTGCATGGCTGGACCCCCAATAATATTCCTGTACGTGCTAAGGGGTATCTAGAGAGTGGGATAGGTTTAATAACTACCCTCAACCTAACGCGTACCCTAACCCTAACCCCTACCCTAACCCTAACGCGTACCCTAATCCTAACCTGTACCCTAAACCGAGCCCTAACCCTAACACTAGCCCTAACCCTAACCCTAACCCATACCCTACGCCCTACCCGAACCCCTCCCCGAACCCGTACCCTAAGCCGTACCCTAACCCTCACCCTAACCCTAACCCTAACCCTAAGCTACCCTTGACGGCTTCTGCCTCCAATAGATTTCCTAAGCACTAGTGTTTTAAGGAACATGTTAAAAAGAGAATCCTAATGTGATTTCTTGATAATGGGTGTGTTCCTTATCTTCTCCTCGTGTCTAAACTCTTCTCCATGGCTGGACCCCCAAATAATATTCCTTTCTGTGCTAAGGGGTATCTAGAGAATGTGATAGGTTTAATAACTACCCTCACCCTAACGCGTACCCTAACCCTAACCCTAGCACTTACCCTAATCCTAACCCGTACCCTAAACTGAGCCCTAACCCTAACACTAACCCTAACCCTAACTCTAACCCATACCCTACGCCCTACCCGAATCCCTCCCCGAACCCGTACCCTAAGCCGTACCCTAACCCTCACCCTAACCCTAACCCTAACCCTAGGCTACCCTTGACGGCTTCTGCCTCCAATAGATTTCCTAAGCACTAGTGATTTAAGGAATAGGTTTAAAGGAGAATCCTAATGTGATTTCTTGATAATGGGTGTGTTCCTTATCTTCTCCTCGTGTCTAAACTCTTCTCCATGGCTGGACCCCCAAATAATATTCCTTTACGTGCTAAGGGGTATCTAGAGAGTGGGATAGGTTTAATAACTACCCTCACCCTAACGCGTACCCTAACCCTAACCCCTACCCTAACCCTAACGCGTACCCTAATCCTAACCCGTACCCTAAACCGAGCCCTAACCCTAACACTAACCCTAACCCTAACCCTAACCCATACCCTACGCCCTACCCGAACCCCTCCCCGAACCCGTACCCTAAGCCATACCCTAAACCTCACCCTAACCCTAACCCTAACCCTAAGCTACCCTTGACTGCTTCTGCCTCCAATAGATTTCCTAACCACTAGTGTTTTAAGGAACAGTTTAAAAAGAGAATCATATTGTGATTTCTTGATAATGGGTGTGTTCCTTATCTTCTCCTAGTGTCTAAACCCTTCTCCATGGCTGGACCCCCAAATAATTTTCCTTTACGTGCTAAGGGGTATCTAGAGAGTGGGATAGGTTTAATAACTACCCTCACCCTAAAGCGTACCCTAACCCTAACCCCTACCCTAACACTAACGCGTACCCTAATCCTAACCCGTACCCTAAACAGAGCCCTAACCCTAACACTAGCCCTAACCCTAACCCTAACCCATACCGTACGCCCTACCCGAACCCCTCACCGAACCCGTACCCTAAGCCGTACCCTAACCCTCACCCTAACCCTAACCCTAACCCTAAGCTACCCTTGACTGCTTCTGCCTCCAATAGATTTCCTAAGCACTAGTGTTTTAAGGAACAGGTTAAAAAGAGAATCCTAATGTGATTTCGTGATAATGGGTGTGTTCCTTATCTTCTCCTAGTGTCTAAACTCTTCTCCATGGCTCGACCCCCAAATAATATTCCTTTACGTGCTAAGGGGTATCTAGAGAGTGTGATAGGTTTAATAACTACCCTCACCCTAACGCGTACCCTAACCCTAACCGCTACCCTAACCCTAACGAGTACACTAATCCTAACCCGTACCCTAAACCGAGCCCTAACCCTAACACTAACCCTAACCCTAACCCTAACCCATACCCTACGCCCTACCCGAAACCCTCCCCGAACCCGTACCCTAAGCCGTACCCTAACCCTCACCCTAACCCTAACCCTAACCCTAGGCTACCCTTGACGGCTTCTGCCTCCAATAGATTTCCTTAGCACTAGTGATTTAAGGAACAGGTTTAAAGGAGAATCCTAATGTGATTTCTTGATAATGGGTGTGTTCCTTATCTTCTCCTCGTGTCTAAACTCTTCTCCATGGCTGGAGCCCCAAATAATATTCCTTTACGTGCTAAGGGGTATCTAGAGAGTGGGATAGGTTTAATAACTACCCTCACCCTAACGCGTACCCTAACCCTAACCCCTACCCTAACCCTAACGCGTACCCTAATCCTAACCCGTACCCTAAACCGAGCCCTAACCCTAACACTAGCCCTAACCCTAACCCTAACCCATACCCTACGCCCTACCCGAACCCCTCCCCGAACCCGTACCCTAAGCCGTACCCTAACCCTCACCCTAACCCTAACCCTAACCCTAAGCTACCCTTGACTGCTTCTGCCTCCAATAGATTTCCTAAGCACTAGTGTTTTAAGGAACAGGTTAAAAAGAGAATCCTAATGTGATTTCGTGATAATGGGTGTGTTCCTTATCTTCTCCTAGTGTCTAAACTCTTCTCCATGGCTGGACCCCCAAATAATATTCCTTTACGTGCTAAGGGGTATCTAGAGAGTGTGATAGGTTTAATAACTACCCTCACCCTAACGCGTACCCTAACCCTAACCCCTACCCTAACCCTAATGCGTACCCTAATCCTAACCCGTAACCTAAACCGAGCCCTAACCCTAACACTAGCCCTAACCCTAACCCTAACCCATACCCTACGCCCTACCCGAACCCCTCCCCGAACCCGTACCCTAAGCCGTACCCTAACCCTCACCCTAACCCTAACCATAACGCTAAGCTACCCTTGACTGCTTCTGCCTCCAATAGATTTCCTAAGCACTAGTGTTTTAAGGAACAGCTTAAAAAGAGAATCCTAATGTGATTTCGTGATAATGGGTGTGTTCCTTATCTTCTCCTAATGTCTAAACTCTTCTCCATGGCTGGACCCCCAATAATATTCGTGTTCGTGCTAAGGGGTATCTAGAGAGTGGGATAGGTTTAATAACTACCCTCACCCTAACGCGTACCCTAACCCTAACCCCTACCCTAACCCTAACGCGTACCCTAATCCTAACCTGTACCCTAAACCGAGCCCTAACCCTAACACTAGCCCTAACCCTAACCCTAACCCATACCCTACGCCCTACCCGAACCCCTCCCCGAACCCGTACCCTAAGCCGTACCCTAACCCTCACCCTAACCCTAACCCTAACCCTAAGCTACCCTTGACGGCTTCTGCCTCTAATAGATTTCCTAAGCACTAGTGTTTTAAGGAACATGTTAAAAAGAGAATCCTAATGTGATTTCTTGATAATGGGTGTGTTCCTTATCTTCTCCTCGTGTCTAAACTCTTCTCCATGGCTGGACCCCCAAATAATATTCCTTTATGTGCTAAGGGGTATCTAGAGAGTGTGATAGGTTTAATAACTACACTCACCCTAACGCGTACCCTAACCCTAACCCTAGCACTTACCCTAATCCTAACCCGTACCCTAAACCGAGCCCTAACCCTAACACTAGCCCTAACCCTAACCCTAACCCATACCCTACGCCCTACCCGAACACCTCCCCGAACCCATACCCTAAGCCGTACCCTAACCCTCACCCTAACCCTAACCCTAACCCTAAGCTACCCTTGACTGCTTCTGCCTCCAATAGATTTCCTAACCACTAGTGTTTTAAGGAACAGTTTAAAAAGAGAATCATATTGTGATTTCTTGATAATGGGTGTGTTCCTTATCTTCTCCTAGTGTCTAAACTCTTCTCCATGGCTGGACCCCCAAATAATATTCCTTTACGTGCTAAGGGGTATCTAGAGAGTGGGATAGGTTTAATAACTACCCTCACCCTAACGCGTACCCTAACCCTAACCCCTACCCTAACACTAACGCGTAACCTAATCCTAACCCGTACCCTAAACTGAGCCCTAACCCTAACACTAACCCTAACCCTAACTCTAACCCATACCCTACGCCCTACCCGAACTCCTCCCCGAACCCGTACCCTAAGCCGTACCCTAACCCTCACCCTAACCCTAACCCTAACCCTAAGCTACCCTTGACGGCTTCTGCCTCCAATAGATTTCCTAAGCACTAGTGTTTTAAGGAACAGATTAAAAAGAGAATCCTAATGTGATTTCTTGATAATGGGTGTGTTCCTTATCTTTTCCTCGTGTCTAAACTCTTCTCCATGGCTGGACCCCCAAATAATATTGCTTTATGTGCTAAGGGGTATCTAGAGAGTGTGATAGGTATAATAACTACCCTCACCCTAACACGTACCCTAACCCTAACCCCTACCCTAACCCTAATGCGTACCCTAATCCTAACCCTTACCCTAAACCGAGCCCTAACCCTAACACTAACTCTAACCCTAACCCTAACCCATACCCTACGCCCTACCCGAACCCCTCCCTGAACCCGTACCCTAAACCGTACACTAACCCTCACCCTAACCCTAACCCTAACCCTAAGCTACCCTTGACGGCTTCTGCCTCCAATAGATTTCCTAAGCACTAGTGTTTTAAGGAACAGGTTAAAAAGAGAATCCTAATGTGATTTCTTGATAATGGGTGTGTTCCTTATCTTCTCCTCGTGTCTAAACTCTTCTCCATGGCTGGACCCCCAAATAATATTCCTTTACGTGCTAAGGGGTATCTAGAGAGTGGGATAGGTTTAATAACTACCCTCACCCTAACGCGTACCCTAACCCTAACCCCTACCCTAACCCTAACGCGTACCCTAATCCTAACCCGTACCCTAAACCGAGCCCTAACCCTAACACTAGCCCTAACCCTAACCCTAACCCATACCCTACGCCCTACCCGAACCCCTCCCCGAACCCGTACCCTAAGCCATACCCTAACCCTCACCCTAACCCTAAGCTACCCTTGACTGCTTCTGCCTCCAATAGATTTCCTAAGCACTAGTGTTTTAAGGAACAGGTTAAAAAGAGAATCCTAATGTGATTTCGTGATAATGGGTGTGTTCCTTATCTTCTCCTAGTGTCTAAACTCTTCTCCATGGCTTGACCCCCAATAATATTCCTGTACGTGCTAAGGGGTATCTAGAGAGTGGGATAGGTTTAATAACTACCCTCACCCTAACGCGTACCCTAACCCTAACCCCTACCCTAACCCTAGCACGTACCCTAATCCTAACCCGTACCCTAAACCGAGCCCTAACCCTAACACTAGCCCTAACCCTAACCCTAACCCATACCCTACGCCCTACCCGAACCCCTCCCCGAACCCATACCCTAAGCCGTACCCTAACCCTCACCCTAACCCTAACCCTAACCCTAAGCTACCCTTGACTGCTTCTACCTCCAATAGATTTCCTAACCACTAGTGTTTTAAGGAACAGTTTAAAAAGAGAATCATATTGTGATTTCTTGATAATGGGTGTGTTCCTTATCTTCTCCTAGTGTCTAAACTCTTCTCCATGGCTGGACCCCCAAATAATATTCCTTTACGTGCTAAGGGGTATCTAGAGAGTGGGATAGGTTTAATAACTACCCTCACCCTAACGCGTACCCTAACCCTAACCCCTACCCTAACCCTAACGCGTACCCTAATCCTAACCCGTACCCTAAACCGAGCCCTATCCCTAACACTAGCCCTAACCCTAACCCTAACCCATACCCTACGCCCTACCCGAACCCCTCCCCGAACCCGTACCCTAAGCCGTACCCTAACCCTCACCCTAACCCTAACCCTAACCCTAAGCTACCCTTGACTGCTTCTGCCTCCAATAGATTTCCTAAGCACTAGTGTTTTAAGGAACAGGTTAAAAAGAGAATCCTAATGTGATTTCGTGATAATGGGTGTGTTCCTTATCTTCTCCTAGTGCCTAAACTCTTCTCCATGGCTCGACCCCCAAATAATATTCCTTTACGTGCTAAGGGGTATCTAGAGAGTGTGATAGGTTTAATAACTACCCTCACCCTAACGCGTACCCTAACCCTAACCGCTACCCTAACCCTAACGAGTACCCTAATCCTAACCCGTACCCTAAACCCAGCCCGAACCCTAACACTAACCCTAATCCTAACCCTAACCCATACCCTACGCCCTAACCGAAACCCTCCCCGAACCCGTACCCTAAGCCGTACCCTAACCCTCACCCTAACCCTAACCCTAACCCTAAGCTACCCTTGACTGCTTCTGCCTCCAATAGATTTCCTAACCACTAGTGTTTTAAGGAACAGTTTAAAAAGAGAATCATATTGTGATTTCTTGATAATGGGTGTGTTCCTTATTTTCCCCTAGTGTCTAAACCCTTCTCCATGGCTGGACCCCCAAATAATATTCCTTTACGTGCTAAGGGGTATCTAGAGAGTGGGATAGGTTTAATAACTACCCTCACCCTAAAGCGTACCCTAACCCTAACCCCTACCCTAACACTAACGCGTACCCTAATCCTAACCCGTACCCTAAACAGAGCCCTAACCCTAACACTAGCCCTAACACTAACCCTAACCCATACCGTACGCCCTACCCGAACCCCTCCCCGAACCCGTACCCTAAGCCGTACCCTAACCCTCACCCTAACCCTAACCCTAACCCTAAGCTACCCTTGACTGCTTCTGCCTCCAATAGATTTCCTAAGCACTAGTGTTTTAAGGAACAGGTTAAAAAGAGAATCCTAATGTGATTTCGTGATAATGGGTGTGTTCCTTATCTTCTCCTAGTGTCTAAACTCTTCTCCATGGCTCGACCCCCAAATAATATTACTTTACGTGCTAAGGGGTATCTAGAGAGTGTGATAGGTTTAATAACTACCCTCACCCTAACGCGTACCCTAACCCTAACCGCTACCCTAACCCTAACTAGTACCCTAATCCTAACCCGTACCCTAAACCGAGCCCTAACCCTAACACTAACCCTAACCCTAACCCTAACCCATACCCTACGCCCTACCCGAAACCCTCCCCGAACCCGTACCCTAAGCCGTACCCTAACCCTCACCCTAACCCTAACCCTAACCCTAGGCTACCCTTGACGGCTTCTGCCTCCAATAGATTTCCTAAGCACTAGTGATTTAAGGAACAGGTTTAAAGGAGAATCCTAATGTGATTTCTTGATAATGGGTGTGTTCCTTATCTTCTCCTCGTGTCTAAACTCTTCTCCATGGCTGGACTCCCAAATAATATTCCTTTACGTGCTAAGGGGTATCTAGAGAGTGGGATAGGTTTAATAACTACCCTCACCCTAACGCGTACCCTAACCCTAACCCCTACCCTAAACCTAACGCGTACCCTAATCCTAACCTGTACCCTAAACCGAGCCCTAACCCTAACACTAGCCCTAACCCTAACCCTAACCCATACCCTACGCCCTACCCGAACCCCTCCCCGAACCCGTACCCTAAGCCGTACCCTAACCCTCACCATAACCCTAACCCTAA
Organism: Balaenoptera acutorostrata; assembly: GCF_949987535.1. Lineage (NCBI taxonomy): Eukaryota > Metazoa > Chordata > Mammalia > Artiodactyla > Balaenopteridae > Balaenoptera > Balaenoptera acutorostrata. The sequence goes on from NW_026646560.1 coordinate 222,386, forward strand.
CCCTAAGCTACCCTTGACGGCTTCTGCCTCCAATAGATTTCCTAAGCACTAGTGTTTTAAGGAACATGTTAAAAAGAGAATCCTAATGTGATTAATTGATAATGGGTGTGTTCCTTATCTTCTCCTCGTGTCTAAACTCTTCTCCATGGCTGGACCCCCAAATAATATTCCTTTATGTGCTAAGGGGTATCTAGAGAGTGTGATAGGTTTAATAACTACCCTCACCCTAACGCGTACCCTAACCCTAACCCTAGCACTTACCCTAATCCTAACCCGTACCCTAAACCGAGCCCTAACCCTAACACTAGCCCTAACCCTAACCCTACCCATACCCTACGCCCTACCCGAACCCCTCCCCGAACCCATACCCTAAGCCGTACCCTAAACCTCACCCTAACCCTAACCCTAACCCTAAGCTACCCTTGACTGCTTCTGCCTCCAATAGATTTCCTAACCACTAGTGTTTTAAGGAACAGTTTAAAAAGAGAATCACATTGTGATTTCTTGATAATGGGTGTGTTCCTTATCTTCTCCTAGTGTCTAAACTCTTCTCCATGGCTGGACCCCCAAATAATATTCCTTTACGTGCTAAGGGGTATCTAGAGAGTGGGATAGGTTTAATAACTACCCTCACCCTAACGCGTACCCTAACCCTAACCCCTACCCTAACACTAACGCGTACCCTAATCCTAACCCGTACCCTAAACTGAGCCCTAACCCTAACACTAACCCTAACCCTAACTCTAACCCATACCCTACGCCCTACCCGAACCCCTCCCCGAACCCGTACCCTAAGCCGTACCCTAACCCTCACCCTAACCCTAACCCTAACCCTAAGCTACCCTTGACGGCTTCTGCCTCCAATAGATTTCCTAAGCACTAGTGTTTTAAGGAACAGGTTAAAAAGAGAATCCTAATGTGATTTCTTGATAATGGGTGTGTTCCTTATCTTCTCCTCGTGTCTAAACTCTTCTCCATGACTGGACCCCCAAATAAAATTCCTTTATGTGCTAAGGGGTATCTAGAGAGTGTGATAGGTATAATAACTACCCTCACCCTAACGCGTACCCTAACCCTAACCCCTACCCTAACCCTAGCGCGTACCCTAATCCTAACCCGTACCCTAAACCGAGCCCTAACCCTAACACTAACTCTAACCCTAACCCTAACCCATACCCTACGCCCTACCTGAACCCCTCCCTGAACCCGTACCCTAAACCGTACCCTAACCCTCACCCTAACCCTAACCCTAACCCTAAGCTACCCTTGAAGGCTTCTGCCTCCAATAGATTTCCTAAGCACTAGTGTATTAAGGAACAGGTTAAAAAGAGAATCCTAATGTGATTTCTTGATAATGGGTGTGTTCCTTATCTTCTCCTCGTGTCTAAACTCTTCTCCATGGCTGGACCCCCAAATAATATTCCTTTACGTGCTAAGGGGTATCTAGAGAGTGGGATAGGTTTAATAACTACCCTCACCCTAACGCGTACCCTAACCCTAACCGCTACCCTAACCCTAACGAGTACCCTAATCCTAAACCGTACCCTAAACCGAGCCCTAACCCTAACACTAACCCTAACCCTAACCCTAACCCATACCCTACGCCCTACCCGAAACCCTCCCCGAACCCGTACCCTAAGCCGTACCCTAACCCTCACCCTAACCCTAACCCTAACCCTAAGCTACCCTTGACTGCTTCTGCCTCCAATAGATTTCCTAACCACTAGTATTTTAAGGAACAGTTTAAAAAGAGAATCATATTGTGATTTCTTGATAATGGGTGTGTTCCTTACCTTCTCCTAGTGTCTAAACCCTTCTCCATGGCTGGACCCCCAAATAATTTTCCTTTACGTGCTAAGGGGTATCTAGAGAGTGGGATAGGTTTAATAACTACCCTCACCCTAAAGCGTACCCTAACCCTAACCCCTACCCTAACACTAACGCGTACCCTAATCCTAACCCGTACCCTAAACCGAGCCCTAACCCTAACACTAGCCCTAACCCTAACCCTAACCCATACCGTACGCCCTACCCGAACCCCTCCCCGAACCCGTAACCTAAGCCGTACCCTAACCCTCACCCTAACCCTAACCCTAACCCTAAGCTACCCTTGACGGCTTCTGCCTCCAATAGATTTCCTAAGCACTAGTGTTTTAAGGAACATGTTAAAAAGAGAATCCTAATGTGATTTCTTGATAATGGGTGTGTTCCTTATCTTCTCCTCGTGTCTAAACTCTTCTCCATGGCTGGACCCCCAAATAATATTCCTTTATGTGCTAAGGGGTATCTAGAGAGTGTGATAGGTTTAATAACTACCCTCACCCTAACGCGTACCCTAACCCTAACCCTAGCACTTACCCTAATCCTAACCCGTACCCTAAACCGAGCCCTAACCCTAACACTAGCCCTAACCCTAACCCTAACCCATACCCTACGCCCTACCCGAACCCCTCCCCGAACCCATACCCTAAGCCGTACCCTAACCCTCACCCTAACCCTAACCCTAACCCTAAGCTACCCTTGACTGCTTCTGCCTCCAATAGATTTCCTAACCACTAGTGTTTTAAGGAACAGTTTAAAAAGAGAATCATATTGTGATTTCTTGATAATGGGTGTGTTCCTTATCTTCTCCTAGTGTCCAAACTCTTCTCCACGGCTGGACCCCCAAATAATATTCCTTTACGTGCTAAGGGGTATCTAGAGAGTGGGATAGGTTTAATAACTACCCTCACCCTAACGCGTACCCTAACCCTAACCCCTACCCTAACCCTAACGCGTACCCTAATCCTAACCCGTACCCTAAACCGAGCCCTAACCCTAACACTAGCCCTAAGCCTAACCCTAACCCATACCCTACGCCCTACCCGAACCCCTCCCCGAACCCGTACCCTAACCCTCACCCTAACCCTAACCCTAACCCTAAGCTACCCTTGACTGCTTCTGCCTCCAATAGATTTCCTAAGCACTAGTGTTTTAAGGAACAGGTTAAAAAGAGAATCCTAATGTGATTTCGTGATAATGGGTGTGTTCCTTATCTTCTCCTAGTGTCTAAACTCTTCTCCATGGCTTGACCCCCAATAATATTCCTGTACGTGCTAAGGGGTATCTAGAGAGTGGGATAGGTTTAATAACTACCCTCACCCTAACGCGTACCCTAACCCTAACCCTAGCACTTACCCTAATCCTAACCCGTACCCTAAACCGAGCCCTAACCCTAACACTAGCCCTAACCCTAAACCTAACCCATACCCTACGCCCTACCCGAACCCCTCCCCGAACCCATACCCTAAGCCGTACCCTAACCCTCACCCTAACCCTAACCCTAACCCTAAGCTACCCTTGACTGCTTCTGCCTCCAATAGATTTCCTAACCACTAGTGTTTTAAGGAACAGTTTAAAAAGAGAATCATATTGTGATTTCTTGATAATGGGTGTGTTCCTTATCTTCTCCTAGTGTCTAAACTCTTCTCCATGGCTGGACCCCCAAATAATATTCCTTTACGTGCTAAGGGGTATCTAGAGAGTGGGATAGGTTTAATAACTACCCTCACCCTAACGCGTACCCTAACCCTAACCCCTACCCTAACCCTAACGCATACCCTAATCCTAACCCGTACCCTAAACCGAGCCCTAACCCTAACACTAGCCCTAACCCTAACCCTAACCCATACCCTACGCCCTACCCGAACCCCTCACCGAACCCGTATCGTAAGCCGTACCCTAACCCTCACCCTAACCCTAACCCTAACCCTAAGCTACCCTTGACTGCTTCTGCCTCCAATAGATTTCCTAAGCACTAGTGTTTTAATGAACAGGTTAAAAAGAGAATCCTAATGTGATTTCTTGATAATGGGTGTGTTCCTTATCTTCTCCTAGTGTCTAAACTCTTCTCCATGGCTGGACCCCCAAATAATATTCCTTTACGTGCTAAGGGGTATCTAGAGAGTGGGATAGGTTTAATAACTAACCTCACCCTATCGCATACCCTAACCCTAACCCCTACGCTAACCCTAACGCGTACCCTAATCCTAACCCGTACCCTAAACCGAGCCCTAACCCTAACACTAACCCTAACCCTAACCCTAACCCATAGCCTACGCCCTACCCGAATCCCTCCCCGAACCCGTACCCTAAGCCGTACCCTAACCCTCACCCTAACCCTAACCCTAACCCTAAGCTACCCTTGACGGCTTCTGCCTCCAATAGATTTCCTAAGCACTAGTGTTTTAAGGAACAGGTTAAAAAGAGAATCCTAATGTGATTTCTTGATAATGGGTGTGTTCCTTATCTTCTCCTCGTGTCTAAACTCTTCTCCATGGCTGGACCCCCAAATAATATTCCTTTATGTGCTAAGGGGTATCTAGAGAGTGTGAGAGGTATAATAACTACCCTCACCCTAACGCGTACCCTAACCCTAACCCCTACCCTAACCCTAGCGCATACCCTAATCCTAACCCGTACCCTAAACCGAGCCCTAACCCTAACACTAACTCTAACCCTAACCCTACCCCATACCCTACGCCCTACCCGAACCCCTCCCTGAACCCGTACCCTAAACCGTACCCTAACCCTAACCCTAACCCTAACCCTAACCCTAAGCTACCCTTGACTGCTTCTGCCTCCAATAGATTTCGTAAGCACTAGTGTTTTAAGGAACAGGTTAAAAAGAGAATCCTAATGTGATTTCTTGATAATGGGTGTGTTCCTTATCTTCTCCTCGTGTCGAAACTCTTCTCCATGGCTGCACCCCCAAATAATATTCCTTTACGTGCTAAGGGGTATCTAGAGAGTGGGATAGGTTTAATAACTACCCTCACCCTAACGCGTACCCTAAACCTAACCCCTACCCGAACCCTAACGCGTACCCTAATCCTAACCCGTACCCTAAAGCGAGCCCTAACCCTAACACTAGCCCTAACCCTAACCCTAACCCATACCCTACGACCTACCCGAACCCCTCCCCGAACCCGTACCCTAAGCCGTACCCTAACCCTCACCCTAACCCTAACCCTAACCCTAAGCTACCCTTGACTGCTTCTGCCTCCAATAGATTTCCTAAGCACTAGTGTTTTAAGGAACAGGTTAAAAAGAGAATCCTAATATGATTTCGTGATAATGGGTGTGTTCCTTATCTTCTCCTAGTGTCTAAACTCTTCTCCATGGCTGGACCCCCAAACAATATTCCTTTACGTGCTAAGGGGTATCTAGAGAGTGGGATAGGTTTAATAACTATCCTCACCCTAACGCGTACCCTAACCCTAACCCCTACCCTAACACTAACGCGTACCCTAATCCTAACCCGTACCCTAAACTGAGCCCTAACCCTAACACTAACCCTAACCCTAACTCTAACCCATACCCTACGCCCTACCCGAATCCCTCCCCGAACCCGTACCCTAAGCCGTACCCTAACCCTCACCCTAACCCTAACCCTAACCCTAGGCTACCCTTGACGGCTTCTGCCTCCAATAGATTTCCTAAGCACTAGTGATTTAAGGAACAGGTTTAAAGGAGAATCCTAATGTGATTTCTTGATAATGGGTGTGTTCCTTATCTTCTCCTCGTGTCTAAACTCTTCTCCATGGCTGGACCCCCAAATAATATTCATTTACGTGCTAAGGGGTATCTGGAGAGTGGGATAGGTTTAATAACTACCCTCACCCTAACGCGTATCCTAACCCTAACCCCTACCCTAAACCTAACGCATACCCTAATCCTAACCCGTACCCTAAACCGAGCCCTAACCCTAACACTAGCCCTATCCCTAACCCTAAACCATACCCTACGCCCTACCCGAACCCCTCCCCGAACCCGTACCCTAAGCCGTACCCTAACCCTCACCCTAACCCTCACCCTAACCCTACGCTACCCTTGACTGCTTCTGCCTCCAATAGATTTCCTAAGCACTAGTGTTTTAAGGAACAGTTTAAAAAGAGAATCACATTGTGATTTCTTGATAATGGGTGTGTTCCTTATCTTCTCCTCGTGTCTAAACTGTTCTCCATGGCTGGACCCCCAAATAATATTCCTTTACGTGCTAAGGGGTATCTAGAGAGTGTGATAGGTTTAATAACTACCCCCACCCTAACGCGTACCCTAACCATAACCCCTACCCTAACCCTAACACATACCCTAATCCTAACCCGTACCCTAAACCGAGCCCTAACCGTAACACTAACCCTAACCCTAACCCATACCCTACGCCCTACCCGAACCCCTCCCCGAACCCGTACCCTAAGCCATACCCTAACCCTCACCCTAACCCTAACCCTAACCCTAAGCTACCCTTGACTGCTTCTTCCTCCAATAGATTTCCTAAGCACTAGTGTTTTAAGGAACAGGTTAAAAAGAGAATCCTAATGTGATTTCTGGATAATGGGTGTGTTCCTTATTTTCTCCTAGTGTCTAAACTCTTCTCCATGGCTGGACCCCCAAATAATATTCCTTTACGTACTAAGGGGTATCTAGAGAGTGGGATAGGTTTAATAACTAACCTCACCCTCTCGCGTACCCTAACCCTAACACCTACCATAACCCTAACGCGTACCCTAATCCTAACCCGTACCCTAAACCGAGCCCTAACCCTAACCCTCACCCTAACCCTAACCCTAACCCTAAGCTACCCTTGACTGCTTCTTCCTCCAATAGATTTCCTAAGCACTAGTGTTTTAAGGAACAGGTTAAAAAGAGAATCCTAATGTGATTTCTTGATAATGGGTGTGTTCCTTATCTTCTCCTCGTGTCTAAACTCTTCTCCATGGCTGGACCCCCAAATAATATTCCTTTACGTGCTAAGGGGTATCTAGAGAGGGGGATAGGTTTAATAACTACCCTCACCCTAACGCGTACCCTAACCCTAACCACTACCCTAACCCTAACGCGTACCCTAATCCTAACCCGTACCCTAAACCGAGCCCTAAGCCTAACACTAGCCCTAACCCTAACCCTAACCCATACCCTACGCCCTACCCGAACCCCTCCCCGAACCCGTACCCTAAGCCGTACCCTAACCCTCACCCTAACCCTAACCCTAACCCTAAGCTACCCTTGACTGCTTCTGCCTCCAATAGATTTCCTAAGCACTAGTGTTTTAAGGAACAAGTTAAAAAGAGAATCCTAATGTGATTTCGTGATAATGGGTGTGTTCCTTATCTTCTCCTAGTGTCTAAACTCTTCTCCCTGGCTCGACGCCCAAATAATATTCCTTTACGTGCTAAGGGGTATCTAGAGAGTGTGATAGGTTTAATAACTACCCTCACCCTAACGCGTACCCTAACCCTAACCGCTACCCTAACCCTAACGAGTACCCTAATCCTAACCCGCACCCTAAACCGAGCCCTAACCCTAACACGAACCCTAACCGTAACCCTAACCCATACCCTAATCCCTACCCGAAACCCTCCCAGAACCCGTACCCTAAGCCGTACCCTAACCCTCACCCTAACCCTAACCCTAACCCTAAGCTACCCTTGACTGCTTCTGCCTCCAATAGATTTCCTAAACACTAGTGTTTTAAGGAACAGTTTAAAAAGAGAATCATATTGTGATTTCTTGATAATGGGTGTGTTCCTTATCTTCTCCTAGTGTCTAAACCCTTCTCCATGGCTGGACCCCCAAATAATATTCCTTTACGTGCTAAGGGGTATCTAGAGAGTGGGATAGGTTTAATAACTACCCTCACCCTAAAGCGTACCCTAACCCTAACCCCTACCCTAACACTAACGCGTACCCTAATCCTAACCCGTACCCTAAACCGAGCCCTAACCCTAACACTAACCCTAACTCTAACCCTAACCCATACCCTACGGCCTACCCGAACCCCTCCCCGAACCCGTACCCTAAGCCGTACCCTAACCCTCACCCTAACCCTAACCCTAACCCTAAGCTACCCTTGACGGCTTCTGACTCCAATAGATTTCCTAAGCACTAGTGTTTTAAGGAACAGTTTAAAAAGAGAATCACATTGTGATTTCTTGATAATGGGTGTGTTCCTTATCTTCTCCTCGTGTCTAAACTGTTCTCCATGGCTGGACCCCCAAATAATATTACTTTACGTGCTAAGGGGTATCTAGAGAGTGTGATAGGTTTAATAACTACCCCCACCCTAACGCGTACCCTAACCATAACCCCTACCCTAACCCTAACGCGTACCCTAATCCTAACCCGTAACCTAAACCGAGCCCTAACCCTAACACTAACCCTAACCCTAACCCTAACCCATACCCTACGCCCTACCCGAACCCCTCCCCGAACCCGTACCCTAAGCCATACCCTAACCCTCACCCTAACCCTAACCCTAACCCTAAGCTACCCTTGACTGCTTCTGCCTCCAATAGATTTCCTAAGCACTAGTGTTTTAAGGAACAGGTTAAAAAGAGAATCCTAATGTGATTTCTTGATAATGGGTGTGTTCCTTATCTTCTCCTAGTGTCTAAACTCTTCTCCATGGCTGGACCCCCAAATAATATTCCATTACGTACTAAGGGGTATCTAGAGAGTGGGATAGGTTTAATAACTAACCTCACCCTCTCACGTACCCTAACCGTAACACCTACCCTAACACTAACGCGTACCCTAATCCTAACCCGTACCCTAAACCGAGCCCTAACCCTAACACTAACCCTAACCCTAACCCTAACCCATACCCTACGCCCTACCCGAACCCCTCCGAGAACCCGTACCCTAAGCCGTACCCTAACCCTCACCCTAACCCTAACCCTAACCCTAAGCTACCCTTGACGGCTTGTGCCGCCAATAGATTTCCTAAGCATTAGTGTTTTAAGGAACAGTTTAAAAAGAGAATCCTAATGTGATTTCGTGATAATGGGTGTGTTCCTTATCTTCCCCTCGTGTCCAAACTCTTCTCCATGGCTGAACCCCCAAATAATATTCCTTTATGTGCTAAGGGGTATCTAGAGAGTGGGATAGGTTTAATAACTACCCCCACCCTAACGCGTACCCTAACCCTAACCCCTACCCTAACCCTAACGCGTACCCTAATACTAACCCGTACCCTAAACCGAGCCCTAACCCTAACACTAACCCTAACCCTAACCCTAACCCATACCCTACGCCCTACCCGAACCCCTCCCCGAACCCGTACCCTAAGCCATACCCTAACCCTCACCCTAACCCTAACCCTAACCCTAAGCTACCCTTGACTGCTTCTGCCTCCAATAGATTTCCTAAGCACTAGTGTTTTAAGGAACAGGTTAAAAAGAGAATCCTAATGTGATTTCGTGATAATGGGTGTGTTCCTTATCTTTTCCTAGTGTCTAAACTCTTCTCCATGGCTGGACCCCCAATAATATTCCTGTACGTGCTAAGGGGTATCTAGAGAGTGGGATAGGTTTAATAACTAACCTCACCCTAACGCGTACACTAACCCTAACCCCTACCCTAACCCTAACGCGTACCCTAATCCTAACCTGTACCCTAAACCGAGCCCTAACCCTAACACTAGCCCTAACCCTAACCCTAACCCATACCCTACGCCCTACCCGAACCCCTCCCCGAACCCGTACCCTAAGCCGTACCCTAACCCTCACCCTAACCCTAACCCTAACCCTAAGCTACCCTTGACGGCTTCTGCCTCCAATAGATTTCCTAAGCACTAGTGTTTTAAGGAACATGTTAAAAAGAGAATCCTAATGTGATTTCTTGATAATGGGTGTGTTCCTTATCTTCTCCTCGTGTCTAAACTCTTCTCCATGGCTGGAACCCCAAATAATATTCCTTTATGTGCTAAGGGGTATCTAGAGAGTGTGATAGGTTTAATAACTACCCTCACCCTAACGCGTACCCTAACCCTAACCCCTACCCTAACCCTAGCACTTACCCTAATCCTAACCTGTACCCTAAACCGAGCCCTAACCCTAACACTAATTCTAACCCTAACCCAAACCCATACCCTACGCCCTACCCGAACCCCTCCCTGAACCCGTACCCTAAACCGTACCCTAACCCTCACCCTAACCCTAACCCTAACCCTAAGCTACCCTTGACGGCTTCTGCCTCCAATAGACTTCCTAAGCACTAGTGTTTTAAGGAACAGGTTAAAAAGAGAATCCTAATGTGATTTCGTGATAATGGGTGTGTTCCTTATCTTTTCCTAGTGTCTAAACTCTTCTCCATGGCTGGACCCCCAATAATATTCCTGTACGTGCTAAGGGGTATCTAGAGAGTGGGATAGGTTTAATAACTAACCTCACCCTAACGCGTACACTAACCCTAACCCCTACCCTAACCCTAACGCGTACCCTAATCCTAACCTGTACCCTAAACCGAGCCCTAACCCTAACACTAGCCCTAACCCTAACCCTAACCCATACCCTACGCCCTACCCGAACCCCTCCCCGAACCCGTACCCTAAGCCGTACCCTAACCCTCACCCTAACCCTAACCCTAACCCTAAGCTACCCTTGACGGCTTCTGCCTCCAATAGATTTCCTAAGCACTAGTGTTTTAAGGAACATGTTAAAAAGAGAATCCTAATGTGATTTCTTGATAATGGGTGTGTTCCTTATCTTCTCCTCGTGTCTAAACTCTTCTCCATGGCTGGAACCCCAAATAATATTCCTTTATGTGCTAAGGGGTATCTAGAGAGTGTGATAGGTTTAATAACTACCCTCACCCTAACGCGTACCCTAACCCTAACCCCTACCCTAACCCTAGCACTTACCCTAATCCTAACCTGTACCCTAAACCGAGCCCTAACCCTAACACTAATTCTAACCCTAACCCAAACCCATACCCTACGCCCTACCCGAACCCCTCCCTGAACCCGTACCCTAAACCGTACCCTAACCCTCACCCTAACCCTAACCCTAACCCTAAGCTACCCTTGACGGCTTCTGCCTCCAATAGACTTCCTAAGCACTAGTGTTTTAAGGAACAGGTTAAAAAGAGAATCCTAATGTGATTTCTTGATAATGGGTGTGTTCCTTATCTTCTCCTCGTATCTAAACTCTTCTCCATGGCTGGACCCCCAAATAATATTCCTTTACGTGCTAAGGGGTATCTAGAGAGTGGGATAGGTTTAATAACTACCCTCACCCTAACGCGTACACTAACCGTAAACCCTACCCTAACCCTAACGCATACCCTAATCCTAACCTTTACCCTAAACCGAGACCTAACCCTAACACTAGCCCTAACACTAACCCATACCCTACGCCCTACCCGAACACCTCCCCGAACCCGTAACCTAAGCCGTACCCTAACCCTCACCCTAACCCTAACCCTAACCCTAAGCTACCCTTGACTGCTTCTGCCTCCAATAGATTTCCTAAGCACTAGTGTTTTAAGGAACATGTTAAAAAGAGAATCCTAATGTGATTTCGTGATAATGGGTGTGTTCCTTATCTTCTCCTAGTGTCTAAACTCTTCTCCATGTCTGGACCCCCAAATAATATTCCTTTACGTGCTAAGGGGTATCTAGAGAGTGTGATAGGTTTAATAACTACCCCCACCCTAACGCGTACCCTAACCCTAACCCCTACCCTAACCCTAACGCGTACCCTAATCCTAATCCGTACCCTAAACCGAGCCCTAACCCTAACACTAACCCTAACCCTAACCCTAACCCATACCCTACGCCCTACCCGAACCCCTCCCCGAACCCGTACCCTAAGCCATACCCTAACCCTCACCCTAACCCTAACCCTAACCCTAAGCTACCCTTGAGTGCTTCTGCCTCCAATAGATTTCCTAAGCACTAGTGTTTTAAGGAACAGGTTAAAAAGAGAATCCTAATGTGATTTCGTGATAATGGGTGTGTTCCTTATCTTTTCCTAGTGTCTAAACTCTTCTCCATGGCTGGACCCCCAATAATATTCCTGTACGTGCTAAGGGGTATCTAGAGAGTGGGATAGGTTTAATAACTAACCTCACCCTAACGCGTACACTAACCCTAACCCCTACCCTAACCCTAACGCGTACCCTAATCCTAACCTGTACCCTAAACCGAGCCCTAACCCTAACACTAGCCCTAACCCTAACCCTAACCCATACCCTACGCCCTACCCGAACCCCTCCCCGAACCCGTACCCTAAGCCGTACCCTAACCCTCACCCTAACCCTAACCCTAACCCTAAGCTACCCTTGACGGCTTCTGCCTCCAATAGATTTCCTAAGCACTAGTGTTTTAAGGAACATGTTAAAAAGAGAATCCTAATGTGATTTCTTGATAATGGGTGTGTTCCTTATCTTCTCCTCGTGTCTAAACTCTTCTCCATGGCTGGACCCCCAAATAATATTCCTTTATGTGCTAAGGGGTATCTAGAGAGTGAGATAGGTTTAATAACTACCCTCACCCTAACGCGTACCCTAACCCTAACCCCTACCCTAACCCTAGCACTTACCCTAAACCTAACCCGTACCCTAATCCGAGCCCTAACCCTAACACTAACTCTAACCCTAACCCAAACCCATACCCTACGCCCTACCCGAACCCCTCCCTGAACCCGTACCCTAAACCGTACCCTAACCCTCACCCTAACCCTAACCGTAACCCTAAGCTACACTTGACGGCTTCTGCCTCCAATAGATTTCCTAAGCACTAGTGTTTTAAGGAACAGGTTAAAAAGAGAATCCTAATGTGATTTCTTGATAATGGGTGTGTTCCTTATCTTCTCCTCGTATCTAAACTCTTCTCCATGGCTGGACCCCCAAATAATATTCCTTTACGTGCTAAGGGGTATCTAGAGAGTGGGATAGGTTTAATAACTACCCTCACCCTAACGCGTACACTAACCGTAAACCCTACCCAAACCCTAACGCATACCCTAATCCTAACCTTTACCCTAAACCGAGACCTAACCCTATCACTAGCCCTAACCCTAACCCATACCCTACGCCCTACCCAAACACCTCCCCGAACCCGTAACCTAAGCCGTACCCTAACCCTCACCCTAACCCTAACCCTAACCCTAAGCTACCCTTGACTGCTTCTCCCTCCAATAGATTTCCTAAGCACTAGTGTTTTAAGGAACAGGTTAAAAAGAGAATCCTAATGTGATTTCGTGATAATGGGTGTGTTCCTTATCTTCTCCTAGTGTCTAAACTCTTCTCCATGGCTGGACCCCCAATAATATTCCAGTACGTGCTAAGGGGTATCTAGAGAGTGGGATAGGTTTAATAACTACCCTCACCATAACGCGTACACTAACCCTAACCCCTACCCTAACCCTAACGCGTACCCTAATCCTAACCTGTACCCTAAACCGAGCCCTAACCCTAACACTAGCCCTAACCCTAACCCTAACCCATACCCTACGCCCTACCCGAACCCCTCCCCGAACCCGTACCCTAAGCCGTACCCTAACCCTCACCCTAACCCTAACCCTAACCCTAAGCTACCCTTGATGGCTTCTGCCTCCAATAGATTTCCTAAGCACTAGTGTTTTAAGGAACATGTTAAAAAGAGAATCCTAATGTGATTTCTTGAAAATGGGTGTGTTCCTTATCTTCTCCTCGTGTCTAAACTCTTCTCCATGGCTGGACCCCCAAATAATATTCCTTTCTGTGCTAAGGGGTATCTAGAGAGTGTGATAGGTTTAATAACTACCCTCACCCTAACGCGTACCCTAACCCTAACCCCTACCCTAACCCTAGCGCGTACCCTAATCCTAGCCCGTACCCTAAACCGAGCCCTAACCCTAACCCTAACTCTAACCCTAACCCTAACCAATACCCTACGCCCTACCCGAACCCCTCCCTGAACCCGTACCCTAAACCGTACCCCAACCCTCACCCTAACCCTAACCCTAACCCTAAGCTACCCTTCATGGCTTCTGCCTCCAATAGATTTCCTAAGCACTAGTGTTTTAAGGAACAGGTTAAAAAGAGAATCCTAATGTGATTTCTTGATAATGGGTGTGTTCCTTATCTTCTCCTCGTGTCTAAACTCTTCTCCATGGCTGGACCCCCAAATAATATTCCTTTACGTGCTAAGGGGTATCTAGAGAGTGTGATAGGTTTAATAACTACCCTCACCCTAACGCGTACCCTAACCCTAACCGCTACCCTAACCCTAACGAGTACCCTAATCCTAACCCGTACCCTAAACCGAGCCCTAACCCTAACACTAACCCTAACCCTAACCCTAACCCATACCCTAATCCCTACACGAAACCCTCCCCGAACCCGTACCCTAAGCCGTACCCTAACCCTCACCCTAACCGTAACCCTAACCCTAAGCTACCCTTGACTGCTTCTGCCTCCAATAGATTTCCTAACCACTAGTGTTTTAAGGAACAGTTTAAAAAGAGAATCATATTGTGATTTCTTGATAATGGGTGTGTTCCTTATCTTCTCCTAGTGTCTAAACCCTTCTCCATGGCTGGACCCCCAAATAATATTCCTTTACGTGCTAAGGGGTATCTAGAGAGTGGGATAGGTTTAATAACTACCCTCACCCTAAAGCGTACCCTAACCCTAACCCCTACCCTAACACTAACGCGTACCCTAATCCTAACCCGTACCCTAAACTGAGCCCTAACCCTAACACTAACCCTAAACCTAACTCTAACCCATACCCTACGCCCTACCCGAATCCCTCCCCGAACCCGTACCCTAAGCCGTACCCTAACCCTCACCCTAACCCTAACCCTAACCCTAGGCTACCCTTGACGGCTTCTGCCTCCAATAGATTTCCTAAGCACTAGTGATTTAAGGAACAGGTTTAAAGGAGAATCCTAATGTGATTTCTTGATAATGGGTGTGTTCCTTATCTTCTCCTCGTGTCTAAACTCTTCTCCATGGCTGGAGCTCCAAATAATATTCATTTACGTGCTAAGGGGTATCTAGAGAGTGGGATAGGTTTAATAACTACCCTCACCCTAACGCGTACCCTAACCCTAACCCCTACCCGAACCCTAACGCGTACCCTAATCCTAACCCGTACCCTAAACCGAGCCCTAACCCTAACACTAGCCCTAACCCTAACTCTAACCCATACCCTACGCCCTACCCGAACCCCTCCCCGAACCCGTACCCTAAGCCGTACCCTAACCCTCACCCTAACCCTAACCCTAACCCTAAGCTACCCTTGACTGCTTCTGCCTCCAATAGATTTCCTAAGCACTAGTGTTTTACGGAACAGTTTAAAAAGAGAATCATATTGTGATTTCTTGATAATGGGTGTGTTCCTTATCTTCTCCTAGTGTCTAAATTCTTCTCCATGGCTGGACCCCCAAATAATATTCCTTTACGTGCTAAGGGGTATCTAGAGAGTGGGATAGGTTTAATAACTACCCCCACCCTAACGCGTACCCTAACCCTAACCCCTACCCTAACCCTAACGCGTACCCTAATCCTAACCTGTACCCTAAACCGAGCCCTAACCCTAACACTAGCCCTAACCCTAACCCTAACCCATACCCTACGCCCTACCCGAACCCCTCCCCGAACACGTACCCTAAGCCGTACCCTAACCCTCACCCTAACCCTAACCCTAACCCTAAGCTACCCTTGACGGCTTCTGCCTCCAATAGATTTCCTAAGCACTAGTGTTTTAAGGAACAGGTTAAAAAGAGAATCCTAATGTGATTTCTTGATAATGGGTGTGTTCCTTATCTTCTCCTCGTATCTAAACTCTTCTCCATGGCTGGACCCCCAAATAATATTCCTTTACGTGCTAAGGGGTATCTAGAGAGTGGGATAGGTTTAATAACTACCCTCACCCTAACGCGTACACTAACCGTAAACGCTACCCAAACCCTAACGCATACCCTAATCCTAACCTTTACCCTAAACCGAGACCTAACCCTAACACTAGCCCTAACCCTAACCCATACCCTACGCCCTACCCGAACACCTCCCCGAACTCGTAACCTAAGCCGTACCCTAACCCTCACCCTAACCCTAACCCTAACCCTAAGCTACCCTTGACTGCTTCTGCCTCCAATAGATTTCCTAAGCACTAGTGTTTTAAGGAACAGGTTAAAAAGAGAATCCTAATGTGATTTCGTGATAATGGGTGTGTTCCTTATCTTCTCCTAGTGTCTAAACTCTTCTCCATGGCTGGACCCCCAATAATATTCCTGTACGTGCTAAGGGGTATCTAGAGAGTGGGATAGGTTTAATAACTACCCTCACCATAACGCGTACACTAACCCTAACCCCTACCCTAACCCTAACGCGTGCCCTAATCCTAACCTGTACCCTAAACCGAGCCCTAACCCTAACACTAGCCCTAACCCTAACCCTAACCCATACCCTACGCCCTACCCGAACCCCTCCCCGAACCCGTACCCTAGGCCGTACCCTAACCCTCACCCTAACCCTAACCCTAACCCTAAGCTACCCTTGATGGCTTCTGCCTCCAATAGATTTCCTAAGCACTAGTGTTTTAAGGAACATGTTAAAAAGAGAATCCTAATGTGATTTCTTGAAAATGGGTGTGTTCCTTATCTTCTCCTCGTGTCTAAACTCTTCTCCATGGCTGGACCCCCAAATAATATTCCTTTCTTTGCTAAGGGGTATCTAGAGAGTGTGATAGGTTTAATAACTACCCTCACCCTAACGCGTACCCTAACCCTAACCCCTACCCTAACCCTAGTGCGTACCCTAATCCTAGCCCGTACCCTAAACCGAGCCCTAACCCTAACCCTAACTCTAACCCTAACCCTAACCAATACCCTACGCCCTACCCGAACCCCTCCCTGAACCCGTACCCTAAACCGTACCCTAACCCTCACCCTAACCCTAACCCTAACCCTAAGCTACCCTTCACGGCTTCTGCCTCCAATAGATTTCCTAAGCACTAGTGTTTTAAGGAACAGGTTAAAAAGAGAATCCTAATGTGATTTCTTGATAATGGGTGTGTTCCTTATCTTCTCCTCGTATCTAAACTCTTCTCCATGCCTGGACCCCCAAATAATATTCCTTTACGTGCTAAGGGGTATCTAGAGAGTGGGATAGGTTTAATAACTACCCTCACCCTAAAGCGTACCCTAACCCTAACCCCTACCCTAACACTAACGCGTACCCTAATCCTAACCCGTACCCTAAACTGAGCCCTAACCCTAACACTAACCCTAAACCTAACTCTAACCCATACCCTACGCCCTACCCGAATCCCTCCCCGAACCCGTACCCTAAGCCGTACCCTAACCCTCACCCTAACCCTAACCCTAACCCTAGGCTACCCTTGACGGCTTCTGCCTCCAATAGATTTCCTAAGCACTAATGATTTAAGGAACAGGTTTAAAGGAGAATCCTAATGTGATTTCTTGATAATGGGTGTGTTCCTTATCTTCTCCTCGTGTCTAAACTCTTCTCCATGGCTGGACCCCCAAATAATATTCATTTACGTGCTAAGGGGTATCTAGAGAGTGGGATAGGTTTAATAACTACCCTCACCCTAACGCGTACCCTAACCCTAACCCCTACCCGAACCCTAACGCGTACCCTAATCCTAACCCGTACCCTAAACCGAGCCCTAACCCTAACACTAGCCCTAACCCTAACTCTAACCCATACCCTACGCCCTACCCGAACCCCTCCCCGAACCCATACCCTAAGCCGTACCCTAACCCTCACCCTAACCCTAACCCTAACCCTAAGCTACCCTTGACTGCTTCTGCCTCCAATAGATTTCCTAACCACTAGTGTTTTACGGAACAGTTTAAAAAGAGAATCATATTGTGATTTCTTGATAATGGGTGTGTTCCTTATCTTCTCCTAGTGTCTAAATTCTTCTCCATGGCTGGACCCCCAAATAATATTCCTTTACGTGCTAAGGGGTATCTAGAGAGTGTGATAGGTTTAATAACTACCCTCACCCTAACGCGTACCCTAACCCTAACCGCTACCCTAACCCTAACGAGTACCCTAATCCTAACCCGCACCCTAAACCGAGCCCTAACCCTAACACGAACCCTAACCGTAACCCTAACCCATACCCTAATCCCTACCCGAAACCCTCCCAGAACCCGTACCCTAAGCCGTACCCTAACCCTCACCCTAACCCTAACCCTAACCCTAAGCTACCCTTGACTGCTTCTGCCTCCAATAGATTTCCTAAACACTAGTGTTTTTAGGAACAGTTTAAAAAGAGAATCATATTGTGATTTCTTGATAATGGGTGTGTTCCTTATCTTCTCCTAGTGTCTAAACTCTTCTCCATGGCTGGACCCCCAAATAATATTCCGTTACGTACTAAGGGGTATCTAGAGAGTGGGATAGGTTTAATAACTAACCTCACCCTCTCACGTACCCTAACCGTAACACCTACCCTAACACTAACGCGTACCCTAATCCTAACCCGTACCCTAAACCGAGCCCTAACACTAACACTAACCCTAACCCTAACCCTAACCCATACCCTACGCCCTACCCGAACCCCTCCGAGAACCCGTACCCTAAGCCGTACCCTAACCCTCACCCTAACCCTATCCCTAACCCTAAGCTACCCTTGACGGCTTGTGCCGCCAATAGATTTCCTAAGCATTAGTGTTTTAAGGAACAGTTTAAAAAGAGAATCCTAATGTGATTTCGTGATAATGGGTGTGTTCCTTATCTTCCCCTCGTGTCCAAACTCTTCTCCATGGCTGAACCCCCAAATAATATTCCTTTATGTGTTAAGGGGTATCTAGAGAGTGTGATAGGTTTAATAACTACCCTCACCCTAACGCGTACCCTAACCCTAACCCCTACCCTAACCCTAGCGCGTACCCTAATCCTAACCCGTACCCTAAACCGAGCCCTAACCCTAACACTATCCCTAACCCTAACCCTAACCCATACCCTACGCCCTACCCGAAACCCTCCCCGAACCCGTACCCTAAGCCGTACCCTAACCCTCACCCTAACCCTAACCCTAACCCTAAGCTACCCTTGACTTCTTCTGCCTCCAATAGATTTCCTAAGCACTAGTGTTTTAAGGAACAGGTTAAAAAGAGAATCCTAATGTGATTTCGTGATAATGGGTGTGTTCCTTATCTTCTCCTAGTGTCTAAACTCTTCTCCATGGCTGGAGCTCCAAATAATATTCCTTTACGTGCTAAGGGGTATCTAGAGAGTGTGATAGGTTTAATAACTACCCTCATCGTAACGCGTACCCTAACCCTAACCGCTACCCTAACACTAACGAGTACCCTAATCCTAACCCGTACCCTAAAACCGAGCCCTAACCCTAACACTAACCCTAACCCTAACCCTAACCCATACCCTACGCCCTACCCGAAACCCTCCCCGAACCCGTACCCTAAGCCGTACCCTAAACCTCACCCTAACCCTAACCCTAACCCTAAGCTACCCTTGACTGCTTCTGCCTCCAATAGATTTCCTAACCACTAGTGTTTTAAGGAACAGTTTAAAAAGAGAATCATATTGTGATTTCTTGATAATGGGTGTGTTCCTTATCTTCTCCTAATGTCTAAATCCTTCTCCATGGCTGGACCCCCAAATAATATTCCTTTACGTGCTAAGGGGTATCTAGAGAGTGGCATAGGTTTAATAACTACACTCACCCTAAAGCGTATCCTAACCCTAACCCCTACCCTAACCCTAACGCGTACCCTAATCCTAAACTTTACCCTAAACAGAGACCTAACCCTAACACTAGCCCTAACCCTAACCCATACCCTACGCCCTACCCGAACACCTCCCCGAAACCGTACCCTAAGCCGTACCCTAACCCTCACCCTAACCCTAACCCTAACCCTAAGCTACCCTTGACGGCTTCTGCCTCCAATAGATTTCCTAAGCACTAGTGTTTTAAGGAACATGTTAAAAAGAGAATCCTAATGTGATTTCGTGATAATGGGTGTGTTCCTTATCTTCTCCTAGTGTCTAAACTCTTCTCCATGTCTGGACCCCCAAATAATATTCCTTTACGTGCTAAGGGGTATCTAGAGAGTGTGATAGGTTTAATAACTACCCCCTCCCTAACGCGTACCCTAACCCTAACCCCTACCCTAACCCTAACGCGTACCCTAATCCTAACCCGTACCCTAAACCGAGCCCTAACCCTAACACTAACCCTAACCCTAACCCTAACCCATACCCTACGCCCTACCCGAACCCCTCCCCGAACCCGTACCCTAAGCCATACCCTAACCCTCACCCTAACCCTAACCCTAACCCTAAGCTACCCTTGACTGCTTCTGCCTCCAATAGATTTCCTAAGCACTAGTGTTTTAAGGAACAGGTTAAAAAGAGAATCCTAATGTGATTTCGTGATAATGGGTGTGTTCCTTATCTTCTCCTCGTGTCTAAACTCTTCTCCATGGCTGGACCCCCAAATAATATTCCTTTATGTGCTAAGGGGTATCTAGAGAGTGTGATAGGTTTAATAACTACCCTCACCCTAACGCGTACCCTAACCCTAACCCCTACCCTAACCCTAGCACTTACCCTAATCCTAACCCGTACCCTAAACCGAGCCCTAACCCTAACACTAACTCTAACCCTAACCCAAACCCATACCCTACGCCCTACCCGAACCCCTCCCTGAACCCGTACCCTAAACCGTACCCTAACCCTCACCCTAACCCTAACCCTAACCCTAAGCTACCCTTGACGGCTTCTGCCTCCAATAGATTTCCTAAGCACTAGTGTTTTAAGGAACAGGTTAAAAAGAGAATCCTAATGTGATTTCTTGATAATGGGTGTGTTCCTTATTTTCTCCTCGTATCTAAACTCTTCTCCATGGCTGGACCCCCAAATAATATTCCTTTACGTGCTAAGGGGTATCTAGAGAGTGGGATAGGTTTAATAACTACCCTCACCCTAACGCGTACACTAACCGTAAACCCTACCCTAACCCTAACGCATACCCTAATCCTAACCTTTACCCTAAACCGAGACCTAACCCTAACACTAGCCCTAACCCTAACCCATACCCTATGCCCTACCCGAACACCTCCCCGAACCCGTAACCTAAGCCGTACCCTAACCCTCACCCTAACCCTAACCCTAACCCTAAGCTACCCTTGACTGCTTCTCCCTCCAATAGATTTCCTAAGCACTAGTGTTTTAAGGAACAGGTTAAAAAGAGAATCCTAATGTGATTTCGTGATAATGGGTGTGTTCCTTATCTTCTCCTAGTGTCTAAACTCTTCTCCATGGCTGGACCCCCAATAATATTCCTGTACGTGCTAAGGGGTATCTAGAGAGTGGGATAGGTTTAATAACTACCCTCACCATAATGCGTACACTAACCCTAACCCCTACCCTAACACTAACGCGTACCCTAATCCTAACCTGTACCCTAAACCGAGCCCTAACCCTAACACTAGCCCTAACCCTAACCCTAACCCATACCCTACGCCCTACCCGAACCCCTCCCCGCACCCGTACCCTAAGCCGTACCCTAACGCTCACCCTAACCCTAACCCTAACCCTAAGCTACCCTTGACTTCTTCTGCCTCCAATAGATTTCCTAAGCACTAGTGTTTTAAGGAACAGGTTAAAAAGAGAATCCTAATGTGATTTCGTGATAATGGGTGTGTTCCTTATCTTTTCCTAGTGTCTAAACTCTTCTCCATGGCTGGACCCCCAATAATATTCCTGTACGTGCTAAGGGGTATCTAGAGGGTGGGATAGGTTTAATAACTAACCTCACCCTAACGCGTACACTAACCCTAACCCCTACCCTAACCCTAACGCGTACCCTAATCCTAACCTGTACCCTAAACCGAGCCCTAACCGTAACACTAGCCCTAACCCTAACCCTAACCCATACCCTACGCCCTACCCGAACCCCTCCCCGAACCCGTACCCTAAGCCGTACCCTAACCCTCACCCTAACCCTAACCCTAACCCTAAGCTACCCTTGACGGCTTCTGCCTCCAATAGATTTCCTAAGCACTAGTGTTTTAAGGAACATGTTAAAAAGAGAATCCTAATGTGATTTCTTGATAATGGGTGTGTTCCTTATGTTCTCCTCGTGTCTAAACTCTTCTCCATGGCTGGACCCCCAAATAATATTCCTTTATGTGCTAAGGGGTATCTAGAGAGTGAGATAGGTTTAATAACTACCCTCACCCTAACGCGTACCCTAACCCTAACCCCTACCCTAACCCTAGCACTTACCCTAATCCTAACCCGTACCCTAATCCGAGCCCTAACCCTAACACTAACTCTAACCCTAACCCAAACCCATACCCTACGCCCTACCCGAACCCCTCCCTGAACCCGTACCCTAAACCGTACCCTAACCCTCACCCTAACCCTAACCCTAACCCTAAGCTACACTTGACGGCTTCTGCCTCCGATAGATTTCCTAAGCACTAGTGTTTTAAGGAACAGGTTAAAAAGAGAATCCTAATGTGATTTCTTGATAATGGGTGTGTTCCTTATCTTCTCCTCGTGTCTAAACTCTTCTCCATGGCTGGACCCCCAAATAATATTCCTTTACGTGCTAAGGGGTATCTAGAGAGTGTGATAGGTTTAATAACTACCCTCACCCTAACGCGTACCCTAACCCTAACCGCTACCCTAACCCTAACGAGTACCCTAATCCTAACCCGTACCCTAAACCGAGCCCTAACCCTAACACTAACCCTAACCCTAACCCTAACCCATACCCTAATCCCTACCCGAAACCCTCCCCGAACCCGTACCCTAAGCCGTACCCTAACCCTCACCCTAACCGTAACCCTAACCCTAAGCTACCCTTGACTGCTTCTGCCTCCAATAGATTTCCTAACCACTAGTGTTTTAAGGAACAGTTTAAAAAGAGAATCATATTGTGATTTCTTGATAATGGGTGTGTTCCTTATCTTCTCCTAGTGTCTAAACCCTTCTCCATGGCTGGACCCCCAAATAATATTCCTTTACGTGCTAAGGGGTATCTAGAGAGTGGGATAGGTTTAATAACTACCCTCACCCTAACGCGTACCCTAACCCTAACCCCTACCCTAACACTAACGCGTACCCTAATCCTAACCCGTACCCTAAACTGAGCCCTAACCCTAACACTAACCCTAAACCTAACTCTAACCCATACCCTACGCCCTACCCGAATCCCTCCCCGAACCCGTACCCTAAGCCGTACCCTAACCCTCACCCTAACCCTAACCCTAACCCTAGGCTACCCTTGACGGCTTCTGCCTCCAATAGATTTCCTAAGCACTAGTGATTTAAGGAACAGGTTTAAAGGAGAATCCTAATGTGATTTCTTGATAATGGGTGTGTTCCTTATCTTCTCCTCGTGTCTAAACTCTTCTCCATGGCTGGACCCCCAAATAATATTCATTTACGTGCTAAGGGGTATCTAGAGAGTGGGATAGGTTTAATAACTACCCTCACCCTAACGCGTACCCTAACCCTAACCCCTACCCGAACCCTAACGCGTACCCTAATCCTAACCCGTACCCTAAACCGAGCCCTAACCCTAACACTAGCCCTAACCCTAACTCTAACCCATACCCTACACCCTACCCGAACCCCTCCCCGAACCTGTACCCTAAGCCGTACCCTAACCCTCACCCTAACCCTAACCCTAACCCTAAGCTACCCTTGACTGCTTCTGCCTCCAATAGATTTCCTAAGCACTAGTGTTTTACGGAACAGTTTAAAAAGAGAATCATATTGTGATTTCTTGATAATGGGTGTGTTCCTTATCTTCTCCTAGTGTCTAAATTCTTCTCCATGGCTGGACCCCCAAATAATATTCCTTTACGTGCTAAGGGGTATCTAGAGAGTGGGATAGGTTTAATAACTACCCCCACCCTAACGCGTACCCTAACCCTAACCCCTACCCTAACCCTAACGGGTACACTAATCCTAACCTGTACCCTAAACCGAGCCCTAACCCTAACACTAGCCCTAACCCTAACCCTAACCCATACCCTACGCCCTACCCGAACCCCTCCCCGAACCCGTACCCTAAGCCGTACCCTAACCCTCACCCTAACCCTAACCCTAACCCTAAGCTACCCTTGACGGCTTCTGCCTCCAATAGATTTCCTAAGCACTAGTGTTTTAAGGAACAGGTTAAAAAGAGAATCCTAATGTGATTTCTTGATAATGGGTGTGTTCCTTATCTTCTCCTCGTATCTAAACTCTTCTCCATGGCTGGACCCCCAAATAATATTCCTTTACGTGCTAAGGGGTATCTAGAGAGTGGGATAGGTATAATAACTACCCTCACCCTAACGCGTACACTAACCGTAAACCCTACCCAAACCCTAACGCATACCCTAATCCTAACCTTTACCCTAAACCGAGACCTAACCCTAACACTAGCCCTAACCCTAACCCATACCCTACGCCCTACCCGAACACCTCCCCGAACCCGTACCCTAAGCCGTACCCTAACCCTCACCCTAACCCTAACCCTAACCCTAGGCTACCCTTGACGGCTTCTGCCTCCAATAGATTTCCTAAGCACTAGTGATTTAAGGAACAGGTTTAAAGGAGAATCCTAATGTGATTTCTTGATAATGGGTGTGTTCCTTATCTTCTCCTCGTGTCTAAACTCTTCTCCATGGCTGGACCCCCAAATAATATTCATTTACGTGCTAAGGGGTATCTAGAGAGTGGGATAGGTTTAATAACTACCCTCACCCTAACGCGTACCCTAACCCTAACCCCTACCCGAACCCTAACGCGTACCCTAACCCTAACCCCTACCCTAACCCTAGCGCGTACCCTAATCCTAGCCCGTACCCTAAACCGAGCCCTAACCCTAACCCTAACTCTAACCCTAACCCTAACCAATACCCTACGCCCTACCCGAACCCCTCCCTGAACCCGTACCCTAAACCGTACCCTAACCCTCACCCTAACCCTAACCCTAACCCTAAGCTACCCTTCACGGCTTCTGCCTCCAATAGATTTCCTAAGCACTAGTGTTTTAAGGAACAGGTTAAAAAGAGAATCCTAATGTGATTTCTTGATAATGGGTGTGTTCCTTATCTTCTCCTCGTGTCTAAACTCTTCTCCATGGCTGGACCCCCAAATAATATTCCTTTACGTGCTAAGGGGTATCTAGAGAGTGTGATAGGTTTAATAACTACCCTCACCCTAACGCGTACCCTAACCCTAACCGCTACCCTAACCCTAACGAGTACCCTAATCCTAACCCGTACCCTAAACCGAGCCCTAACCCTAACACTAACCCTAACCCTAACCCTAACCCATACCCTAATCCCTACCCGAAACCCTCCCCGAACCCGTACCCTAAGCCGTACCCTAACCCTCACCCTAACCGTAACCCTAACCCTAAGCTACCCTTGACTGCTTCTGCCTCCAATAGATTTCCTAACCACTAGTGTTTTAAGGAACAGTTTAAAAAGAGAATCATATTGTGATTTCTTGATAATGGGTGTGTTCCTTATCTTCTCCTAGTGTCTAAACCCTTCTCCATGGCTGGACCCCCAAATAATATTCCTTTACGTGCTAAGGGGTATCTATAGAGTGGGATAGGTTTAATAACTACCCTCACCCTAAAGCGTACCCTAACCCTAACCCCTACCCTAACACTAACGCGTACCCTAATCCTAACCCGTACCCTAAACTGAGCCCTAACCCTAACACTAACCCTAAACCTAACTCTAACCGATACCCTACGCCCTACCCGAATCCCTCCCCGAACCCGTACCCTAAGCCGTACCCTAACCCTCACCCTAACCCTAACCCTAACCCTAGGCTACCCTTGACGGCTTCTGCCTCCAATAGATTTCCTAAGCACTAGTGATTTAAGGAACAGGTTTAAAGGAGAATCCTAATGTGATTTCTTGATAATGGGTGTGTTCCTTATCTTCTCCTCGTGTCTAAACTCTTCTCCATGGCTGGACGCCCAAATAATATTCATTTACGTGCTAAGGGGTATCTAGAGAGTGGGATAGGTTTAATAACTACCCTCACCCTAACGCGTACCCTAACCCTAACCCCTACCCGAACCCTAACGCGTACCCTAATCCTAACCCGTACCCTAAACCGAGCCCTAACCCTAACACTAGCCCTAACCCTAACTCTTACCCATACCCTACGCCCTACCCGAACCCCTCCCCGAACCCGTACCCTAAGCTGTACCCTAACCCTCACCCTAACCCTAACCCTAACCCTAAGCTACCCTTGACTGCTTCTGCCTCCAATAGATTTCCTAAGCACTAGTGTTTTACGGAACATTTTAAACAGAGAATCATATTGTGATTTCTTGATAATGGGTGTGTTCCTTATCTTCTCCTAGTGTCTAAATTCTTCTCCATGGCTGGACCCCCAAATAATATTCCTTTACGTGCTAAGGGGTATCTAGAGAGTGGGATAGGTTTAATAACTACCCCCACCCTAACGCGTACCCTAACCCTAACCCCTACCCTAACCCTAACGCGTACCCTAATCCTAACCTGTACCCTAAACCGAGCCCTAACCCTAACACTAGCCCTAACCCTAACCCTAACCCATACCCTACGCCCTACCCGAACACCTCCCCGAACCCGTACCCTAAGCCGTACCCTAACCCTCACCCTAACCCTAACCCTAACCCTAAGCTACCCTTGACGGCTTCTGCCTCCAATAGATTTCCTAAGCACTAGTGTTTTAAGGAACAGGTTAAAAAGAGAATCCTAATGTGATTTCTTGATAATGGGTGTGTTCCTTATCTTCTCCTCGTATCTAAACTCTTCTCCATGGCTGGATCCCCAAATAATATTCCTTTACGTGCTAAGGGGTATCTAGAGAGTGGGATAGGTTTAATAACTACCCTCACCCTAACGCGTACACTAACCGTAAACCCTACCCAAACCCTAACGCATACCCTAATCCTAACCTTTACCCTAAACCGAGACCTAACCCTAACACTAGCCCTAACCCTAACCCATACCCTACGCCCTACCCGAACACCTCCCCGAACCCGTAACCTAAGCCGTACCCTAACCCTCACCCTAACCCTAACCCTAACCCTAAGCTACCCTTGACTGCTTCTCCCTCCAATAGATTTCCTAAGCACTAGTGTTTTAAGGAACAGGTTAAAAAGAGAATCCTAATGTGATTTCGTTATAATGGGTGTGTTCCTTATCTTCTCCTAGTGTCTAAACTCTTCTCCATGGCTGGACCCCCAATAATATTCCTGTACGTGCTAAGGGGTATCTAGAGAGTGGGATAGGTTTAATAACTACCCTCACCATAACGCGTACACTAACCCTAACCCCTACCCTAACCCTAACGCGTACCCTAATCCTAACCTGTACCCTAAACCGAGCCCTAACCCTAACACTAGCCCTAACCCTAACCCTAACCCATACCCTACGCCCTACCCGAACCCCTCCCCGAACCCGTACCCTAAGCCGTACCCTAACCCTCACCCTAACCCTAACCCTAACCCTAAGCTACCCTTGATGGCTTCTGCCTCCAATAGATTTCCTAAGCACTAGTGTTTTAAGGAACATGTTAAAAAGAGAATCCTAATGTGATTTCTTGAAAATGGGTGTGTTCCTTATCTTCTCCTCGTGTCTAAACTCTTCTCCATGGCTGGACCCCCAAATAATATTCCTTTCTGTGCTAAGGGGTATCTAGAGAGTGTGATAGGTTTAATAACTACCCTCACCCTAACGCGTACCCTAACCCTAACCCCTACCCTAACCCTAGCGCGTACCCTAATCCTAGCCCGTACCCTAAACCGAGCCCTAACCCTAACCCTAACTCTAACCCTAACCCTAACCAATACCCTACGCCCTACCCGAACCCCTCCCTGAACCCGTACCCTAAACCGTACCCTAACCCTCACCCTAACCCTAACCCTAACCCTAAGCTACCCTTCACGGCTTCTGCCTCCAATAGATTTCCTAAGCACTAGTGTTTTAAGGAACAGGTTAAAAAGAGAATCCTAATGTGATTTCTTGATAATGGGTGTGTTCCTTATCTTCTCCTCGTGTCTAAACTCTTCTCCATGGCTGGACCCCCAAATAATATTCCTTTACGTGCTAAGGGGTATCTAGAGAGTGTGATAGGTTTAATAACTACCCTCACCCTAACGCGTACCCTAACCCTAACCGCTACCCTAACCCTAACCCGTACCCTAAACCGAGCCCTAACCCTAACACTAACCCTAACCCTAACCCTAACCCATACCCTAATCCCTACCCGAAACCCTCCCCGAACCCGTACCCTAAGCCGTACCCTAACACTCACCCTAACCGTAACCCTAACCCTAAGCTACCCTTGACTGCTTCTGCCTCCAATAGATTTCCTAACCACTAGTGTTTTAAGGAACAGTTTAAAAAGAGAATCATATTGTGATTTCTTGATAATGGGTGTGTTCCTTATCTTCTCCTAGTGTCTAAACCCTTCTCCATGGCTGGACCCCCAAATAATATTCCTTTAGGTGCTAAGGGGTATCTATAGAGTGGGATAGGTTTAATAACTACCCTCACCCTAAAGCGTACCCTAACCCTAACCCCTACCCTAACACTAACGCGTACCCTAATCCTAACCCGTACCCTAAACTGAGCCCTAACCCTAACACTAACCCTAAACCTAACTCTAACACATACCCTACGCCCTACCCGAATCCCTCCCCGAACCCGTACCCTAAGCCGTACCCTAACCCTCACCCTAACCCTAACCCTAACCCTAGGCTACCCTTGACGGCTTCTGCCTCCAATAGATTTCCTAAGCACTAGTGATTTAAGGAACAGGTTTAAAGGAGAATCCTAATGTGATTTCTTGATAATGGGTGTGTTCCTTATCTTCTCCTCGTGTCTAAACTCTTCTCCATGGCTGGACCCCCAAATAATATTCATTTACGTGCTAAGGGGTATCTAGAGAGTGGGATAGGTTTAATAACTACCCTCACCCTAACGCGTACCCTAACCCTAACCCCTACCCGAACCCTAACGCGTACCCTAATCCTAACCCGTACCCTAAACCGAGCCCTAACCCTAACACTAGCCCTAACCCTAACTCTAACCCATACCCTACGCCCTACCCGAACCCCTCCCCGAACCCGTACCCTAAGCCGTACCCTAACCCTCACCCTAACCCTAACCCTAACCCTAAGCTACCCTTGACTGCTTCTGCCTCCAATAGATTTCCTAAGCACTAGTGTTTTACGGAACAGTTTAAAAAGAGAATCATATTGTGATTTCTTGATAATGGGTGTGTTCCTTATCTTCTCCTAGTGTCTAAATTCTTCTCCATGGCTGGACCCCCAAATAATATTCCTTTAGGTGCTAAGGGGTATCTAGAGAGTGGGATAGGTTTAATAACTACCCCCACCCTAACGCGTACCCTAACCCTAACCCCTACTCTAACCCTAACGCGTACCCTAATCCTAACCTGTACCCTAAACCGAGCCCTAACCCTAACACTAGCCCTAACCCTAACCCTAACCCATACCCTACGCCCTACCCGAACCCCTCCCCGAACCCGTACCCTAAGCCGTACCCTAACCCTCACCCTAACCCTAACCCTAACCCTAAGCTACCCTTGACGGCTTCTGCCTCCAATAGATTTCCTAAGCACTAGTGTTTTAAGGAACAGTTTAAAAAGAGAATCCTAATGTGATTTCTTGATAATGGGTGTGTTCCTTATCTTCTCCTCGTATCTAAACTCTTCTCCATGGCTGGACCCCCAAATAATATTCCGTTACGTGCTAAGGGGTATCTAGAGAGTGGGATAGGTTTAATAACTACCCTCACCCTAACGCGTACACTAACCGTAAACCCTACCCAATCCCTAACGCATACCCTAATCCTAACCTTTACCCTAAACCGAGAACTAACCCTAACACTAGCCCTAACCCTAACCCATACCCTACGCCCTACCCGAACACCTCCCCGAACCCGTAACCTAAGCCGTACCCTAACCCTCACCCTAACCCTAACCCTAACCCTAAGCTACCCTTGACTGCTTCTCCCTCCAATAGATTTCCTAAGCACTAGTGTTTTAAGGAACAGGTTAAAAAGAGAATCCTAATGTGATTTCGTGATAATGGGTGTGTTCCTTATCTTCTCCTCGTGTCTAAACTCTTCTCCATGGCTGGACCCCCAATAATATTCCTGTACGTGCTAAGGGGTATCTAGAGAGTGGGATAGGTTTAATAACTACCCTCACCATAACGCGTACACTAACCCTAACCCCTACCCTAACCCTAACCGCTACCCTAACCCTAACCCGTACCCTAAACCGAGCCCTAACCCTAACACTAACCCTAACCCTAACCCTAACCCATACCCTAATCCCTACCCGAAACCCTCCCCGAACCCGTACCCTAAGCCGTACCCTAACACTCACCCTAACCGTAACCCTAACCCTAAGCTACCCTTGACTGCTTCTGCCTCCAATAGATTTCCTAACCACTAGTGTTTTAAGGAACAGTTTAAAAAGGGAATCATATTGTGATTTCTTGATAATGGGTGTGTTCCTTATCTTCTCCTAGTGTCTAAACCCTTCTCCATGGCTGGACCCCCAAATAATATTCCTTTAGGTGCTAAGGGGTATCTATAGAGTGGGATAGGTTTAATAACTACCCTCACCCTAAAGCGTACCCTAACCCTAACCCCTACCCTAACACTAACGCGTACCCTAATCCTAACCCGTACCCTAAACTGAGCCCTAACCCTAACACTAACCCTAAACCTAACTCTAACCCATACCCTACGCGCTACCCGAATCCCTCCCCGAACCCGTACCCTAAGCCGTACCCTAACCCTCACCCTAACCCTAACCCTAACCCTAGGCTACCCTTGACGGCTTCTGCCTCCAATAGATTTCCTAAGCACTAGTGATTTAAGGAACAGGTTTAAAGGAGAATCCTAATGTGATTTCTTGATAATGGGTGTGTTCCTTATCTTCTCCTCGTGTCTAAACTCTTCTCCATGGCTGGACCCCCAAATAATATTCATTTACGTGCTAAGGGGTATCTAGAGAGTGGGATAGGTTTAATAACTACCCTCACCCTAACGCGTACCCTAACCCTAACCCCTACCCGAACCCTAACGCGTACCCTAATCCTAACCCGTACCCTAAACCGAGCCCTAACCCTAACACTAGCCCTAACCCTAACTCTAACCCATACCCTACGCCCTACCCGAACCCCTCCCCGAACCCATACCCTAAGCCGTACCCTAACCCTCACCCTAACCCTAACCCTAACCCTAAGCTACCCTTGACTGCTTCTGCCTCCAATAGATTTCCTAAGCACTAGTGTTTTACGGAACAGTTTAAAAAGAGAATCATATTGTGATTTCTTGATAATGGGTGTGTTCCTTATCTTCTCCTAGTGTCTAAATTCTTCTCCATGGCTGGACCCCCAAATAATATTCCTTTAGGTGCTAAGGGGTATCTAGAGAGTGGGATAGGTTTAATAACTACCCCCACCCTAACGCGTACCCTAACCCTAACCCCTACCCTAACCCTAACGCGTACCCTAATCCTAACCTGTAACCTAAACCGAGCCCTAACCCTAACACTAGCCCTAACCCTAACCCTAACCCATACCCTACGCCCTACCCGAACCCCTCCCCGAACCCGTACCCTAAGCCGTACCCTAACCCTCACCCTAACCCTAACCCTAACCCTAAGCTACCCTTGACGGCTTCTGCCTCCAATAGATTTCCTAAGCACTAGTGTTTTAAGGAACAGTTTAAAAAGAGAATCCTAATGTGATTTCTTGATAATGGGTGTGTTCCTTATCTTCTCCTCGTATCTAAACTCTTCTCCATGGCTGGACCCCCAAATAATATTCCTTTACGTGCTAAGGGGTATCTAGAGAGTGGGATAGGTTTAATAACTACCCTCACCCTAACGCGTACACTAACCGTAAACCCTACCCAATCCCTAACGCATACCCTAATCCTAACCTTTACCCTAAACCGAGAACTAACCCTAACACTAGCCCTAACCCTAACCCATACCCTACGCCCTACCCGAACACCTCCCCGAACCCGTAACCTAAGCCGTACCCTAACCCTCACCCTAACCCTAACCCTAACCCTAAGCTACCCTTGACTGCTTCTCCCTCCAATAGATTTCCTAAGCACTAGTGTTTTAAGGAACAGGTTAAAAAGAGAATCCTAATGTGATTTCGTGATAATGGGTGTGTTCCTTATCTTCTCCTCGTGTCTAAACTCTTCTCCATGGCTGGACCCCCAATAATATTCCTGTACGTGCTAAGGGGTATCTAGAGAGTGGGATAGGTTTAATAACTACCCTCACCATAACGCGTACACTAACCCTAACCCCTACCCTAACCCTAACGCGTACCCTAATCCTAACCTGTACCCTAAACCGAGCCCTAACCCTAACACTAGCCCTAACCCTAACCCTAACCCATACCCTAATCCCTACCCGAAACCCTCCCCGAACCCGTACCCTAAGCCGTACCCTAACCCTCACCCTAACCGTAACCCTAACCCTAAGCTACCCTTGACTGCTTCTGCCTCCAATAGATTTCCTAACCACTAGTGTTTTAAGGAACAGTTTAAAAAGAGAATCATATTGTGATTTCTTGATAATGGGTGTGTTCCTTATATTCTCCTAGTGTCTAAACCCTTCTCCATGGCTGGACCCCCAAATAATATTCCTTTACGTGCTAAGGGGTATCTAGAGAGTGGGATAGGTTTAATAACTACCCTCACCCTAAAGCGTACCCTAACCCTAACCCCTACCCTAACACTAACGCGTACCCTAATCCTAACCCGTACCCTAAACTGAGCCCTAATCCTAACACTAACCCTAATCCTAACTCTAACCCATACCCTACGCCCTACCCGAATCCCTCCCCGAACCCGTACCCTAAGCCGTACCCTAACCCTCACCCTAACCCTAACCCTAACCCTAGGCTACCCTTGACGTCTTCTGCCTCCAATAGATTTCCTAAGCACTAGTGATTTAAGGAACAGGTTTAAAGGAGAATCCTAATGTGATTTCTTGATAATGGGTGTGTTCCTTATCTTCTCCTCGTGTCTAAACTCTTCTCCATGGCTGGACCCCCAAATAATATTCATTTACGTGCTAAGGGGTATCTAGAGAGTGGGATAGGTTTAATAACTACCCTAACCGTAACGCGTACCCTAACCCTAACCCCTACCCGAACCCTAACGCGTACCCTAATCCTAACCCGTACCCTAAACCGAGCCCTAACCCTAACACTAGCCCTAACCCTAACCCTAACCCATACCCTACGCCCTACCCGAACCCCTCCCCGAACCCGTACCCTAAGCCGTACCCTAACCCTCACCCTAACCCTAACCCTAACCCTAAGCTACCCTTGACGGCTTCTGCCTCCAATAGATTTCCTAAGCACTAGTGTTTTAAGGAACAGTTTAAAAAGAGAATCCTAATGTGATTTCTTGATAATGGGTGTGTTCCTTATCTTCTCCTCGTATCTAAACTCTTCTCCATGGCTGGACCCCCAAATAATATTCCTTTACGTGCTAAGGGGTATCTAGAGAGTGGGATAGGTTTAATAACTACCCTCACCCTAACGCGTACACTAACCGTAAACCCTACCCAATCCCTAACGCATACCCTAATCCTAACCTTTACCCTAAACCGAGAACTAACCCTAACACTAGCCCTAACCCTAACCCATACCCTACGCCCTACCCGAACACCTCCCCGAACCCGTAACCTAAGCCGTACCCTAACCCTCACCCTAACCCTAACCCTAACCCTAAGCTACCCTTGACTGCTTCTCCCTCCAATAGATTTCCTAAGCACTAGTGTTTTAAGGAACAGGTTAAAAAGAGAATCCTAATGTGATTTCGTGATAATGGGTGTGTTCCTTATCTTCTCCTCGTGTCTAAACTCTTCTCCATGGCTGGACCCCCAATAATATTCCTGTACGTGCTAAGGGGTATCTAGAGAGTGGGATAGGTTTAATAACTACCCTCACCATAACGCGTACACTAACCCTAACCCCTACCCTAACCCTAACCGCTACCCTAACCCTAACCCGTACCCTAAACCGAGCCCTAACCCTAACACTAACCCTAACCCTAACCCTAACCCATACCCTAATCCCTACCCGAAACCCTCCCCGAACCCGTACCCTAAGCCGTACCCTAACACTCACCCTAACCGTAACCCTAACCCTAAGCTACCCTTGACTGCTTCTGCCTCCAATAGATTTCCTAACCACTAGTGTTTTAAGGAACAGTTTAAAAAGAGAATCATATTGTGATTTCTTGATAATGGGTGTGTTCCTTATCTTCTCCTAGTGTCTAAACCCTTCTCCATGGCTGGACCCCCAAATAATATTCCTTTAGCTGCTAAGGGGTATCTATAGAGTGGGATAGGTTTAATAACTACCCTCACCCTAAAGCGTACCCTAACCCTAACCCCTACCCTAACACTAACGCGTACCCTAATCCTAACCCGTACCCTAAACTGAGCCCTTACCCTAACACTAACCCTAAACCTAACTCTAACCCATACCCTACGCGCTACCCGAATCCCTCCCCGAACCCGTACCCTAAGCCGTACCCTAACCCTCACCCTAACCCTAACCCTAACCCTAGGCTACCCTTGACGGCTTCTGCCTCCAATAGATTTCCTAAGCACTAGTGATTTAAGGAACAGGTTTAAAGGAGAATCCTAATGTGATTTCTTGATAATGGGTGTGTTCCTTATCTTCTCCTCGTGTCTAAACTCTTCTCCATGGCTGGACCCCCAAATAATATTCCTTTAGGTGCTAAGGGGTATCTAGAGAGTGGGATAGGTTTAATAACTACCCCCACCCTAACGCGTACCCTAACCCTAACCCCTACCCTAACCCTAACGCGTACCCTAATCCTAACCTGTACCCTAAACCGAGCCCTAACCCTAACACTAGCCCTAACCCTAACCCTAACCCATACCCTACGCCCTACCCGAACCCCTCCCCGAACCCGTACCCTAAGCCGTACCCTAACCCTCACCCTAACCCTAACCCTAACCCTAAGCTACCCTTGACGGCTTCTGCCTCCAATAGATTTCCTAAGCACTAGTGTTTTAAGGAACAGTTTAAAAATTGAATCCTAATGTGATTTCTTGATAATGGGTGTGTTCCTTATCTTCTCCTCGTATCTAAACTCTTCTCCATGGCTGGACCCCCAAATAATATTCCTTTACGTGCTAAGGGGTATCTAGAGAGTGGGATAGGTTTAATAACTACCCTCACCCTAACGCGTACACTAACCGTAAACCCTACCCAATCCCTAACGCATACCCTAATCCTAACCTTTACCCTAAACCGAGAACTAACCCTAACACTAGCCCTAACCCTAACCCATACCCTACGCCCTACCCGAACCCCTCCCCGAACCCGTACCCTAAGCCGTACCCTAACCCTCACCCTAACCCTAACCCTAACCCTAAGCTACCCTTGACTGCTTCTCCCTCCAATAGATTTCCTAAGCACTAGTGTTTTAAGGAACAGGTTAAAAAGAGAATCCTAATGTGATTTCGTGATAATGGGTGTGTTCCTTATCTTCTCCTCGTGTCTAAACTCTTCTCCATGGCTGGACCCCCAATAATATTCCTGTACGTGCTAAGGGGTATCTAGAGAGTGGGATAGGTTTAATAACTACCCTCACCATAACGCGTACACTAACCCTAACCCCTACCCTAACCCTAACGCGTACCCTAATCCTAACCTGTACCCTAAACCGAGCCCTAACCCTAACACTAGCCCTAACCCTAACCCTAACCCATACCCTAATCCCTACCCGAAACCCTCCCCGAACCCGTACCCTAAGCCGTACCCTAACCCTCACCCTAACCGTAACCCTAACCCTAAGCTACCCTTGACTGCTTCTGCCTCCAATAGATTTCCTAACCACTAGTGTTTTAAGGAACAGTTTAAAAAGAGAATCATATTGTGATTTCTTGATAATGGGTGTGTTCCTTATATTCTCCTAGTGTCTAAACCCTTCTCCATGGCTGGACCCCCAAATAATATTCCTTTACGTGCTAAGGGGTATCTAGAGAGTGGGATAGGTTTAATAACTACCCTCACCCTAAAGCGTACCCTAACCCTAACCCCTACCCTAACACTAACGCGTACCCTAATCCTAACCCGTACCCTAAACTGAGCCCTAATCCTAACACTAACCCTAATCCTAACTCTAACCCATACCCTACGCCCTACCCGAATCCCTCCCCGAACCCGTACCCTAAGCCGTACCCTAACCCTCACCCTAACCCTAACCCTAACCCTAGGCTACCCTTGACGTCTTCTGCCTCCAATAGATTTCCTAAGCACTAGTGATTTAAGGAACAGGTTTAAAGGAGAATCCTAATGTGATTTCTTGATAATGGGTGTGTTCCTTATCTTCTCCTCGTGTCTAAACTCTTCTCCATGGCTGGACCCCCAAATAATATTCATTTACGTGCTAAGGGGTATCTAGAGAGTGGGATAGGTTTAATAACTACCCTAACCGTAACGCGTACCCTAACCCTAACCCCTACCCGAACCCTAACGCGTACCCTAATCCTAACCCGTACCCTAAACCGAGCCCTAACCCTAACACTAGCCCTAACCCTAACCCTAACCCATACCCTACGCCCTACCCGAACCCCTCCCCGAACCCGTACCCTAAGCCGTACCCTAACCCTCACCCTAACCCTAACCCTAACCCTAAGCTACCCTTGACGGCTTCTGCCTCCAATAGATTTCCTAAGCACTAGTGTTTTAAGGAACAGTTTAAAAAGAGAATCCTAATGTGATTTCTTGATAATGGGTGTGTTCCTTATCTTCTCCTCGTATCTAAACTCTTCTCCATGGCTGGACCCCCAAATAATATTCCTTTACGTGCTAAGGGGTATCTAGAGAGTGGGATAGGTTTAATAACTACCCTCACCCTAACGCGTACACTAACCGTAAACCCTACCCAATCCCTAACGCATACCCTAATCCTAACCTTTACCCTAAACCGAGAACTAACCCTAACACTAGCCCTAACCCTAACCCATACCCTACGCCCTACCCGAACACCTCCCCGAACCCGTAACCTAAGCCGTACCCTAACCCTCACCCTAACCCTAACCCTAACCCTAAGCTACCCTTGACTGCTTCTCCCTCCAATAGATTTCCTAAGCACTAGTGTTTTAAGGAACAGGTTAAAAAGAGAATCCTAATGTGATTTCGTGATAATGGGTGTGTTCCTTATCTTCTCCTCGTGTCTAAACTCTTCTCCATGGCTGGACCCCCAATAATATTCCTGTACGTGCTAAGGGGTATCTAGAGAGTGGGATAGGTTTAATAACTACCCTCACCATAACGCGTACACTAACCCTAACCCCTACCCTAACCCTAACCGCTACCCTAACCCTAACCCGTACCCTAAACCGAGCCCTAACCCTAACACTAACCCTAACCCTAACCCTAACCCATACCCTAATCCCTACCCGAAACCCTCCCCGAACCCGTACCCTAAGCCGTACCCTAACACTCACCCTAACCGTAACCCTAACCCTAAGCTACCCTTGACTGCTTCTGCCTCCAATAGATTTCCTAACCACTAGTGTTTTAAGGAACAGTTTAAAAAGAGAATCATATTGTGATTTCTTGATAATGGGTGTGTTCCTTATCTTCTCCTAGTGTCTAAACCCTTCTCCATGGCTGGACCCCCAAATAATATTCCTTTAGGTGCTAAGGGGTATCTATAGAGTGGGATAGGTTTAATAACTACCCTCACCCTAAAGCGTACCCTAACCCTAACCCCTACCCTAACACTAACGCGTACCCTAATCCTAACCCGTACCCTAAACTGAGCCCTAACCCTAACACTAACCCTAAACCTAACTCTAACCCATACCCTACGCGCTACCCGAATCCCTCCCCGAACCCGTACCCTAAGCCGTACCCTAACCCTCACCCTAACCCTAACCCTAACCCTAGGCTACCCTTGACGGCTTCTGCCTCCAATAGATTTCCTAAGCACTAGTGATTTAAGGAACAGGTTTAAAGGAGAATCCTAATGTGATTTCTTGATAATGGGTGTGTTCCTTATCTTCTCCTCGTGTCTAAACTCTTCTCCATGGCTGGACCCCCAAATAATATTCATTTACGTGCTAAGGGGTATCTAGAGAGTGGGATAGGTTTAATAACTACCCTCACCCTAACGCGTAACCTAACCCTAACCCCTACCCGAACCCTAACGCGTACCCTAATCCTAACCCGTACCCTAAACCGAGCCCTAACCCTAACACTAGCCCTAACCCTAACTCTAACCCATACCCTACGCCCTACCCGAACCCCTCCCCGAACCCGTACCCTAAGCCGTACCCTAACCCTCACCCTAACCCTAACCCTAACCCTAAGCTACCCTTGACTGCTTCTGCCTCCAATAGATTTCCTAAGCACTAGTGTTTTACGGAACAGTTTAAAAAGAGAATCATATTGTGATTTCTTGATAATGGGTGTGTTCCTTATCTTCTCCTAGTGTCTAAATTCTTCTCCATGGCTGGACCCCCAAATAATATTCCTTTAGGTGCTAAGGGGTATCTAGAGAGTGGGATAGGTTTTAATAACTACCCCCACCCTAACGCGTACCCTAACCCTAACCCCTACCCTAACCCTAACGCGTACCCTAATCCTAACCTGTACCCTAAACCGAGCCCTAACCCTAACACTAGCCCTAACCCTAACCCTAACCCATACCCTACGCCCTACCCGAACCCCTCCCCGAACCCGTACCCTAAGCCGTACCCTAACCCTCACCCTAACCCTAACCCTAACCCTAAGCTACCCTTGACGGCTTCTGCCTCCAATAGATTTCCTAAGCACTAGTGTTTTAAGGAACAGTTTAAAAAGAGAATCCTAATGTGATTTCTTGATAATGGGTGTGTTCCTTATCTTCTCCTCGTATCTAAACTCTTCTCCATGGCTGGACCCCCAAATAATATTCCTTTACGTGCTAAGGGGTATCTAGAGAGTGGGATAGGTTTAATAACTACCCTCACCCTAACGCGTACACTAACCGTAAACCCTACCCAATCCCTAACGCATACCCTAATCCTAACCTTTACCCTAAACCGAGAACTAACCCTAACACTAGCCCTAACCCTAACCCATACCCTACGCCCTACCCGAACCCCTCCCCGAACCCGTACCCTAAGCCGTACCCTAACCCTCACCCTAACCCTAACCCTAACCCTAAGCTACCCTTGACTGCTTCTCCCTCCAATAGATTTCCTAAGCACTAGTGTTTTAAGGAACAGGTTAAAAAGAGAATCCTAATGTGATTTCGTGATAATGGGTGTGTTCCTTATCTTCTCCTCGTGTCTAAACTCTTCTCCATGGCTGGACCCCCAATAATATTCCTGTACGTGCTAAGGGGTATCTAGAGAGTGGGATAGGTTTAATAACTACCCTCACCATAACGCGTACACTAACCCTAACCCCTACCCTAACCCTAACGCGTACCCTAATCCTAACCTGTACCCTAAACCGAGCCCTAACCCTAACACTAGCCCTAACCCTAACCCTAACCCATACCCTAATCCCTACCCGAAACCCTCCCCGAACCCGTACCCTAAGCCGTACCCTAACCCTCACCCTAACCGTAACCCTAACCCTAAGTTACCCTTGACTGCTTCTGCCTCCAATAGATTTCCTAACCACTAGTGTTTTAAGGAACAGTTTAAAAAGAGAATCATATTGTGATTTCTTGATAATGGGTGTGTTCCTTATATTCTCCTAGTGTCTAAACCCTTCTCCATGGCTGGACCCCCAAATAATATTCCTTTACGTGCTAAGGGGTATCTAGAGAGTGGGATAGGTTTAATAACTACCCTCACCCTAAAGCGTACCCTAACCCTAACCCCTACCCTAACACTAACGCGTACCCTAATCCTAACCCGTACCCTAAACTGAGCCCTAATCCTAACACTAACCCTAATCCTAACTCTAACCCATACCCTACGCCCTACCCGAATCCCTCCCCGAACCCGTACCCTAAGCCGTACCCTAACCCTCACCCTAACCCTAACCCTAACCCTAGGCTACCCTTGACGTCTTCTGCCTCCAATAGATTTCCTAAGCACTAGTGATTTAAGGAACAGGTTTAAAGGAGAATCCTAATGTGATTTCTTGATAATGGGTGTGTTCCTTATCTTCTCCTCGTGTCTAAACTCTTCTCCATGGCTGGACCCCCAAATAATATTCATTTACGTGCTAAGGGGTATCTAGAGAGTGGGATAGGTTTAATAACTACCCTCACCCTAACGCGTACCCTAACCCTAACCCCTACCCGAACCCTAACGCGTACCCTAATCCTAACCCGTACCCTAAACCGAGCCCTAACCCTAACACTAGCCCTAACCCTAACTCTAACCCATACCCTACGCCCTACCCGAACCCCTCCCCGAACCCGTACCCTAAGCCGTACCCTAACCCTCACCCTAACCCTAACCCTAACCCTAAGCTACCCTTGACTGCTTCTGCCTCCAATAGATTTCCTAAGCACTAGTGTTTTACGGAACAGTTTAAAAAGAGAATCATATTGTGATTTCTTGATAATGGGTGTGTTCCTTATCTTCTCCTAGTGTCTAAATTCTTCTCCATGGCTGGACCCCCAAATAATATTCCTTTACGTGCTAAGGGGTATCTAGAGAGTGGGATAGGTTTAATAACTACCCTCACCATAACGCGTACACTAACCCTAACCTGTACCCTAAACCGAGCCCTAACCCTAACACTAGCCCTAACCCTAACCCTAACCCATACCCTACGCCCTACCCGAACCCCTCCCCGAACCCGTACCCTAAGCCGTACCCTAACCCTCACCCTAACCCTAACCCTAACCCTAAGCTACCCTTGATGGCTTCTGCCTCCAATAGATTTCCTAAGCACTAGTGTTTTAAGGAAGATGTTAAAAAGAGAATCCTAATGTGATTTCTTGAAAATGGGTGTGTTCCTTATCTTCTCCTCGTGTCTAAACTCTTCTCCATGGCTGGACCCCCAAATAATATTCCTTTCTGTGCTAAGGGGTATCTAGAGAGTGTGATAGGTTTAATAACTACCCTCACCCTAACGCGTACCCTAACCCTAACCCCTACCCTAACCCTAGCGCGTACCCTAATCCTAGCCCGTACCCTAAACCGAGCCCTAACCCTAACCCTAACTCTAACCCTAACCCTAACCAATACCCTACGCCCTACCCGAACCCCTCCCTGAACCCGTACCCTAAACCGTACCCTAACCCTCACCCTAACCCTAACCCTAACCCTAAGCTACCCTTCACGGCTTCTGCCTCCAATAGATTTCCTAAGCACTAGTGTTTTAAGGAACAGGTTAAAAAGAGAATCCTAATGTGATTTCTTGATAATGGGTGTGTTCCTTATCTTCTCCTCGTGTCTAAACTCTTCTCCATGGCTGGACCCCCAAATAATATTCCTTTACGTGCTAAGGGGTATCTAGAGAGTGTGATAGGTTTAATAACTACCCTCACCCTAACGCGTACCCTAACCCTAACCGCTACCCTAACCCTAACGAGTACCCTAATCCTAACCCGTACCCTAAACCGAGCCCTAACCCTAACACTAACCCTAACCCTAACCCTAACCCATACCCTAATCCCTACCCGAAACCCTCCCCGAACCCGTACCCTAAGCCGTACCCTAACCCTCACCCTAACCGTAACCCTAACCCTAAGCTACCCTTGACTGCTTCTGCCTCCAATAGATTTCCTAAGCACTAGTGTTTTAAGGAACAGGTTAAAAAGAGAATCCTAATGTGATTTCGTGATAATGGGTGTGTTCCTTATCTTCTCCTCGTGTCTAAACTCTTCTCCATGGCTGGACCCCCAAATAATATTCATTTACGTGCTAAGGGGTATCTAGAGAGTGGGATAGGTTTAATAACTACCCTCACCCTAACGCGTACCCTAACCCTAACCCCTACCCGAACCCTAACGCGTACCCTAATCCTAACCCGTACCCTAAACCGAGCCCTAACCCTAACACTAGCCCTAACCCTAACTCTAACCCATACCCTACGCCCTACCCGAACCCCTCCCCGAACCCGTACCCTAAGCCGTACCCTAACCCTCACCCTAACCCTAACCCTAACCCTAAGCTACCCTTGACTGCTTCTGCCTCCAATAGATTTCCTAAGCACTAGTGTTTTACGGAACAGTTTAAAAAGAGAATCATATTGTGATTTCTTGATAATGGGTGTGTTCCTTATCTTCTCCTAGTGTCTAAATTCTTCTCCATGGCTGGACCCCCAAATAATATTCCTTTACGTGCTAAGGGGTATCTAGAGAGTGGGATAGGTTTAATAACTACCCCCACCCTAACGCGTACCCTAACCCTAACCCCTACCCTAACCCTAACGCGTACCCTAATCCTAACCTGTACCCTAAACCGAGCCCTAACCCTAACACTAGCCCTAACCCTAACCCTAACCCATACCCTACGCCCTACCCGAACCCCTCCCCGAACCCGTACCCTAAGCCGTACCCTAACCCTCACCCTAACCCTAACCCTAACCCTAAGCTACCCTTGACGGCTTCTGCCTCCAATAGATTTCCTAAGCACTAGTGTTTTAAGGAACAGGTTAAAAAGAGAATCCTAATGTGATTTCTTGATAATGGGTGTGTTCCTTATCTTCTCCTCGTATCTAAACTCTTCTCCATGGCTGGACCCCCAAATAATATTCCTTTACGTGCTAAGGGGTATCTAGAGAGTGGGATAGGTTTAATAACTACCCTCACCCTAACGCGTACCCTAACCCTAACCGCTACCCTAACCCTAACGAGTACCCTAATCCTAACCCGTACCCTAAACCGAGCCCTAACCCTAACACTAACCCTAACCCTAACACTAACCCATACCCTAATCCCTACCCGAAACCCTCCCCGAACCCGTACCCTAAGCCGTACCCTAACCCTCACCCTAACCGTAACCCTAACCCTAAGCTACCCTTGACTGCTTCTGCCTCCAATAGATTTCCTAACCACTAGTGTTTTAAGGAACAGTTTAAAAAGAGAATCATATTGTGATTTCTTGATAATGGGTGTGTTCCTTATCTTCTCCTAGTGTCTAAACCCTTCTCCATGGCTGGACCCCCAAATAATATTCCTTTACGTGCTAAGGGGTATCTAGAGAGTGGGATAGGTTTAATAACTACCCTCACCCTAAAGCGTACCCTAACCCTAACCCCTACCCTAACACTAACGCGTACCCTAATCCTAACCCGTACCCTAAACTGAGCCCTAACCCTAACACTAACCCTAAACCTAACTCTAACCCATACCCTACGCCCTACCCGAATCCCTCCCCGAACCCGTACCCTAAGCCGTACCCTAACCCTCACCCTAACCCTAACCCTAACCCTAGGCTACCCTTGACGGCTTCTGCCTCCAATAGATTTCCTAAGCACTAGTGATTTAAGGAACAGGTTTAAAGGAGAATCCTAATGTGATTTCTTGATAATGGGTGTGTTCCTTATCTTCTCCTCGTGTCTAAACTCTTCTCCATGGCTGGACCCCCAAATAATATTCATTTACGTGCTAAGGGTTATCTAGAGAGTGGGATAGGTTTAATAACTACCCTCACCCTAACGCGTACCCTAACCCTAACCCCTACCCGAACCCTAACGCGTACCCTAATCCTAACCCGTACCCTAAACCGAGCCCTAAC
This sequence comes from Balaenoptera acutorostrata, assembly GCF_949987535.1. NCBI lineage: Eukaryota > Metazoa > Chordata > Mammalia > Artiodactyla > Balaenopteridae > Balaenoptera > Balaenoptera acutorostrata. The sequence goes on from NW_026646560.1 coordinate 265,913, forward strand.
CCTAACACTAGCCCTAACCCTAACTCTAACCCATACCCTACGCCCTACCCGAACCCCTCCCCGAACCCGTACCCTAAGCCGTACCCTAACCCTCACCCTAACCCTAACCCTAACCCTAAGCTACCCTTGACTGCTTCTGCCTCCAATAGATTTCCTAAGCACTAGTGTTTTACGGAACAGTTTAAAAAGAGAATCATATTGTGATTTCTTGATAATGGGTGTGTTCCTTATCTTCTCCTAGTGTCTAAATTCTTCTCCATGGCTGGACCCCCAAATAATATTCCTTTACGTGCTAAGGGGTATCTAGAGAGTGGGATAGGTTTAATAACTACCCCCACCCTAACGCGTACCCTAACCCTAACCCCTACCCTAACCCTAACGCGTACCCTAATCCTAACCTGTACCCTAAACCGAGCCCTAACCCTAACACTAGCCCTAACCCTAACCCTAACCCATACCCTACGCCCTACCCGAACCCCTCCCCGAACCCGTACCCTAAGCCGTACCCTAACCCTCACCCTAACCCTAACCCTAACCCTAAGCTACCCTTGACGGCTTCTGCCTCCAATAGATTTCCTAAGCACTAGTGTTTTAAGGAACAGGTTAAAAAGAGAATCCTAATGTGATTTCTTGATAATGGGTGTGTTCCTTATCTTCTCCTCGTATCTAAACTCTTCTCCATGGCTGGACCCCCAAATAATATTCCTTTACGTGCTAAGGGGTATCTAGAGAGTGGGATAGGTTTAATAACTACCCTCACCCTAACGCGTACACTAACCGTAAACCCTACCCAAACCCTAACGCATACCCTAATCCTAACCTGTACCCTAAACCGAGCCCTAACCCTAACACTAGCCCTAACCCTAACCCTAACCCATACCCTACGCCCTACCCGAACCCCTCCCCGAACCCGTACCCTAAGCCGTACCCTAACCCTCACCCTAACCCTAACCCTAACCCTTAGCTACCCTTGATGGCTTCTGCCTCCAATAGATTTCCTAAGCACTAGTGTTTTAAGGAACATGTTAAAAAGAGAATCCTAATGTGATTTCTTGAAAATGGGTGTGTTCCTTATCTTCTCCTCGTGTCTAAACTCTTCTCCATGGCTGGACCCCCAAATAATATTCCTTTCTGTGCTAAGGGGTATCTAGAGAGTGTGATAGGTTTAATAACTACCCTCACCCTAATGCGTACCCTAACCCTAACCCCTACCCTAACCCTAGTGCGTACCCTAATCCTAGCCCGTACCCTAAACCGAGCCCTAACCCTAACCCTAACTCTAACCCTAACCCTAACCAATACCCTACGCCCTACCCGAACCCCTCCCTGAACCCGTACCCTAAACCGTACCCTAACCCTCACCCTAACCCTAACCCTAACCCTAAGCTACCCTTCACGGCTTCTGCCTCCAATAGATTTCCTAAGCACTAGTGTTTTAAGGAACAGGTTAAAAAGAGAATCCTAATGTGATTTCTTGATAATGGGTGTGTTCCTTATCTTCTCCTCGTGTCTAAACTCTTCTCCATGGCTGGACCCCCAAATAATATTCCTTTACGTGCTAAGGGGTATCTAGAGAGTGTGATAGGTTTAATAACTACCCTCACCCTAACGCGTACCCTAACCCTAACCGCTACCCTAACCCTAACGAGTACCCTAATCCTAACCCGTACCCTAAACCGAGCCCTAACCCTAACACTAACCCTAACCCTAACCCTAACCCATACCCTAATCCCTACCCGAAACCCTCCCCGAACCCGTACCCTAAGCCGTACCCTAACCCTCACCCTAACCGTAACCCTAACCCTAAGCTACCCTTGACTGCTTCTGCCTCCAATAGATTTCCTAACCACTAGTGTTTTAAGGAACAGTTTAAAAAGAGAATCATATTGTGATTTCTTGATAATGGGTGTGTTCCTTATCTTCTCCTAGTGTCTAAACCCTTCTCCATGGCTGGACCCCCAAATAATATTCCTTTACGTGCTAAGGGGTATCTAGAGAGTGGGATAGGTTTAATAACTACCCTCACCCTAAAGCGTACACTAACCCTAACCCCTACCCTAACACTAACGCGTACCCTAATCCTAACCCGTACCCTAAACTGAGCCCTAACCCTAACACTAACCCTAAACCTAACTCTAACCCATACCCTACGCCCTACCCGAATCCCTCCCCGAACCCGTACCCTAAGCCGTACCCTAACCCTCACCCTAACCCTAACCCTAACCCTAGGCTACCCTTGACGGCTTCTGCCTCCAATAGATTTCCTAAGCACTAGTGATTTAAGGAACAGGTTTAAAGGAGAATCCTAATGTGATTTCTTGATAATGTGTGTGTTCCTTATCTTCTCCTCGTGTCTAAACTCTTCTCCATGGCTGGACCCCCAAATAATATTCATTTACGTGCTAAGGGGTATCTAGAGAGTGGGATAGGTTTAATAACTACCCTCACCCTAACGCGTACCCTAACCCTAACCCCTACCCGAACCCTAACGCGTACCCTAATCCTAACCCGTACCCTAAACCGAGCCCTAAACCTAACACTAGCCCTAACCCTAACTCTAACCCATACCCTATGCCCTACCCGAACCCCTCCCCGAACCCATACCCTAAGCCGTACCCTAACCCTCACCCTAACCCTAACCCTAACCCTAAGCTACCCTTGACTGCTTCTGCCTCCAATAGATTTCCTAAGCACTAGTGTTTTACGGAACAGTTTAAAAAGAGAATCATATTGTGATTTCTTGATAATGGGTGTGTTCCTTATCTTCTCCTAGTGTCTAAATTCTTCTCCATGGCTGGACCCCCAAATAATATTCCTTTAGGTGCTAAGGGGTATCTAGAGAGTGGGATAGGTTTAATAACTACCCCCACCCTAACGCGTACCCTAACCCTAACCCCTACCCTAACCCTAACGCGTACCCTAATCCTAACCTGTACCCTAAACCGAGCCCTAACCCTAACACTAGCCCTAACCCTAACCCTAACCCATACCCTACGCCCTACCCGAACCCCTCCCCGAACCCGTACCCTAAGCCGTACCCTAACCCTCACCCTAACCCTAACCCTAACCCTAAGCTACCCTTGACGGCTTCTGCCTCCAATAGATTTCCTAAGCACTAGTGTTTTAAGGAACAGGTTAAAAAGAGAATCCTAATGTGATTTCTTGATAATGGGTGTGTTCCTTATCTTCTCCTCGTATCTAAACTCTTCTCCATGGCTGAACCCCCAAATAATATTCCTTTACGTGCTAAGGGGTATCTAGAGAGTGGGATAGGTTTAATAACTACCCTCACCCTAACGCGTACACTAACCGTAAACCCTAACCAAACCCTAACGCATACCCTAATCCTAACCTTTACCCTAAACCGAGACCTAACCCTAACACTAGCCCTAACCCTAACCCATACCCTACGCCCTACCCGAACACCTCCCCGAACCCGTAACCTAAGCCGTACCCTAACCCTCACCCTAACCCTAACCCTAACCCTAAGCTACCCTTGACTGCTTCTCCCTCCAATAGATTTCCTAAGCACTAGTGTTTTAAGGAACAGGTTAAAAAGAGAATCCTAATGTGATTTCGTGATAATGGGTGTGTTCCTTATCTTCTCCTAGTGTCTAAACTCTTCTCCATGGCTGGACCCCCAATAATATTCCTGTACGTTCTAAGGGGTATCTAGAGAGTCGGATAGGTTTAATAACTACCCTCACCATAACGCGTACACTAACCCTAACCCCTACCCTAACCCTAACGCGTACCCTAATCCTAACCTGTACCCTAAACCGAGCCCTAACCCTAACACTAGCCCTAACCCTAACCATAACCCATACCCTACGCCCTACCCGAACCCCTCCCCGAACCCGTACCCTAAGCCGTACCCTAACCCTCACCCTAACCCTAACCCTAACCCTAAGCTACCCTTGATGGCTTCTGCCTCCAATAGATTTCCTAAGCCCTAGTGTTTTAAGGAACAGGTTAAAAAGAGAATCCTAATGTGATTTCTTGAAAATGGGTGTGTTCCTTATCTTCTCCTCGTGTCTAAACTCTTCTCCATGGCTGGACCCCCAAATAATATTCCTTTCTGTGCTAAGGGGTATCTAGAGAGTGTGATAGGTTTAATAACTACCCTCACCCTAACGCGTACCCTAACCCTAACCCCTACCCTAACCCTAGCGCGTACCCTAATCCTAGCCCGTAACCTAAGCCGAGCCCTAACCCTAACCCTAACTCTAACCCTAACCCTAACCAATACCCTACGCCCTACCCGAACGCCTCCCTGAACACGTACCCTAAACCGTACCCTAACCCTCACCCTAACCCTAACCCTAACCCTAAGCTACCCTTGACGGCTTCTGCCTCCAATAGATTTCCTAAGCACTAGTGTTTTAAGGAACAGGTTAAAAAGAGAATCCTAATGTGATTTCTTGATAATGGGTGTGTTCCTTATCTTCTCCTCGTGTCTAAACTCTTCTCCATGGCTGGACCCCCAAATAATATTCCTTTACGTGCTAAGGGGTATCTAGAGAGTGTGATAGGTTTAATAACTACCCTCACCCTAACGCGTACCCTAACCCTAACTGCTACCCTAACCCTAACGAGTACCCTAATCCTAACCCGTACCCTAAACCGAGCCCTAACCCTAACACTAACCCTAACCCTAACCCTAACCCATACCCTAATCCCTACCCGAAACCCTCCCCGAACCCGTACCCTAAGCCGTACCCTAACCCTCACCCTAACCGTAACCCTAACCCTAAGCTACCCTTGACTGCTTCTGCCTCCAATAGATTTCCTAACCACTAGTGTTTTAAGGAACAGTTTAAAAAGAGAATCATATTGTGATTTCTTGATAATGGGTGTGTTCCTTATATTCTCCTAGTGTCTAAACCCTTCTCCATGGCTGGACCCCCAAATAATATTCCTTTACGTGCTAAGGGGTATCTAGAGAGTGGGATAGGTTTAATAACTACCCTCACCCTAAAGCGTACCCTAACCCTAACCCCTACCCTAACACTAACGCGTAACCTAATCCTAACCCGTACCCTAAACTGAGCCCTAACCCTAACACTAACCCTAATCCTAACTCTAACCCATACCCTACGCCCTACCCGAATCCCTCCCCGAACCCGTACCCTAAGCCGTACCCTAACCCTCACCCTAACCCTAACCCTAACCCTAGGCTACCCTTGACGGCTTCTGCCTCCAATAGATTTCCTAAGCACTAGTGATTTAAGGAACAGGTTTAAAGGAGAATCCTAATGTGATTTCTTGATAATGGGTGTGTTCCTTATCTTCTCCTCGTGTCTAAACTCTTCTCCATGGCTGGACCCCCAAATAATATTCATTTACGTGCTAAGGGGTATCTAGAGAGTGGGATAGGTTTAATAACTACCCTCACCCTAACGCGTACCCTAACCCTAACCCCTACCCGAACCCTAACGCGTACCCTAATCCTAACCCGTACCCTAAACCGAGCCCTAACCCTAACACTAGCCCTAACCCTAACTCTAAACCATACCCTACGCCCTACCCGAACCCCTCCCCGAACCCGTACCCTAAGCCGTACCCTAACCCTCACCCTAACCCTAACCCTAACCCTAAGCTACCTTTGACTGCTTCTGCCTCCAATAGATTTCCTAAGCACTAGTGTTTTACGGAACAGTTTAAAAAGAGAATCATATTGTGATTTCTTGATAATGGGTGTGTTCCTTATCTTCTCCTAGTGTCTAAATTCTTCTCCATGGCTGGACCCCCAAATAATATTCCTTTACGTGCTAAGGGGTATCTAGAGAGTGGGATAGGTTTAATAACTACCCCCACCCTAACGCGTACCCTAACCCTAACCCCTACCCTAACCCTAACGCGTACCCTAATCCTAACCTGTACCCTAAACCGAGCCCTAACCCTAACACTAGCCCTAACCCTAACCCTAACCCATACCCTACGCCCTACCCGAACCCCTCCCCGAACCCGTACCCTAAGCCGTACCCTAACCCTCACCCTAACCCTAACCCTAACCCTAAGCTACCCTTGACGGCTTCTGCCTCCAATAGATTTCCTAAGCACTAGTGTTTTAAGGAACAGGTTAAAAAGAGAATCCTAATGTGATTTCTTGATAATGGGTGTGTTCCTTATCTTCTCCTCGTATCTAAACTCTTCTCCATGGCTGGACCCCCAAATAATATTCCTTTACGTGCTAAGGGGTATCTAGAGAGTGGGATAGGTTTAATAACTACCCTCACCCTAACGCGTACACTAACCGTAAACCCTACCCAAACCCTAACGCATACCCTAATCCTAAACTTTACCCTAAACCGAGACCTAACCCTAACACTAGCCCTAACCCTAACCCATACCCTACGCCCTACCCGAACACCTCCCCGAACACGTAACCTAAGCCGTACCCTAACCCTCACCCTAACCCTAACCCTAACCCTAAGCTACCCTTCACTGCTTCTCCCTCCAATAGATTTCCTAAGCACTAGTGTTTTAAGGAACAGGTTAAAAAGAGAATCCTAATGTGATTTCGTGATAATGGGTGTGTTCCTTATCTTCTCCTAGTGTCTAAACTCTTCTCCATGGCTGGACCCCCAATAATATTCCTGTACGTGCTAAGGGGTATCTAGAGAGTGGGATAGGTTTAATAACTACCCTCACCATAACGCGTACACTAACCCTAACCCCTACCCTAACCCTAACGCGTACCCTAATCCTAACCTGTACCCTAAACCGAGCCCTAACCCTAACACTAGCCCTAACCCTAACCCTAACCCATACCCTACGCCCTACCCGAACCCCTCCCCGAACCCGTACCCTAGGCCGTACCCTAACCCTCACCCTAACCCTAACCCTAACCCTAAGCTACCCTTGATGGCTTCTGCCTCCAATAGATTTCCTAAGCACTAGTGTTTTAAGGAACATGTTAAAAAGAGAATCCTAATGTGATTTCTTGAAAATGGGTGTGTTCCTTATCTTCTCCTCGTGTCTAAACTCTTCTCCATGGCTGGACCCCCAAATAATATTCCTTTCTGTGCTAAGGGGTATCTAGAGAGTGTGATAGGTTTAATAACTACCCTCACCCTAACGCGTACCCTAACCCTAACCCCTACCCTAACCCTAGCGCGTACCCTAATCCTAGCCCGTACCCTAAACCGAGCCCTAACCCTAACCCTAACTCTAACCCTAACCCTAACCAATACCCTACGCCCTACCCGAACCCCTCCCTGAACCCGTACCCTAAACCGTACCCTAACCCTCACCCTAACCCTAACCCTAACCCTAAGCTACCCTTCACGGCTTCTGCCTCCAATAGATTTCCTAAGCACTAGTGTTTTAAGGAACAGGTTAAAAAGAGAATCCTAATGTGATTTCTTGATAATGGGTGTGTTCCTTATCTTCTCCTCGTGTCTAAACTCTTCTCCATGGCTGGACCCCCAAATAATATTCCTTTAGGTGCTAAGGGGTATCTAGAGAGTGTGATAGGTTTAATAACTACCCTCACCCTAACGCGTACCCTAACCCTAACCGCTACCCTAACCCTAACGAGTACCCTAATCCTAACCCGTACCCTAAACCGAGCCCTAACCCTAACACTAACCCTAACCCTAACCCTAACCCATACCCTAATCCCTACCCGAAACCCTCCCCGAACCCGTACCCTAAGCCGTACCCTAAACCTCACCCTAACCGTAACCCTAACCCTAAGCTACCCTTGACTGCTTCTGCCTCCAATAGATTTCCTAACCACTAGTGTTTTAAGGAACAGTTTAAAAAGAGAATCATATTGTGATTTCTTGATAATGGGTGTGTTCCTTATCTTCTCCTAGTGTCTAAACCCTTCTCCATGGCTGGACCCCCAAATAATATTCCTTTACGTGCTAAGGGGTATCTAGAGAGTGGGATAGGTTTAATAACTACCCTCACCCTAAAGCGTACCCTAACCCTAACCCCTACCCTAACACTAACGCGTACCCTAATCCTAACCCGTACCCTAAACTGAGCCCTAACCCTAACACTAACCCTAATCCTAACTCTAACCCATACCCTACGCCCTACCCGAATCCCTCCCCGAACCCGTACCCTAAGCCGTACCCTAACCCTCACCCTAACCCTAACCCTAACCCTAGGCTACCCTTGACGGCTTCTGCCTCCAATAGATTTCCTAAGCACTAGTGATTTAAGGAACAGGTTTAAAGGAGAATCCTAATGTGATTTCTTGATAATGGGTGTGTTCCTTATCTTCTCCTCGTGTCTAAACTCTTCTCCATGGCTGGACCCCCAAATAATATTCATTTACGTGCTAAGGGGTATCTAGAGAGTGGGATAGGTTTAATAACTACCATCACCCTAACGCGTACCCTAACCCTAACCCCTACCCGAACCCTAACGCGTACCCTAATCCTAACCCGTACCCTAAACCGAGCCCTAACCCTAACACTAGCCCTAACCCTAACTCTAACCCATACCCTACGCCCTACCCGAACCCCTCCCCGAACCCGTACCCTAAGCCGTACCCTAACCCTCACCCTAACCCTAACCCTAACCCTAAGCTACCTTTGACTGCTTCTGCCTCCAATAGATTTCCTAAGCACTAGTGTTTTACGGAACAGTTTAAAAAGAGAATCATATTGTGATTTCTTGATAATGGGTGTGTTCCTTATCTTCTCCTAGTGTCTAAATTCTTCTCCATGGCTGGACCCCCAAATAATATTCCTTTACGTGCTAAGGGGTATCTAGAGAGTGGGATAGGTTTAATAACTACCCCCACCCTAACGCGTACCCTAACCCTAACCCCTACCCTAACCCTAACGCGTACCCTAATCCTAACCTGTACCCTAAACCGAGCCCTAACCCTAACACTAGCCCTAACCCTAACCCTAACCCATACCCTACGCCCTACCCGAACCCCTCCCCGAACCCGTACCCTAAGCCGTACCCTAACCCTCACCCTAACCCTAACCCTAACCCTAAGCTACCCTTGACGGCTTCTGCCTCCAATAGATTTCCTAAGCACTAGTGTTTTAAGGAACAGGTTAAAAAGAGAATCCTAATGTGATTTCTTGATAACGGGTGTGTTCCTTATCTTCTCCTCGTATCTAAACTCTTCTCCATGGCTGGACCCCCAAATAATATTCCTTTACGTGCTAAGGGGTATCTAGAGAGTGGGATAGGTTTAATAACTACCCTCACCCTAACGCGTACACTAACCGTAAACCCTACCCAAACCCTAACGCATACCCTAATCCTAAACTTTACCCTAAACCGAGACCTAACCCTAACACTAGCCCTAACCCTAACCCATACCCTACGCCCTACCCGAACACCTCCCCGAACCCGTAACCTAAGCCGTACCCTAACCCTCACCCTAACCCTAACCCTAACCCTAAGCTACCCTTGACTGCTTCTCCCTCCAATAGATTTCCTAAGCACTAGTGTTTTAAGGAACAGGTTAAAAAGAGAATCCTAATGTGATTTCGTGATAATGGGTGTGTTCCTTATCTTCTCCTAGTGTCTAAACTCTTCTCCATGGCTGGACCCCCAATAATATTCCTGTACGTGCTAAGGGGTATCTAGAGAGTGGGATAGGTTTAATAACTACCCTCACCATAACGCGTACACTAACCCTAACCCCTACCCTAACCCTAACGCGTACCCTAATCCTAACCTGTACCCTAAACCGAGCCCTAACCCTAACACTAGCCCTAACCCTAACCCTAACCCATACCCTACGCCCTACCCGAACCCCTCCCCGAACCCGTACCCTAAGCCGTACCCTAACCCTCACCCTAACCCTAACCCTAACCCTAAGCTACCCTTGATGGCTTCTGCCTCCAATAGATTTCCTAAGCACTAGTGTTTTAAGGAACATGTTAAAAAGAGAATCCTAATGTGATTTCTTGAAAATGGGTGTGTTCCTTATCTTCTCCTCGTGTCTAAACTCTTCTCCATGGCTGGACCCCCAAATAATATTCCTTTCTGTGCTAAGGGGTATCTAGAGAGTGTGATAGGTTTAATAACTACCCTCACCCTAACGCGTACCCTAACCCTAACCCCTACCCTAACCCTAGCGCGTACCCTAATCCTAGCCCGTACCCTAAACCGAGCCCTAACCCTAACCCTAACTCTAACCCTAACCCTAACCAATACCCTACGCCCTACCCGAACCCCTCCCTGAACCCGTACCCTAAACCGTACCCTAACCCTCACCCTAACCCTAACCCTAACCCTAAGCTACCCTTCACGGCTTCTGCCTCCAATAGATTTCCTAAGCACTAGTGTTTTAAGGAACAGGTTAAAAAGAGAATCCTAATGTGATTTCTTGATAATGGGTGTGTTCCTTATCTTCTCCTCGTGTCTAAACTCTTCTCCATGGCTGGACCCCCAAATAATATTCCTTTAGGTGCTAAGGGGTATCTAGAGAGTGTGATAGGTTTAATAACTACCCTCACCCTAACGCGTACCCTAACCCTAACCGCTACCCTAACCCTAACGAGTACCCTAATCCTAACCCGTACCCTAAACCGAGCCCTAACCCTAACACTAACCCTAACCCTAACCCTAACCCATACCCTAATCCCTACCCGAAACCCTCCCCGAACCCGTACCCTAAGCCGTACCCTAACCCTCACCCTAACCGTAACCCTAACCCTAAGCTACCCTTGACTGCTTCTGCCTCCAATAGATTTCCTAACCACTAGTGTTTTAAGGAACAGTTTAAAAAGAGAATCATATTGTGATTTCTTGATAATGGGTGTGTTCCTTATCTTCTCCTAGTGTCTAAACCCTTCTCCATGGCTGGACCCCCAAATAATATTCCTTTACGTGCTAAGGGGTATCTAGAGAGTGGGATAGGTTTAATAACTACCCTCACCCTAAAGCGTACCCTAACCCTAACCCCTACCCTAACACTAACGCGTACCCTAATCCTAACCCGTACCCTAAACTGAGCCCTAACCCTAACACTAACCCTAAACCTAACTCTAACCCATACCCTACGCCCTACCCGAATCCCTCCCCGAACCCGTACCCTAAGCCGTACCCTAACCCTCACCCTAACCCTAACCCTAACCCTAGGCTACCCTTGACGGCTTCTGCCTCCAATAGATTTCCTAAGCACTAGTGATTTAAGGAACAGGTTTAAAGGAGAATCCTAATGTGATTTCTTGATAATGGGTGTGTTCCTTATCTTCTCCTCGTGTCTAAACTCTTCTCCATGGCTTGACCCCCAAATAATATTCATTTACGTGCTAAGGGGTATCTAGAGAGTGGGATAGGTTTAATAACTACCCTCACCCTAACGCGTACCCTAACCCTAACCCCTACCCGAACCCTAACGCGTACCCTAATCCTAACCCGTACCCTAAACCGAGCCCTAACCCTAACACTAGCCCTAACCCTAACTCTAACCCATACCCTACGCCCTACCCGAACCCCTCCCCGAACCCGTACCCTAAGCCGTACCCTAACCCTCACCCTAACCCAAACCCTAACCCTAAGCTACCCTTGACTGCTTCTGCCTCCAATAGATTTCCTAACCAGTAGTGTTTTACGGAACAGTTTAAAAAGAGAATCATATTGTGATTTCTTGATAATGGGTGTGTTCCTTATCTTCTCCTAGTGTCTAAATTCTTCTCCATGGCTGGACCCCCAAATAATTTTCCTTTACGTGCTAAGGGGTATCTAGAGAGTGGGATAGGTTTAATAACTACCCCCACCCTAACGCGTACCCTAACCCTAACCCCTACCCTAACCCTAACGCGTACCCTAATCCTAACCTGTACCCTAAACCGAGCCCTAACCCTAACACTAGCCCTAACCCTAACCCTAACCCATACCCTACACCCTACCCGAACCCCTCCCCGAACCCGTACCCTAAGCCGTACCCTAACCCTCACCCTAACCCTAACCCTAACCCTAAGCTACCCTTGACGGCTTCTGCCTCCAATAGATTTCCTAAGCACTAGTGTTTTAAGGAACAGGTTAAAAAGAGAATCCTAATGTGATTTCTTGATAATGGGTGTGTTCCTTATCTTCTCCTCGTATCTAAACTCTTCTCCATGGCTGGACCCCCAAATAATATTCCTTTACGTGCTAAGGGGTATCTAGAGAGTGGGAAAGGTTTAATAACTACCCTCACCCTAACGCGTACACTAACCGTAAACCCTACCCAAACCCTAACGCATACCCTAATCCTAACCTTTACCCTAAACCGAGACCTAACCCTAACACTAGCCCTAACCCTAACCCATACCCTACGCCCTACCCGAACACCTCCCCGAACCCGTAACCTAAGCCGTACCCTAACCCTCAACCTAACCCTAACCCTAACCCTAAGCTACCCTTGACTGCTTCTCCCTCCAATAGATTTCCTAAGCACTAGTGTTTTAAGGAACAGGTTAAAAAGAGAATCCTAATGTGATTTCGTGATAATGGGTGTGTTCCTTATCTTCTCCTAGTGTCTAAACTCTTCTCCATGGCTGGACCCCCAATAATATTCCTGTACGTGCTAAGGGGTATCTAGAGAGTGGGATAGGTTTAATAACTACCCTCACCATAACGCGTACACTAACCCTAACCCCTACCCTAACCCTAACGCGTACCCTAATCCTAACCTGTACCCTAAACCGAGCCCTAACCCTAACACTAGCCCTAACCCTAACCCTAACCCATACCCTACGCCCTACCCGAACCCCTCCCCGAACCCGTACCCTAAGCCATACCCTAACCCTCACCCTAACCCTAACCCTAACCCTAAGCTACCCTTGATGGCTTCTTCCTCCAATAGATTTCCTAAGCACTAGTGTTTTAAGGAACATGTTAAAAAGAGAATCCTAATGTGATTTCTTGAAAATGGGTGTGTTCCTTATCTTCTCCTCGTGTCTAAACTCTTCTCCATGGCTGGACCCCCAAATAATATTCCTTTCTGTGCTAAGGGGTATCTAGAGAGTGTGATAGGTTTAATAACTACCCTCACCCTAACGCGTACCCTAACCCTAACCCCTACACTAACCCTAGCGCGTACCCTAATCCTAGCCCGTACCCTAAACCGAGCCCTAACCCTAACCCTAACTCTAACCCTAACCCTAACCAATACCCTACGCCCTACCCGAACCCCTCCCTGAACCCGTACCCTAAACCGTACCCTAACCCTCACCCTAACCCTAACCCTAACCCTAAGCTACCCTTCACGGCTTCTGCCTCCAATAGATTTCCTAAGCACTAGTGTTTTAAGGAACAGGTTAAAAAGAGAATCCTAATGTGATTTCTTGATAATGGGTGTGTTCCTTATCTTCTCCTCGTGTCTAAACTCTTCTCCATGGCTGGACCCCCAAATAATATTCCTTTACGTGCTAAGGGGTATCTAGAGAGTGTGATAGGTTTAATAACTACCCTCACCCTAACGCGTACCCTAACCCTAACCGCTACCCTAACCCTAACGAGTACCCTAATCCTAACCCGTACCCTAAACCGAGCCCTAACCCTAACACTAACCCTAACCCTAACCCTAACCCATACCCTAATCCCTACCCGAAACCCTCCCCGAACCCGTACCCTAAGCCGTACCCTAACCCTCACCCTAACCGTAACCCTAACCCTAATCTACCCTTGACTGCTTTTGCCTCCAATAGATTTCCTAACCACTAGTGTTTTAAGGAACAGTTTAAAAAGAGAATCATATTGTGATTTCTTGATAATGGGTGTGTTCCTTATCTTCTCCTAGTGTCTAAACCCTTCTCCATGGCTGGACCCCCAAATAATATTCCTTTACGTGCTAAGGGGTATCTAGAGAGTGTGATAGGTTTAATAACTACCCTCACCCTAATGCGTACCCTAACCCTAACCCCTACCCTAACCCTAGTGCATACCCTAATCCTAGCCCGTACCCTAAACCGAGCCCTAACCCTAACCCTAACTCTAACCCTAACCCTAACCAATACCCTACGCCCTACCCGAACCCCTCCCTGAACCCGTACCCTAAGCCGTACCCTAACCCTCACCCTAACCCTAACCCTAACCCTAGGCTACCCTTGACGGCTTCTGCCTCCAATAGATTTCCTAAGCACTAGTGATTTAAGGAACAGGTTTAAAGGAGAATCCTAATGTGATTTCTTGATAATGGGTGTGTTCCTTATCTTCTCCTCGTGTCTAAACTCTTCTCCATGGCTGGACCCCCAAATAATATTCATTTACGTGCTAAGCGGTATCTAGAGAGTGGGATAGGTTTAATAACTACCCTCACCCTAACGCGTACCCTAACCCCTACCCGAACCCTAACGCGTACCCTAATCCTAACCCGTACCCTAAACCGAGCCCTAACCCTAACACTAGCCCTAACCCTAACTCTAACCCATACCCTACGCCCTACCCGAACCCCTCCCCGAACCCGTACCCTAAGCCGTACCCTAACCCTCACCCTAACCCTAACCCTAACCCTAAGCTACCCTTGACTGCTTCTGCCTCCAATAGATTTCCTAAGCACTAGTGTTTTACGGAACAGTTTAAAAAGAGAATCATATTGTGATTTCTTGATAATGGGTGTGTTCCTTATCTTCTCCTAGTGTCTAAATTCTTCTCCATGGCTGGACCCCCAAATAATATTCCTTTAGGTGCTAAGGGGTATCTAGAGAGTGGGATAGGTTTAATAACTACCCCCACCCTAACGCGTACCCTAACCCTAACCCTTACCCTAACCCTAACGCGTACCCTAATCCTAACCTGTACCCTAAACCGAGCCCTAACCCTAACACTAGCCCTAACCCTAACCCTAACCCATACCCTACGCCCTACCCGAACCCCTCCCCGAACCCGTACCCTAAGCCGTACCCTAACCCTCACCCTAACCCTAACCCTAAAGCTAAGCTACCCTTGACGGCTTCTGCCTCCAATAGATTTCCTAAGCACTAGTGTTTTAAGGAACAGGTTAAAAAGAGAATCCTAATGTGATTTCTTGATAATGGGTGTGTTCCTTATCTTCTCCTCGTATCTAAACTCTTCTCCATGGCTGGACCCCCAAATAATATTCCTTTACGGGCTAAGGGGTATCTAGAGAGTGGGATAGGTTTAATAACTACCCTCACCCTAACGCGTACACTAACCGTAAACCCTACCCAAACCCTAACGCATACCCTAATCCTAACCTTTACCCTAAACCGAGACCTAACCCTAACACTAGCCCTAACCCTAACCCATACCCTACGCCCTACCCGAACACCTCCCCGAACCCGTAACCTAAGCCGTACCCTAACCCTCACCCTAACCCTAACCCTAACCCTAAGCTACCCCTGACTGCTTCTACCACCAATAGATTTCCTAAGCACTAGTGTTTTAAGGAACAGGTTAAAAAGAGAATCCTAATGTGATTTCGTGATAATGGGTGTGTTCCTTATCTTCTCCTAGTGTCTAAACTCTTCTCCATGGCTGGACCCCCAATAATATTCCTGTACGTGCTAAGGGGTATCTAGAGAGTGGGATAGGTTTAATAACTACCCTCACCATAACGCGTACACTAACCCTAACCCCTACCCTAACCCTAACGCGTACCCTAATCCTAACCTGTACCCTAAACCGAGCCCTAACCCTAACACTAGCCCTAACCCTAACCCTAACCCATACCCTACGCCCTACCCGAACCCCTCCCCGAACCCGTACCCTAAGCCGTACCCTAACCCTCACCCTAACCCTAACCCTAACCCTAAGCTACCCTTCACGGCTTCTGCCTCCAATAGATTTCCTAAGCACTAGTGTTTTAAGGAACAGGTTAAAAAGAGAATCCTAATGTGATTTCTTGATAATGGGTGTGTTCCTTATCTTCTCCTC
This sequence comes from Balaenoptera acutorostrata, assembly GCF_949987535.1. Lineage (NCBI taxonomy): Eukaryota > Metazoa > Chordata > Mammalia > Artiodactyla > Balaenopteridae > Balaenoptera > Balaenoptera acutorostrata. The sequence goes on from NW_026646560.1 coordinate 281,726, forward strand.
GTGTCTAAACTCTTCTCCATGGCTGGACCCCCAAATAATATTCCTTTACGTGCTAAGGGGTATCTAGAGAGTGTGATAGGTTTAATAACTACCCTCACCCTAACGCGTACCCTAACCCTAACCGCTACCCTAACCCTAACGAGTACCCTAATCCTAACCCGTACCCTAAACCGAGCCCTAACCCTAACACTAACCCTAACCCTAACCCTAACCCATACCCTAATCCCTACCCGAAACCCTCCCCGAACCCGTACCCTAAGCCGTACCCTAACCCTCACCCTAACCGTAAACCTAACCCTAAGCTACCCTTGACTGCTTCTGCCTCCAATAGATTTCCTAACCACTAGTGTTTTAAGGAACAGTTTAAAAAGAGAATCATATTGTGATTTCTTGATAATGGGTGTGTTCCTTATCTTCTCCTAGTGTCTAAACCCTTCTCCATGGCTGGACCCCCAAATAATATTCCTTTACGTGCTAAGGGGTATCTAGAGAGTGGGATAGGTTTAATAACTACCCTCACCCTAACGCGTACCCTAACCCTAACCCCTACCCTAACACTAACGCGTACCCTAATCCTAACCCGTACCCTAAACTGAGCCCTAACCCTAACACTAACCCTAAACCTAACTCTAACCCATACCCTACGCCCTACCCGAATCCCTCCCCGAACCCGTACCCTAAGCCGTACCCTAACCCTCACCCTAACCCTAACCCTAACCCTAGGCTACCCTTGACGGCTTCTGCCTCCAATAGATTTCCTAAGCACTAGTGATTTAAGGAACAGGTTTAAAGGAGAATCCTAATGTGATTTCTTGATAATGTGTGTGTTCCTTATCTTCTCCTCGTGTCTAAACTCTTCTCCATGGCTGGACCCCCAAATAATATTCATTTACGTGCTAAGCGGTATCTAGAGAGTGGGATAGGTTTAATAACTACCCTCACCCTAACGCGTACCCTAACCCCTACCCGAACCCTAACGCGTACCCTAATCCTAACCCGTACCCTAAACCGAGCCCTAACCCTAACACTAGCCCTAACCCTAACTCTAACCCATACCCTACGCCCTACCCGAACCCCTCCCCGAACCCGTACCCTAAGCCGTACCCTAACCCTCACCCTAACCCTAACCCTAACCCTAAGCTACCCTTGACTGCTTCTGCCTCCAATAGATTTCCTAAGCACTAGTGTTTTACGGAACAGTTTAAAAAGAGAATCATATTGTGATTTCTTGATAATGGGTGTGTTCCTTATCTTCTCCTAGTGTCTAAATTCTTCTCCATGGCTGGACCCCCAAATAATATTCCTTTAGGTGCTAAGGGGTATCTAGAGAGTGGGATAGGTTTAATAACTACCCCCACCCTAACGCGTACCCTAACCCTAAGCCTTACCCTAACCCTAACGCGTACCCTAATCCTAACCTGTACCCTAAACCGAGCCCTAACCCTAACACTAGCCCTAACCCTAACCCTAACCCATACCCTACGCCCTACCCGAACCCCTCCCCGAACCCGTACCCTAAGCCGTACCCTAACCCTCACCCTAACCCTAACCCTAACCCTAAGCTACCCTTGACGGCTTCTGCCTCCAATAGATTTCCTAAGCACTAGTGTTTTAAGGAACAGGTTAAAAAGAGAATCCTAATGTGATTTCTTGATAATGGGTGTGTTCCTTATCTTCTCCTCGTATCTAAACTCTTCTCCATGGCTGGACCCCCAAATAATATTCCTTTACGTGCTAAGGGGTATCTAGAGAGTGGGATAGGTTTAATAACTACCCTCACCCTAACGCGTACACTAACCGTAAACCCTACCCAAACCCTAACGCATACCCTAATCCTAACCTTTACCCTAAACCGAGACCTAACCCTAACACTAGCCCTAACCCTAACCCATACCCTACGCCCTACCCGAACACCTCCCCGAACCCGTAACCTAAGCCGTACCCTAACCCTCACCCTAACCCTAACCCTAACCCTAAGCTACCCCTGACTGCTTCTCCCTCCAATAGATTTCCTAAGCACTAGTGTTTTAAGGAACAGGTTAAAAAGAGAATCCTAATGTGATTTCGTGATAATGGGTGTGTTCCTTATCTTCTCCTAGTGTCTAAACTCTTCTCCATGGCTGGACCCCCAATAATATTCCTGTACGTGCTAAGGGGTATCTAGAGAGTGGGATAGGTTTAATAACTACCCTCACCATAACGCGTACACTAACCCTAACCCCTACCCTAACCCTAACGCGTACCCTAATCCTAACCTGTACCCTAAACCGAGCCCTAACCCTAACACTAGCCCTAACCCTAACCCTAACCCATACCCTACGCCCTACCCGAACCCCTCCCCGAACCCGTACCCTAAGCCGTACCCTAACTCTCACCCTAACCCTAACCCTAACCCTAAGCTACCCTTGATGGCTTCTGCCTCCAATAGATTTCCTAAGCACTAGTGTTTTAAGGAACAGGTTAAAAAGAGAATCCTAATGTGATTTCTTGAAAATGGGTGTGTTCCTTATCTTCTCTTCGTGTCTAAACTCTTCTCCATGGCTGGACCCCCAAATAATATTCCTTTCTGTGCTAAGGGGTATCTAGAGAGTGTGATAGGTTTAATAACTACCCTCACCCTAACGCGTACCCTAACCCTAACCCCTACCCTAACCCTAGCGCGAACCCTAATCCTAGCCCGTACCCTAAACCGAGCCCTAACCCTAACCCTAACTCTAACCCTAACCAATACCCTACGCCCTACCCGAACCCCTCCGTGAACCCGTACCCTAAACCGTACCCTAACCCTCACCCTAACCCTAACCCTAACCCTAAGCTACCCTTCACGGCTTCTGCCTCCAATAGATTTCCTAAGCACTAGTGTTTTAAGGAACAGGTTAAAAAGAGAATCCTAATGTGATTTCTTGATAATGGGTGTGTTCCTTATCTTCTCCTCGTGTCTAAACTCTTCTCCATGGCTGGACCCCCAAATAATATTCCTTTACGTGCTAAGGGGTATCTAGAGAGTGTGATAGGTTTAATAACTACCCTCACCCTAACGCGTACCCTAACCCTAACCGCTACCCTAACCCTAACGAGTACCCTAATCCTAACCCGTACCCTAAACCGTGCCCTAACCCTAACACTAACCCTAACCCTAACCCTAACCCATACCCTAATCCCTACCCGAAACCCTCCCCGAACCCGTACCCTAAGCCGTACCCTAACCCTCACCCTAACCGTAACCCTAACCCTAAGCTACCCTTGACTGCTTCTGCCTCCAATAGATTTCCTAACCACTAGTGTTTTAAGGAACAGTTTAAAAAGAGAATCATATTGTGATTTCTTGATAATGGGTGTGTTCCTTATCTTCTCCTAGTGTCTAAACCCTTCTCCATGGCTGGACCCCCAAATAATATTCCTTTACGTGCTAAGGGGTATCTAGAGAGTGGGATAGGTTTAATAACTACCCTCACCCTAAAGCGTACCCTAACCCTAACCCCTACCCTAACACTAACGCGTACCCTAATCCTAACCCGTACCCTAAACTGAGCCCTAACCCTAACACTAACCCTAAACCTAACTCTAACCCATACCCTACGCCCTACCCGAATCCCTCCCCGAACCCGTACCCTAAGCCGTACCCTAACCCTAACCCTAACCCTAACCCTAACCCTAGGCTACCCTTGACGGCTTCTGCCTCCAATAGATTTCCTAAGCACTAGTGATTTAAGGAACAGGTTTAAAGGAGAATCCTAATGTGATTTCTTGATAATGGGTGTGTTCCTTATCTTCTCCTCGTGTCTAAACTCTTCTCCATGGCTGGACCCCCAAATAATATTCATTTACGTGCTAAGGGTATCTAGAGAGTGGGATAGGTTTAATAACTACTCTCACCCTAACGCGTACCCTAACCCTAACCCCAACCCGAACCCTAACGCGTACCCTAATCCTAACCCGTACCCTAAACCGAGCCCTAACCCTAACACTAGCCCTAACCCTAACTCTAACCCATACCCTACGCACTACCCGAACCCCTCCCCGAACCCGTACCCTAAGCCGTACCCTAACCCTCACCCTAACCCTAACCCTAACCCTAAGCTACCCTTGACTGCTTCTGCCTCCAATAGATTTCCTAAGCACTAGTGTTTTACGGAACAGTTTAAAAAGAGAATCATATTGTGATTTCTTGATAATGGGTGTGTTCCTTATCTTCTCCTAGTGTCTAAATTCTTCTCCATGGCTGGACCCCCAAATAATATTCCTTTACGTGCTAAGGGGTATCTAGAGAGTGGGATAGGTTTAATAACTACCCCCACCCTAACGCGTACCCTAACCCTAACCCCTACCCTAACCCTAACGCGTACCCTAATCCTAACCTGTACCCTAAACCGAGCCCTAACCCTAACACTAGCCCTAACCCTAACCCTAACCCATACCCTACGCCCTACCCGAACCCCTCCCCGAACCCGTACCCTAAGCCGTACCCTAACCCTCACCCTAACCCTAACCCTAACCCTAAGCTACCCTTGACGGCTTCTGCCTCCAATAGATTTCCTAAGCACTAGTGTTTTAAGGAACAGGTTAAAAAGAGAATCCTAATGTGATTTCTTGATAATGGGTGTGTTCCTTATCTTCTCCTCGTATCTAAACTCTTCTCCATGGCTGGACCCCCAAATAATATTCCTTTACGTGCTAAGGGGTATCTAGAGAGTGGGATAGGTTTAATAACTACCCTCACCCTAACGCGTACACTAACCGTAAACCCTACCCAAACCCTAACGCATACCCTAATCCAAACCTTTACCCCAAACCGAGACCTAACGCTAACACTAGCCCTAACCCTAACCCATACCCTACGCCCTACCCGAACCCCTCCCCGAACCCGTACCCTAAGCCATACCCTAACCCTCACCCTAACCCTAACCCTAACCCTAAGCTACCCTTGACTGCTTCTCCCTCCAATAGATTTCCTAAGCACTAGTGTTTTAAGGAACAGGTTAAAAAGAGAATCCTAATGTGATTTCGTGATAATGGGTGTGTTCCTTATCTTCTCCTAGTGTCTAAACTCTTCTCCATGGCTGGACCCCCAATAATATTCCTGTACGTGCTAAGGGGTATCTAGAGAGTGGGATAGGTTTAATAACTACCCTCACCATAACGCGTACACTAACCCTAACCCCTACCCTAACCCTAACGCGTACCCTAATCCTAACCTGTACCCTAAACCGAGCCCTAACCCTAACACTAGCCCTAACCCTAACCCTAACCCATACCCTACGCCCTACCCGAACCCCTCCCCGAACCCGTACCCTAAGCCGTACCCTAACCCTCACCCTAACCCTAACCCTAACCCTAAGCTACCCTTGATGGCTTCTGCCTCCAATAGATTTCCTAAGCACTAGTGTTTTAAGGAACAGGTTAAAAAGAGAATCCTAATGTGATTTCTTGAAAATGGGTGTGTTCCTTATCTTCTCCTCGTGTCTAAACTCTTCTCCATGGCTGGACCCCCAAATAATATTCCTTTCTGTGCTAAGGGGTATCTAGAGAGTGTGATAGGTTTAATAACTACCCTCACCCTAACGCGTACCCTAACCCTAACCCCTACCCTAACCCTAGCGCGTACCCTAATCCTAGCCCGTACCCTAAACCGAGACCTAACCCTAACCCTAACTCTAACCCTATCCCTAACCAATACCCTACGCCCTACCCGAACCCCTCCCTGTACCCGTACCCTAAACCGTACCCTAACCCTCACCCTAACCCTAACCCTAACCCTAAGCTACCCTTCACGGCTTCTGCCTCCAATAGATTTCCTAAGCACTAGTGTTTTAAGGAACAGGTTAAAAAGAGAATCCTAATGTGATTTCTTGATAATGGGTGTGTTCCTTATCTTCTCCTCGTGTCTAAACTCTTCTCCATGGCTGGACCCCCAAATAATATTCCTTTACGTGCTAAGGGGTATCTAGAGAGTGTGGTAGGTTTAATAACTACCCTCACCCTAACGCGTACCCTAACCCTAACCGCTACCCTAACCCTAACGAGTACCCTAATCCTAACCCGTACCCTAAACCGAGCCCTAACCCTAACACTAACCCTAACCCTAACCCTAACCCATACCCTAATCCCTACCCGAAACCCTCCCCGAACCCGTACCCTAAGCCGTACCCTAACCCTCACCCTAACCGTAACCCTAACCCTAAGCTACCCTTGACTGCTTCTGCCTCCAATAGATTTCCTAACCACTAGTGTTTTAAGGAACAGTTTAAAAAGAGAATCATATTGTGATTTCTTGATAATGGGTGTGTTCCTTATCTTCTCCTAGTGTCTAAACCCTTCTCCATGGCTGGACCCCCAAATAATATTCCTTTACGTGCTAAGGGGTATCTAGAGAGTGGGATAGGTTTAATAACTACCCTCACCCTAAAGCGTACCCTAATCCTAACACCTACCCTAACACTAACGCGTACCCTAATCCTAACCCGTACCCTAAACTGAGCCCTAACCCTAACACTAACCCTAAACCTAACTCTAACCCATACCCTACGCCCTACCCGAATCCCTCCCCGAACCCGTACCCTAAGCCGTACCCTAACCCTCACCCTAACCCTAACCCTAACCCTAGGCTACCCTTGACGGCTTCTGCCTCCAATAGATTTCCTAAGCACTAGTGATTTAAGGAACAGGTTTAAAGGAGAATCCTAATGTGATTTCTTGATAATGGGTGTGTTCCTTATCTTCTCCTCGTGTCTAAACTCTTCTCCATGGCTGGACCCCCAAATAATATTCATTTACGTGCTAAGGGGTATCTAGAGAGTGGGATAGGTTTAATAACTACCCTCACCCTAACGCGTACCCTAACCCTAACCCCTACCCGAACCCTAACGCGTACCCTAATCCTAACCCGTACCCTAAACCGAGCCCTAACCCTAACACTAGCCCTAACCCTAACTCTAACCCATACCCTACGCCCTACCCGAACCCCTCCCCGAACCCGTACCCTAAGCCGTACCCTAACCCTCACCCTATCCCTAACCCTAACCCTAAGCTACCCTTGACTGCTTCTCCCTCCAATAGATTTCCTAAGCACTAGTGTTTTAAGGAACAGGTTAAAAAGAGAATCCTAATGTGATTCCGTGATAATGGGTGTGTTCCTTATCTTCTCCTAGTGTCTAAACTCTTCTCCATGGCTGGACCCCCAATAATATTCCCGTACGTGCTAAGGGGTATCTAGAGAGTGGGATAGGTTTAATAACTACCCTCACCATAACGCGTACACTAACCCTAACCCCTACCCTAACCCTAACGCGTACCCTAATCCTAACCTGTACCCTAAACCGAGCCCTAACCCTAACACTAGCCCTAACCCTAACCCTAACCCATACCCTATGCCCTACCCGAACCCCTCCCCGAACCCGTACCCTAAGCCGTACCCTAACCCTCACCCTAACCCTAACCCTAACCCTAAGCTACCCTTGATGGCTTCTGCCTCCAATAGATTTCCTAAGCACTAGTGTTTTAAGGAACATGTTAAAAAGAGAATCCTAATGTGATTTCTTGAAAATGGGTGTGTTCCTTATCTTCTCCTCGTGTCTAAACTCTTCTCCATGGCTGGACCCCCAAATAATATTCCTTTCTGTGCTAAGGGGTATCTAGAGAGTGTGATAGGTTTAATAACTACCCTCACCCTAACGCGTACCCTAACCCTAACCGCTACCCTAACCCTAACGAGTACCCTAATCCTAACCCGTACCCTAAACCGAGCCCTAACCCTAACACTAACCCTAACCCTAACCCTAACCCATACCCTAATCCCTACCCGAAACCCTCCCCGAACCCGTACCCTAAGCCGTACCCTAACCCTCACCCTAACCCTAACCCTAATCCTAGGCTACCCTTGACGGCTTCTGCCTCCAATAGATTTCCTAAGCACTAGTGATTTAAGGAACAGGTTTTAAGGAGAATCCTAATGTGATTTCTTGATAATGGGTGTGTTCCTTATCTTCTCCTCGTGTCTAAACTCTTCTCCATGGCTGGACCCCCAAATAATATTCATTTACGTGCTAAGGGGTATCTAGAGAGTGGGATAGGTTTAATAACTACCCTCACCCTAACGCGTACCCTAACCCTAACCCCTACCCGAACCCTAACGCGTACCCTAATCCTAACCCGTACACTAAACCGAGCCCTAACCCTAACACTAGCCCTAACCCTAACTCTAACCCATACCCTACGCCCTACCCGAACCCCTCCCCGAACCCGTACCCTAAGCCGTACCCTAACCCTCACCCTAACCCTAACCCTAACCCTAAGCTACCCTTGAATGCTTCTGCCTCCAATAGATTTCCTAAGCACTAGTGTTTTACGGAACAGTTTAAAAAGAGAATCATATTGTGATTTCTTGATAATGGGTGTGTTCCTTATCTTCTCCTAGTGTCTAAATTCTGCTCCATGGCTGGACCCCCAAATAATATTCCTTTACGTGCTAAGGGGTATCTAGAGAGTGGGATAGGTTTAATAACTACCCCCACCCTAACGCGTACCCTAACCCTAACCCCTACCCTAACCCTAACGCGTACCCTAATCCTAACCTGTACCCTAAACCGAGCCCTAACCCTAACACTAGCCCTAACCCTAACCCTAACCCATACCCTAATCCCTACCCGAAACCCTCCCCGAACCCGTACCCTAAGCCGTACCCTAACCCTCACCCTAACCGTAACCCTAACCCTAAGCTACCCTTGACTGCTTCTGCCTCCAATAGATTTCCTAACCACTAGTGTTTTAAGGAACAGTTTAAGAAGAGAATCATATTGTGATTTCTTGATAATGGGTGTGTTCCTTATCTTCTCCTAGTGTCTAAACCCTTCTCCATGGCTGGACCCCCAAATAATATTCCTTTACGTGCTAAGGGGTATCTAGAGAGTGGGATAGGTTTAATAACTACCCTCACAATAAAGCGTACCCTAACCCTAACCCCTACCCTAACACTAACGCGTACCCTAATCCTAACCCGTACCCTAAACTGAGCCCTAACCCTAACACTAACCCTAAACCTAACTCTAACCCATACCCTACGCCCTACCCGAATCCCTCCCCGAACCCGTACCCTAAGACGTACCCTAACCCTCACCCTAACCCTAACCCTAACCCTAGGCTACCCTTGACGGCTTCTGCCTCCAATAGATTTCCTAAGCACTAGTGATTTAAGGAAAAGGTTTAAAGGAGAATCCTAATGTGATTTCTTGATAATGGGTGTGTTCCTTATCTTCTCCTCGTGTCTAAACTCTTCTCCATGGCTGGACCCCCATATAATATTCATTTACGTGCTAAGGGGTATCTAGAGAGTGGGATACGTTTAATAACTACCCTCACCCTAACGCGTACCCTAACCCTAACCCCTACCCGAACCCTAACGCGTACCCTAATCCTAACCCGTACCCTAAACCGAGCCCTAACCCTAACACTAGCCCTAACCCTAACTCTAACCCATACCCTACGCCCTACCCGAACCCCTCCCCGAACCCATACCCAAAGCCGTACCCTAACCCTCACCCTAACCCTAACCCTAACCCTAAGCTACCCTTGACTGCTTCTGCCTCCAATAGATTTCCTAAGCACTAGTGTTTTACGGAACAGTTTAAAAAGAGAATCATATTGTGATTTCTTGATAATGGGTGTGTTCCTTATCTTCTCCTAGTGTCTAAATTCTTCTCCATGGCTGGACCCCCAAATAATATTCCTTTACGTGCTAAGGGGTATCTAGAGAGTGGGATAGGTTTAATAACTACCCCCACCCTAACGCGTACCCTAACCCTAACCCCTACCCTAACCCTAACGCGTACCCTAATCCTAACCTGTACCCTAAACCGAGCCCTAACCCTAACACTAGCCCTAACCCTAACCCTAACCCATACCCTACGCCCTACCCGAACCCCTCCCCGAACCCGTACCCTAAGCCGTACCCTAACCCTCACCCTAACCCTAACCCTAACCCTAAGCTACCCTTGACTGCTTCTGCCTCCAATAGATTTCCTAAGCACTAGTGTTTTAAGGAACAGGTTAAAAACAGAATCCTAATGTGATTTCTTGATAATGGGTGTGTTCCTTATCTTCTCCTAGTGTCTAAACTCTTCTCCATGGCTGGACCCCCATTAATATTCTTTATGTGCTACGGGGTATCTAGAATGTGGGATAGGTTTAATAACTACCCTCACCCTAACGCGTACACTAACCGTAAACCCTACCCAAACCCTAACGCATACCCTAATCCTAACCTTTACCCTAAACCGAGACCTAACCCTAACCCTAGCCCTAACCCTAACCCATACCCTACGCCCTACCCGAACACCTCCCCGAACCCGTAACCTAAGCCGTACCCTAACCCTCACCCTAACCCTAACCCTAACCCTAAGCTACCCCTGACTGCTTCTCCCTCCAATAGATTTCCTAAGCACTAGTGTTTTAAGGAACAGGTTAAAAAGAGAATCCTAATGTGATTTCGTGATAATGGGTGTGTTCCTTATCTTCTCTTAGTGTCTAAACTCTTCTCCATGGCTGGACCCCCAAATAATATTCCTGTACGTGCTAAGGGGTATCTAGAGAGTGGGATAGGTTTAATAACTACCCTCACCATAACGCGTACACTAACCCTAACCCCTACCCTAACCCTAACGCGTACCCTAATCCTAACCTGTACCCTAAACCGAGCCCTAACCCTAACACTAGCCCTAACCCTAACCCTAACCCATACCCTACGCCCTACCCGAACCCCTCCCCGAACCCGTACCCTAAGCCGTACCCTAACCCTCACCCTAACCCTAACCCTAACCCTAAGCTACCCTTGATGGCTTCTGCCTCCAATAGATTTCCTAAGCACTAGTGTTTTAAGGAACATGTTAAAAAGAGAATCCTAATGTGATTTCTTGAAAATGGGTGTGTTCCTTATCTTCTCCTCGTGTCTAAACTCTTCTCCATGGCTGGACCCCCAAATAATATTCCTTTCTGTGCTAAGGGGTATCTAGAGAGTGTGATAGGTTTAATAACTACCCTCACCCTAACGCGTACCCTAACCCTAACCCCTACCCTAACCCTAGCGCGTACCCTAATCCTAGCCCGTACCCTAAACCGAGCCCTAACCCTAACCCTAACTCTAACCCTAACCCTAACCAATACCCTACGCCCTACCCGAACCCCTCCCTGAACCCGTACCCTAAACCGTACCCTAACCCTCACCCTAACCCTAACCCTAACCCTAAGCTACCCTTCACGGCTTCTGCCTCCAATAGATTTCCTAAGCACTAGTGTTTTAAGGAACAGGTTAAAAAGAGAATCCTAATGTGATTTCTTGATAATGGGTGTGTTCCTTATCTTCTCCTCGTGTCTAAACTCTTCTCCATGGCTGGACCCCCAAATAATATTCCTTTACGTGCTAAGGGGTATCTAGAGAGTGTGATAGGTTTAATAACTACCCTCACCCTAACGCGTACCCTAACCCTAACCGCTACCCTAACCCTAACGAGTACCCTAATCCTAACCCGTACCCTAAACCGATCCCTAACCCTAACACTAACCCTAACCCTAACCCTAACCCATACCCTAATCTCTACCCGAAACCCTCCCCGAACCCGTACCCTAAGCCGTACCCTAACCCTCACCCTAACCGTAACCCTAACCCTAAGCTACCCTTGACTGCTTCTGCCTCCAATAGATTTCCTAACCACTAGTGTTTTAAGGAACAGTTTAAAAAGAGAATCATATTGTGATTTCTTGATAATGGGTGTGTTCCTTATCTTCTCCTAGTGTCTAAACCCTTCTCCATGGCTGGACCCCCAAATAATATTCCTTTACGTGCTAAGGGGTATCTAGAGAGTGGGATAGGTTTAATAACTACCCTCACCCTAAAGCGTACCCTAACCCTAACCCCTACCCTAACACTAACGCGTACCCTAATCCTAACCCGTACCCTAAACTGAGCCCTAACCCTAACACTAACCCTAAACCTAACTCTAACCCATACCCTACGCCCTAACCGAATCCCTCCCCGAACCCGTACCCTAAGCCGTACCCTAACCCTCACCCTAACCCTAACCCTAACCCTAGGCTACCCTTGACGGCTTCTGCCTCCAATAGATTTCCTAAGCACTAGTGATTTAAGGAACAGGTTTAAAGGAGAATCCTAATGTGATTTCTTGATAATGGGTGTGTTCCTTATCTTCTCCTCGTGTCTAAACTCTTCTCCATGGCTGGACCCCCAAATAATATTCATTTACGTGCTAAGGGGTATCTAGAGAGTGGGATAGGTTTAATAACTACCCTCACCCTAACGCGTACCCTAACCCTAACCCCTACCCGAACCCTAACGCGTACCCTAATCCTAACCCGTACCCTAAACCGAGCCCTAACCCTAACACTAGCCCTAACCCTAACTCTAACCCATACCCTACGCCCTACCCGAACCCCTCCCCGAACCCGTACCCTAAGCCGTAACCTAACCCTCACCCTAACCCTAACCCTAACCCTAAGCTACCCTTGACTGCTTCTGCCTCCAATAGATTTCCTAAGCACTAGTGTTTTACAGAACAGTTTAAAAAGAGAATCATATTGTGATTTCTTGATAAAGGGTGTGTTCCTTATCTTCTCCTAGTGTCTAAATTCTGCTCCATGGCTGGACCCCCAAATAATATTCCTTTACGTGCTAAGGGGTATCTAGAGAGTGGGATAGGTTTAATAACTACCCCCACCCTAACGCGTACCCTAACCCTAACCCCTACCCTAACCCTAACGCGTACCCTAATCCTAACCTGTACCCTAAACCGAGCCCTAACCCTAACACTAGCCCTAACCCTAACCCTAACCCATACCCTACGCCCTACCCGAACCCCTCCCCGAACCTGTACCCTAAGCCGTACCCTAACCCTCACCCTAACCCTAACCCTAACCCTAAGCTACCCTTGACGGCTTCTGCCTCCAATAGATTTCCTAAGCACTAGTGTTTTAAGGAACAGGTTAAAAAGAGAATCCTAATGTGATTTCTTGATAATGGGTGTGTTCCTTAACTTCTCCTCGTATCTAAACTCTTCTCCATCGCTGGACCCCCAAATAATATTCCTTTACGTGCTAAGGGGTATCTAGAGAGTGGGATAGGTTTAATAACTACCCTCACCCTAAAGCGTACCCTAACCCTAACCCCTACCCTAACACTAACGCGTACCCTAATCCTAACCCGTACCCTAAACTGAGCCCTAACCCTAACACTAACCCTAAACCTAACTCTAACCCATACCCTACGCCCTACCCGAATCCCTCCCCGAACCCGTACCCTAAGCCGTACCCTAACCCTCACCCTAACCCTAACCCTAACCCTAGGCTACCCTTGACGGCTTCTGCCTCCAATAGATTTCCTAAGCACTAGTGATTTAAGGAACAGGTTTAAAGGAGAATCCTAATGTGATTTCTTGATAATGGGTGTGTTCCTTATCTTCTCCTCGTGTCTAAACTCTTCTCCATGGCTGGACCCCCAAATAATATTCATTTACGTGCTAAGGGGTATCTAGAGAGTGGGATAGGTTTAATAACTACCCTCACCCTAACGCGTACCCTAACCCTAACCCCTACCCGAACCCTAACGCGTACCCTAATCCTAACCCGTACCCTAAACCGAGCCCTAACCCTAACACTAGCCCTAACCCTAACTCTAACCCATACCCTACGCCCTACCCGAACCCCTCCCCGAACCCGTACCCTAAGCCGTACCCTAACCCTCACCCTAACCCTAACCCTAACCCTAAGCTACCCTTGACTGCTTCTGCCTCCAATAGATTTCCTAAGCACTAGTGTTTTACGGAACAGTTTAAAAAGAGAATCATATTGTGATTTCTTGATAATGGGTGTGTTCCTTATCTTCTCCTACTGTCTAAATTCTTCTCCATGGCTGGACCCCCAAATAATATTCCTTTACGTGCTAAGGGGTATCTAGAGAGTGGGATAGGTTTAATAACTACCCCCACCCTAACGCGTACCCTAACCCTAACCCCTACCCTAACCCTAACGCGTACCCTAATCCTAACCTGTACCCTAAACCGAGCCCTAACCCTAACACTAGCCCTAACCCTAACCCTAACCCATACCCTACGCCCTACCCGAACCCCTCCCCGAACCCGTACCCTAAGCCGTACCCTAACCCTCACCCTAACCCTAACCCTAACCCTAAGCTACCCTTGACGGCTTCTGCCTCCAATAGATTTCCTAAGCACTAGTGTTTTAAGGAACAGGTTAAAAAGAGAATCCTAATGTGATTTCTTGATAATGGGTGTGTTCCTTATCTTCTCCTCGTATCTAAACTCTTCTCCATGGCTGGACCCCCAAATAATATTCCTTTACGTGCTAAGGGGTATCTAGAGAGTGGGATAGGTTTAATAACTACCCTCACCCTAACGCGTACACTAACCGTAAACCCTACCCAAACCCTAACGCATACCCTAATCCTAACCTTTACCCTAAACCGAGACCTAACCCTAACACTAGCCCTAACACTAACCCATACCCTACGCCCTACCCGAACACCTCCCCGAACCCGTAACCTAAGCCGTACCCTAACCCTCACCCTAACCCTAACCCTAACCCTAAGCTACCCCTGACTGCTTCTCCCTCCAATAGATTTCCTAAGCACTAGTGTTTTAAGGAACAGGTTAAAAAGAGAATCCTAATGTGATTTCGTGATAATGGGTGTGTTCCTTATCTTCTCCTAGTGTCTAAACTCTTCTCCATGGCTGGACCCCCAAATAATATTCCTGTACGTGCTAAGGGATATCTAGAGAGTGGGATAGGTTTAATAACTACCCTCACCATAACGCGTACACTAACCCTAACCCCTACCCTAACCCTAACGCGTACCCTAATCCTAACCTGTACCCTAAACCGAGCCCTAACCCTAACACTAGCCCTAACCCTAACCCTAACCCATACCCTACGCCCTACCCGAACCCCTCCCCGAACCCGTACCCTAAGCCGTACCCTAACCCTCACCCTAACCCTAACCCTAACCCTAAGCTACCCTTGATGGCTTCTGCCTCCAATAGATTTCCTAAGCACTAGTGTTTTAAGGAACATGTTAAAAAGAGAATCCTAATGTGATTTCTTGAAAATGGGTGTGTTCCTTATCTTCTCCTCGTGTCTAAACTCTTCTCCATGGCTGGACCCCCAAATAATATTCCTTTCTGTGCTAAGGGGTATCTAGAGAGTGTGATAGGTTTAATAACTACCCTCACCCTAACGCGTACCCTAACCCTAACCCCTACCCTAACCCTAGCGCGTACCCTAATCCTAGCCCGTACCCTAAACCGAGCCCTAACCCTAACCCTAACTCTAACCCTAACCCTAACCAATACCCTACGCCCTACCCGAACCCCTCCCTGAACCCGTACCCTAAACCGTACCCTAACCCTCACCCTAACCCTAACCCTAACCCTAAGCTACCCTTCACGGCTTCTGCCTCCAATAGATTTCCTAAGCACTAGTGTTTTAAGGAACAGGTTAAAAAGAGAATCCTAATGTGATTTCTTGATAATGGGTGTGTTCCTTATCTTCTCCTCGTGTCTAAACTCTTCTCCATGGCTGGACCCCCAAATAATATTCCTTTACGTGCTAAGGGGTATCTAGAGAGTGTGATAGGTTTAATAACTACCCTCACCCTAACGCGTACCCTAACCCTAACCGCTACCCTAACCCTAACGAGTACCCTAATCCTAACCCGTACCCTAAACCGAGCCCTAACCCTAACACTAACCCTAACCCTAACCCTAACCCATACCCTAATCCCTACCCGAAACCCTCCCCGAACCCGTACCCTAAGCCGTACCCTAACCCTCACCCTAACCGTAACCCTAACCCTAAGCTACCCTTGACTGCTTCTGCCTCCAATAGATTTCCTAACCACTAGTGTTTTAAGGAACAGTTTAAAAAGAGAATCATATTGTGATTTCTTGATAATGGGTGTGTTCCTTATCTTCTCCTAGTGTCTAAACCCTTCTCCATGGCTGGACCCCCAAATAATATTCCTTTACGTGCTAAGGGGTATCTAGAGAGTGGGATAGGTTTAATAACTACCCTCACCCTAAAGCGTACCCTAACCCTAACCCCTACCCTAACACTAACGCGTACCCTAATCCTAACCCGTACCCTAAACTGAGCCCTAACCCTAACACTAACCCTAAACCTAACTCTAACCCATACCCTACGCCTTACCCGAATCCCTCCCCGAACCCGTACCCTAAGCCGTACCCTAACCCTCACCCTAACCCTAACCCTAACCCTAGGCTACCCTTGACGGCTTCTGCCTCCAATAGATTTCCTAAGCACTAGTGATTTAAGGAACAGGTTTAAAGGAGAATCTTAATGTGATTTCTTGATAATGGGTGTGTTCCTTATCTTCTCCTCGTGTCTAAACTCTTCTCCATGGATGGACCCCCAAATAATATTCATTTACGTGCTAAGGGGTATCTAGAGAGTGGGATAGGTTTAATAACTACCCTCACCCTAACGCGTACCCTAACCCTAACCCCTACCCGAACCCTAACGCGTACCCTAATCCTAACCCGTACCCTAAAGCGAGCCCTAACCCTAACACTAGCCCTAACCCTAACTCTAACCCATACCCTACGCCCTACCCGAACCCCTCCCCGAACCCGTACCCTAAGCCGTACCCTAACCCTCACCCTAACCCTAACCCTAACCCTAAGCTACCCTTGACTGCTTCTGCCTCCAATAGATTTCCTAAGCACTAGTGTTTTACGGAACAGTTTAAAAAGAGAATCATATTGTGATTTCTTGATAATGGGTGTGTTCCTTATCTTCTCCTAGTGTCTAAATTCTGCTCCATGGCTGGACCCCCAAATAATATTCCTTTACGTGCTAAGGGGTATCTAGAGAGTGGGATAGGTTTAATAACTACCCCCACCCTAACGCGTACCCTAACCCTAACCCCTACCCTAACCCTAACGCGTACCCTAATCCTAACCTGTACCCTAAATCGAGCCCTAACCCTAACACTAGCCCTAACCCTAACCCTAACCCATACCCTACGCCCTACCCGAACCCCTCCCCGAACCCGTACCCTAAGCCGTACCCTAACCCTCACCCTAACCCTAACCCTAACCCTAAGCTACCCTTGACGGCTTCTGCCTCCAATAGATTTCCTAAGCACTAGTGTTTTAAGGAACAGGTTAAAAAGAGAATCCTAATGTGATTTCTTGATAATGGGTGTGTTCCTTATCTTCTCCTCGTATCTAAACTCTTCTCCATGGCTGGACCCCCAAATAATATTCCTTTACGTGCTAAGGGGTATCTAGAGAGTGGGATAGGTTTAATAACTACCCTCACCCTAACGCGTACACTAACCGTAAACCCTACCCAAACCCTAACGCATACCCTAATCCTAACCTTTACCCTAAACCGAGACCTAACCCTAACACTAGCCCTAACCCTAACCCATACCCTACGCCCAACCCGAACACCTCCCCGAACCCGTAACCTAAGCCGTACACTAACCCTCACCCTAACCCTAACCCTAACCCTAAGCTACCCCTGACTGCTTCTCCCTCCAATAGATTTCCTAAGCACTAGTGTTTTAAGGAACAGGTTAAAAAGAGAATCCTAATGTGATTTCGTGATAATGGGTGTGTTCCTTATCTTCTCCTAGTGTCTAAACTCTTCTCCATGGCTGGACCCCCAATAATATTCCTGTACGTGCTAAGGGGTATCTAGAGAGTGGGATAGGTTTAATAACTACCCTCACCATAACGCGTACACTAACCCTAACCCCTACCCTAACCCTAACGCGTACCCTAATCCTAACCTGTACCCTAAACCGAGCCCTAACCCTAACACTAGCCCTAACCCTAACCCTAACCCATACCCTACGCCCTACCCGAACCCCTCCCCGAACCCGTACCCTAAGCCGTACCCTAACCCTCACCCTAACCCTAACCCTAACCCTAAGCTACCCTTGATGGCTTCTGCCTCCAATAGATTTCCTGAGCACTAGTGTTTTAAGGAACATGTTAAAAAGAGAATCCTAATGTGATTTCTTGAAAATGGGTGTGTTCCTTATCTTCTCCTCGTGTCTAAACTCTTCTCCATGGCTGGACCCCCAAATAATATTCCTTTCTGTGCTAAGGGGTATCTAGAGAGTGTGATAGGTTTAATAACTACCCTCACCCTAACGCGTACCCTAACCCTAACCCCTACCCTAACCCTAGCGCGTACCCTAATCCTAGCCCGTACCCTAAACCGAGCCCTAACCCTAACCCTAACTCTAACCCTAACCCTAACCAATACCCTACGCCCTACCCGAACCCCTCCCTGAACCCGTACCCTAAACCGTACCCTAACCCTCACCCTAACCCTAACCCTAACCCTAAGCTACCCTTCACGGCTTCTGCCTCCAATAGATTTCCTAAGCACTAGTGTTTTAAGGAACAGGTTAAAAAGAGAATCCTAATGTGATTTCTTGATAATGGGTGTGTTCCTTATCTTCTCCTCGTGTCTAAACTCTTCTCCATGGCTGGACCCCCAAATAATATTCCTTTACGTGCTAAGGGGTATCTAGGGAGTGTGATAGGTTTAATAACTACCCTCACCCTAACGCGTACCCTAACCCTAACCGCTACCCTAACCCTAACGAGTACCCTAATCCTAACCCGTACCCTAAACCGAGCCCTAACCCTAACACTAACCCTAACCCTAACCCTAACCCATACCCTAATCCCTACCCGAAACCCTCCCCGAACCCGTACCCTAAGCCGTACCCTAACCCTCACCCTAACCGTAACCCTAACCCTAAGCTACCCTTGACTGCTTCTGCCTCCAATAGATTTCCTAACCACTAGTGTTTTAAGGAACAGTTTAAAAAGAGAATCATATTGTGATTTCTTGATAATGGGTGTGTTCCTTATCTTCTCCTAGTGTCTAAACCCTTCTCCATGGCTGGACCCCCAAATAATATTCCTTTACGTGCTAAGGGGTATCTAGAGAGTGGGATAGGTTTAATAACTACCCTCACCCTAAAGCGTACCCTAACCCTAACCCCTACCCTAACACTAACGCGTACCCTAATCCTAACCCGTACCCTAAACTGAGCCCTAACCCTAACACTAACCCTAAACCTAACTCTAACCCATACCCTACGCCCTACCCGAATCCCTCCCCGAACCCGTACCCTAAGCCGTACCCTAACCCTCACCCTAACCCTAACCCTAACCCTAGGCTACCCTTGACGGCTTCTGCCTCCAATAGATTTCCTAAGCACTAGTGATTTAAGGAACAGGTTTAAAGGAGAATCCTAATGTGATTTCTTGATAATGGGTGTGTTCCTTATCTTCTCCTCGTGTCTAAACTCTTCTCCATGGATGGACCCCCAAATAATATTGATTTACGTGCTAAGGGGTATCTAGAGAGTGGGATAGGTTTAATAACTACCCTCACCCTAACGCGTACCCTAACCCTAACCCCTACCCGAACCCTAACGCGTACCCTAATCCTAACCCGTACCCTAAACCGAGCCCTAACCCTAACACTAGCCCTAACCCTAACTCTAACCCATACCCTACGCCCTACCCGAACCCCTCCCCGAACCCGTACCCTAAGCCGTACCCTAAACCTCACCCTAACCCTAACCCTAACCCTAAGCTACCCTTGACTGCTTCTGCCTCCAATAGATTTCCTAAGCACTAGTGTTTTACGGAACAGTTTAAAAAGAGAATCATATTGTGATTTCTTGATAATGGGTGTGTTCCTTATCTTCTCCTAGTGTCTAAATTCTTCTCCATGGCTGGACCCCCAAATAATATTCCTTTACGTGCTAAGGGGTATCTAGAGAGTGGGATAGGTTTAATAACTACCCCCACCCTAACGCGTACCCTAACCCTAACCCCTACCCTAACCCTAACGCGTACCCTAATCCTAACCTGTACCCTAAACCGAGCCCTAACCCTAACACTAGCCCTAACCCTAACCCTAACCCATACCCTACGCCCTACCCGAACCCCTCCCCGAACCCGTACCCTAAGCCATACCCTAACCCTCACCCTAACCCTAACCCTAACCCTAAGCTACCCTTGACGGCTTCTGCCTCCAATAGATTTCCTAAGCACTAGTGTTTTAAGGAACAGGTTAAAAAGAGAATCCTAATGTGATTTCTTGATAATGGGTGTGTTCCTTATCTTCTCCTCGTATCTAAACTCTTCTCCATGGCTGGACCCCCAAATAATATTCCTTTACGTGCTAAGGGGTATCTAGAGAGTGGGATAGGTTTAATAACTACCCTCACCCTAACGCGTACACTAACCGTAAACCCTACCCAAACCCTAACGCATACCCTAATCCTAACCTTTACCCTAAACCGAGACCTAACCCTAACACTAGCCCTAACCCTAACCCATACCCTACGCCCTACCCGAACACCTCCCCGAACCCGTAACCTAAGCCGTACCCTAACCCTCACCCTAACCCTAACCCTAACCCTAAGCTACCCTTGACTGCTTCTCCCTCCAATAGATTTCCTAAGCACTAGTGTTTTAAGGAACAGGTTAAAAAGAGAATCCTAATGTGATTTCGTGATAATGGGTGTGTTCCTTATCTTCTCCTAGTGTCTAAACTCTTCTCCATGGCTGGACCCCCAATAATATTCCTGTACGTGCTAAGGGGTATCTAGAGAGTGGGATAGGTTTAATAACTACCCTCACCATAACGCGTACACTAACCCTAACCCCTACCCTAACCCTAACGCGTACCCTAATCCTAACCCGTACCCTAAACCGTACCCTAACCCTCACCCTAACCCTAACCCTAACCCTAAGCTACCCTTCACGGCTTCTGCCTCCAATAGATTTCCTAAGCACTAGTGTTTTAAGGAACAGGTTAAAAAGAGAATCCTAATGTGATTTCTTGATAATGGGTGTGTTCCTTATCTTCTCCTCGTGTCTAAACTCTTCTCCATGGCTGGACCCCCAAATAATATTCCTTTACGTGCTAAGGGGTATCTAGAGAGTGTGATAGGTTTAATAACTACCCTCACCCTAACGCGTACCCTAACCCTAACCGCTACCCTAACCCTAACGAGTACCCTAATCCTAACCCGTACCCTAAACCGAGCCCTAACCCTAACACTAACCCTAACCCTAACCCTAACCCATACCCTAATCCCTACCCGAAACCCTCCCCGAACCCGTACCCTAAGCCGTACCCTAACCCTCACCCTAACCGTAACCCTAACCCTAAGCTACCCTTGACTGCTTCTGCCTCCAATAGATTTCCTAACCACTAGTGTTTTAAGGAACAGTTTAAAAAGAGAATCATATTGTGATTTCTTGATAATGGGTGTGTTCCTTATCTTCTCCTAGTGTCTAAACCCTTCTCCATGGCTGGACCCCCAAATAATATTCCTTTACGTGCTAAGGGGTATCTAGAGAGTGGGATAGGTTTAATAACTACCCTCACCCTAAAGCGTACCCTAACCCTAACCCCTACCCTAACACTAACGCGTACCCTAATCCTAACCCGTACCCTAAACTGAGCCCTAACCCTAACACTAACCCTAAACCTAACTCTAACCCATACCCTACGCCCTACCCGAATCCCTCCCCGAACCCGTACCCTAAGCCGTACCCTAACCCTCACCCTAACCCTAACC
The DNA here is from genome assembly GCF_949987535.1 of Balaenoptera acutorostrata. Lineage (NCBI taxonomy): Eukaryota > Metazoa > Chordata > Mammalia > Artiodactyla > Balaenopteridae > Balaenoptera > Balaenoptera acutorostrata. The sequence goes on from NW_026646560.1 coordinate 303,393, forward strand.
CTAACCCTAGGCTACCCTTGACGGCTTCTGCCTCCAATAGATTTCCTAAGCACTAGTGATTTAAGGAACAGGTTTAAAGGAGAATCCTAATGTGATTTCTTGATAATGGGTGTGTTCCTTATCTTCTCCTCGTGTCTAAACTCTTCTCCATGGATGGACCCCCAAATAATATTCATTTACGTGCTAAGGGGTATCTAGAGAGTGGGATAGGTTTAATAACTACCCTCACCCTAACGCGTACCCTAACCCTAACCCCTACCCGAACCCTAACGCGTACCCTAATCCTAACCCGTACCCTAAAGCGAGCCCTAACCCTAACACTAGCCCTAACCCTAACTCTAACCCATACCCTACGCCCTACCCGAACCCCTCCCCGAACCCGTACCCTAAGCCGTACCCTAACCCTCACCCTAACCCTAACCCTAACCCTAAGCTACCCTTGACTGCTTCTGCCTCCAATAGATTTCCTAAGCACTAGTGTTTTACGGAACAGTTTAAAAAGAGAATCATATTGTGATTTCTTGATAATGGGTGTGTTCCTTATCTTCTCCTAGTGTCTAAATTCTGCTCCATGGCTGGACCCCCAAATAATATTCCTTTACGTGCTAAGGGGTATCTAGAGAGTGGGATAGGTTTAATAACTACCCCCACCCTAACGCGTACCCTAACCCTAACCCCTACCCTAACCCTAACGCGTACCCTAATCCTAACCTGTACCCTAAACCGAGCCCTAACCCTAAAACTAGCCCTAACCCTAACCCTAACCCATACCCTACGCCCTACCCGAACCCCTCCCCGAACCCGTACCCTAAGCCGTACCCTAACCCTCACCCTAACCCTAACCCTAACCCTAAGCTACCCTTGACGGCTTCTGCCTCCAATAGATTTCCTAAGCACTAGTGTTTTAAGGAACAGGTTAAAAAGAGAATCCTAATGTGATTTCTTGATAATGGGTGTGTTCCTTATCTTCTCCTCGTATCTAAACTCTTCTCCATGGCTGGACCCCCAAATAATATTCCTTTACGTGCTAAGGGGTATCTAGAGAGTGGGATAGGTTTAATAACTACCCTCACCCTAACGCGTACACTAACCGTAAACCCTACCCAAACCCTAACGCATACCCTAATCCTAACCTTTACCCTAAACCGAGACCTAACCCTAACACTAGCCCTAACCCTAACCCATACCCTACGCCCAACCCGAACACCTCCCCGAACCCGTAACCTAAGCCGTACACTAACCCTCACCCTAACCCTAACCCTAACCCTAAGCTACCCCTGACTGCTTCTCCCTCCAATAGATTTCCTAAGCACTAGTGTTTTAAGGAACAGGTTAAAAAGAGAATCCTAATGTGATTTCGTGATAATGGGTGTGTTCCTTATCTTCTCCTAGTGTCTAAACTCTTCTCCATGGCTGGACCCCCAATAATATTCCTGTACGTGCTAAGGGGTATCTAGAGAGTGGGATAGGTTTAATAACTACCCTCACCATAACGCGTACACTAACCCTAACCCCTACCCTAACCCTAACGCGTACCCTAATCCTAACCTGTACCCTAAACCGAGCCCTAACCCTAACACTAGCCCTAACCCTAACCCTAACCCATACCCTACGCCCTACCCGAACCCCTCCCCGAACCCGTACCCTAAGCCGTACCCTAACCCTCACCCTAACCCTAACCCTAACCCTAAGCTACCCTTGATGGCTTCTGCCTCCAATAGATTTCCTGAGCACTAGTGTTTTAAGGAACATGTTAAAAAGAGAATCCTAATGTGATTTCTTGAAAATGGGTGTGTTCCTTATCTTCTCCTCGTGTCTAAACTCTTCTCCATGGCTGGACCCCCAAATAATATTCCTTTCTGTGCTAAGGGGTATCTAGAGAGTGTGATAGGTTTAATAACTACCCTCACCCTAACGCGTACCCTAACCCTAACCCCTACCCTAACCCTAGCGCGTACCCTAATCCTAGCCCGTACCCTAAACCGAGCCCTAACCCTAACCCTAACTCTAACCCTAACCCTAACCAATACCCTACGCCCTACCCGAACCCCTCCCTGAACCCGTACCCTAAACCGTACCCTAACCCTCACCCTAACCCTAACCCTAACCCTAAGCTACCCTTCACGGCTTCTGCCTCCAATAGATTTCCTAAGCACTAGTGTTTTAAGGAACAGGTTAAAAAGAGAATCCTAATGTGATTTCTTGATAATGGGTGTGTTCCTTATCTTCTCCTCGTGTCTAAACTCTTCTCCATGGCTGGACCCCCAAATAATATTCCTTTACGTGCTAAGGGGTATCTAGGGAGTGTGATAGGTTTAATAACTACCCTCACCCTAACGCGTACCCTAACCCTAACCGCTACCCTAACCCTAACGAGTACCCTAATCCTAACCCGTACCCTAAACCGAGCCCTAACCCTAACACTAACCCTAACCCTAACCCTAACCCATACCCTAATCCCTACCCGAAACCCTCCCCGAACCCGTACCCTAAGCCGTACCCTAACCCTCACCCTAACCGTAACCCTAACCCTAAGCTACCCTTGACTGCTTCTGCCTCCAATAGATTTCCTAACCACTAGTGTTTTAAGGAACAGTTTAAAAAGAGAATCATATTGTGATTTCTTGATAATGGGTGTGTTCCTTATCTTCTCCTAGTGTCTAAACCCTTCTCCATGGCTGGACCCCCAAATAATATTCCTTTACGTGCTAAGGGGTATCTAGAGAGTGGGATAGGTTTAATAACTACCCTCACCCTAAAGCGTACCCTAACCCTAACCCCTACCCTAACACTAACGCGTACCCTAATCCTAACCCGTACCCTAAACTGAGCCCTAACCCTAACACTAACCCTAAACCTAACTCTAACCCATACCCTACGCCTACCCGAATCCCTCCCCGAACCCGTACCCTAAGCCGTACCCTAACCCTCACCCTAACCCTAACCCTAACCCTAGGCTACCCTTGACGGCTTCTGCCTCCAATAGATTTCCTAAGCACTAGTGATTTAAGGAACAGGTTTAAAGGAGAATCCTAATGTGATTCTTGATAATGGGTGTGTTCCTTATCTTCTCCTCGTGTCTAAACTCTTCTCCATGGATGGACCCCCAAATAATATTGATTACGTGCTAAGGGGTATCTAGAGAGTGGGATAGTTTAATAACTACCTCACCCTAACGCGTACCCTAACCCTAACCCCTACCCGAACCCTAACGCGTACCCTAATCCTAACCCGTACCCTAAACCGAGCCCTAACCCTAACACTAGCCCTAACCCTAACTCTAACCCATACCCTACGCCCTACCCGAACCCCTCCCCGAACCCGTACCCTAAGCCGTACCCTAACCTCACCCTAACCCAACCCTAACCCTAGCTACCCTTGACTGCTTCTGCCTCCAATAGATTTCCTAAGCACTAGTGTTTTACGGAACAGTTTAAAAGAGAATCATATTGTGATTTCTTGATAATGGGTGTGTTCCTTATCTTCTCCTAGTGTCTAAATTCTTCTCCATGGCTGGACCCCCAAATAATATTCCTTTACGTGCTAAGGGGTATCTAGAGAGTGGGATAGGTTTAATAACTACCCCCACCCTAACGCGTACCCTAACCCTAACCCTACCCTAACCCTAACGCGTACCCTAATCCTAACCTGTACCCTAAACCGAGCCCTAACCCTAACACTAGCCCTAACCCTAACCCTAACCCATACCCTACGCCCTACCCGAACCCCTCCCCGAACCGTACCCTAAGCCGTACCCTAACCCTCACCCTAACCCTAACCCTAACCCTAAGCTACCCTTGACGGCTTTCTGCCTCCAATAGATTTCCTAAGCACTAGTGTTTTAAGGAACAGGTTAAAAAGAGAATCCTAATGTGATTCTTGATAATGGGTGTGTTCCTTATCTTCTCCTCGTATCTAAACTCTTCTCCATGGCTGGACCCCCAAATAATATTCCTTTACGTGCTAAGGGGTATCTAGAGAGTGGGATAGGTTTAATAACTACCCTCACCCTAACGCGTACACTAACCGTAAACCCTACCCAAACCCTAACGCATACCCTAATCCTAACCTTTACCCTAAACCGAGACCTAACCCTAACACTAGCCCTAACCCTAACCCATACCCTACGCCCTACCCGAACACCTCCCCGAACCCGTAACCTAAGCCGTACCCTAACCCTCACCCTAACCCTAACCCTAACCCTAAGCTACCCTTGACTGCTTCTCCCTCCAATAGATTTCCTAAGCACTAGTGTTTTAAGGAACAGGTTAAAAAGAGAATCCTAATGTGATTTCGTGATAATGGGTGTGTTCCTTATCTTCTCCTAGTGTCTAAACTCTTCTCCATGGCTGGACCCCCAATAATATTCCTGTACGTGCTAAGGGGTATCTAGAGAGTGGGATAGGTTTAATAACTACCCTCACCCTCACCATAACGCGTACACTAACCCTAACCCCTACCCTAACCCTAACGCGTACCCTAATCCTAACCCGTACCCTAAACCGTACCCTAACCCTCACCCTAACCCTAACCCTAACCCTAAGCTACCCTTCACGGCTTCTGCCTCCAATAGATTTCCTAAGCACTAGTGTTTTAAGGAACAGGTTAAAAAGAGAATCCTAATGTGATTTCTTGATAATGGGTGTGTTCCTTATCTTCTCCTCGTGTCTAAACTCTTCTCCATGGCTGGACCCCCAAATAATATTCCTTTACGTGCTAAGGGGTATCTAGAGAGTGTGATAGGTTTAATAACTACCCTCACCCTAACGCGTACCCTAACCCTAACCGCTACCCTAACCCTAACGAGTACCCTAATCCTAACCCGTACCCTAAACCGAGCCCTAACCCTAACACTAACCCTAACCCTAACCCTAACCCATACCCTAATCCCTACCCGAAACCCTCCCCGAACCCGTACCCTAAGCCGTACCCTAACCCTCACCCTAACCGTAACCCTAACCCTAAGCTACCCTTGACTGCTTCTGCCTCCAATAGATTTCCTAACCACTAGTGTTTTAAGGAACAGTTTAAAAAGAGAATCATATTGTGATTTCTTGATAATGGGTGTGTTCCTTATCTTCTCCTAGTGTCTAAACCCTTCTCCATGGCTGGACCCCCAAATAATATTCCTTTACGTGCTAAGGGGTATCTAGAGAGTGGGATAGGTTTAATAACTACCCTCACCCTAAAGCGTACCCTAACCCTAACCCCTACCCTAACACTAACGCGTACCCTAATCCTAACCCGTACCCTAAACTGAGCCCTAACCCTAACACTAACCCTAAACCTAACTCTAACCCATACCCTACGCCCTACCCGAATCCCTCCCCGAACCCGTACCCTAAGCCGTACCCTAACCCTCACCCTAACCCTAACCCTAACCCTAGGCTACCCTTGACGGCTTCTGCCTCCAATAGATTTCCTAAGCACTAGTGATTTAAGGAACAGGTTTAAAGGAGAATCCTAATGTGATTTCTTGATAATGGGTGTGTTCCTTATCTTCTCCTCGTGTCTAAACTCTTCTCCATGGATGGACCCCCAAATAATATTCATTTACGTGCTAAGGGGTATCTAGAGAGTGGGATAGGTTTAATAACTACCCTCACCCTAACGCGTACCCTAACCCTAACCCCTACCCGAACCCTAACGCGTACCCTAATCCTAACCCGTACCCTAAAGCGAGCCCTAACCCTAACACTAGCCCTAACCCTAACTCTAACCCATACCCTACGCCCTACCCGAACCCCTCCCCGAACCCGTACCCTAAGCCGTACCCTAACCCTCACCCTAACCCTAACCCTAACCCTAAGCTACCCTTGACTGCTTCTGCCTCCAATAGATTTCCTAAGCACTAGTGTTTTACGGAACAGTTTAAAAAGAGAATCATATTGTGATTTCTTGATAATGGGTGTGTTCCTTATCTTCTCCTAGTGTCTAAATTCTGCTCCATGGCTGGACCCCCAAATAATATTCCTTTACGTGCTAAGGGGTATCTAGAGAGTGGGATAGGTTTAATAACTACCCCCACCCTAACGCGTACCCTAACCCTAACCCCTACCCTAACCCTAACGCGTACCCTAATCCTAACCTGTACCCTAAACCGAGCCCTAACCCTAAAACTAGCCCTAACCCTAACCCTAACCCATACCCTACGCCCTACCCGAACCCCTCCCCGAACCCGTACCCTAAGCCGTACCCTAACCCTCACCCTAACCCTAACCCTAACCCTAAGCTACCCTTGACGGCTTCTGCCTCCAATAGATTTCCTAAGCACTAGTGTTTTAAGGAACAGGTTAAAAAGAGAATCCTAATGTGATTTCTTGATAATGGGTGTGTTCCTTATCTTCTCCTCGTATCTAAACTCTTCTCCATGGCTGGACCCCCAAATAATATTCCTTTACGTGCTAAGGGGTATCTAGAGAGTGGGATAGGTTTAATAACTACCCTCACCCTAACGCGTACACTAACCGTAAACCCTACCCAAACCCTAACGCATACCCTAATCCTAACCTTTACCCTAAACCGAGACCTAACCCTAACACTAGCCCTAACCCTAACCCATACCCTACGCCCAACCCGAACACCTCCCCGAACCCGTAACCTAAGCCGTACACTAACCCTCACCCTAACCCTAACCCTAACCCTAAGCTACCCCTGACTGCTTCTCCCTCCAATAGATTTCCTAAGCACTAGTGTTTTAAGGAACAGGTTAAAAAGAGAATCCTAATGTGATTTCTTGATAATGGGTGTGTTCCTTATCTTCTCCTAGTGTCTAAACTCTTCTCCATGGCTGGACCCCCAATAATATTCCTGTACGTGCTAAGGGGTATCTAGAGAGTGGGATAGGTTTAATAACTACCCTCACCATAACGCGTACACTAACCCTAACCCCTACCCTAACCCTAACGCGTACCCTAATCCTAACCTGTACCCTAAACCGAGCCCTAACCCTAACACTAGCCCTAACCCTAACCCTAACCCATACCCTACGCCCTACCCGAACCCCTCCCCGAACCCGTACCCTAAGCCGTACCCTAACCCTCACCCTAACCCTAACCCTAACCCTAAGCTACCCTTGATGGCTTCTGCCTCCAATAGATTTCCTAAGCACTAGTGTTTTAAGGAACATGTTAAAAAGAGAATCCTAATGTGATTTCTTGAAAATGGGTGTGTTCCTTATCTTCTCCTCGTGTCTAAACTCTTCTCCATGGCTGGACCCCCAAATAATATTCCTTTCTGTGCTAAGGGGTATCTAGAGAGTGTGATAGGTTTAATAACTACCCTCACCCTAACGCGTACCCTAACCCTAACCCCTACCCTAACCCTAGCGCGTACCCTAATCCTAGCCCGTACCCTAAACCGAGCCCTAACCCTAACCCTAACTCTAACCCTAACCCTAACCAATACCCTACGCCCTACCCGAACCCCTCCCTGAACCCGTACCCTAAACCGTACCCTAACCCTCACCCTAACCCTAACCCTAACCCTAAGCTACCCTTCACGGCTTCTGCCTCCAATAGATTTCCTAAGCACTAGTGTTTTAAGGAACAGGTTAAAAAGAGAATCCTAATGTGATTTCTTGATAATGGGTGTGTTCCTTATCTTCTCCTCGTGTCTAAACTCTTCTCCATGGCTGGACCCCCAAATAATATTCCTTTACGTGCTAAGGGGTATCTAGGGAGTGTGATAGGTTTAATAACTACCCTCACCCTAACGCGTACCCTAACCCTAACCGCTACCCTAACCCTAACGAGTACCCTAATCCTAACCCGTACCCTAAACCGAGCCCTAACCCTAACACTAACCCTAACCCTAACCCTAACCCATACCCTAATCCCTACCCGAAACCCTCCCCGAACCCGTACCCTAAGCCGTACCCTAACCCTCACCCTAACCGTAACCCTAACCCTAAGCTACCCTTGACTGCTTCTGCCTCCAATAGATTTCCTAACCACTAGTGTTTTAAGGAACAGTTTAAAAAGAGAATCATATTGTGATTTCTTGATAATGGGTGTGTTCCTTATCTTCTCCTAGTGTCTAAACCCTTCTCCATGGCTGGACCCCCAAATAATATTCCTTTACGTGCTAAGGGGTATCTAGAGAGTGGGATAGGTTTAATAAATACCCTCACCCTAAAGCGTACCCTAACCCTAACCCCTACCCTAACACTAACGCGTACCCTAATCCTAACCCGTACCCTAAACTGAGCCCTAACCCTAACACTAACCCTAAACCTAACTCTAACCCATACCCTACGCCCTACCCGAATCCCTCCCCGAACCCGTACCCTAAGCCGTACCCTAACCCTCACCCTAACCCTAACCCTAACCCTAGGCTACCCTTGACGGCTTCTGCCTCCAATAGATTTCCTAAGCACTAGTGATTTAAGGAACAGGTTTAAAGGAGAATCCTAATGTGATTTCTTGATAATGGGTGTGTTCCTTATCTTCTCCTCGTGTCTAAACTCTTCTCCATGGCTGGACCCCCAAATAATATTCATTTACGTGCTAAGGGGTATCTAGAGAGTGGGATAGGTTTAATAACTACCCTCACCCTAACGCGTACCCTAACCCTAACCCCTACCCGAACCCTAACGCGTACCCTAATCCTAACCCGTACCCTAAACCGAGCCCTAACCCTAACACTAGCCCTAACCCTAACTCTAACCCATACCCTACGCCCTACCCGAACCCCTCCCCGAACCCGTACCCTAAGCCGTACCCTAAACCTCACCCTAACCCTAACCCTAACCCTAAGCTACCCTTGACTGCTTCTGCCTCCAATAGATTTCCTAAGCACTAGTGTTTTACGGAACAGTTTAAAAAGAGAATCATATTGTGATTTCTTGATAATGGGTGTGTTCCTTATCTTCTCCTAGTGTCTAAATTCTTCTCCATGGCTGGACCCCCAAATAATATTCCTTTACGTGCTAAGGGGTATCTAGAGAGTGGGATAGGTTTAATAACTACCCCCACCCTAACGCGTACCCTAACCCTAACCCCTACCCTAACCCTAACGCGTACCCTAATCCTAACCTGTACCCTAAACCGAGCCCTAACCCTAACACTAGCCCTAACCCTAACCCTAACCCATACCCTACGCCCTACCCGAACCCCTCCCCGAACCCGTACCCTAAGCCGTACCCTAACCCTCACCCTAACCCTAACCCTAACCCTAAGCTACCCTTGACGGCTTCTGCCTCCAATAGATTTCCTAAGCACTAGTGTTTTAAGGAACAGGTTAAAAAGAGAATCCTAATGTGATTTCTTGATAATGGGTGTGTTCCTTATCTTCTCCTCGTATCTAAACTCTTCTCCATGGCTGGACCCCCAAATAATATTCCTTTACGTGCTAAGGGGTATCTAGAGAGTGGGATAGGTTTAATAACTACCCTCACCCTAACGCGTACACTAACCGTAAACCCTACCCAAACCCTAACGCATACCCTAATCCTAACCTTTACCCTAAACCGAGACCTAACCCTAACACTAGCCCTAACCCTAACCCATACCCTACGCCCTACCCGAACACCTCCCCGAACCCGTAACCTAAGCCGTACCCTAACCCTCACCCTAACCCTAACCCTAACCCTAAGCTACCCTTGACTGCTTCTCCCTCCAATAGATTTCCTAAGCACTAGTGTTTTAAGGAACAGGTTAAAAAGAGAATCCTAATGTGATTTCGTGATAATGGGTGTGTTCCTTATCTTCTCCTAGTGTCTAAACTCTTCTCCATGGCTGGACCCCCAATAATATTCCTGTACGTGCTAAGGGGTATCTAGAGAGTGGGATAGGTTTAATAACTACCCTCACCATAACGCGTACACTAACCCTAACCCCTACCCTAACCCTAACGCGTACCCTAATCCTAACCTGTACCCTAAACCGAGCCCTAACCCTAACACTAGCCCTAACCCTAACCCTAACCCATACCCTACGCCCTACCCGAACCCCTCCCCGAACCCGTACCCTAAGCCGTACCCTAACCCTCACCCTAACCCTAACCCTAACCCTAAGCTACCCTTGATGGCTTCTGCCTCCAATAGATTTCCTAAGCACTAGTGTTTTAAGGAACATGTTAAAAAGAGAATCCTAATGTGATTTCTTGAAAATGGGTGTGTTCCTTATCTTCTCCTCGTGTCTAAACTCTTCTCCATGGCTGGACCCCCAAATAATATTCCTTTCTGTGCTAAGGGGTATCTAGAGAGTGTGATAGGTTTAATAACTACCCTCACCCTAACGCGTACCCTAACCCTAACCCCTACCCTAACCCTAGCGCGTACCCTAATCCTAGCCCGTACCCTAAACCGAGCCCTAACCCTAACCCTAACTCTAACCCTAACCCTAACCAATACCCTACGCCCTACCCGAACCCCTCCCTGAACCCGTACCCTAAACCGTACCCTAACCCTCACCCTAACCCTAACCCTAACCCTAAGCTACCCTTGACTGCTTCTGCCTCCAATAGATTTCCTAACCACTAGTGTTTTAAGGAACAGTTTAAAAAGAGAATCATATTGTGATTTCTTGATAATGGGTGTGTTCCTTATCTTCTCCTAGTGTCTAAACCCTTCTCCATGGCTGGACCCCCAAATAATATTCCTTTACGTGCTAAGGGGTATCTAGAGAGTGGGATAGGTTTAATAACTACCCTCACCCTAAAGCGTACCCTAACCCTAACCCCTACCCTAACACTAACGCGTACCCTAATCCTAACCCGTACCCTAAACTGAGCCCTAACCCTAACACTAACCCTAAACCTAACTCTAACCCATACCCTACGCCCTACCCGAATCCCTCCCCGAACCCGTACCCTAAGCCGTACCCTAACCCTCACCCTAACCCTAACCCTAACCCTAGGCTACCCTTGACGGCTTCTGCCTCCAATAGATTTCCTAAGCACTAGTGATTTAAGGAACAGGTTTAAAGGAGAATCCTAATGTGATTTCTTGATAATGGGTGTGTTCCTTATCTTCTCCTCGTGTCTAAACTCTTCTCCATGGCTGGACCCCCAAATAATATTCATTTACGTGCTAAGGGGTATCTAGAGAGTGGGATAGGTTTAATAACTACCCTCACCCTAACGCGTACCCTAACCCTAACCCCTACCCGAACCCTAACGCGTACCCTAATCCTAACCCGTACCCTAAACCGAGCCCTAACCCTAACACTAGCCCTAACCCTAACTCTAACCCATACCCTACGCCCTACCCGAACCCCTCCCCGAACCCGTACCCTAAGCCGTACCCTAACCCTCACCCTAACCCTAACCCTAACCCTAAGCTACCCTTGACTGCTTCTGCCTCCAATAGATTTCCTAAGCACTAGTGTTTTACGGAACAGTTTAAAAAGAGAATCATATTGTGATTTCTTGATAATGGGTGTGTTCCTTATCTTCTCCTAGTGTCTAAATTCTTCTCCATGGCTGGACCCCCAAATAATATTCCTTTACGTGCTAAGGGGTATCTAGAGAGTGGGATAGGTTTAATAACTACCCTCACCCTAACGCGTACACTAACCGTAAACCCTACCCAAACCCTAACGCATACCCTAATCCTAACCTTTACCCTAAACCGAGCCCTAACCCTAACACTAGCCCTAACCCTAACCCATACCCTACGCCCTACCCGAACACCTCCCCGAACCCGTAACCTAATCCGTACCCTAACCCTAACCCTAAGCTACCCTTGACTGCTTCTCCCTCCAATAGATTTCCTAAGCACTAGTGTTTTAAGGAACAGGTTAAAAAGAGAATCCTAATGTGATTTCGTGATAATGGGTGTGTTCCTTATTTTCTCCTAGTGTCTAAACTCTTCTCCATGGCTGGACCCCCAATAATATTCCTGTACGTGCTAAGGGGTATCTAGAGTGTGGGATAGGTTTAATAACTACCCTCACCATAACGCGTACACTAACCCTAACCCCTACCCTAACCCTAACGCGTACCCTAATCCTAACCTGTACCCTAAACCGAGCCCTAACCCTAACACTAGCCCTAACCCTAACCCTAACCCATACCCTACGCCCTACCCGAACCCCTCCCCGAACCCGTACCCTAAGCCGTACCCTAACCCTCACCCTAACCCTAAACCTAACCCTAAGCTACCCTTGATGGCTTCTGCCTCCAATAGATTTCCTAAGCACTAGTGTTTTAAGGAACATGTTAAAAAGAGAATCCTAATGTGATTTCTTGAAAATGGGTGTGTTCCTTATCTTCTCCTCGTGTCTAAACTCTTCTCCATGGCTGGACCCCCAAATAATATTCCTTTCTGTGCTAAGGGGTATCTAGAGAGTGTGATAGGTTTAATAACTACCCTCACCCTAACGCGTACCCTAACCCTAACCCCTACCCTAACCCTAGCGCGTACCCTAATCCTAGCCCGTACCCTAAACCGAGCCCTAACCCTAACCCTAACTCTAACCCTAACCCTAACCAATACCCTACGCCCTACCCGAACCCCTCCCTGAACCCGTACCCTAAACCGTACCCTAACACTCACCCTAACCCTAACCCTAACCCTAAGCTACCCTTCACGGCTTCTGCCTCCAATAGATTTCCTAAGCACTAGTGTTTTAAGGAACAGGTTAAAAAGAGAATCCTAATGTGATTTCTTGATAATGGGTGTGTTCCTTATCTTCTCCTAGTGTCTAAACCCTTCTCCATGGCTGGACCCCCAAATAATATTCCTTTACGTGCTAAGGGGTATCTAGAGAGTGGGATAGGTTTAATAACTACCCTCACCCTAAAGCGTACCCTAACCCTAACCCCTACCCTAACACTAACGCGTACCCTAATCCTAACCCGTACCCTAAACTGAGCCCTAACCCTAACACTAACCCTAAACCTAACTCTAACCCATACCCTACGCCCTACCCGAATCCCTCCCCGAACCCGTACCCTAAGCCGAACCCTAACCCTCACCCTAACCCTAACCCTAACCCTAGGCTACCCTTGACGGCTTCTGCCTCCAATAGATTTCCTAAGCACTAGTGATTTAAGGAACAGGTTTAAAGGAGAATCCTAATGTGATTTCTTGATAATGGGTGTGTTCCTTATCTTCTCCTCGTGTCTAAACTCTTCTCCATGGCTGGACCCCCAAATAATATTCATTTACGTGCTAAGGGGTATCTAGAGAGTGGGATAGGTTTAATAACTACCCTCACCCTAACGCGTACCCTAACCCTAACCCCTACCCGAACCCTAAAGCGTACCCTAATCCTAACCCGTGCCCTAAACCGAGCCCTAACCCTAACACTAGCCCTAACCCTAACTCTAACCCATACCCTACGCCCTACCCGAACCCCTCCCCGAACCCGTACCCTAAGCCGTACCCTAACCCTCACCCTAACCCTAACCCTAACCCTAAGCTACCCTTGACTGCTTCTGCCTCCAATAGATTTCCTAAGCACTAGTGTTTTAAGGAACAGGTTAAAAAGAGAATCCTAATGTGATTTCTTGATAATGGGTGTGTTCCTTATCTTCTCCTCGTATCTAAACTCTTCTCCATGGCTGGACCCCCAAATAATATTCCTTTACGTGCTAAGGGGTATCTAGAGAGTGGGATAGGTTTAATAACTACCCTCACCCTAACGCGTACACTAACCGTAAACCCTACCCAAACCCTAACGCATACCCTAATCCTAACCTTTACCCTAAACCGAGACCTAACCCTAACACTAGCCCTAACCCTAACCCATACCCTACGCCCTACCCGAACACCTCCCCGAACCCGTAACCTAAGCCGTACCCTAACCCTCACCCTAACCCTAACCCTAACCCTAAGCTACCCTTGACTGCTTCTCCCTCCAATAGATTTCCTAAGCACTAGTGTTTTAAGGAACAGGTTAAAAAGAGAATCCTAATGTGATTTCGTGATAATGGGTGTGTTCCTTATCTTCTCCTAGTGTCTAAACTCTTCTCCATGGCTGGACCCCCAATAATATTCCTGTACGTGCTAAGGGGTATCTAGAGAGTGGGATAGGTTTAATAACTACCCTCACCCTAACGCGTACCCTAACCCTAACCCCTACCCTAACCCTAGCGCGTACCCTAATCCTAGCCCGTACCCTAAACCGAGCCCTAACCCTAACCCTAACTCTAACCCTAACCCTAACCAATACCCTACGCCCTACCCGAACCCCTCCCTGAACCCGTACCCTAAACCGTACCCTAACCCTCACCCTAACCCTAACCCTAACCCTAAGCTACCCTTCACGGCTTCTGCTTCCAATAGATTTCCTAAGCACTAGTGTTTTAAGGAACAGGTTAAAAAGAGAATCCTAATGTGATTTCTTGATAATGGGTGTATTCCTTGTCTTCTCCTCGTGTCTAAACTCTTCTCCATGGCTGGACCCCCAAATAATATTCCTTTATGTGCTAAGGGATATCTAGAGAGTGTGATAGGTTTAATAACAACCCTCACCCTAACGCGTACCCTAACCCTAACCCCTACCTTAACCCTAACGCGTACCCTAATCCTAACCTGTACCCTAAACCGAGCCCTAACCCTAACACTAGCCCTAACCCTAACCCTAACCCATACCCTACGCCCTACCCGAACCCCTCCCCGAACCCGTACCCTAAGCCGTACCCTAACCCTCACCCTAACCCTAACCCTAACCCTAAGCTACCCTTGACGGCTTCTGCCTCCAATACATTTCCTAAGCACTAGTGATTTAAGGAACATGTTAAAAAGAGAATCCTAATGTGATTTCTTGATAATGGGTGTGTTCCTTATCTTCTCCTCGTGTCTAAACTCTTCTCCATGGCTGGACCCCCAAATAATATTCCTTTACGTGCTAAGGGCTATCTAGAGAGTGGGATAGGTTTAATAACTACCCTCACCCTAAAGCGTACCCTAACACTAACCACTACCCTCACACTAATGCGTACCCTAATCCTAACCCGTACCCTAAACCGAGCCCTAACCCTAACACTAACCCTAACCCTAACCCTAACCCATACCCTACGCCCTACCCGAACCCCTCCCCGAACCCGTATCGTAATCCGTACCCTAACCCTCACCCTAACCCTAACCCTAACCCTAAGCTACCCTTGACTGCTTGTGCCTCCAATAGATTTCCTAAGCACTAGTGTTTTAAGGAACAGTTTAAAAAGAGAATCATATTGTGATTTCTTGATAATGGGTGTGTTCCTTATCTTCTCCTAGTGTCTAAATTCTTCTCCATGGCTGGACCCCCAAATAATATTCCTTTACGTGCTAAGGGGTATCTAGAGAGTGGGATAGGTTTAATAACTACCCTCACCCTAACGCGTACCCTAACCCTAACCCCTACCCTAACCCTAACGCGTACCCTAATCCTAACCCGTACCCTAAACCGAGCCCTAACCCTAACACTACCCCTAACCCTATCCCTAACCCATACCCTACGCCCTACCCGAACCCCTCCCCAAACCCATACCCTAAGCCATACCCTAACCCTCACCCTAACCCTAACCCTAACCCTAAGCTACCCTTGACTGCTTCTCCCTCCAATAGATTTCCTAAGCACTAGTGTTTTAAGGAACAGGTTAAAAAGAGAATCCTAATGTGATTTCGTGATAATGGGTGTGTTCCTTATCTTCTCCTAGTGTCTAAACTCTTCTCCATGGCTGGACCCCCAATAATATTCCTGTACGTGCTAAGGGGTATCTAGAGAGTGGGATAGGTTTAATAACTACCCTCACCCGAACGCGTACACTAACCCTAACCCCTACCCTAACACTAACGCGTACGCTAATCCTAACCTGTACCCTAAACCGAGCCCTAACCCTAACACTAGCCCTAACCCTAACCCTTACCCATACCCTACGCCCTACCCGAACCCCTCCCCGAACCCGTACCCTAAGCCGTACCCTAACCCTCACCGTAACCCTAACCCTAACCCTAAGCTACCCTTGACGGCTTGTGCCTCCAATAGATTTCCTAAGCACTAGTGTTTTAAGGAACATGTTAAAAAGAGAATCCTAATGTGATTTCTTGATAATGGTTGTGTTCCTTATCTTCTCCTCGTGTCTAAACTCTTCTCCATGGCTGAACCCCCAAATAATATTCCTTTCTGTGCTAAGGGGTATCTAGAGAGTGTGATAGGTTTAATAACTACCCTCACCCTAACGCGTACCCTAACCCTAACCGCTACCCTAACGCTAGCGCGTACCCTAATCCTAACCCGTACCCTAAACCGAGCCCTAACCCTAACACTAGCCCTAACCCTAACCCTAACCCATACCCTACGCCCTACCCGAACCCCTCCCCGAACCCGTACCCTAAGCCGTACCCTAACCCTCACCCTAACCCTAACCCTAACCCTAAGCTACCCTTGACTGCTTCTGCCTCCAATAGATTTCCTAAGCACTAGTGTTTTAAGGAACAGGTTAAAAAGAGAATCCTAATGTGATTTCGTGATAATGGGTGTGTTCCTTATCTTCTCCTCGTGTCTAAACTCTTCTCCATGGCTGGACCCCCAAATAATATTCCTTTACGTGCTAAGGGGTATCTAGAGAGTGTGATAGGTTTAATAACTACCCTCACCCTAACGCGTACCCTAACCCTAACCGCTACCCTAACCCTAACGAGTACCCTAATCCTAACCCGTACACTAAACCGAGCCCTAACCCTAACACTAGCCCTAACCCTAACCCTAACCCATACCCTACGCCCTACCCGAACCCCTCCCCGAACCCGTACCCTAAGCCGTACCCTAACCCTCACCCTAACCCTAACCCTAACCCTAAGCTACCCTTGATGGCTTCTGCCTCCAATAGATTTCCTAAGCACTAGTGTTTTAAGGAACATGTTAAAAAGAGAATCCTAATGTGATTTCTTGAAAATGGGTGTGTTCCTTATCTTCTCCTCGTGTCTAAACTCTTCTCCATGGCTGGACCCCCAAATAATATTCCTTTCTGTGCTAAGGGGTATCTAGAGAGTGTGATAGGTTTAATAACTACCCTCACCCTAACGCGTACCCTAACCCTAACCCCTACCCTAACCCTAGCGCGTACCCTAATCCTAGCCCGTACCCTAAACCGAGCCCTAACCCTAACCCTAACTCTAACCCTAACCCTAACCAATACCCTACGCCCTACCCGAACCCCTCCCTGAACCCGTACCCTAAACCGTACCCTAACACTCACCCTAACCCTAACCCTAACCCTAAGCTACCCTTCACGGCTTCTGCCTCCAATAGATTTCCTAAGCACTAGTGTTTTAAGGAACAGGTTAAAAAGAGAATCCTAATGTGATTTCTTGATAATGGGTGTGTTCCTTATCTTCTCCTAGTGTCTAAACCCTTCTCCATGGCTGGACCCCCAAATAATATTCCTTTACGTGCTAAGGGGTATCTAGAGAGTGGGATAGGTTTAATAACTACCCTCACCCTAAAGCGTACCCTAACCCTAACCCCTACCCTAACACTAACGCGTACCCTAATCCTAACCCGTACCCTAAACTGAGCCCTAACCCTAACACTAACCCTAAACCTAACTCTAACCCATACCCTACGCCCTACCCGAATCCCTCCCCGAACCCGTACCCTAAGCCGAACCCTAACCCTCACCCTAACCCTAACCCTAACCCTAGGCTACCCTTGACGGCTTCTGCCTCCAATAGATTTCCTAAGCACTAGTGATTTAAGGAACAGGTTTAAAGGAGAATCCTAATGTGATTTCTTGATAATGGGTGTGTTCCTTATCTTCTCCTCGTGTCTAAACTCTTCTCCATGGCTGGACCCCCAAATAATATTCATTTACGTGCTAAGGGGTATCTAGAGAGTGGGATAGGTTTAATAACTACCCTCACCCTAACGCGTACCCTAACCCTAACCCCTACCCGAACCCTAAAGCGTACCCTAATCCTAACCCGTGCCCTAAACCGAGCCCTAACCCTAACACTAGCCCTAACCCTAACTCTAACCCATACCCTACGCCCTACCCGAACCCCTCCCCGAACCCGTACCCTAAGCCGTACCCTAACCCTCACCCTAACCCTAACCCTAACCCTAAGCTACCCTTGACTGCTTCTGCCTCCAATAGATTTCCTAAGCACTAGTGTTTTACGGAACAGTTTAAAAAGAGAATCATATTGTGATTTCTTGATAATGGGTGTGTTCCTTATCTTCTCCTAGTGTCTAAATTCTGCTCCATGGCTGGACCCCCAAATAATATTCCTTTACGTGCTAAGGGGTATCTAGAGAGTGGGATAGGTTTAATAACTACCCCCACCCTAACGCGTACCCTAACCCTAACCCCTACCCTAACCCTAACGCGTACCCTAATCCTAACCTGTACCCTAAACCGAGCCCTAACCCTAACACTAGCC
Source organism: Balaenoptera acutorostrata (assembly GCF_949987535.1). Lineage (NCBI taxonomy): Eukaryota > Metazoa > Chordata > Mammalia > Artiodactyla > Balaenopteridae > Balaenoptera > Balaenoptera acutorostrata. The sequence goes on from NW_026646560.1 coordinate 321,709, forward strand.
CTAACCCTAACCCTAACCCATACCCTACGCCCTACCCGAACCCCTCCCCGAACCCGTACCCTAAGCCGTACCCTAACCCTCACCCTAACCCTAACCCTAACCCTAAGCTACCCTTGACGGCTTCTGCCTCCAATAGATTTCCTAAGCACTAGTGTTTTAAGGAACAGGTTAAAAAGAGAATCCTAATGTGATTTCTTGATAATGGGTGTGTTCCTTATCTTCTCCTCGTATCTAAACTCTTCTCCATGGCTGGACCCCCAAATAATATTCCTTTACGTGCTAAGGGGTATCTAGAGAGTGGGATAGGTTTAATAACTACCCTCACCCTAACGCGTACACTAACCGTAAACCCTACCCAAACCCTAACGCATACCCTAATCCTAACCTTTACCCTAAACCGAGACCTAACCCTAACACTAGCCCTAACCCTAACCCATACCCTACGCCCTACCCGAACACCTCCCCGAACCCGTAACCTAAGCCGTACCCTAACCCTCACCCTAACCCTAACCCTAACCCTAAGCTACCCTTGACTGCTTCTCCCTCCAATAGATTTCCTAAGCACTAGTGTTTTAAGGAACAGGTTAAAAAGAGAATCCTAATGTGATTTCGTGATAATGGGTGTGTTCCTTATCTTCTCCTAGTGTCTAAACTCTTCTCCATGGCTGGACCCCCAATAATATTCCTGTACGTGCTAAGGGGTATCTAGAGAGTGGGATAGGTTTAATAACTACCCTCACCCTAACGCGTACCCTAACCCTAACCCCTACCCTAACCCTAGCGCGTACCCTAATCCTAGCCCGTACCCTAAACCGAGCCCTAACCCTAACCCTAACTCTAACCCTAACCCTAACCAATACCCTACGCCCTACCCGAACCCCTCCCTGAACCCGTACCCTAAACCGTACCCTAACCCTCACCCTAACCCTAACCCTAACCCTAAGCTACCCTTCACGGCTTCTGCTTCCAATAGATTTCCTAAGCACTAGTGTTTTAAGGAACAGGTTAAAAAGAGAATCCTAATGTGATTTCTTGATAATGGGTGTATTCCTTGTCTTCTCCTCGTGTCTAAACTCTTCTCCATGGCTGGACCCCCAAATAATATTCCTTTATGTGCTAAGGGATATCTAGAGAGTGTGATAGGTTTAATAACAACCCTCACCCTAACGCGTACCCTAACCCTAACCCCTACCTTAACCCTAACGCGTACCCTAATCCTAACCTGTACCCTAAACCGAGCCCTAACCCTAACACTAGCCCTAACCCTAACCCTAACCCATACCCTACGCCCTACCCGAACCCCTCCCCGAACCCGTACCCTAAGCCGTACCCTAACCCTCACCCTAACCCTAACCCTAACCCTAAGCTACCCTTGACGGCTTCTGCCTCCAATACATTTCCTAAGCACTAGTGATTTAAGGAACATGTTAAAAAGAGAATCCTAATGTGATTTCTTGATAATGGGTGTGTTCCTTATCTTCTCCTCGTGTCTAAACTCTTGTCCATGGCTGGACCCCCAAATAATATTCCTTTACGTGCTAAGGGCTATCTAGAGAGTGGGATAGGTTTAATAACTACCCTCACCCTAAAGCGTACCCTAACACTAACCACTACCCTCACACTAATGCGTACCCTAATCCTAACCCGTACCCTAAACCGAGCCCTAACCCTAACACTAACCCTAACCCTAACCCTAACCCATACCCTACGCCCTACCCGAACCCCTCCCCGAACCCGTATCGTAATCCGTACCCTAACCCTCACCCTAACCCTAACCCTAACCCTAAGCTACCCTTGACTGCTTGTGCCTCCAATAGATTTCCTAAGCACTAGTGTTTTAAGGAACAGTTTAAAAAGAGAATCATATTGTGATTTCTTGATAATGGGTGTGTTCCTTATCTTCTCCTAGTGTCTAAATTCTTCTCCATGGCTGGACCCCCAAATAATATTCCTTTACGTGCTAAGGGGTATCTAGAGAGTGGGATAGGTTTAATAACTACCCTCACCCTAACGCGTACCCTAACCCTAACCCCTACCCTAACCCTAACGCGTACCCTAATCCTAACCCGTACCCTAAACCGAGCCCTAACCCTAACACTACCCCTAACCCTATCCCTAACCCATACCCTACGCCCTACCCGAACCCCTCCCCGAACCCATACCCTAAGCCATACCCTAACCCTCACCCTAACCCTAACCCTAACCCTAAGCTACCCTTGACTGCTTCTCCCTCCAATAGATTTCCTAAGCACTAGTGTTTTAAGGAACAGGTTAAAAAGAGAATCCTAATGTGATTTCGTGATAATGGGTGTGTTCCTTATCTTCTCCTAGTGTCTAAACTCTTCTCCATGGCTGGACCCCCAATAATATTCCTGTACGTGCTAAGGGGTATCTAGAGAGTGGGATAGGTTTAATAACTACCCTCACCCGAACGCGTACACTAACCCTAACCCCTACCCTAACACTAACGCGTACGCTAATCCTAACCTGTACCCTAAACCGAGCCCTAACCCTAACACTAGCCCTAACCCTAACCCTTACCCATACCCTACGCCCTACCCGAAACCCTCCCCGAACCCGTACCCTAAGCCGTACCCTAACCCTCACCGTAACCCTAACCCTAACCCTAAGCTACCCTTGACGGCTTGTGCCTCCAATAGATTTCCTAAGCACTAGTGTTTTAAGGAACATGTTAAAAAGAGAATCCTAATGTGATTTCTTGATAATGGTTGTGTTCCTTATCTTCTCCTCGTGTCTAAACTCTTCTCCATGGCTGAACCCCCAAATAATATTCCTTTCTGTGCTAAGGGGTATCTAGAGAGTGTGATAGGTTTAATAACTACCCTCACCCTAACGCGTACCCTAACCCTAACCGCTACCCTAACGCTAGCGCGTACCCTAATCCTAACCCGTACCCTAAACCGAGCCCTAACCCTAACACTAGCCCTAACCCTAACCCTAACCCATACCCTACGCCCTACCCGAACCCCTCCCCGAACCCGTACCCTAAGCCGTACCCTAACCCTCACCCTAACCCTAACCCTAACCCTAAGCTACCCTTGACTGCTTCTGCCTCCAATAGATTTCCTAAGCACTAGTGTTTTAAGGAACAGGTTAAAAAGAGAATCCTAATGTGATTTCGTGATAATGGGTGTGTTCCTTATCTTCTCCTCGTGTCTAAACTCTTCTCCATGGCTGGACCCCCAAATAATATTCCTTTACGTGCTAAGGGGTATCTAGAGAGTGTGATAGGTTTAATAACTACCCTCACCCTAACGCGTACCCTAACCCTAACCGCTACCCTAACCCTAACGAGTACCCTAATCCTAACCCGTACACTAAACCGAGCCCTAACCCTAACACTAACCCGAACCCTAACCCTAACCCATACCCTAATCCCTACCCGAAACCCTCCCCGAACCCGTACCCTAAGCCGTACCCTAACCCTCACCCTAACCGTAACCCTAACCCTAAGCTACCCTTGACGGCTTCTGCCTCCAATAGATTTCCTAACCACTAGTGTTTTAAGGAACAGTTTAAAAAGAGAATCATATTGTGATTTCTTGATAATGGGTGTGTTCCTTATCTTCTCCTAGTGTCTAAACTCTTCTCCATGGCTGCACCCCCAATAATATTCCTTTACGTGCTAAGGGGTATCTAGAGAGTGGGATAGGTTTAATAACTACCCTCACCCTAAAGCGTACCCTAACCCTAACCCCTACCCTAACACTAACGCGTACCCTAATCCTAACCCGTACCCTAAACTGAGCCCTAACCCTAACACTAACCCTAAACCTAACTCTAACCCATACCCTACGCCCTACCCGAATCCCTCCCCGAACCCGTACCCTAAGCCGTACCCTAACCCTCACCCTAACCCTAACCCTAACCCTAGGCTACCCTTGACGGCTTCTGCCTCCAATAGATTTCCTAAGCACTAGTGATTTAAGGAACAGGTTTAAAGGAGAATCCTAATGTGATTTCTTGATAATGGGTGTGTTCCTTATCTTCTCCTCGTGTCTAAACTCTTCTCCATGGCTGGACCCCCAAATAATATTCATTTACGTGCTAAGGGGTATCTAGAGAGTGGGATAGGTTTAATAACTACCCTCACCCTAACGCGTACCCTAACCCTAACCCCTACCCGAACCCTAACGCGTACCCTAATCCTAACCCGTACCCTAAACCGAGCCCTAACCCTAACACTAGCCCTAACCCTAACTCTAACCCATACCCTACGCCCTACCCGAACCCCTCCCCGAACCCGTACCCTAAGCCGTACCCTAACCCTCACCCTAACCCTAATCCTAACCCTAAGCTACCCTTGACTGCTTCTGCCTCCAATAGATTTCCTAAGCACTAGTGTTTTACGGAACAGTTTAAAAAGAGAATCATATTGTGATTTCTTGATAATGGGTGTGTTCCTTATCTTCTCCTAGTGTCTAAATTCTTCTCCATGGCTGGACCCCCAAATAATATTCCTTTACGTGCTAAGGGGTATCTAGAGAGTGGGATAGGTTTAATAACTACCCTCACCCTAACGCGTACACTAACCGTAAACCCTACCCAAACCCTAACGCATACCCTAATCCTAACCTTTACCCTAAACCGAGACCTAACCCTAACACTAGCCCTAACCCTAACCCATACCCTACGCCCTACCCGAACACCTCCCCGAACCCGTGACCTAAGCCGTACCCTAACCCTCACCCTAACCCTAACCCTAACCCTAAGCTACCCTTGACTGCTTCTCCCTCCAATAGATTTCCTAAGCACTAGTGTTTTAAGGAACAGGTTAAAAAGAGAATCCTAATGTGATTTCGTGATAATGGGTGTGTTCCTTATCTTCTCCTAGTGTCTAAACTCTTCTCCATGGCTGGACCCCCAATAATATTCCTGTAAGTGCTAAGGGGTATCTAGAGAGTGGGATAGGTTTAATAACTACCCTCACCATAACGCGTACACTAACCCTAACCCCTACCCTAACCCTAACGCGTACCCTAATCCTAACCTGTACCCTAAACCGAGCCCTAACCCTAACACTAGCCCTAACCCTAACCCTAACCCATACCCTACGCCCTACCCGAACCCCTCCCTGAACCCGTACCCTAAGCCGTACCCTAACCCTCACCCTAACCCTAACCCTAACCCTAAGCTACCCTTGATGGCTTCTGCCTCCAATAGATTTCCTAAGCACTAGTGTTTTAAGGAACATGTTAAAAAGAGAATCCTAATGTGATTTCTTGAAAATGGGTGTGTTCCTTATCTTCTCCTCGTGTCTAAACTCTTCTCCATGGCTGGACCCCCAAATAATATTCCTTTCTGTGCTAAGGGGTATCTAGAGAGTGTGATAGGTTTAATAACTACCCTCAACCTAACGCGTACCCTAACCCTAACCCCTACCCTAACCCTAGCGCGTACCCTAATCCTAGCCCGTACCCTAAACCGAGCCCTAACCCTAACCCTAACTCTAACCCTAACCCTAACCAATACCCTACGCCCTACCCGAACCCCTCCCTGAACCCGTACCCTAAACCGTACCCTAACCCTCACCCTAACCCTAACCCTAACCCTAAGCTACCCTTCACGGCTTCTGCCTCCAATAGATTTCCTAAGCACTAGTGTTTTAAGGAACAGGTTAAAAAGAGAATCCTAATGTGATTTCTTGATAATGGGTGTGTTCCTTATCTTCTCCTCGTGTCTAAACTCTTCTCCATGGCTGGACCCCCAAATAATATTCCTTTACGTGCTAAGGGGTATCTAGAGAGTGTGATAGTTTTAATAACTACCCTCAACCTAACGCGTACCCTAACCCTAACCGCTACCCTAACCCTAACGAGTACCCTAATCCTAACCCGTACCCTAAACCGAGCCCTAACCCTAACACTAACCCTAACCCTAACCCTAACCCATACCCTAATCCCTACCCGAAACCCTCCCCGAACCCGTACCCTAAGCCGTACCCTAACCCTCACCCTAACCGTAACCCTAACCCTAAGCTACCCTTGACTGCTTCTGCCTCCAATAGATTTCCTAACCACTAGTGTTTTAAGGAACAGTTTAAAAAGAGAATCATATTGTGATTTCTTGATAATGGGTGTGTTCCTTATCTTCTCCTAGTGTCTAAATTCTTCTCCATGGCTGGACCCCCAAATAATATTCCTTTACGTGCTAAGGGGTATCTAGAGAGTGGGATAGGTTTAATAACTACCCCCACCCTAACGCGTACCCTAACCCTAACCCCTACCCTAACCCTAACGCGTACCCTAATCCTAACCTGTACCCTAAACCGAGCCCTAACCCTAACACTAGCCCTAACCCTAACCCTAAGCCATACCCTACGCCCTACCCGAACCCCTCCCCGAACCCGTACCCTAAGCCGTACCCTAACCCTCACCCTAACCCTAACCCTAACCCTAAGCTACCCTTGACGCCTTCTGCCTCCAATAGATTTCCTAAGCACTAGTGTTTTAAGGAACAGGTTAAAAAGAGAATCCTAATGTGATTTCTTGATAATGGGTGTGTTCCTTATCTTCTCCTCGTATCTAAACTCTTCTCCATGGCTGAACCCCCAAATAATATTCCTTTACGTGCTAAGGGGTATCTAGAGAGTGGGATAGGTTTAATAACTACCCTCACCCTAACGCGTACACTAACCGTAAACCCTACCCAAACCCTAACGCATACCCTAATCCTAACCTTTACCCTAAACCGAGACCTAACCCTAACACTAGCCCTAACCCTAAACCATACCCTACGCCCTACCCGAACACCTCCCCGAACCCGTAACCTAAGCCGTACCCTAACCCTCACCCTAACCCTAACCCTAACCCTAAGCTACCCTTGACTGCTTCTCCCTCCAATAGATTTCCTAAGCACTAGTGTTTTAAGGAACAGGTTAAAAAGAGAATCCTAATGTGATTTCGTGATAATGGGTGTGTTCCTTATCTTCTCCTAGTGTCTAAACTCTTCTCCATGGCTGGACCCCCAATAATATTCCTGTACGTGCTAAGGGGTATCTAGAGAGTGGGATAGGTTTAATAACTACCCTCACCATAACGCGTACACTAACCCTAACCCCTACCCTAACCCTAACGCGTACCCTAATCCTAACCTGTACCCTAAACCGAGCCCTAACCCTAACACTAGCCCTAACCCTAACCCTAACCCATACCCTACGTCCTACCCGAACCCCTCCCCGAACCCGTACCCTAAGCCGTACCTTAACCCTCACCCTAACCCTAACCCTAACCCTAAGCTACCCTTGATGGCTTCTGCCTCCAATAGATTTCCTAAGCACTAGTGTTTTAAGGAACATGTTAAAAAGAGAATCCTAATGTGATTTCTTGAAAATGGGTGTGTTCCTTATCTTCTCCTCGTGTCTAAACTCTTCTCCATGGCTGGACCCCCAAATAATATTCCTTTCTGTGCTAAGGGGTATCTAGAGAGTGTGATAGGTTTAATAACTACCCTCACCCTAACGCGTACCCTAACCCTAACCCCTACCCTAACCCTAGCGCGTACCCTAATCCTAGCCCGTACCCTAAACCGAGCCCTAACCCTAACCCTAACTCTAACCCTAACCCTAACCAATACCCTACGCCCTACCCGAACCCCTCCCTGAACCCGTACCCTAAACCGTACCCTAACCCTCACCCTAACCCTAACCCAAACCCTAAGCTACCCTTCACGGCTTCTGCCTCCAATAGATTTCCTAAGCACTAGTGTTTTAAGGAACAGGTTAAAAAGAGAATCCTAATGTGATTTCTTGATAATGGGTGTGTTCCTTATCTTCTCCTCGTGTCTAAACTCTTCTCCATGGCTGGACCCCCAAATAATATTCCTTTACGTGCTAAGGGGTATCTAGAGAGTGTGATAGGTTTAATAACTACCCTCACCCTAACGCGTACCCTAACCCTAACCGCTACCCTAACCCTAACGAGTACCCTAATCCTAACCCGTACCCTAAACCGAGCCCTAACCCTAACACTAACCCTAACCCTAACCCATACCCTAATCCCTACCCGAAACCATCCCCGAACCCGTACCCTAAGCCGTACCCTAACCCTCACCCTAACCGTAACCCTAACCCTAAGCTACCCTTGACTGCTTCTGCCTACAATAGATTTCCTAACCACTAGTGTTTTAAGGAACAGTTTAAAAAGAGAATCATATTGTGATTTCTTGATAATGGGTGTGTTCCTTATCTTCTCCTAGTGTCTAAACCCTTCTCCATGGCTGGACCCCCAAATAATATTCCTTTACGTGCTAAGGGGTATCTAGAGAGTGGGATAGGTTTAATAACTACCCTCACCCTAAAGCGTACCCTAACCCTAACCCCTACCCTAACCCTAAAGCGTACCGTAATCCTAACCCGTACCCTAAACTGAACCCTAACCCTAACACTAACCCTAAACCTAACTCTAACCCATACCCTACGCCCTACCCGAATCCCTCCCCGAACCCGTACCCTAAGCCGTACCCTAACCCTCACCCTAACCCTAACCCTAACCCTAGGCTACCCTTGACGGCTTCTGCCTCCAATAGATTTCCTAAGCACTAGTGATTTAAGGAAGAGGTTTAAAGGAGAATCCTAATGTGATTTCTTGATAATGGGTGTGTTCCTTATCTTCTCCTCGTGTCTAAACTCTTCTCCATGGCTGGACCCCCAAATAATATTCCTTTACGTGCTAAGGGGTATCTAGAGAGTGGGATAGGTTTAATAACTACCCTCACCCTAACGCGTACCCTAACCCTAACCCCTACCCGAACCCTAACGCGTACCCTAATCCTAACCCGTACCCTAAACCGAGCCCTAACCCTAACACTAGCCCTAACCCTAACTCTAACCCATACCCTACGCCCTACCCGAACCCCTCCCCGAACCCGTACCCTAAGCCGTACCCTAACCCTCACCCTAACCCTAACCCTAACCCTAAGCTACCCTTGACTGCTTCTGCCTCCAATAGATTTCCTAAGCACTAGTGTTTTACGGAACAGTTTAAAAAGAGAATCATATTGTGATTTCTTGATAATGGGTGTGTTCCTTATCTTCTCCTAGTGTCTAAATTCTTCTCCATGGCTGGACCCCCAAATAATATTCCTTTACGTGCTAAGGGGTATCTAGAGAGTGGGATAGGTTTAATAACTACCCCCACCCTAACGCGTACCCTAACCCTAACACCTACCCTAACACTAACGCGTACCCTAATCCTAACCCGTACCCTAAACCGAGCCCTAACCCTAACACTAACCCTAACCCTAACCCATAACCTACGCCCTACCCGAACCACTCCGAGAACCGGTACCCTAATCTGTACCCTAACCCTCACCCTAACCCTAACCCTAACCCTAAGCTACCCTTGACGGCTTGTGCCTCCAATAGATTTCCTAAGCATTAGTGTTTTAAGGAACAGTTTAAAAAGAGAATCCTAATGTGATTTCGTGATAATGGGTGTGTTCCTTATCTTCTCCTCGTGTCCAAACTCTTCTCCATGGCTGAACCCTAAAATAATATTCCTTTATGTGTTAAGGGGTATCTAGAGAGTGTGATAGGTTTAATAACTACCCTCACCCTAAAGCGTATCCTAACCCTAACCCCTACCCTAACCCTAACGCGTACCCTAATACTAACCTTTACCCTAAACAGAGACCTAACCCTAACACTAGCCCTAACCCTAACCCAAACCCTACGCCCTACCCGAACACCTCCCCGAAACCGTACCCTAAGCCGTACCCTAACCCTCACCCTAACCCTAACCCTAACCCTAAGCTACCCTTGACGGCTTCTGCCTCCAATAGATTTCCTAACCACTAGTGTTTTAAGGAACATGTTAAAAAGAGAATCCTAATGTGATTTCGTGATAATGGGTGTGTTCCTTATCTTCTCCTAGTGTCTAAACTCTTCTCCATGTCTGGACCCCCAAATAATATTCCTTTACGTGCTAAGGGGTATCTAGAGAGTGGGATAGGTTTAATAACTACCCTCACCCTAACGCGTACACTAACCCTAACCCCTACCCTAACCCTAACGCGTACCCTAATCCTAACCTGTACCCTAAACCGAGCCCTAACCCTAACACTAGCCCTAACCCTAACCCTAACCCATACCCTACGCCCTACCCGAACCCCTCCCCGAACCCGTACCCTAAGCCGTACCCTAACCCTCACCCTAACCCTTACCCTAACCCTAAGCTACCCTTGATGGCTTCTGCCTCCAATAGATTTCCTAAGCACTAGTGTTTTAAGGAACATGTTAAAAAGAGAATCCTAATGTGATTTCTTGATAATGGGTGTGTTCCTTATCTTCTCCTCGTGTCTAAACTCTTCTCCATGGCTGGACCCCCAAATAATATTCCTTTATGTGCTAAGGGGTATCTAGAGAGTGTGATAGGTTTAATAACTACCCTCACCCTAACGCGTACCCTAACCCTAACCCCTACCCTAACCCTAGCACTTACCCTAATCCTAACCCGTACCCTAAACCGAGCCCTAACCCTAACACTAACTCTAACCCTAACTCAAACCCATACCCTACGCCCTACCCGAACCCCTCCCTGAACCCGTACCCTAAACCGTACCCTAACCCTCACCCTAACCCTAACCCTAACCCTAAGCTACCCTTGACGGCTTCTGCCTCCAATAGATTTCCTAAGCACTAATGTTTTAAGGAACAGGTTAAAAAGAGAATCCTAATGTGATTTCTTGATAATGGGTGTGTTCCTTATCTTCTCCTCGTGTCTAAACTCTTCTCCATGGCTGGACCCCCAAATAATATTCCTTTACGTGCTAAGCGGTATCTAGAGAGTGGGATAGGTTTAATAACTACCCTCACCCTAACGCGTACACTAACCGTAAACCCTACCCTAACCCTAACGCATACCCTAATCCTAACCTTTACCCTAAACCGAGACCTAACCCTAACACTAGCCCTAACCCTAACCCATACCCTACGCCCTACCCGAACACCTCCCCGAACCCGTAACCTAAGCCGTACCCTAACTCTCACCCTAACCCTAACCCTAACCCTAAGCTACCCTTGACTGCTTCTCCCTCCAGTAGATTTCCTAAGCACTAGTGTTTTAAGGAACAGCTTAAAAAGAGAATCCTAATGTGATTTCGTGATAATGGGTGTGTTCCTTATCTTCTCCTAGTGTCCAAACTCTTCTCCATGGCTGGACCCCCAATAATATTCCTGTACGTGCTAAGGGGTATCTAGAGAGTGGAATAGGTTTAATAACTACCCTCACCATAACGCGTACACTAACCCTAACCCCTACCCTAACCCTAACGCGTACCCTAATCCCAACCTGTACCCTAAACCGAGCCCTAACCCTAACACTAGCCCTAACCCTAACCCTAACTCATACCCTACGCCCTACCCGAACCCCTCCTCGAACCCGTACCCTAAGCCGTACCCTAACCCTCACCCTAACCCTAACCCTAACCCTAAGCTACCCTTGACGGCTTCTGCCTCCAATAGATTTCCTAAGCACTAGTGTTTTAAGGAACATGTTAAAAAGAGAATCCTAATGTGATTTCTTGATAATGGGTGTGTTCCTTATCTTCTCCTCGTGTCTAAACTGTTCTCCATGGCTGGACCCCCAAATAATAGTCCTTTACGTGCTAAGGGGTATCTAGAGAGTGTGATAGGTTTAATAACTACCCCCACCCTAACGCGTACCCTAACCATAACCCCTACCCTAACCCTAACGCGTACCCTAATCCTAACCCGTACCCTAAACCGAGCCCTAACCCTAACACTAACCCTAACCCTAACCCTAACCCATACCCTACGCCCTACCCGAACCCCTCCCCGAACCCGTACCCTAAGCCATACCCTAACCCTCACCCTAACCCTAACCCTAACCCTAAGCTACCCTTGACTGCTTCTTCCTCCAATAGATTTCCTAAGCACTAGTGTTTTAAGGAACAGGTTAAAAAGAGAATCCTAATGTGATTTCTTGATAATGGGTGTGTTCCTTATCTTCTCCTAGTGTCTAAACTCTTCTCCATGGCTGGACCCCCAAATAATATTCCTTTACGTACTAAGGGGTATCTAGAGAGTGGGATAGGTTTAATAACTAACCTCACCCTCTCGCGTACCCTAACCCTAACACCTACCATAACACTAACGCGTACCCTAATCCTAACCCGTACCCTAAACCAAGCCCTAACCCTAACCCTCACCCTAACCCTAACCCTAACCCTAAGCTACCCTTGACTGCTTCTTCCTCCAATAGATTTCCTAAGCACTAGTGTTTTAAGGAACAGGTTAAAAAGAGAATCCTAATGTGATTTCTTGATAATGGGTGTGTTCCTTATCTTCTCCTCGTGTCTAAACTCTTCTCCATGGCTGGACCCCCAAATAATATTCCTTTACGTGCTAAGGGATATCTAGAGAGTGGGATAGGTTTAATAACTACCCTCACCCTAACGCGTACCCTAACCCTAACCCCTACCCTAACCCTAACGCGTACCCTAATCCTAACCCGTACCTAAACCGAGCCCTAACCCTAACACTAGCCCTAACCCTAACCCTAACCCATACGCTACGCCCTACCCGAACCCCTCCCCGAACCCGTACCCTAAGCCGTACCCTAACCCTCACCCTAACCCTAACCCTAACCCTAAGCTACCCTTGACTGCTTCTGCCTCCAATAGATTTCCTAAGCACTAGTGTTTTAAGGAACAAGTTAAAAAGAGAATCCTAATGTGATTTCGTGATAATGGGTGTGTTCCTTATCTTCTCCTAGTGTCTAAACTCTTCTCCATGGCTCGACGCCCAAATAATATTCCTTTACGTGCTAAGGGATATCTAGAGAGTGTGATAGGTTTAATAACTACCCTCACCCTAACGCGTACCCTAACCCTAACCGCTACCCTAACCCTAACGAGTACCCTAATCCTAACCCGTACCCTAAACCGAGCCCTAACCCTAACACTAACCCTAACCCTAACCCTAACCCATACCCTAATCCCTACCCGAAACCCTCCCCGAACCCGTACCCTAAGCCGTACCCTAACCCTCACCCTAACCCTAACCCTAACCCTAAGCTACCCTTGACTGCTTCTGCCTCCAATAGATTTCCTAAGCACTAGTGTTTTAAGGAACAGGTTAAAAAGAGAATCCTAATGTGATTTCTTGATAATGGGTGTGCTCCTTATCTTCTCCTAGTGTCTAAACCCTTCTCCATGGCTGGACCCCCAAATAATATTCCTTTACGTGCTAAGGGGTATCTAGAGAGTGGGATAGGTTTAATAACTACCCTCACCCTAAAGCGTACCCTAACCCTAACCCCTACCCTAACACTAACGCGTACCCTGATCCTAACCCGTACCCTAAACTGAGCCCTAACCCTAACACTAACCCTAACCCTAACTCTAACCCATACCCTACGCCTTACCCGAATCCCTCCCCCAACCCGTACCCTAAGCCGTACCCTAACCCTCACCCTAACCCTAACCCTAACCCTAGGCTACCCTTGACGGCTTCTGCCTCCAATAGATTTCCTAAGCACTAGTGATTTAAGGAACAGGTTTAAAGGAGAATCCTAATGTGATTTCTTGATAATGGGTGTGTTCCTTATCTTCTCCTCGTGTCTAAACTCTTCTCCATGACTGGACCCCCAAATAATATTCCTTTACGTGCTAAGGGGTATCTAGAGAGTGGGATAGGTTTAATAACTACCCTCACCCTAACGCGTATCCTAACCCTAACCCCTACCCTAACCCTAACGCATACCCTAATCCTAACCCGTACCCTAAACCGAGCCCTAACCCTAACACTAGCCATATCCCTAACCCTAACCCATACCCTACGCCCTACCCGAACCCCTCCCCGAACCCGTATCGTAAGCCGTACCCTAACCCTCACCCTAACCCTAACCCTAACCCTAAGCTACCCTTGACGGCTTCTGCCTCCAATAGATTTCCTAAGCACTAGTGTTTTAAGGAACATGTTAAAAAGAGAATCCTAATGTGATTTCTTGATAATGGGTGTGTTCCTTATCTTCTCCTCGTGTCTAAACTCTTCTCCATGGCTGGACCCCCAAATAATATTCCTTTCTGTGCTAAGGGGTATCTAGAGTGTGTGATAGGTTTAATAACTACCCTCACCCTAACGCGTACCCTAACCCTAACCCCTACCCTAATCCTAGCGCGTACCCTAATCCTAAACCGTACCCTAAACCGAGCCCTAACCCTAACCCTAACCAATACCCTACGCCCTACCCGAACCCCTCCCTGAACCCGTACCCTAAACAGTACCCTAACCCTCACCCTAACCCTAACCCTAACCCTAAGCTACCCTTCACGGCTTCTGCCTCCAATAGATTTCCTAAGCACTAGTGTTTTAAGGAACAGGTTAAAAAGAGAATCCTAATGTGATTTCTTGATAATGGGTGTGTTCCTTATCTTCTCCTCGTGTCTAAACTCTTCTCCATGGCTGGACCCCCAAATAATATTCCTTTACGTGCTAAGGGGTATCTAGAGAGTGTGATAGGTTTAATAACTACCCTCACCCTAACACTTACCCTAACCCTAACCGCTACCCTAACCCTAACGCGTACCCTAATCCTAACCCGTACCCTAAACCGAGCCCTAACCCTAACACTAACCCTAACCCTAACCCTAACCCATACCCTAATCCCTACCCGAAACCCTCCCCGAACCCGTACCCTAAGCCGTACCCTAACCCTCACCCTAACCGTAACCCTAACCCTAAGCTACCCTTGACTGCTTCTGCCTCCAATAGATTTCCTAAGCACTAGTGTTTTAAGGAACAGGTTAAAAAGAGAATCCTAATGTGATTTCTTGATAATGGGTGTGTTCCTTATCTTCTCCTAGTGTCTAAACTCTTCTCCATGGCTGGACCCCCAAATAATATTCCTTTACGTACTAAGGGGTATCTAGAGAGTGGGATAGGTTTAATAACTAACCTCACTCTCTCGCGTACCCTAACCCTAACACCTACCATAACACTAACGCGTACCCTAATCCTAACCCGTACCCTAAACCAAGCCCTAACCCTAACCCTCACCCTAACCCTAACCCTAACCCTAAGCTACCCTTGACTGCTTCTTCCTCCAATAGATTTCCTAAGCACTAGTGTTTTAAGGAACAGGTTAAAAAGAGAATCCTAATGTGATTTCTTGATAATGGGTGTGTTCCTTATCTTCTCCTCGTGTCTAAACTCTTCTCCATGGCTGGACCCCCAAATAATATTCCTTTACGTGCTAAGGGATATCTAGAGAGTGGGATAGGTTTAATAACTACCCTCACCCTAACGCGTACCCTAACCCTAACCCCTACCCTAACCCTAACGCGTACCCTAATCCTAACCCGTACCTAAACCGAGCCCTAACCCTAACACTAGCCCTAACCCTAACCCTAACCCATACGCTACGCCCTACCCGAACCCCTCCCCGAACCCGTACCCTAAGCCGTACCCTAACCCTCACCCTAACCCTAACCCTAACCCTAAGCTACCCTTGACTGCTTCTGCCTCCAATAGATTTCCTAAGCACTAGTGTTTTAAGGAACAAGTTAAAAAGAGAATCCTAATGTGATTTCGTGATAATGGGTGTGTTCCTTATCTTCTCCTAGTGTCTAAACTCTTCTCCATGGCTCGACGCCCAAATAATATTCCTTTACGTGCTAAGGGGTATCTAGAGAGTGTGATAGGTTTAATAACTACCCTCACCCTAACGCGTACCCTAACCCTAACCGCTACCCTAACCCTAACGAGTACCCTAATCCTAACCCGTACCCTAAACCGAGCCCTAACCCTAACACTAACCCTAACCCTAACCCTAACCCATACCCTAATCCCTACCCGAAACCCTCCCCGAACCCGCACCCTAAGCCGTACCCTAACCCTCACCCTAACCCTAACCCTAACCCTAAGCTACCCTTGACTGCTTCTGCCTCCAATAGATTTCCTAACCACTAGTGTTTTAAGGAACAGTTTAAAAAGAGAATCATATTGTGATTTCTTGATAATGGGTGTGCTCCTTATCTTCTCCTAGTGTCTAAACCCTTCTCCATGCCTAGACCCCCAAATAATATTCCTTTACGTGCTAAGGGGTATCTAGAGAGTGGGATAGGTTTAATAACTACCCTCACCCTAAAGCGTACCCTAACCCTAACCCCTACCCTAACACTAACGCGTACCCTGATCCTAACACGTACCCTAAACTGAGCCCTAACCCTAACACTAACCCTAACCCTAACTCTAACCCATACCCTACGCCTTACCCGAATCCCTCCCCGAACCCGTACCCTAAGCCGTACCCTAACCCTCACCCTAACCCTAACCCTAACCCTAGGCTACCCTTGACGGCTTCTGCCTCCAATAGATTTCCTAAGCATTAGTGATTTAAGGAACAGGTTTAAAGGAGAATCCTAATGTGATTTCTTGATAATGGGTGTGTTCCTTATCTTCTCCTCGTGTCTAAACTCTTCTCCATGACTGGACCCCCAAATAATATTCCTTTACGTGCTAAGGGGTATCTAGAGAGTGGGATAGGTTTAATAACTACCCTCACCCTAACGCGTATCCTAACCCTAACCCCTACCCTAACCCTAACGCATACCCTAATCCTAACCCGTACCCTAAACCGAGCCCTAACCCTAACACTAGCCATATCCATAACCCTAACACATACCCTACGCCCTACCCGAACCCCTCCCCGAACCCGTATCGTAAGCCGTACCCTAACCCTCACCCTAACCCTAACCCTAACCCTAAGCTACCCTTGACTGCTTCTGCCTCCAATAGATTTCCTAAGCACTAGTGTTTTAAGGAACAGTTTAAAAAGGGAATCATATTGTGATTTCTTGATAATGGGTGTGTTCCTTATCTTCTCCTAGTGTCTAAATTCTTCTCCATGGCTGGACCACCAAATAATATTCCTTTACGTGCTAAGGGGTATCTAGAGAGTGGGATAGGTTTAATAACTACCCTCACCCTAAAGCGTACCCTAACCCTAACCACTACCCTAACACTAACGCGTACCCTAATCCTAACCCGTACCCTAAACCGAGCCCTAACCCTAACACTAACCCTAACCCTAACCCTAACCCATACCCTACGGCCTACCCGAACCCCTCCCCGAACCCGTACCCTAAGCCGTACCCTAACCCTCACCCTAACCCTAACCCTAACCCTAAGCTACCCTTGACGGCTTCTGACTCCAATAGATTTCCTAAGCACTAGTGTTTTAAGGAACAGGTTAAAAAGAGAATCCTAATGTGATTTCTTGATAATGGGTGTGTTCCTTATCTTCTCCTAGTGTCTAAACTCTTCTCCATGGCTGGACCCCCAAATAATATTCCTTTACGTACTAAGGGGTATCTAGAGAGTGGGATAGGTTTAATAACTAACCTCACCCTCTCGCGTACCCTAACCCTAACACCTACCATAACACTAACGCGTACCCTAATCCTAACCCGTACCCTAAACCAAGCCCTAACCCTAACCCTCACCCTAATCCTAACCCTAACACTAAGCTACCCTTGACTGCTTCTTCCTCCAATAGATTTCCTAAGCACTAGTGTTTTAAGGAACAGGTTAAAAAGAGAATCCTAATGTGATTTCTTGATAATGGGTGTGTTCCTTATCTTCTCCTCGTGTCTAAACTCTTCTCCATGGCTGGACCCCCAAATAATATTCCTTTACGTGCTAAGGGGTATCTAGAGAGTGGGATAGGTTTAATAACTACCCTCACCCTAATGCGTACCCTAACCCTAACCCCTACCCTAACCCTAACGCGTACCCTAATCCTAACCCGTACCTAAACCGAGCCCTAACCCTAACACTAGCCCTAACCCTAACCCTAACCCATACGCTACGCCCTACCCGAACCCCTCCCCGAACCCGTACCCTAAGCCGTACCCTAACCCTCACCCTAACCCTAACCCTAACCCTAAGCTACCCTTGACTGCTTCTGCCTCCAATAGATTTCCTAAGCACTAGTGTTTTAAGGAACAAGTTAAAAAGAGAATCCTAATGTGATTTCGTGATAATGGGTGTGTTCCTTATCTTCTCCTCGTGTCTAAACTCTTCTCCATGGCTCGACGCCCAAATAATATTCCTTTAGGTGCTAAGGGGTATCTAGAGAGTGTGATAGGTTTAATAACTACCCTCACCCTAACGCGTACCCTAACCCTAACCGCTACCCTAACCCTAACGAGTACCCTAATCCTAACCCGTAATCTAAACCGAGCCCTAACCCTAACACTAACCCTAACCCTAACCCTAACCCATACCCTAATCCCTACCCGAAACCCTCCCCGAACCCGTACCCTAAGCCGTACCCTAACCCTCACCCTAACCCTAACCCTAACCCTAAGATACCCTTGACTGCTTCTGCCTCCAATAGAATTCCTAACCACTAGTGTTTTAAGGAACAGTTTAAAAAGAGAATCATATTGTGATTTCTTGATAATGGGTGTGCTCCTTATCTTCTCCTAGTGTCTAAACCCTTCTCCATGGCTGGACGCCCAAATAATATTCCTTTACGTGCTAAGGGGTATCTAGAGAGTGGGATAGGTTTAATAACTACCCTCACCCTAAAGCGTACCCTAACCCTAACCCCTACCCTAACCCTAACGCGTAACCTAATCCTAACCCGTACCCTAAACCGAGCCCTAAGCCTAACACTAACCCTAACCCTAACCCTAACCCATACCCTACGCCCTACCCGAACCCCTCACCGAACCCGTACCCTAAGCCGTACCCTAACCCTCACCCTAACCCTAACCCTAACCCTAAGCTACCCTTGACTGCTTCTGCCTCCAATAGATTTCCTAAGCACTAGTGTTTTAAGGAACAGGTTAAAAAGAGAATCCTAATGTGATTTCTTGATAATGGGTGTGTTCCTTATCTTCTCCTCGTGTCTAAACTCTTCTCCATGGCTGGACCCCCAAGTAATATTCCTTTACGTGCTAAGGGGTATCTAGAGAGTGGGATAGGTTTAATAACTACCCTCACCCTAACGCGTACCCTAACCCTAACCCCTACCCTAACCCTAAAGCATACCCTAATCCTAACCTGTACCCTAAACCGAGCCCTAAACCTAACGCTAGCCCTAACCCTAACCCTAACCCATACCCTACGCCCTACACGAACCCCTCCCCGAACCCGTACCCTAAGCCATACCCTAGCCCTCACCCTAACCCTAACACTAACCCTAAGCTACCCTTGACGGCTTCTGCCTCCAATAGATTTCCTAAGCACTAGTGTTTTAAGGAACAGGTTAAAAAGAGAATCCTAATGTGATTTCGTGATAATGGGTGTGTTCCTTATCTTCTCCTAGTGTCTAAACTCTTCTCCATGGCTGGACCCCCAAATAATATTCCTTTACGTGATAAGGGGTATCTACAGAGTGGGATAGGTTTAATAACTAACCTCACCCTATCGCGTACCCTAACCCTAACCCCTACCCTAACACTAACACGTACCCTAATCCTAACCCGTACCCTAAACCGAGCCCTAACCCTAACACTAAACCTAACCCTAACCCTAACCCATACCCTACGCCCTACACGAACCCCTCCCCGAACCCGTACCCTAAGCCATACCCTAACCCTCACCCTAACCCTAACCCTAACCCTAAGCTACCCTTGACTGCTTCTGCCTCCAATAGATTAACTAAGCACTAGTGTTTTAAGGAACAGGTGAAAAAGAGAATCCTAATGTGATTTCTTGATAATGGGTGTGTTCCTTATCTTCTCCTCGTGTCTAAACTCTTCTCCATGGTTGGACCCCCAAATAATATTCCTTTACGTGCTAAGGGGTTTCTAGAGAGTGTGATAGGTTTAATAACTACCCCCACCCTATTGCGTACCCTAACCCTAACCCCTTCCCTAACCCTAACGCGTACCCTAATCCTAACCCATACCCTAAACCGAGCCTTAACCCTAACACTAGCCCTAACCATATAACTAACCCATACCCTACGCCCTACCAGAACCCCTCCCCGAACCCGTACCCTAAGCCATACCCTAACCCTCACCCTAACCCTAACCCTAACCCTAAGCTACCCTTGACTGCTTCTGCCTCCAATAGATTTCCTAAGCACTAGTGTTTTAAGGAACAGGTTAAAAAGAGAATACTAATGTGATTTCGTGATAATGGGTGTGTTCCTTATCTTCTCCTAGTGTCTAAACTCTTCTCCATGGCTGGACCCCCATTAATATTCTTTATATGCTACGGGGTATCTAGAGAGTGGGATAGGTTTAATAACTACCCTCACCCTAACGCGTACACTAACCCTAACCCCTACCCTAACCCTAACGCGTACCCTAATCCTAACCCGTACCCTAAACCGAGCCCTAACCCTAACACTAACCCTAACCCTAACCCTAACCCATACCCTACGCCCTACCCGAACCCCTCCCCGAACCCGTACCCTAAGCCGTACCCTAACCCTCACCCTAACCCTAACCCTAACCCTAAGCTACCCTTGACTGCTTCTGCCTCCAATAGATTTCCTAAGCACTAGTGTTTTAAGGAACAGGTTAAAAACAGAATCCTAATGTGATTTCTTGATAATGGGTGTGTTCCTTATCTTCTCCTAGTGTCTAAACTCTTCTCCATGGCTGGACCCCCATTAATATTCTTTATGTTCTACGGGGTATCTAGAGAGTGGGATAGGTTTAATAACTACCCTCACCCTAACGCGTACACTAACCCTAACCCCTACCCTAACCCTAACGCGTACCCTAATCCTAACCCGTACCCTAAACCGAGCCCTAACCCTAACACTAACCCTAACCCTAACACTAACCCATACCCTACGACCTACCCGAACCCCTCCCCGAACCCGTACCCTAAGCCATACCCTAACCCTCACCGTAACCCTAACCCTAACCCTAAGCTACCCTTGACTGCTTCTGCCTCCAATAGATTTCCTAAGCACTAGTGTTTTAAGGAACAGTTTAAAAAGAGAATCATATTGTGATTTCTTGATAATGGGTGTGTTCCTTATCTTCTCCTCGTGTCTAAACTCTTCTCCATGGCTGGAACCCTAAATAATATTCCTTTACGTGCTAAGGGGTATGTAGAGAGTGGGATAGGTTTAATAACTGCCCTCTCCGTAAAGCGTACCCTAACCCTAACCCCTACCCTAACCCTAATGCGTACCCTAATCCTAACCCGTACCCTAAAACGAGCCCTAACCCTAACACTAACCCTAACCCTAACCCTAACCCATACCCTACGCCCTACCCGAAAGCCTCCCCGAACCCGTACCCTAAGCCGTGCCCTAACCCTCACCCTAACCCTAACCCTAACCCTAAGCTACCCTTGACTGCTTCTGCCTCCAATAGATTTCCTAAGCATTAGTGTTTTAAGGAACAGGTTAAAAAGAGAATCCTAATGTGATTTCTTGATAATGGGTGTGTTCCTTATCTTCTCCTAGTGTCTAAACTCTTCTCCATGGCTGGACCCCCAATAATATTCCTGTACGTGCTAAGGGGTATCTAGAGAGTGGGATAGGTTTAATAACTACCCTCACCCTAACGCGTACACTAACCCTAACCCCTACCCTAACCCTAACGCGTACCCTAATCCTAACCCGTACCCTAAACCGAGCCCTAACCCTAACAATAACCCTAACCCTAACCCTAACCCTAACCCTAACCCTAACCCATACCCTACGCCCTACCCGAACCCCTCCCCGAACCCGTACCCTAAGCCGTACCCTAACCCTCACCCTAACCCTAACCCTAACCCTAAGCTACCCTTGATGGCTTCTGCCTCCAATAGATTTCCTAAGCACTAGTGTTTTAAGGAACAGGTTAAAAAGAGAATCCTAATGTGATTTCTTGATAATGGGTGTGTTCCTTATCTTCTAGTGTCTAAACTCTTCTCCATGGCTGGACCCCCAAATAATATTCCTTTACGTGATAAGGGGTATCTAGAGAGTGGGATAGGTTTAATAACTACCCTCACCCTAACGCGTTCCCTAACCCTAACCCCTACCATAACCCTAACGTGTACCCTAATCCTAACCCGTACCCTAAACCGAGCCCTAACCCTAACACTAGCCCTAACCCTAACCCTAACCAATACCCTACGCCCTACCCGAACCCCTCCCCGAACCCGTACCCTAAGCCGTACCCTAACACTCACCCTAACCCTAACCCTAACCCTAAGCTACCCTTGACTGCTTATGCCTCCAATAGATTTCCTAAGCACTAGTGTTTTAAGGCACAGGTTAAAAAGGGAATCCTAATGTGATTTCTTGATAATGGGTGTGTTCCTTATCTTCTCCTCGTGTCTAAACTCTTCTCCATGGCTGGACCCCCACATAATATTCCTTTACGTGCTAAGGGGTATCTAGAGAGTGGGATAGGTTTAATAACTAACCTCACCCTATCGCGTACCCTAACCCTAACCCCTACCCTAACACTAACGCGTACCCTAATCCTAACCCGTACCCTAAACCGAGCCCTAACCCTAACACTAACCCTAACCCTAACCCTAACCCATACCCTACGCCCTACCCGAACCCCTCCCCGAACCCGTACCCTAAGCCATACCCTAACCCTCACCCTAACCCTAACCCTAACCCTAAGCTACTCTTGACTGCTTCTGCCTCCAATAGATTTCCTAAGCACTAGTGTTTTAAGAAACAGGTTAAAAAGAGAATCCTAATGTGATTTCGTGATAATGGGTGTGTTCCATATCTTCTCCTAGTGTCTAAACTCTTCTCCATGGCTGGACCCCCAATAATATTCCTGTACGTGCTAAGGGGTATCTAGAGAGCGGGATAGGTTTAATAACTACCCTCACCCTAACGCGTACACTAACCCTAACCCCTACCCTAACCCTAACGCGTACCCTAATCCTAACCCGTACCCTAAACCGAGCCCTAACCCTAACAATAACCCTAACCCTAACCCTAACCCTAACCCTAACCTATACCCTACGCCCTACACGAACCCCTCCCCGAACCCGTACCCTAAGCCGTACCCTAACCCTCACCCTAACCCTAAACCTAACCCAAAGCTACCCTTGACGGCTTCTGCCTCCAATAGATTTCCTAAGCACTAGTGTTTTAAGGAACAGGTTAAAAAGAGAATCCTAATGTGATTTCTTGATAATGGGTGTGTTCCTTATCTTCTCCTAGTGTCGAAACTCTTCTCCATGGCTGGACACCCAAATAATATTCCTTTACGTGCTAAGGGGTATCTAGAGATTGGGATAGGTTTAATAACTAACCTCACCCTATCGCATACCCTAACCCTAACCCCTACCCTAACCCTAACGCGTACCCTAATCCTAACCCGTACCCTAAACCGAGCCCTAACCCTAACACTAACCCTAACCCTAACACTAACCCATACCCTACGCCCTACCCGAACCCCTCCCCGAACCCGTACCCTAAGCCGTACCCTAACCCTAACCCTAACCCTAAGCTACCCTTGACTGCTTCTGCCTCCAATAGATTTCCTAAGCACAAGTGTTTTAAGGAACAGGTTAAAAAGAGAATCCTAATGTGATTTCTTGATAATGGGTGTGTTCCTTATCTTCTCCTCGTGTCTAAACTCTTCTCCATGGCTGGACCCCCAAATAATATTCCTTTACGTGCTAAGGGGTATCTAGAGAGTGGGATAGGTTTAATAACTACCCTCACCCTGACGCGTACCCTAACCCTAACCCCTACCCTAACCCTAACGCGTACCCTAATCCTAACCCGTACCCGAAAACGAGCCCTAACCCTAACCCTAGCCCTAACCCTAACCCTAACCCATACCCTACGCCCTACCCGAACCCCTCCCCGAACCCGTATCCTAAGCCGTACCCTAACCCTCACCCTAACCCTAACCCTAACCCTAAGCTACCCTTGACTGCTTCTGCCTCCAATAGATTTCAAAAGCACTAGTGTTTTAAGGAACAGGTTAAAAAGAGAATCCTAATGTGATTTCTTGATAATGGGTGTGTTCCTTATCTTCTCCTAGTGTCTAAACTCTTCTCCATGGCTGGACCCCCAAATAATATTCCTTTACGTGCTAAGGGGTATCTAGAGAGTGTGATAGGTTTAATAACTACCCCCACCCTAACGCGTACCCTAACCCTAACCACTACCCTAACACTAACGCGTACCCTAATCCTAACCCGTACCCTTAACCGAGCCCTAACCCTAACACTAACCCTAACCCTAACCCTAACCCATACCCTACGCCCTACCCGAACCCCTCCCCGAACCCGTACCCTAAGCCGTACCCTAACCCTCACCCTAACCCTAACCCTAACCCTAAGCTACCCTTGACTGCTTCTGCCTCCAATAGATTTCCTAAGCACTAGTGTTTTAAGGAACAGGTTATAAAGAGAATCCTAATGTGATTTCTTGATAATGGGTGTGTTCCTTATCTTCTCCTCGTGTCTAAACTCTTTTCCATGGCTGGACCCCCAAATAATATTCCTTTACGTGCTAAGGGGTATCTAGAGAGTGGGATAGGTTTAATAACTACCCTCACCCTAACGCGTATCCTAACCCTAACCCCTACCCTAACCCTAACGCATACCCTAATCCTAACCCGTACCCTAAACCGAGCCCTAACCCTAACACTAGCCCTAACCCTAACCCTAACCCATACCCTACGCCCTACACGAACCCCTCCCCGAACCCGTACCCTAAGCCTTACCCTAACCCTCACCCTAACCCTAACACTAACCCTAAGCTACCCTTGACTGCTTCTGCCTCCAATAGATTTCCTAAGCACTAGTGATTTAAGGAACAGGTTAAAAAGAGAATCCTAATGTGATTTCGTGATAATGGGTGTGTTCCTTATCTTCTCCTAGTGTCTAAACTTTTCTCCATGGCTGGACCCCCATTAATATTCCTTTACGTGCTAAGGGGTATCCAGAGAGTGGGATAGGTTTAATAACTACCCTCACCCTAACGCGTACACTAACCCGAACCCCTACCCTAACCCTAACGCGTACCCTAATCCTAACCCGTACCCTAAACCGAGCCCTAACCCTAACACTAACCCTAACCCTAACCCTAACCCATACCCTACGCCCTACCCGAACCCCTCCCCGAACCCGTACCCTAAGCCGTACCCTAACCCTCACCCTAACCCTAACCCTAACCCTAAGCTACCCTTGACTGCTTCTGCCTCCAATAGATTTCCTAAGCACTAGTGTTTTAAGGAACAGGTTAAAAAGAGAATCCTAATGTGATTTCTTGATAATGGGTGTGTTCCTTATCTTCTCCTCGTGTCTAAATTCTTCTCCATGGCTGGACCCCCAAATAATATTCCTTTACGTGCTAAGGGGTATCTAGAGAGTGGGATAGGTTTAATAACTACCCTCACCCTAACGCGTACCCTAACCCTAACCCCTACCCTAACCCTAAAGCATACCCTAATCCTAACCTGTACCCTAAACTGAGCCCTAAACCTAACGCTAGCCCTAACCCTAACCCTAACCCATACCCTACGCCCTACACGAACCCCTCCCCGAACCCGTACCCTAAGCCATACCCTAGCCCTCACCCTAACCCTAACACTAACCCTAAGCTACCCTTGACTGCTTCTGCCTCCAATAGATTTCCTAAGCACTAGTGTTTTAAGGAACAGGTTAAAAAGAGAATCCTAATGTGATTTCGTGATAATGGGTGTGTTCCTTATCTTCTCCTAGTGTCTAAACTCTTCTCCATGGCTGGACCCCCAAATAATATTCCTTTACGTGCTAAGGGGTATCTACAGAGTGGGATAGGTTTAATAACTAACCTCACCCTATCGCGTACCCTAACCCTAACCCCTACCCTAACACTAACACGTACCCTAATCCTAACCCGTACCCTAAACCGAGCCCTAACCCTAACACTAAACCTAACCCTAACCCTAACCCATACCCTACGCCCTACACGAACCCCTCCCCGAACCCGTACACTAAGCCATACCCTAACCCTCACCCTAACCCTAACCCTAACCCTAAGCTACCCTTGACTGCTTCTGCCTCCAATAGATTAACTAAGCACTAGTGTTTTAAGGAACAGGTGAAAAAGAGAATCCTAATGTGATTTCTTGATAATGGGTGTGTTCCTTATCTTCTCCTCGTGTCTAAACTCTTCTCCATGGTTGGACCCCCAAATAATATTCCTTTACGTGCTAAGGGGTTTCTAGAGAGTGTGATAGGTTTAATAACTACCCCCACCCTAATGCGTACCCTAACCCTAACCCCTTCCCTAACCCTAACGCGTACCCTAATCCTAACCCATACCCTAAACCGAGCCCTAACCCTAACACTAGCCCTAACCATATAACTAACCCATACCCTACGCCCTACCCGAAACCCTCCCCGAACCCGTACCCTAAGCCATACCCTAACCCTCACCCTAACCCTAACCCTAACCCTAAGCTACCCTTGACTGCTTCTGCCTCCAATAGATTTCCTAAGCACTAGTGTTTTAAGGCACAGGTTAAAAAGGGAATCCTAATGTGATTTCTTGATAATGGGTGTGTTCCTTATCTTCTCCTCGTGTCTAAACTCTTCTCCATGGCTGGACCCCCACATAATATTCCTTTACGTGCTAAGGGGTATGTAGAGAGTGGGATAGGTTTAATAACTACCCTCACCCTGACGCGTACCCTAACCCTAACCCCTACCCTAACCCTAACGCATACCCTAATCCTAACCCGTACCCTAAACCGAGCCCTAACCCTAACACTAGCCCTAACCCTAACCCTAACCCATACCCTACGCCCTACACGAACCCCTCCCCGAACCCGGACCCTAAGCCGTACCCTAACCCTCACCCTAAACCTAACACTAACCCTAAGCTACCCTTGACTGCTTCTGCCTCCAATAGATTTCCTAAGCACTAGTGATTTAAGGAACAGGTTAAAAAGAGAATCCTAATGTGATTTCGTGATAATGGGTGTGTTCCTTATCTTCTCCTAGTGTCTAAACTCTTCTCCATGGCTGGACCCCCATTAATATTCCTTTACGTGCTAATGGGTATCCAGAGAGTGGGATAGGTTTAATAACTACCCTCACCCTAACGCGTACACTAACCCGAACCCCTACCCTAACCCTAACGCGTACCCTAATCCTAACCCGTACCCTAAACCGAGCCCTAACCCTAACACTAACCCTAACCCTAACCCTAACCCATACCCTACGCCCTACCCGAACCCCTCCCCGAACCCGTACCCTAAGCCGTACCCTAACCCTCACCCTAACCCTAACCCTAACCCTAAGCTACCCTTGACTGCTTCTGCCTCCAATAGATTTCCTAAGCACTAGTGTTTTAAGGAACAGGTTAAAAAGAGAATCCTAATGTGATTTCTTGATAATGGGTGTGTTCCTTATCTTCTCCTCGTGTCTAAACTCTTCTCCATGGCTGGACCCCCAAATAATATTCCTTTACGTGCTAAGGGGTATCTAGAGAGTGGGATAGGTTTAATAACTACCCTCACCCTAACGCGTACCCTAACCCTAACCCCTACCCTAACCCTAAAGCATACCCTAATCCTAACCTGTACCCTAAACTGAGCCCTAAACCTAACGCTAGCCCTAACCCTAACCCTAACCCATACCCTACGCCCTACACGAACCCCTCCCCGAACCCGTACCCTAAGCCATACCCTAGCCCTCACCCTAACCCTAACACTAACCCTAAGCTACCCTTGACTGCTTCTGCCTCCAATAGATTTCCTAAGCACTAGTGTTTTAAGGAACAGGTTAAAAAGAGAATCCTAATGTGATTTCGTGATAATGGGTGTGTTCCTTATCTTCTCCTAGTGTCTAAACTCTTCTCCATGGCTGGACCCCCAAATAATATTCCTTTACGTGCTAAGGGGTATCTACAGAGTAGGATAGGTTTAATAACTAACCTCACCCTATCGCGTACCCTAACCCTAACCCCTACCCTAACACTAACACGTACCCTAATCCTAACCCGTACCCTAAACCGAGCCCTAACCCTAACACTAAACCTAACCCTAACCCTAACCCATACCCTACGCCCTACACGAACCCCTCCCCGAACCCGTACCCTAAGCCATACCCTAACCCTCACCCTAACCCTAACCCTAACCCTAAGCTACCCTTGACTGCTTCTGCCTCCAACAGATTAACTAAGCACTAGTGTTTTAAGGAACAGGTGAAAAAGAGAATCCTAATGTGATTTCTTGATAATGGGTGTGTTCCTTATCTTCTCCTCGTGTCTAAACTCTTCTCCATGGTTGGACCCCCAAATAATATTCCTTTACGTGCTAAGGGGTTTCTAGAGAGTGTGATAGGTTTAATAACTACCCCCACCCTAATGCGTACCCTAACCCTAACCCCTTCCCTAACCCTAACGCGTACCCTAATCCTAACCCATACCCTAAACCGAGCCCTAACCCTAACACTAGCCCTAACCATATAACTAACCCATACCCTACGCCCTACCCGAACCCCTCCCCGAACCCGTACCCTAAGCCATACCCTAACCCTCACCCTAACCCTAACCCTAACCCTAAGCTACCCTTGACTGCTTCTGCCTCCAATAGATTTCCTAAGCACTAGTGTTTTAAGGAACAGGTTAAAAAGAGAATCCTAATGTGATTTCGTGATAATGGGTGTGTTCCTTATCTTCTCCTAGTGTCTAAACTCTTCTCCATGGCTGGACCCCCATTAATATTCTTTATATGCTACGGGGTATCTAGAGAGTGGGATAGGTTTAATAACTACCCTCACCCTAACGCGTACACTAACCCTAACCCCTACCCTAACCCTAACGCGTACCCTAATCCTAACCCGTACCCTAAACCGAGCCCTAACCCTAACACTAACCCTAACCCTAACCCTAACCCATACCCTACGCCCTACCCGAACCCCTCCCCGAACCCGTACCCTAAGCCGTACCCTAACCCTCACCCTAACCCTAACCCTAACCCTAAGCTACCCTTGACTGCTTCTGCCTCCAATAGATTTCCTAAGCACTAGTGTTTTAAGGAACAGGTTAAAAAGAGAATCCTAATGTGATTTCTTGATAATGGGTGTGTTCCTTATCTTCTCCTAGTGTCTAAACTCTTCTCCATGGCTGGACCCCCAATAATATTCCTGTACGTGCTAAGGGGTATCTAGAGAGTGGGATAGGTTTAATAACTACCCTCACCCTAACGCGTTCCCTAACCCTAACCCCTACCCTAACCCTAACGCGTACCCTAATCCTAACCCGTACCCTAAACCGAGCCCTAACCCTAACACTAGCCCTAACCCTAACCCTAACCAATACCCTACGCCCTACCCGAACCCCTCCCCGAACCCGTACCCTAAGCCATACCCTAACCCTCACCCTAACCCTAACCCTAACCCTAAGCTACCCTTGACTGCTTCTGCCTCCAATAGATTTCCTAAGCACTAGTGTTTTAAGGCACAGGTTAAAAAGAGAATCCTAATGTGATTTCTTGATAATGGGTGTGTTCCTTATCTTCTCCTCGTGTCTAAACTCTTCTCCATGGCTGGACCCCCACATAATATTCCTTTACGTGCTAAGGGGTATCTAGAGAGTGGGATAGGTTTAATAACTAACCTCACCCTATCGCGTACCCTAACCCTAACCCCTACCCTAACACTAACGCGTACCCTAATCCTAACCCGTACCCTAAACCGAGCCCTAAACCTAACACTAACCCTAACCCTAACCCTAACCCATACCCTACGCCCTACCCGAACCCCTCCCCGAACCCGTACCCTAAGCCATACCCTAACCCTCACCCTAACCCTAACCCTAACCCTAAGCTACCCTTGACTGCTTCTGCCTCCAATAGATTTCCTAAGCACTAGTGTTTTAAGGAACAGGTGAAAAAGAGAATCCTAATGTGATTTCTTGATAATGGGTGTATTCCTTATCTTCTCCTCGTGTCTAAACTCTTCTCCATGGCTGGACCCCCAAATAATATTCCTTTATGTGCTAAGGGGTATCTAGAGAGTGTGATAGGTTTAATAACTACCCCCACCCTAACGCGTACCCTAACCCTAACCCCTACCCTATCCCTAACGCGTACCCTAATCATAACCCATACCCTAAACCGAGCCCTAACCCTAACACTAGCCCTAACCCTATACCTAACCCATACCCTACGCCCTACCCGAACCCCTCCCCGAACCCGTACCCCAAGCCATACCCTAACCCTCACCCTAACCCTAACCCTAACCCTAAGCTACCCTTGATTGCTTCTGCCACCAATAGATTTCCTAAGCACTAGTGTTTTAAGGAACAGGTTAAAAAGAGAATCCTAATGTGATTTCGTGATAATGGGTGTGTTCCATATCTTCTCCTAGTGTCTAAACTCTTCTCCATGGCTGGACCCCCAATAATATTCCTCTACGTGCTAAGGGGTATCTAGAGAGTGGGATAGGTTTAATAACTACCCTCACCCTAACGCGTACACTAACCCTAACCCCTACCCTAACCCTAACGCGTACCCTAATCCTAACCCGTACCCTAAACCGAGCCCTAACCCTAACACTAACCCTAACCCTAACCCTAACCCATACCCTACGCCCTACACGAAACCCTCCCCGAACCCGTAACCTAAGCCGTACCCTAACCCTCACCCTAACCCTAACCCTAACCCTAAGCTACCCTTGACTGCTTCTGCCTCCAATAGATTTCCTAAGCACTAGTGTTTTAAGGAACAGGTTAAAAAGAGAATCCTAATGTGATTTCTTGATAATGGGTGTGTTCCTTATCTTCTCCTCGTGTCTAAACTCTTCTCCATGGCTGGACCCCCAAATAATATTCCTTTACGTGCTAAGGGGTATCTAGAGAGTGGGATAGGTTTAATAACTACCCTCACCCTAACACGTTCCCTAACCCTAACCCCTACCCTAACCCTAACGCGTACCCTAATCCTAACCCGTACCGTAAACCGAGCCCTAACCCTAACACTAGCCCTAACCCTAACCCTAAACAATACCCTACGCCCTACCCGAACCCCTCCCCGAACCCGTACCCTAAGCCGTACCCTAACCCTCACCCTAACCCTAAGCTACCCTTGACTGCTTCTGCCTCCAATAGATTTCCTAAGCACTAGTGTTTAAAGGAACAGGTGAAAAAGAGAATCCTAATGTGATTTCTTGATAATGGGTGTGTTCCATATCTTCTCCTCGTGTCTAAACTCTTCTCCATGGCTGGACCCCCAAATAATATTCCTTTACGTGCTAAGGGGTATCTAGAGAGTGTGATAGGTTTAATAACTACACCCACCCTAACGCGTACCCTAACCATAACCCCTACCCTAACCCTAACGCGTACCCTAATCCTAACCCATACCCTAAACCGAGCCCTAACCCTAACACTAGCCCTAACCCTATACCTAACCCATACCCTACGCCCTACCCGAACCCCTCCCCGAACCCATACCCTAAGCCATACCCTAACCCTCACCCTAACCCTAACCCTAACCCTAAGCTACCCTTGACTGCTTCTGCCTCCAATAGATTTCCTAAGCACTAGTGTTTTAAGGAACAGGTTAAAAAGAGAATCCTAAAGTGATTTCGTGATAATGGGTGTGTTCCTTATCTTCTCCTAGTGTCTAAACTCTTCTCCATGGCTGGACCCCCAATAATAATCCTGTACGTGCTAAGGGGTATCTAGAGAGTGGGATAGGTTTAATAACTACCCTCACCCTAACGCGTACACTAACCCTAACCCCTACCCTAACACTAACGCGTACCCTAATCCTAACCCGTACCCTAAAGCGAGCCCTAACCCTAACACTAACCCTAACCCTAACCCTAACCCATACCCTACGCCCTACCCGAACCCCTCCCCGAACCCGTACCCTAAGCCGTACCCTAACCCTCACCCTAACCCTAACCCTAACCCTAAGCTACCCTTGACGGCTTCTGCCTCCAATAGATTTCCTAAGCACTAGTGTTTTAAGGAACAGGTTAAAAAGAGAATCCTAATGTGATTTCTTGATAATGGGTGTGTTCCTTATCTCCTCCTAGTGTCTAAACCCTTCTCCATGGCTGGACCCCCAAATAATATTCCTTTACGTGCTAAGGGGTATCTAGAGAGTGGGATAGGTTTAATAACTACCCTCACCCTAAAGCGTACCCTAACCCTAACCCCTACCCTAACACTAACGCGTACCCTAATCCTAACCCGTACCCTAAACCGAGCCCTAACCCTAACACTAACCCTAACCCTAACCCTAACCCATACCCTACGCCCTACCCGAACCCCTCCCCGAACCCGTACCCTAAGTCGTACCCTAACCCTCACCCTAACCCTAACCCTAACCCTAAGCTACCCTTGACTGCTTCTGCCTCCAATAGATTTCCTAAGCACTAGTGTTTTAAGGAACAGGTGAAAAAGAGAATCCTAATGTGAATTCGTGATAATGGGTGTGTTCCTTATCTTCTCCTCGTGTCTAAACTCTTCTCCATGGCTGGACCCCCAAATAATATTCCTTTATGTGCTAAGGGGTATCTAGAGAGTGTGATAGGTTTAATAACTACCCTCACCCTAACACGTACCCTAACCCTAACCCCTACCCTAACCCTAACGCGTACCCTAATCCTAACCCGTACCCTAAACCGAGCCCTAAACCTAACACTAACCCTAACCCTAACCCAAACCCATACCCTACGCCCTACCCGAACCCCTCCCCGAACCCGTACCCTAAGCCATACCCTAACCCTCACCCTAACCCTAACCCTAACCCTAAGCTACCCTTGACTGCTTCTGTCTCCAATAGATTTCCTAAGCACTAGTGTTTTAAGGAACAGGTTAAAAAGAGAATCATAATGTGATTTCGTGATAATGTGTGTGTTCCTTATCTTCTCCTAGTGTCTAAACTCTTCTCCATGGCTGGACCCCCAATAATATTCCTGTACGTGCTAAGGGGTATCTAGAGAGTGGGATAGGTTTAATAACTACCCTCACCCTAACGCGTACACTAACCCTAACCCCTACCCTAAACCTAACGCGTACCCTAATCCTAACCCATACCCTAAACCGAGCCCTAACCCTAACACTAACCCTAACCCTAACCCTAACCCATACCCTATGCCCTACCTGAATCCCTCCCCGAAACCGTACCCTAACCCTCACCCTAACCCTAACCCTAACCCTAAGCTACCCTTGACGGCTTCTGCCTCCAATAGATTTCGTAAGCACTAGTGTTTTAAGGAACAGGTTAAAAAGAGAATCCTAATGTGATTTCGTGATAATGGGTGTGTTCCTTATCTTCTCCTAGTGTCTAAACTCTTCTCCATGGCTGGACCCCCAATAATATTCCTGTACGTGCTAAGGGGTATCTAGAGAGTGGGATAGGTTTAATAACTACCCTCACCCTAACGCGTACACTAACCCTAACCCCTACCCTAACCCTAACGCGTACACTAATCCTAACCCGTACCCTAAACCGAGCCCTAACCCTAACACTAACCCTAACCCTAACCTTAACCCATACCCTACGCCCTACCCGAACGCCTCCCCGAACCCGTACCCTAAGCCGTACCCTAACCCTCACCCTAACCCTAACCCTAACCCTAAGCTACCCTTGACGGCTTCTGCCTCCAATAGATTTCCTAAGCACTAGTGTTTTAAGGAACAGGTTAAAAAGAGAATCCTAATGTGATTTCTTGATAATGGGTGTGTTCCTTATCTTCTCCTCGTGTCTAAACTCTTCTCCATGGCTGGACCCCCAAATAATATTCCTTTACGTGCTAAGGGGTATCTAGAGAGTAGGATAGGTTTAATAACTACCCTCACCCTAACGCGTACCCTAACCCTAACCCCTACCCTATCCCTAACGCGTACCCTAATCTTAACCCGTACCCTAAACCGAGCCCTAAACCTAACACTAGCCCTAACCCTAACCCTAACCCATACCCTACGCCCTACCCGAACCCCTCCCCGAACCCGTACCCTAAGCCATACCCTAGCCCTCACCCTAACCCTAACACTAACGCTAAGCTACCCTTGACTGCTTCTGCCTCCAATAGATTTCCTAAGCACTAGTGTTTTAAGGAACAGGTTAAAAAGAGAATCCTAATATGATTTCGTGATAATGGGTGTGTTCCTTATCTTCTCCTAGTGTCTAAACTCTTCTCCATGGCTGGACCCCCAAACAATATTCCTTTACGTGCTAAGCGGTATCTAGAGAGTGGGATAGGTTTAATAACTATCCTCACCCTAACGCGTACCCTAACTCTAACCCCTAACCTAACCCTAGCGCGTATCCTAATCCTAACCCGTACCCTAAACCGAGCCCTAACCCTAACACTAACTCTAACCCTAACCCTAACCCATACCCTACGCCCTACCCGAACCCCTCCCTGAACCCGTACCCTAAACCGTACCCTAACCCTCACCCTAACCCTAACCCTAACCCTAAGCTACCCTTGACGGCTTCTGCCTCCAATAGATTTCCAAAGCACTAGTGTTTTAAGGAACAGGTTAAAAAGAGAATCCTAATGTGATTTCTTGATAATGGGTGTGTTCCTTTTCTTCTCCTCGTGTCTAAACTCTTCTCCATGGCTGGACCCCCAAATAATATTCCTTTACGTGCTAAGGGTTATCTAGAGAGTGGGATAGGTTTAATAACTACCCTCACCCTAACGCGTTCCCTAACCCTAACCCCTACCCTAACCCTAACGCGTACCCTAATCCTAACCCGTACCCTAAACCGAGCCCTAACCCTAACACTAGCCCTAACCCTAACCCTAACCAATACCCTACGCCCTACCCGAACCCCTCCCCGAACCCGTACCCTAAGCCGTACCCTAACCCTCACCCTAACCCTAAGCTACCCTTGACTGCTTCTGCCTCTAATAGATTTCCTAAGCACTAGTGTTTTAAGGAACAGGTTAAAAAGAGAATCCTAATGTGATTTCTTGATAATGGGTGTGTTCCTTATCTTCTCCTAGTGTCTAAACTCTTCTCCATGGCTGGACCCCCAAATAATATTCCTTTACGTGCTAAGGGGTATCTAGAGAGTGGGATAGGTTTAATAACTAACCTCACCCTATCGCGTACCCTAACCCTAACCCCTACCCTAACACTAACGCGTACCCTAATCCTAACCCGTACCCTAAACCGAGCCCTAACCCTAACACTAACCCTAACCCTAACCCTAAACCATACCCTACGCCCTACCCGAACCCCTCCCTGAACCCGTACACTAAGCCGTACCCTAACCCTCACCCTAACCCTAAACCTAACCCTAAGCTACCCTTGACGGCTTCTGCCTCCAATAGATTTCCTAAGCACTAGTGTTTTAAGGAACAGGTTAAAAAGAGAATCCTAATGTGATTTCGTGATAATGGGTGTGTTCCTTATCTTCTCCTAGTGTCTAAACTCTTCTCCATGGCTGGACCCCCAAATAATATTCCTTTACGTGCTAAGGGGTATCTAGAGAGTGGGATAGGTTTAATAACTACCCTCACCCTAAAGCGTACCCTAACCCTAACCACTACCCTAACACTAACGCGTACCCTAATCCTAACCCGTACCCTTAACCGAGCCCTAACCCTAACACTAACCCTAACCCTAACCCTAACCCATACCCTACGCCCTACCCGAACCCCTCCCCGAACCCGTACCCTAAGTCGTACCCTAACCCTCACCCTAACCCTAACCCTAACCCTAAGCTACCCTTGACTGCTTCTTCCACCAATAGATTTCCTAAGCACTAGTGTTTTAAGGAACAGGTTAAAAAGAGAATCCTAATGTGATTTCTTGATAATGGGTGTGTTCCTTATCTTCTCCTCGTGTCTAAACTCTTCTCCATGGCTGGACCCCCAAATAATATTCCTTTAAGTGCTAAGGGGTATCTAGAGATTGGGATAGGTTTAATAACTACCCTCACCCTAACGCGTACCCTAACCCTAACCCCTACCCTAACCCTAACGCGTACCCTAATCCTAACCCGTGCCCTAAACCGAGCCCTAACCCTAACACTAACTCTAACCCTAACCCTAACCCATACCCTACGCCCTACCCGAACCCCTCCCCGAACCCGTACCCTAAGCCGTACCCTAACCCTCACCCTAACCCTAACCCTAACCCTAAGCTACCCTTGACTGCTTCTGCCTCCAATAGATTTCCTAAGCACTAGTGTTTTAAGGAACAGTTTAAAAAGAGAATCATATTGTGATTTCTTGATAATGGGTGTGTTCCTTATCTTCTCCTAGTGTCTAAACTCTTCTCCATGGCTGGACCCCCAAATAATATTCCTTTACGTGCTAAGGGGTATCTAGAGAGTGGGATAGGTTTAATAACTACCCTCACCCTAAAGCGTACCCTAACCCTAACCACTACCCTAACACTAACGCGTACCCTAATCCTAACCCGTACCCTAAACCGAGCCCTAACCCTAACACTAGCCCTAACCCTAACACTAACCCATACCCTACGCTCTACACGAACCCCTCGCCGGACCCGTACCCTAAGCCGTACCCTAACCCTCACCCTAACCCTAACCCTAACCCTAAGCTACCCTTGACTGCTTCTGCCTCCAATAGATTTCCTAAGCAATAGTGTTTTAAGGAATAGGTTAAAAAGAGAATCCTAATGTGATTTCGTGATAATGGGTGTGTTCCTTATCTTCTCCTCGTGTCTAAACTCTTCTCCATGGCTGGACCCCCAAATAATATTCCTTTACGTGCTAAGGGGTATCTAGAGAGTTTGATAGGTTTAATAACTACTCCCACCCTAACGCGTACCCTAACCCTACCCCTACCCTAACCCTAACGCGTACCCTAATCCTAACCCGTACCCTTAACCGAGCCCTAACCCTAACACTAACCCTAACCCTAACCCTAACCCATACCCTACGCCCTACCCGAACCCCTCCCCGAACCCGTACCCTAAGTCGTACCCTAACCCTCACCCTAACCCTAAACCTAACCCTAAGCTACCCTTGACGGCTTCTGCCTCCAATAGATTTCCTAAGCACTAGTGTTTTAAGGAACAGGTTAAAAAGAGAATCCTAATGTGATTTCTTGATAATGGGTGTGTTTCTTATCTTCTCCTCGTGTCTAAACTCTTCTCCATGGCTGGACCCCCAAATAATATTCCTTTAAGTGCTAAGGGGTATCTAGAGAGTGGGATAGGTTTAATAACTACCCTCACCCTAACGCGTACCCTAACCCTAACCCCTACCCTAACCCTAACGCGTACCCTAAACCTAACCCGTACCCTAAACCGAACCCTAAACCTAACACTAACCCTAACCCTAACCCTAACCCATACCCTACGCCCTACCCGAACCCCTCCCCGAACCCGTACCCTAAGCCGTACCCTAACCCTCACCCTAACCCTAACCCTAACCCTAAGCTACCCTTGACTGCTTCTGCCTCCAATAGATTTCCTAAGCACTAGTGTTTTAAGGAACAGGTTAAAAAGAGAATCCTAATGTGATTTCTTGATAATGGGTGTGTTCCTAATCTTCTCCTAGTGTCTAAACTCTTCTCCATGGCTGGACCCCCAATAATATTCCTGTACGTGCTAAGGGGTATCTAGAGAGTGGGATAGGTTTAATAACTACCCTGACACTAACGCGTACACTAACCCTAACCCCTACCCTAACCCTAACGCGTACCCTAATCCTAACCCGTACCCTAAACCGAGCCCTAACCCTAACACTAACCCTAACCCTAACCCATACCCTACGCCCTACCCGAACCCCTCCCTGAACCCGTACCCTAAACCGTACCCTAACCCTCACCCTAACCCTAACCCTAACCCTAAGCTACCCTTGATTGCTTCTGCCACCAATAGATTTCCTAAGCACTAGTGTTTTAAGGAACAGGTTAAAAAGAGAATCCTAATGTGATTTCTTGATAATGGGTGTGTTTCTTATCTTCTCCTCGTGTCTAAACTCTTCTCCATGGCTGGACCCCCAAATAATATTCCTTTAAGTGCTAAGGGGTATCTAGAGAGTGGGATAGGTTTAATAACTACCCTCACCCTAACGCGTACCCTAACCCTAACCCCTACCCTAACCCTAACGCGTACCCTAAACCTAACCCGTACCCTAAACCGAACCCTAAACCTAACACTAACCCTAACCCTAACCCTAACCCATACCCTACGCCCTACCCGAACCCCTCCCCGAACCCGTACCCTAAGCCGTACCCTAACCCTCACCCTAACCCTAACCCTAACCCTAAGCTACCCTTGACTGCTTCTGCCTCCAATAGATTTCCTAAGCACTAGTGTTTTAAGGAACAGTTTAAAAAGAGAATCATATTGTGATTTCGTGATAATGGGTGTGTTCCTTATCTTCTCCTAGTGTCTAAACTCTTCTCCATGGCTGGACCCCCAAATAATATTCCTTTACGTGCTAAGGGGTATCTAGAGAGTGGGATAGGTTTAATAACTACCCTCACCCTAAAGCGTACCCTAACCCTAACCACTACCCTAACACTAACGCGTACCCTAATCCTAACCCGTACCCTAAACCGAGCCCTAACCCTAACACTAACCCTAACCCTAACCCTAACCCATACCCTACGCCCTACCCGAACCCCTCCCCGAACCCGTACCCTAAGCCGTACCCTAACCCTCACCCTAACCCTAACCCTAACCCTAAGCTACCCTTGACTGCTTCTGCCTCCAATAGATTTCCTAAGCACTAGTGTTTTAAGGAACAGGTTAAAAAGAGAATCCTAATGTGATTTCTTGATAATGGGTGTGTTCCTTATCTTCTCCTAGTGTCTAAACTCTTCTCCATGGCTGGACCCCCAATAATATTCCTGTACGTGCTAAGGGGTATCTAGAGAGTGGGATAGGTTTAATAACTACCCTGACACTAACGCGTACACTAACCCTAACCCCTACCCTAACCCTAACGCGTACCCTAATCCTAACCCGTACCCTAAACCGAGCCCTAACCCTAACACTAACCCTAACCCTAACCCTAACCCATACCCTACGCCCTACCCGAACCCCTCCCCGAACCCGTACCCTAAACCGTACCCTAACCCTCACCCTAACCCTAACCCTAACCCTAAGCTACCCTTGACGGCTTCTGCCTCCAATAGATTTCGTAAGCACTAGTGTTTTAAGGAACAGGTTAAAAAGAGAATCCTAATGTGATTTCTTGATAATGGGTGTGTTCCTTATCTTCTCCTCGTGTCTAAACTCTTCTCCATGGCTGGACCCCCAAATAATATTCCTTTATGTGCTAAGGGGTATCTAGAGAGTAGGATAGGTTTAATAACTACCCTCACCCTAACGCGTACCCTAACCCTAACCCCTACCCTAACCCTAACGCGTACCCTAATCCTAACCCGTACCCTAAACCGAGCCCTAAACCTAACACTAGCCCTAACCCTAACCCTAACCCATACCCTACGCCCTACCCGAACCCCTCCCTGAACCCGTACCCTAAGCCATACCCTAGCACTCACCCTAACCCTAACACTAACCCTAAGCTAACCTTGACTGCTTCTGCCTCCAATAGATTTCCTAAGCACTAGTGTTTTAAGGAACAGGGTAAAAAGAGAATCCTAATATGATTTCGTGATAATGGGTGTGTTCCTTATCTTCTCCTAGTGTCTAAACTCTTCTCCATGGCTGGACCCCCTAACAATATTCCTTTACGTGCTAAGGGGTATCTAGAGAGTGGGATAGGTTTAATAACTATCCTCACCCTAACGCGTACCCTAACTCTAACCCCTTACCTAACCCTAGCGCGTTCCCTAATCCTAACCCGTACCCTAAACCGAGCCCTAACCCTAACACTAACTCTAACCCTAACCCTAACCCATACCCTACGCCCTACCCGAACCCCTCCCTGAACCCGTACCCTAAGCCGTACCCTAACCCTCACCCTAACCCTAACCCTAACCCTAAGCTACCCTTGACTGCTTCTTCCT
The DNA here is from genome assembly GCF_949987535.1 of Balaenoptera acutorostrata. NCBI lineage: Eukaryota > Metazoa > Chordata > Mammalia > Artiodactyla > Balaenopteridae > Balaenoptera > Balaenoptera acutorostrata. Next base: position 361,562 of record NW_026646560.1, read on the forward strand.
CCAATAGATTTCCTAAGCACTAGTGTTTTAAGGAACAGGTTAAAAAGAGAATCCTAATGTGATTTCTTGATAATGGGTGTGTTCCTTATCTTCTCCTCGTGTCTAAACTCTTCTCCATGGCTGGACCCCCAAATAATATTCCTTTACGTGCTAAGGGTTATCTAGAGAGTGGGATAGGTTTAATAACTACCCTCACCCTAACGCGTTCCCTAACCCTAACCCCTACCCTAACTCTAACGAGTACCCTAATCCTAACCCGTACCCTAAACCGAGCCCTAACCCTAACACTAGCCCTAACCCTAACCCTAACCAATACCCTACGCCCTACCCGAACCCCTCCCCGAACCCGTACCCTAAGCCGTACCCTAACCCTCACCCTAACCCTAAGCTACCCTTGACTGCTTCTGCCTCCAATAGATTTCCTAAGCACTAGTGTTTTAAGGAACAGGTTAAAAAGAGAATCCTAATGTGATTTATTGATAATGGGTGTGTTCCTTATCTTCTCCTAGTGTCTAAACTCTTCTCCATGGCTGGACACCCAAATAATATTACTTTACGTGCTAAGGGGTATCTAGAGAGTGGGATAGGTTTAATAACTACCCTCACCCTAAAGCGTACCCTAACCCTAACCACTACCCTAACACTAACGCGTACCCTAATCCTAACCCGTACCCTAAACCGAGCCCTAACCCTAACACTAACCCTAACCCTAACCCTAACCCATACCCTAGGCCCTACCCGAACCCCTCCCCGAACCCGTACCCTAAGTCGTACCCTAACCCTCACCCTAACCCTAACCCTAACCCTAAGCTACCCTTGACTGCTTCTGCCTCCAATAGATTTCCTAAGCACTAGTGTTTTAAGGAACAGGTTAAAAAGAGAATCCTAATGTGATTTCGTGATAATGGGTGTGTTCCTTATCTTCTCCTCGTGTCTAAACTCTTCTCCATGGCTGGACCCCCAAATAATATTCCTTTAAGTGCTAAGGGGTATCTAGAGAGTGGGATAGGTTTAATAACTACCCTCACCCTAACACGTACCCTAACCCTAACCCCTACCCTAACCCTAACGCGTACCCTAATCCTAACCCGTACCCTAAACCGAGCCCTAACCATAACACTAACCCTAACCCTAACCCTAACCCATACCCTACGCCCTACCCGAACCCCTCACCGAACCCGTACCCTAAGCCATACCCTAGCCCTCACCCTAACCCTAACCCTAACCCTAAGCTACCCTTGACTGCTTCTGCCTCCAATAGATTTCCTAAGCACTAGTGTTTTAAGGAACAGTTTAAAAAGAGAATCATATTGTGATTTCTTGATAATGGGTGTGTTCCTTATCTTCTCCTAGTGTCTAAACTCTTCTCCATGGCTGGACCCCCAAATAATATTCCTTTACGTGCTAAGGGGTATCTAGAGAGTGGGATAGGTTTAATAACTACCCTCACCCTAAAGCGTACCCTAACCCTAACCACTACCCTAACACTAACGCGTACCCTAATCCTAACCCGTACCCTAAACCGAGCCCTAACCCTAACACTAACCCTAACCCTAACCCTAACCCATACCCTACGCCCTACCCGAACCCCTCCCCGAACCCGTACCCTAAGCCGTACCCTAACCCTCACCCTAACCCTAACCCTAACCCTAAGCTACCCTTGACTGCTTCTGCCTCCAATAGATTTCCTAAGCACTAGTGTTTTAAGGAACAGGTTAAAAAGAGAATCCTAATGTGATTACTTGATAATGGGTGTGTTCCTAATCTTCTCCTAGTGTCTAAACTCTTCTCCATGGCTGGACCACCAAATAATATTCCTTTATGTGCTAAGGGGTATCTACAGAGTGGGATAGGTTTAATAACTAACGTCACCCTATCGCGTACCCTAACCCTAACCCCTACCCTAACACTAACACGTACCCTAATCCTAACCCGTACCCTAAACCGAGCCCTAACCCTAACACTAAACCTAACCCTAACCCTAACCCATACCCTACGCCCTACCCGAACCCCTCCCCGAACCCGTACCCTAAGCCATACCCTAACCCTCACCCTAACTCTAACCCTAACCCTAAGCTACCCTTGACTGCTTCTTCCTCCAATAGATTTCCTAAGCACTAGTGTTTTAAGGAACAGGTTAAAAAGAGAATCCTAATGTGATTTCTTGATAATGGGTGTGTTCCTTATCTTCTCCTCGTGTCTAAACTCTTCTCCATGGCTGGACCCCCAAATAATATTCCTTTACGTGCTAAGGGGTATCTAGAGAGTAGGATAGGTTTAATAACTACCCTCACCCTAACGCGTACCCTAACCCTAACCCCTACCCTAACCCTAACGCGTACCCTAATCCTAACCCGTACCCTAAACCGAGCCCTAAACCTAACACTAGCCCTAACCCTAACCCTAACCCATACCCTACGCCCTACCCGAACCCCTCCCCGAACCCGTACCCTAAGCCATACCCTAGCACTCACCCTAACCCTAACACTAACACTAAGCTACCCTTGACTGCTTCTGCCTCCAATAGATTTCCTAAGCAATAGTGTTTTAAGGAACAGGGTAAAAGGAGAGTCCTAATATGATTTCGTGATAATGGGTGTGTTCCTTATCTTCTCCTAGTGTCTAAACTCTTCTCCATGGCTGGACCCCCTAACAATATTCCTTTACGTGCTAAGGGGTATCTAGAGAGTGGGATAGGTTTAATAACTATCCTCACCCTAACGCGTACCCTAACTCTAACCCCTTACCTAACCCTAGCGCGTTCCCTAATCCTAACCCGTACCCTAAACCGAGCCCTAACCCTAACACTAACTCTAACCCTAACCCTAACCCATACCCTACGCCCTACCCGAACCCCTCCCTGAACCCGTACCCTAAACCGTACCCTAACCCTCACCCTAACCCTAACCCTAACCCTAAGCTACCCTTGACGGCTTCTGCCTCCAATAGATTTCCTAAGCACTAGTGTTTTAAGGAACAGGTTAAAAAGAGAATCCTAATGTGATTTCTTGATAATGGGTGTGTTCCTTATCTTCTCCTCGTGTCTAAACTCTTCTCCATGGCTGGACCCCCAAATAATATTCCTTTACGTGCTAAGGGTTATCTAGAGAGTGGGATAGGTTTAATAACTACCCTCACCCTAACGCGTTCCCTAACCCTAACCCCTACCCTAACCCTAACGCGTACAATAATCCTAACCCGTACCCTAAACCGAGCCCTAACCCTAACACTAGCCCTAACCCTAACCCTAACCAATACCCTACGCCCTACCCGAACCCCTCCCCGAACCCGTACCCTAAGCCGTACCCTAACCCTCACCCTAACCCTAAGCTACCCTTGACTGCTTCTGCCTCCAATAGATTTCCTAAGCACTAGTGTTTTAAGGAACAGGTTAAAAAGAGAATCCTAATGTGATTTCTTGATAATGGGTGTGTTCCTTAACTTCTCCTAGTGTCTAAACTCTTCTCCATGGCTGGACCCCCAAATAATATTCCTTTACGTGCTAAGGGGTATCTAGAGAGTGGGATAGGTTTAATAACTACCCTCACCCTAACGCGTTCCCTAACCCTAACCCCTACCCTAACTCTAACGAGTACCCTAATCCTAACCCGTACCCTAAACCGAGCCCTAACCCTAACACTAGCCCTAACCCTAACCCTAACCAATACCCTACGCCCTACCCGAACCCCTCCCCGAACCCGTACCCTAAGCCGTACCCTAACCCTCACCCTAACCCTAAGCTACCCTTGACTGCTTCTGCCTCCAATAGATTTCCTAAGCACTAGTGTTTTAAGGAACAGGTTAAAAAGAGAATCCTAATGTGATTTATTGATAATGGGTGTGTTCCTTATCTTCTCCTAGTGTCTAAACTCTTCTCCATGGCTGGACACCCAAATAATATTACTTTACGTGCTAAGGGGTATCTAGAGAGTGGGATAGGTTTAATAACTACCCTCACCCTAAAGCGTACCCTAACCCTAACCACTACCCTAACACTAACGCGTACCCTAATCCTAACCCGTACCCTAAACCGAGCCCTAACCCTAACACTAACCCTAACCCTAACCCTAACCCATACCCTAGGCCCTACCCGAACCCCTCCCCGAACCCGTACCCTAAGTCGTACCCTAACCCTCACCCTAACCCTAACCCTAACCCTAAGCTACCCTTGACTGCTTCTGCCTCCAATAGATTTCCTAAGCACTAGTGTTTTAAGGAACAGGTTAAAAAGAGAATCCTAATGTGATTTCGTGATAATGGGTGTGTTCCTTATCTTCTCCTCGTGTCTAAACTCTTCTCCATGGCTGGACCCCCAAATAATATTCCTTTAAGTGCTAAGGGGTATCTAGAGAGTGGGATAGGTTTAATAACTACCCTCACCCTAACACGTACCCTAACCCTAACCCCTACCCTAACCCTAACGCGTACCCTAATCCTAACCCGTACCCTAAACCGAGCCCTAACCATAACACTAACCCTAACCCTAACCCTAACCCATACCCTACGCCCTACCCGAACCCCTCACCGAACCCGTACCCTAAGCCATACCCTAGCCCTCACCCTAACCCTAACCCTAACCCTAAGCTACCCTTGACTGCTTCTGCCTCCAATAGATTTCCTAAGCACTAGTGTTTTAAGGAACAGTTTAAAAAGAGAATCATATTGTGATTTCTTGATAATGGGTGTGTTCCTTTTCTTCTCCTAGTGTCTAAACTCTTCTCCATGGCTGGACCCCCAAATAATATTCCTTTACGTGCTAAGGGGTATCTAGAGAGTGGGATAGGTTTAATAACTACCCTCACCCTAAAGCGTACCCTAACCCTAACCACTACCCTAACACTAACGCGTACCCTAATCCTAACCCGTACCCTAAACCGAGCCCTAACCCTAACACTAACCCTAACCCTAACCCTAACCCATACCCTACGCCCTACCCGAACCCCTCCCCGAACCCGTACCCTAAGCCGTACCCTAACCCTCACCCTAACCCTAACCCTAACCCTAAGCTACCCTTGACTGCTTCTGCCTCCAATAGATTTCCTAAGCACTAGTGTTTTAAGGAACAGGTTAAAAAGAGAATCCTAATGTGATTACTTGATAATGGGTGTGTTCCTAATCTTCTCCTAGTGTCTAAACTCTTCTCCATGGCTGGACCACCAAATAATATTCCTTTATGTGCTAAGGGGTATCTACAGAGTGGGATAGGTTTAATAACTAACCTCACCCTATCGCGTACCCTAACCCTAACCCCTACCCTAACACTAACACGTACCCTAATCCTAACCCGTACCCTAAACCGAGCCCTAACCCTAACACTAAACCTAACCCTAACCCTAACCCATACCCTACGCCCTACCCGAACCCCTCCCCGAACCCGTACCCTAAGCCATACCCTAACCCTCACCCTAACTCTAACCCTAACCCTAAGCTACCCTTGACTGCTTCTTCCTCCAATAGATTTCCTAAGCACTAGTGTTTTAAGGAACAGGTTAAAAAGAGAATCCTAATGTGATTTCTTGATAATGGGTGTGTTCCTTATCTTCTCCTCGTGTCTAAACTCTTCTCCATGGCTGGACCCCCAAATAATATTCCTTTACGTGCTAAGGGTTATCTAGAGAGTGGGATAGGTTTAATAACTACCCTCACCCTAACGCGTTCCCTAACCCTAACCCCTACCCTAACCCTAACGAGTACCCTAATCCTAACCCGTACCCTAAACCGAGCCCTAACCCTAACACTAGCCCTAACCCTAACCCTAACCAATACCCTACGCCCTACCCGAACCCCTCCCCGAACCCGTACCCTAAGCCGTACCCTAACCCTCACCCTAACCCTAAGCTACCCTTGACTGCTTCTGCCTCCAATAGATTTCCTAAGCACTAGTGTTTTAAGGAACAGGTTAAAAAGAGAATCCTAATGTGATTTATTGATAATGGGTGTGTTCCTTATCTTCTCCTAGTGTCTAAACTCTTCTCCATGGCTGGACACCCAAATAATATTACTTTACGTGCTAAGGGGTATCTAGAGAGTGGGATAGGTTTAATAACTACCCTCACCCTAAAGCGTACCCTAACCCTAACCACTACCCTAACACTAACGCGTACCCTAATCCTAACCCGTACCCTAAACCGAGCCCTAACCCTAACACTAACCCTAACCCTAACCCTAACCCATACCCTAGGCCCTACCCGAACCCCTCCCCGAACCCGTACCCTAAGTCGTACCCTAACCCTCACCCTAACCCTAACCCTAACCCTAAGCTACCCTTGACTGCTTCTGCCTCCAATAGATTTCCTAAGCACTAGTGTTTTAAGGAACAGGTTAAAAAGAGAATCCTAATGTGATTTCGTGATAATGGGTGTGTTCCTTATCTTCTCCTCGTGTCTAAACTCTTCTCCATGGCTGGACCCCCAAATAATATTCCTTTAAGTGCTAAGGGGTATCTAGAGAGTGGGATAGGTTTAATAACTACCCTCACCCTAACACGTACCCTAACCCTAACCCCTACCCTAACCCTAACGCGTACCCTAATCCTAACCCGTACCCTAAACCGAGCCCTAACCATAACACTAACCCTAACCCTAACCCTAACCCATACCCTACGCCCTACCCGAACCCCTCACCGAACCCGTACCCTAAGCCATACCCTAGCCCTCACCCTAACCCTAACCCTAACCCTAAGCTACCCTTGACTGCTTCTGCCTCCAATAGATTTCCTAAGCACTAGTGTTTTAAGGAACAGTTTAAAAAGAGAATCATATTGTGATTTCTTGATAATGGGTGTGTTCCTTATCTTCTCCTAGTGTCTAAACTCTTCTCCATGGCTGGACCCCCAAATAATATTCCTTTACGTGCTAAGGGGTATCTAGAGAGTGGGATAGGTTTAATAACTACCCTCACCCTAAAGCGTACCCTAACCCTAACCACTACCCTAACACTAACGCGTACCCTAATCCTAACCCGTACCCTAAACCGAGCCCTAACCCTAACACTAACCCTAACCCTAACCCTAACCCATACCCTACGCCCTACCCGAACCCCTCCCCGAACCCGTACCCTAAGCCGTACCCTAACCCTCACCCTAACCCTAACCCTAACCCTAAGCTACCCTTGACTGCTTCTGCCTCCAATAGATTTCCTAAGCACTAGTGTTTTAAGGAACAGGTTAAAAAGAGAATCCTAATGTGATTACTTGATAATGGGTGTGTTCCTAATCTTCTCCTAGTGTCTAAACTCTTCTCCATGGCTGGACCACCAAATAATATTCCTTTATGTGCTAAGGGGTATCTACAGAGTGGGATAGGTTTAATAACTAACCTCACCCTATCGCGTACCCTAACCCTAACCCCTACCCTAACACTAACACGTACCCTAATCCTAACCCGTACCCTAAACCGAGCCCTAACCCTAACACTAAACCTAACCCTAACCCTAACCCATACCCTACGCCCTACCCGAACCCCTCCCCGAACCCGTACCCTAAGCCATACCCTAACCCTCACCCTAACTCTAACCCTAACCCTAAGCTACCCTTGACTGCTTCTGCCTCCAATAGATTTCCTAAGCACTAGTGTTTTAAGGAACAGGTGAAAAAGAGAATCCGAATGTGATTTATTGATAATGGGTGTGTTCCTTATCTTCTCCTCGTGTCTAAACTCTTCTCCATGGTTGGACCCACAAATAATATTCCTTTACGTGCTAAGGGGTATCTAGAGAGTGGGATAGGTTTAATAACTACCCTGACCCTAACGCATACACTAACCCTAACCCCTACCCTAACCCTAACGCGTACCCTAATCCTAACCCGTACCCTAACCCGAGCCCTAACCCTAACACTAACCCTAACCCTAACCCTAACCCATACCCTACGCCCTACCCGAACCCCTCCCCGAACCCGTACCCTAAACCGTACCCTAACCCTCACCCTAACCCTAACCCTAACCCTAAGCTACCCTTGACGGCTTCTGCCTCCAATAGATTTCGTAAGCACTAGTGTTTTAAGGAACAGGTTAAAAAGAGAATCCTAATGTGATTTCGTGATAATGGGTGTGTTCCTTATCTTCTCCTAGTGTCTAAACTCTTCTCCATGGCTGGACCCCCAATAATATTCCTGTACGTGCTAAGGGGTATCTAGAGAGTGGGATAGGTTTAATAACTACCCTCACCCTAACGCGTACACTAACCCTAACCCCTACCCTAACCCTAACGCGTACCCTAATCCTAACCCGTACCCTAAACCGAGCCCTAACCCTAACACTAACCCTAACCCTAACCCTAACCCATACCCTACGCCCTACCCGAACCCCTCCCCGAACCCGTACCCTAAGCCGTACCCTAACCCTCACCCTAACCCTAACCCTAACCCTAAGCTACCCTTGACGGCTTCTGCCTCCAATAGATTTCCTAAGCACTAGTGTTTTAAGGAACAGGTTAAAAAGAGAATCCTAATGTGATTTCTTGATAATGGGTGTGTTCCTTATCTTCTCCTCGTGTCTAAACCCTTCTCCATGGCTGGACCCCCAAATAATATTCCTTTACGTGCTAAGGGGTATCTAGAGAGTAGGATAGGTTTAATAACTACCCTCACCCTAACGCGTACCCTAACCCTAACCCCTACCCTAACCCTAACGCGTACCCTAATCCTAACCCGTACCCTAAACCGAGCCCTAAACCTAACACTAGCCCTAACCCAACCCTAACCCATACCCTACGCCCTACCCGAACCCCTCCCCGAACCCGTACCCTAAGCCATACCCTAGCCCTCACCCTAACCCTAACACTACCCTAAGCTACCCTTGACTGCTTCTGCCTCCAATAGATTTCCTAAGCACTAGTGTTTTAAGGAACAGGGTAAAAAGAGAATCCTAATATGATTTCGTGATAATGGGTGTGTTCCTTATCTTCTCCTAGTGTCTAAACTCTTCTCCATGGCTGGACCCCCAAACAATATTCCTTTACGTGCTAAGGGGTATCTAGAGAGTGGGATAGGTTTAATAACTATCCTCAACCTAACGCGTACCCTAACTCTAACCCCTAACCTAACCCTAGCGCGTTCCCTGATCCTAACCCGTACCCTAAACCGAGCCCTAACCCAAACACTAACTCTAACCCTAACCCTAACCCATACCCTACGCCCTACCCGAACCCCTCCCTGAACCCGTACCCTAAACCGTACCCTAACCCTCACCCTAACCCTAACCCTAACCCTAACCCTAAGCTACCCTTGACTGCTTCTGCCTCCAATAGATTTCCTAAGCACTAGTGTTTTAAGGAACAGGTTAAAAAGAGAATCCTAATGTGATTTCTTGATAATGGGTGTGTTCCTTAACTTCTCCTAGTGTCTAAACTCTTCTCCATGGCTGGACCCCCAAATAATATTCCTTTACGTGCTAAGGGGTATCTAGAGAGTGGGATAGGTTTAATAACTAACCTCACCCTATCGCGTACCCTAACCCTAACCCCTACCCTAACACTAACGCGTACCCTAATCCTAACCCGTACCCTAAACCGAGCCCTAACCCTAACACTAACCCTAACCCTAACCCTAAACCATACCCTACGCCCTACCCGAACCCCACCCCGAACCCGTACCCTAAGCCGTACCCTAAACCTCACCCTAACCCTAAACCTAACCCTAAGCTACCCTTGACGGCTTCTGCCTCCAATAGATTTCCTAAGCACTAGTGTTTTAAGGAACAGGTTAAAAAGAGAATCCTAATGTGATTTCTTGATAATGGGTGTGTTCCTTATCTTCTCCTAGTGTCTAAACTCTTCTCCATGGCTGGACCCCCAAATAATATTTCTTTACGTGCTAAGGGGTATCTAGAGAGTGGGATAGGTTTAATAACTACCCTCACCCTAAAGCGTACCCTAACCCTAACCACTACCCTAACACTAACGCGTACCCTAATCCTAACCCGTACCCTTAACCGAGCCCTAACCCTAACACTAACCCTAACCCTAACCCTAACCCATACCCTACGCCCTACCCGAACCCCTCCCCGAACCCGTAACCTAAGCCGTACCCTAACCCTCACCCTAACCCTAACCCTAACCCTAAGCTACCCTTGACTGCTTCTGCCTCCAATAGATTTCCTAAGCACTAGTGTTTTAAGGAACAGGTTAAAAAGAGAATCCTAATGTGATTTCGTGATAATGGGTGTGTTCCTTATTTTCTCCTCGTGTCTAAACTCTTCTCCATGGCTGGACCCCCAAATAATATTCCTTTATGTGCTAAGGGGTATCTAGAGAGTGTGATAGGTTTAATAACTACCCTCACCCTAACACGTACCCTAACCGTAACCCCTACCCTAACCCTAACGCGTACCCTAATCCTAACCCGTACCCTAATCCTAACCCGTACCCTAAACCGAGCCCTAACCATAACACTAACCCTAACCCTAACCCTAACCCATACCCTACGCCCTACCCGAACCCCTCCCCGAACCCATACCCTAAGCCATACCCTAGCCCTCACCCTAACCCTAACCCTAACCCTAAGCTACCCTTGACTGCTTCTGCCTCCAATAGATTTCCTAAGCACTAGTGTTTTAAGGAACAGGTGAAAAAGAGAATCCTAATGTGATTTCTTGATAATGGGTGTGTTCCTAATCTTCTCCTAGTGTCTAAACTCTTCTCCATGGCTGGACCACCAAATAATATTCCTTTACGTGCTAAGGGGTATCTACAGAGTGGGATAGGTTTAATAACTAACCTCACCCTATCGCGTACCCTAACCCTAACCCTTACCCTAACACTAACACGTACCCTAATCCTAACCCGTACCCTAAACCGAGCCCTAACCCTAACACTAAACCTAACCCTAACCCTAACCCATACCCTACGCCCTACCCGAACCCCTCCCCGAACCCATACCCTAAGCCATACCCTAAACCTCACCCTAACCCTAACCCTAACCCTAAGCTACCCTTGACTGCTTCTGCCTCCAATAGATTTCCTAAGCACTAGTGTTTTAAGGAACAGGTGAAAAAGAGAATCCGAATGTGATTTCTTGATAATGGGTGTGTTCCTTATCTTCTCCTCTTGTCTAAACTCTTCTCCATGGTTGGACCCACAAATAATATTCCTTTACGTGCTAAGGGCTATCTAGAGAGTGGGATAGGTTTAATAACTACCCTGACCCTAACGCGTACACTAACCCTAACCCCTACCCTAACCCTAACGCGTACCCTAATCCTAACCCATACCCTAACCCGAGCCCTAACCCTAACACTAACCCTAACCCTAACCCTAACCCATACCCTACGCCCTACCCAAACACCTCCCCGAACCCGTACCCTAAACCGTAACCTAACCCTCACCCTAACCCTAACCCTAACCCTAAGCTACCCTTGACGGCTTCTGCCTCCAATAGATTTCGTAAGCACTAGTGTTTTAAGGAACAGGTTAAAAAGAGAATCCTAATGTGATTTCGTGATAATGGGTGTGTTCCTTATCATCTCCTAGTGTCTAAACTCTTCTCCATGGCTGGACCCCCAATAATATTCCTGTACGTGCTAAGGGGTATCTAGAGAGTGGGATAGGTTTAATAACTACCCTCACCCTAATGCGTACACTAACCCTAACCCCTACCCTAACCCTAACGCGTACCCTAATCCTAACCCGTACCCTAAACCGAGCCCTAACCCTAACACTAACCCTAACCCTAACCCTAACCCATACCCTACGCCCTACCCGAACCCCTCCCCGAACCCGTACCCTAAGCCGTACCCTAACCCTCACCCTAACCCTAACCCTAACCCTAAGCTACCCTTGACGGCTTCTGCCTCCAATAGATTTCCTAAGCACTAGTGTTTTAAGGAACAGGTTAAAAAGAGAATCCTAATGTGATTTCTTGATAATGGGTGTGTTCCTTATCTTCTCCTCGTGTCTAAACTCTTCTCCATGGCTGGACCCCCAAATAATATTCCTTTACGTGCTAAGGGGTATCTAGAGAGTAGGATAGGTTTAATAACTACCCTCACCCTAACGCGTACCCTAACCCTAACCCCTACCCTAACCCTAACGCGTACCCTAATCCTAACCCGTACCCTAAACCGAGCCCTAAACCTAACACTAGCCCTAACCCAACCCTAACCCATACCCTACGCCCTACCCGAACCCCTCCCCGAACCCGTGCCCTAAGCCATACCCTAGCCCTCACCCTAACCCTAACACTAACCCTAAGCTACCCTTGACTGCTTCTGCCTCCAATAGATTTCCTAAGCACTAGTGTTTTAAGGAACAGGGTAAAAAGAGAATCCTAATATGATTTCGTGATAATGGGTGTGTTCCTTATCTTCTCCTAGTGTCTAAACTCTTCTCCATGGCTGGACCCCCAAACAATATTCCTTTACGTGCTAAGGGGTATCAAGAGAGTGGGATAGGTTTAATAACTATCCTCACCCTAACGCGTACCCTAACTCTAACCCCGAACCTACCCCTAGCGCGTACCCTAATCCTAACCCGTACCCTAAACCGAGCCCTAACCCTAACACTAACTCTAACCCTAACCCTAACCCATACCCTACGCCCTACCCGAACCCCTCCCTGAACCCGTACCCTAAACCGTACCCTAACCCTCACCCTAACCCTAACCCTAACCCTAACCCTAAGCTACCCTTGACTGCTTCTGCCTCCAATAGATTTCCTAAGCACTAGTGTTTTAAGGAACAGGTTAAAAAGAGAATCCTAATGTGATTTCTTGATAATGGGTGTGTTCCTTAACTTCTCCTAGTGTCTAAACTCTTCTCCATGGCTGGACCCCAAATAATATTCCTTTACGTGCTAAGGGGTATCTAGAGAGTGGGATAGGTTTAATAACTAACCTCACCCTATCGCGTACCCTAACACTAACCCCTACCCTAACACTAACGCGTACCCTAATCCTAACCCGTACCCTAAACCGAGCCCTAACCCTAACACTAACCCTAACCCTAACCCTAAACCATACCCTACGCCCTACCCGAACCCCACCCCGAACCCGTACCCTAAGCCGTACCCTAACCCTCACCCTAACCCTAAACCTAACCCTAAGCTACCCTTGACGGCTTCTGCCTCCAATAGATTTCCTAAGCACTAGTGTTTTAAGGAACAGGTTAAAAAGAGAATCCTAATGTGATTTCTTGATAATTGGTGTGTTCCTTATCTTCTCCTCGTGTCTAAACTCTTCTCCATGGCTGGACCCCCAAATAATATTCCTTTACGTGCTAAGGGGTATCTAGAGAGTAGGATAGATTTAATAACTACCCTCACCCTAACGCGTACCCTAACCCTAACCCCTACCCTAACCCTAACGCGTACCCTAATCCTAACCCGTACCCTAAACCGAGCCCTAAACCTAACACTAGCCCTAACCCTAACCCTAACCCATACCCTACGCCCTACCCGAACCCCTCCCCGAACCCGTACCCTAAGCCATACCCTAGCCCTCACCCTAACCCTAACACTAACCCTAAGCTACCCTTGACTGCTTCTGCCTCCAATAGATTTCCTAAGCACTAGTGTTTTAAGGAACAGGGTAAAAAGAGAATCCTAATATGATTTCGTGATAATGGGTGTGTTCCTTATCTTCTCCTAGTGTCTAAACTCTTCTCCATGGCTGGACCCCCAAACAATATTCCTTTACGTGCTAAGGGGTATCTAGAGAGTGGGATAGGTTTAATAACTATCCTCACCCTAACGCGTACCCTAACTCTAACCCCTAACCTAACCCTAGCGCGTACCCTAATCCTAACCCGTACCCTAAACCGAGCCCTAACCCTAACACTAACTCTAACCCTAACCCTAACCCATACCCTACGCCCTACACGAACCCCTCCCTGAACCCGTACCCTAAACCGTACCCTAACCCTCACCCTAACCCTAACCCTAACCCTAAGCTACCCTTGATTGCTTCTGCCACCAATAGATTTCCTAAGCACTAGTGTTTTAAGGAACAGGTTAAAAAGAGAATCCTAATGTGATTTCGTGATAATGGGTGTGTTCCTTATCTTCTCCTAGTGTCTAAACTCTTCTCCATGGCTGGACCCCCAAATAATATACCTTTACGTGCTAAGGGGTATCTGGAGAGTGGGATAGGTTTAATAACTACCCTCACCCTAAAGCGTACCCTTACCCTAACCACTACCCTAACACTAACACGTACCCTAATCCTAACCCGTACCCTTAACCGAGCCCTAACCCTAACACTAACCCTAACCTTAACCCTAACCCATACACTACGCCCTACCCGAACCCCTCCCCGAACCCGTACCCTAAGCCGTACCCTAACCCTCACCCTAACCCTAACCCTAACCCTAAGCTACCCTTGACTGCTTCTTCCTCCAATAGATTTCCTAAGCACTAGTGTTTTAAGGAACAGGTTAAAAAGAGAATCCTAATGTGATTTCTTGATAATGGGTGTGTTCCTTATCTTCTCCTCGTGTCTAAACTCTTCTCCATGGCTGGACCCCCAAATAATATTCCTTTACGTGCTAAGGGGTATCTAGAGAGTGGGATAGGTTTAATAACTACCCTCACCCTAAAGCGTACCCTAACCCTAACCACTACCCTAACACTAACGCGTACCCTAATCCTAACCCGTACCCTAAACCGAGCCCTAACCCTAACACTAACCCTAACCCTAACCCTAACCCATACCCTACGCCCTACCCGAACCCCTCCCCGAACCCGTACCCTAAGCCGTACCCTAACCCTCACCCTAACCCTAACCCTAACCCTAAGCTACCCTTGACTGCTTCTGCCTCCAATAGATTTCCTAAGCACTAGTGTTTTAAGGAACAGGTTAAAAAGAGAATCCTAATGTGATTACTTGATAATGGGTGTGTTCCTAATCTTCTCCTAGTGTCTAAACTCTTCTCCATGGCTGGACCACCAAATAATATTCCTTTATGTGCTAAGGGGTATCTACAGAGTGGGATAGGTTTAATAACTAACCTCACCCTATCGCGTACCCTAACCCTAACCCCTACCCTAACACTAACACGTACCCTAATCCTAACCCGTACCCTAAACCGAGCCCTAACCCTAACACTAAACCTAACCCTAACCCTAACCCATACCCTACGCCCTACCCGAACCCCTCCCCGAACCCGTACCCTAAGCCATACCCTAACCCTCACCCTAACTCTAACCCTAACCCTAAGCTACCCTTGACTGCTTCTGCCTCCAATAGATTTCCTAAGCACTAGTGTTTTAAGGAACAGGTGAAAAAGAGAATCCGAATGTGATTTATTGATAATGGGTGTGTTCCTTATCTTCTCCTCGTGTCTAAACTCTTCTCCATGGTTGGACCCACAAATAATATTCCTTTACGTGCTAAGGGGTATCTAGAGAGTGGGATAGGTTTAATAACTACCCTGACCCTAACGCATACACTAACCCTAACCCCTACCCTAACCCTAACGCGTACCCTAATCCTAACCCGTACCCTAACCCGAGCCCTAACCCTAACACTAACCCTAACCCTAACCCTAACCCATACCCTACGCCCTACCCGAACCCCTCCCCGAACCCGTACCCTAAACCGTACCCTAACCCTCACCCTAACCCTAACCCTAACCCTAAGCTACCCTTGACGGCTTCTGCCTCCAATAGATTTCGTAAGCACTAGTGTTTTAAGGAACAGGTTAAAAAGAGAATCCTAATGTGATTTCGTGATAATGGGTGTGTTCCTTATCTTCTCCTAGTGTCTAAACTCTTCTCCATGGCTGGACCCCCAATAATATTCCTGTACGTGCTAAGGGGTATCTAGAGAGTGGGATAGGTTTAATAACTACACTCACCCTAACGCGTACACTAACCCTAACCCCTACCCTAACCCTAACGCGTACCCTAATCCTAACCCGTACCCTAAACCGAGCCCTAACCCTAACACTAACCCTAACCCTAACCCTAACCCATACCCTACGCCCTACCCGAAACCCTCCCCGAACCCGTACCCTAAGCCGTACCCTAACCCTCACCCTAACCCTAACCCTAACCCTAAGCTACCCTTGACGGCTTCTGCCTCCAATAGATTTCCTAAGCACTAGTGTTTTAAGGAACAGGTTAAAAAGAGAATCCTAATGTGATTTCTTGATAATGGGTGTGTTCCTTATCTTCTCCTCGTGTCTAAACCCTTCTCCATGGCTGGACCCCCAAATAATATTCCTTTACGTGCTAAGGGGTATCTAGAGAGTAGGATAGGTTTAATAACTACCCTCACCCTAACGCGTACCCTAACCCTAACCCCTACCCTAACCCTAACGCGTACCCTAATCCTAACCCGTACCCTAAACCGAGCCCTAAACCTAACACTAGCCCTAACCCAACCCTAACCCATACCCTACGCCCTACCCGAACCCCTCCCCGAACCCGTACCCTAAGCCATACCCTAGCCCTCACCCTAACCCTAACACTACCCTAAGCTACCCTTGACTGCTTCTGCCTCCAATAGATTTCCTAAGCACTAGTGTTTTAAGGAACAGGGTAAAAAGAGAATCCTAATATGATTTCGTGATAATGGGTGTGTTCCTTATCTTCTCCTAGTGTCTAAACTCTTCTCCATGGCTGGACCCCCAAACAATATTCCTTTACGTGCTAAGGGGTATCTAGAGAGTGGGATAGGTTTAATAACTATCCTCAACCTAACGCGTACCCTAACTCTAACCCCTAACCTAACCCTAGCGCGTTCCCTAATCCTAACCCGTACCCTAAACCGAGCCCTAACCCAAACACTAACTCTAACCCTAACCCTAACCCATACCCTACGCCCTACCCGAACCCCTCCCTGAACCCGTACCCTAAACCGTACCCTAACCCTCACCCTAACCCTAACCCTAACCCTAACCCTAAGCTACCCTTGACTGCTTCTGCCTCCAATAGATTTCCTAAGCACTAGTGTTTTAAGGAACAGGTTAAAAAGAGAATCCTAATGTGATTTCTTGATAATGGGTGTGTTCCTTAACTTCTCCTAGTGTCTAAACTCTTCTCCATGGCTGGACCCCCAAATAATATTCCTTTACGTGCTAAGGGGTATCTAGAGAGTGGGATAGGTTTAATAACTAACCTCACCCTATCGCGTACCCTAACCCTAACCCCTACCCTAACACTAACGCGTACCCTAATCCTAACCCGTACCCTAAACCGAGCCCTAACCCTAACACTAACCCTAACCCTAACCCTAAACCATACCCTACGCCCTACCCGAACCCCACCCCACACCCGTACCCTAAGCCGTACCCTAAACCTCACCCTAACCCTAAACCTAACCCTAAGCTACCCTTGACGGCTTCTGCCTCCAATAGATTTCCTAAGCACTAGTGTTTTAAGGAACAGGTTAAAAAGAGAATCCTAATGTGATTTCTTGATAATGGGTGTGTTCCTTATCTTCTCCTAGTGTCTAAACTCTTCTCCATGGCTGGACCCCCAAATAATATTTCTTTACGTGCTAAGGGGTATCTAGAGAGTGGGATAGGTTTAATAACTACCCTCACCCTAAAGCGTACCCTAACCCTAACCACTACCCTAACACTAACGCGTACCCTAATCCTAACCCGTACCCTTAACCGAGCCCTAACCCTAACACTAACCCTAACCCTAACCCTAACCCATACCCTACGCCCTACCCGAACCCCTCCCCGAACCCGTAACCTAAGCCGTACCCTAACCCTCACCCTAACCCTAACCCTAACCCTAAGCTACCCTTGACTGCTTCTGCCTCCAATAGATTTCCTAAGCACTAGTGTTTTAAGGAACAGGTGAAAAAGAGAATCCTAATGTGATTTCTTGATAATGGGTGTGTTCCTAATCTTCTCCTAGTGTCTAAACTCTTCTCCATGGCTGGACCACCAAATAATATTCCTTTACGTGCTAAGGGGTATCTACAGAGTGGGATAGGTTTAATAACTAACCTCACCCTATCGCGTACCCTAACCCTAACCCTTACCCTAACACTAACACGTACCCTAATCCTAACCCGTACCCTAAACCGAGCCCTAACCCTAACACTAAACCTAACCCTAACCCTAACCCATACCCTACGCCCTACCCGAACCCCTCCCCGAACCCATACCCTAAGCCATACCCTAAACCTCACCCTAACCCTAACCCTAACCCTAAGCTACCCTTGACTGCTTCTGCCTCCAATAGATTTCCTAAGCACTAGTGTTTTAAGGAACAGGTGAAAAAGAGAATCCGAATGTGATTTCTTGATAATGGGTGTGTTCCTTATCTTCTCCTCTTGTCTAAACTCTTCTCCATGGTTGGACCCCCAAACAATATTCCTTTACGTGCTAAGGGGTATCAAGAGAGTGGGATAGGTTTAATAACTATCCTCACCCTAACGCGTACCCTAACTCTAACCCCTAACCTAACCCTAGCGCGTACCCTAATCCTAACCCGTACCCTAAACCGAGCCCTAACCCTAACACTAACTCTAACCCTAACCCTACCCCATACCCTACGCCCTACCCGAACCCCTCCCTGAACCCGTACCCTAAACCGTACCCTAACCCTCACCCTAACCCTAACCCTAACCCTAACCCTAAGCTACCCTTGACTGCTTCTGCCTCCAATAGATTTCCTAAGCACTAGTGTTTTAAGGAACAGGTTAAAAAGAGAATCCTAATGTGATTTCTTGATAATGGGTGTGTTCCTTAACTTCTCCTAGTGTCTAAACTCTTCTCCATGGCTGGACCCCCAAATAATATTCCTTTACGTGCTAAGGGGTATCTAGAGAGTGGGATAGGTTTAATAACTAACCTCACCCTATCGCGTACCCTAACCCTAACCCCTACCCTAACACTAACGCGTACCCTAATCCTAACCCGTACCCTAAACCGAGCCCTAACCCTAACACTAACCCTAACCCTAACCCTAAACCATACCCTACGCCCTACCCGAACCCCACCCCGAACCCGTACCCTAAGCCGTACCCTAACCCTCACCCTAACCCTAAACCTAACCCTAAGCTACCCTTGACGGCTTCTGCCTCCAATAGATTTCCTAAGCACTAGTGTTTTAAGGAACAGGTTAAAAAGAGAATCCTAATGTGATTTCTTGATAATTGGTGTGTTCCTTATCTTCTCCTCGTGTCTAAACTCTTCTCCATGGCTGGACCCCCAAATAATATTCCTTTACGTGCTAAGGGGTATCTAGAGAGTAGGATAGATTTAATAACTACCCTCACCCTAACGCGTACCCTAACCCTAACCCCTACCCTAACCCTAACGCGTACCCTAATCCTAACCCGTACCCTAAACCGAGCCCTAAACCTAACACTAGCCCTAACCCTAACCCTAACCCATACCCTACGCCCTACCCGAACCCCTCCCCGAACCCGTACCCTAAGCCATACCCTAGCCCTCACCCTAACCCTAACACTAACCCTAAGCTACCCTTGACTGCTTCTGCCTCCAATAGATTTCCTAAGCACTAGTGTTTTAAGGAACAGGGTAAAAAGAGAATCCTAATATGATTTCGTGATAATGGGTGTGTTCCTTATCTTCTCCTAGTGTCTAAACTCTTCTCCATGGCTGGACCCCCAAACAATATTCCTTTACGTGCTAAGGGGTATCTAGAGAGTGGGATAGGTTTAATAACTATCCTCACCCTAACGCGTACCCTAACTCTAACCCCTAACCTAACCCTAGCGCGTACCCTAATCCTAACCCGTACCCTAAACCGAGCCCTAACCCTAACACTAACTCTAACCCTAACCCTAACCCATACCCTACGCCCTACACGAACCCCTCCCTGAACCCGTACCCTAAACCGTACCCTAACCCTCACCCTAACCCTAACCCTAACCCTAAGCTACCCTTGATTGCTTCTGCCACCAATAGATTTCCTAAGCACTAGTGTTTTAAGGAACAGGTTAAAAAGAGAATCCTAATGTGATTTCGTGATAATGGGTGTGTTCCTTATCTTCTCCTAGTGTCTAAACTCTTCTCCATGGCTGGACCCCCAAATAATATACCTTTACGTGCTAAGGGGTATCTGGAGAGTGGGATAGGTTTAATAACTACCCTCACCCTAAAGCGTACCCTTACCCTAACCACTACCCTAACACTAACACGTACCCTAATCCTAACCCGTACCCTTAACCGAGCCCTAACCCTAACACTAACCCTAACCTTAACCCTAACCCATACACTACGCCCTACCCGAACCCCTCCCCGAACCCGTACCCTAAGCCGTACCCTAACCCTCACCCTAACCCTAACCCTAACCCTAAGCTACCCTTGACTGCTTCTTCCTCCAATAGATTTCCTAAGCACTAGTGTTTTAAGGAACAGGTTAAAAAGAGAATCCTAATGTGATTTCTTGATAATGGGTGTGTTCCTTATCTTCTCCTCGTGTCTAAACTCTTCTCCATGGCTGGACCCCCAAATAATATTCCTTTACGTGCTAAGGGGTATCTAGAGAGTGGGATAGGTTTAATAACTACCCTCACCCTAACGCGTACCCTAACCCTAACCCCTAACCTAACCCTAACGCGTACCCTAATCCTAACCCGTACCCTAAACCGAGCCCTAACCCTAACACTAGCCCTAACCCTAACCCTAACCAATACCCTAGGCCCTACCCGAACCCCTCCCTGAACCCGTACCCTAAGCCGTACCCTAACCCTCACCCTAACCTTAAGCTACCCTTGACTGCTTCTGCCTCCAATAGGTTTCCTAAGCACTAGTGTTTTAAGGAACAGGTTAAAAAGAGAATCCTAATGTGATTTCTTGATAATGGGTGTGTTCCTTATCTTCTCCTAGTGTCTAAACTCTTCTCCATGGCTGGACCCCCAAATAATATTCCTTTACGTGCTAAGGGGTATCTAGAGAGTGGGATAGGTTTAATAACTAACCTCACCCTATCGCGTACCCTAACCCTAACCCCTACCCTAACACTAACGCGTACCCTAATCCTAACCCGTACCCTAAACCGAGCCCTAACCCTAACACTAACCCTAACCCTAACCCTAGCCCAAACCCTACGCCCTACCCGAACCCCTCCCCGAACCCGTACCCTAAGCATTACCCTAACCCTCACCCTAACCCTAACCCTAACCCTAAGCTACCCTTGACGGCTTCTGCCTCCAATAGATTTCCTAAGCACTAGTGTTTTAAGGAACAGGTTAAAAAGAGAATCCTAATGTGATTTCTTGATAATGGGTGTGTTCCTTATCTTCTCCTAGTGTCTAAACTCTTCTCCAAGGCTGGACCCCCAAATAATATTACTTTACGTGCTAAGGGGTATCTAGAGAGTGGGATAGGTTTAATAACTACCCTCACCCTAAAGCGTACCCTAACCCTAACCACTACCCTAACACTAACGCGTACCCTAATCCTAACCCGTACCCTTAACCGAGCCCTAACCCTAACACTAACCCTAACCCTTACCCTAACCCATACCCTACGCCCTACCCGAACCCCTCCCCGAACCCGTACCCTAAGTCGTACCCTAACCCTCACCCTAACCCTAACCCTAACCCTAAGCTACCCTTGACTGCTTCTTCCTCCAATAGATTTCCTAAGCACTAGTGTTTTAAGAAACAGGTTAAAAAGAGAATCCTAATGTGATTTCTTGATAATGGGTGTGTTCCTTATCTTCTCCTCGTGTCTAAACACTTCTCCATGGCTGGACCCACAAATAATATTCCTTTAAGTGCTAAGGGGTATCTAGAGAGTGGGTTAGGTTTAATAACTACCCTCACCCTAACGCGTACCCTAACCCTAACCCCTACCCTAACCCTAACGCGTACCCTAATCCTAATCCGTACCCTAAACCGAGCCCTAAACCTAACACTAGCCCTAACCCTAACCCTAACCCATACCCTACGCCCTACCCAAACCCCTCCCCGAACCCGTACCCTAAGCCGTACCCTAACCCTCACCCTAACCCTAACCCTAACCCTAAGCTACCCTTGACTGCTTCTGCCTCCAATAGATTTCCTAAGCACTAGTGTTTTAAGGAACAGGTTAAAAAGAGAATCCTAATTTGATTTCGTGATAATGGGTGTGTTCCTTATCTTCTCCTCGTGTCTAATCTCTTCTCCATGGCTGGACCCCCAAATAATATTCCTTTATGTGCTAAGGGGTATCTAGAGAGTGTGATAGGTTTAATAACTACCCTCACCCTAACACGTACCCTAACCCTAACCCCTACCCTAACCCTAACGCGTACCCTAATCCTAACCCGTACCCTAAACCGAGCCCTAACCATAACACTAACCCTAACCCTAACCCTAACCCATACCCTACGCCCTACCCGAACCCCTCCCCGAACCCGTACCCTAAGCCATACCCTAGCCCTCACCCTAACCCTAACCCTAACCCTAAGCTACCCTTGACTGCTTCTGCCTCCAATAGATTTCCTAAGCACTAGTGTTTTAAGGACCAGGTTAAAAAGAGAATCCTAATGTGATTTCGTGATAATGGGTGTGTTCCTTATCTTCTCCTAGTGTCTAAACTCTTCTCCATGGCTGGACCCCCAAATAATATTCCTTTACGTGCTAAGGGTTATCTAGAGAGTGGGATAGGTTTAATAACTACCCTCACCCTGACGCGTACCCTAACCCTAACCCCTACCCTAACCCTAACGCGTACCCTAATCCTAACCCGTACCCTAAACCGAGCCCTAACCCTAACACTAACTCTAACCCTAACCCTAACCCATACCCTACGCCCTACCCGAACCCCTCCCTGAACCCGTACCCTAAACCGTACCCTAACCCTCAACCTAACCCTAAACCTAACCCTAAGCTACCCTTGACGGCTTCTGCCTCCAATAGATTTCCTAAGCACTAGTGTTTTAAGGAACAGGTTAAAAAGAGAATCCTAATGTGATTTCTTGATAATGGGTGTGTTCCTTATCTTCTCCTAGTGTCTAAACTCTTCTCCATGGCTGGACCCCCAAATAATATTCCTTTACGTGCTAAGGGGTATCTAGAGAGTGGGATAGGTTTAATAACTAACCTCACCCTATCGCATACCCTAACCCTAACCCCTACCCTAACCCTAACGCGTACCCTAATCCTAACCCGTACCCTAAACCAAGCCCTAACCCTAACACATAGCCTACGCCCTACCCGATCCCCTCCCCGAACCCGTACCCTAAGCCGTACCCTAACCCTCACCCTAACCCTAACCCTAACCCTAAGCTACCCTTGACTGCTTCTGCCTCCAATAGATTTCCTAAGCACTAGTGTTTTAAGGAACAGTTTAAAAAGAGAATCATATTGTGATTTCTTGATAATGGGTGTGTTCCTTATCTTCTCCTAGTGTCTAAACTCTTCTCCATGGCTGGACCCCCAAATAATATTCCTTTACGTGCTAAGGGGTATCTAGAGAGTGGGATACGTTTAATAACTACCCTCACCCTAAAGCGTACCATAACCCTAACCACTACCCTAACACTAACGCGTACCCTAATCCTAACCCATACCCTAAACCGAGCCCTAACCCTAACACTAACCCTAACCCTAACCCTAACCCATACCCTACGCCCTACCCGAACCCCTCCCCGAACCCGTACCCTAAGCCGTACCCTAACCCTCACCCTAACCCTAACCCTAACCCTAAGCTACCCTTGACTGCTTCTGCCTCCAATAGATTTCCTAAGCACTAGTGTTTTAAGGAACAGGTTAAAAAGAGAATCCTAATTTGATTTCGTGATAATGGGTGTGTTCCTTATCTTCTCCTCGTGTCTAATCTCTTCTCCATGGCTGGACCCCCAAATAATATTCCTTTATGTGCTAAGGGGTATCTAGAGAGTGTGATAGGTTTAATAACTACCCTCACCCTAACACGTACCCTAACCCTAACCCCTACCCTAACCCTAACGCGTACCCTAATCCTAACCCGTACCCTAAACCGAGCCCTAACCATAACACTAACCCTAACCCTAACCCTAACCCATACCCTACGCCCTACCCGAACCCCTCCCCGAACCCGTACCCTAAGCCATACCCTAGCCCTCACCCTAACCCTAACCCTAACCCTAAGCTACCCTTGACTGCTTCTGCCTCCAATAGATTTCCTAAGCACTAGTGTTTTAAGGACCAGGTTAAAAAGAGAATCCTAATGTGATTTCGTGATAATGGGTGTGTTCCTTATCTTCTCCTAGTGTCTAAACTCTTCTCCATGGCTGGACCCCCAAATAATATTCCTTTACGTGCTAAGGGTTATCTAGAGAGTGGGATAGGTTTAATAACTACCCTCACCCTGACGCGTACCCTAACCCTAACCCCTACCCTAACCCTAACGCGTACCCTAATCCTAACCCGTACCCTAAACCGAGCCCTAACCCTAACACTAACTCTAACCCTAACCCTAACCCATACCCTACGCCCTACCCGAACCCCTCCCTGAACCCGTACCCTAAACCGTACCCTAACCCTCAACCTAACCCTAAACCTAACCCTAAGCTACCCTTGACGGCTTCTGCCTCCAATAGATTTCCTAAGCACTAGTGTTTTAAGGAACAGGTTAAAAAGAGAATCCTAATGTGATTTCTTGATAATGGGTGTGTTCCTTATCTTCTCCTAGTGTCTAAACTCTTCTCCATGGCTGGACCCCCAAATAATATTCCTTTACGTGCTAAGGGGTATCTAGAGAGTGGGATAGGTTTAATAACTAACCTCACCCTATCGCATACCCTAACCCTAACCCCTACCCTAACCCTAACGCGTACCCTAATCCTAACCCGTACCCTAAACCAAGCCCTAACCCTAACACATAGCCTACGCCCTACCCGATCCCCTCCCCGAACCCGTACCCTAAGCCGTACCCTAACCCTCACCCTAACCCTAACCCTAACCCTAAGCTACCCTTGACTGCTTCTGCCTCCAATAGATTTCCTAAGCACTAGTGTTTTAAGGAACAGTTTAAAAAGAGAATCATATTGTGATTTCTTGATAATGGGTGTGTTCCTTATCTTCTCCTAGTGTCTAAACTCTTCTCCATGGCTGGACCCCCAAATAATATTCCTTTACGTGCTAAGGGGTATCTAGAGAGTGGGATACGTTTAATAACTACCCTCACCCTAAAGCGTACCATAACCCTAACCACTACCCTAACACTAACGCGTACCCTAATCCTAACCCATACCCTAAACCGAGCCCTAACCCTAACACTAACCCTAACCCTAACCCTAACCCATACCCTACGCCCTACCCGAACCCCTCCCCGAACCCGTACCCTAAGCCGTACCCTAACCCTCACCCTAACCCTAACCCTAACCCTAAGCTACCCTTGACTGCTTCTGCCTCCAATAGATTTCCTAAGCACTAGTGTTTTAAGGAACAGGTTAAAAAGAGAATCCTAATGTGATTTCTTGATAATGGGTGTGTTCCTTATCTTCTCCTAGTGTCTAAACTCTTCGCCATGGCTGGACCCCCAAATAATATTACTTTACGTGCTAAGGGGTATCTAGAGAGTGGGATAGGTTTAATAACTAACCTCACCCTAAAGCGTACCCTAACCCTAACCACTACCCTAACACTAACGCGTACCCTAATCCTAACCCGTACCCTTAACCGAGCCCTAACCCTAACACTAACCCTAACCCTTACCCTAACCCATACCCTACGCCCTACCCGAACCCCTCCCCGAACCCGTACCCTAAGTCGTACCCTAACCCTCACGCTAACCCTAACCCTAACCCTAAGCTACCCTTGACTGCTTCTGCCTCCAATAGATTTCCTAAGCACTAGTGTTTTAAGGAACAGGTTAAAAAGAGAATCCTAATGTGATTTCGTGATAATGGGTGTGTTCCTTATCTTCTCCTCGTGTCTAAACTCTTCTCCATGGCTGGACCCCCAAATAATATTCCTTTATGTGCTAAGGGGTATCTAGAGAGTGTGATAGGTTTAATAACTACCCTCACCCTAACACGTACCCTAACCCTAACCCCTACCCTAACCCTAACGCGTACCCTAATCCTAACCCGTACCCTAAACCGAGCCCTAACCATAACACTAACCCTAACCCTAACCCTAACCCTAACCCATACCCTACGCCCTACCCGAACCCCTCCCCGAAACCGTACCCTAAGCCATACCCTAGCCCTCACCCTAAGCCTAACCCTAACCGTAAGCTACCCTTGACGGCTTCTGCCTCCAATAGATTTCCTAAGCACTAGTGTTTTAAGGAACAGGTTAAAAAGAGAATCCTAATGTGATTTCTTGATAATGGGTGTGTTCCTTATCTTCTCCTAGTGTCTAAACTCTTCTCCATGGCTGGACCCCCAAATAATATTCCTTTACGTGCTAAGGGGTATCTAGAGAGTGGGATAGGTTTAATAACTAACCTCACCCTATCGCATACCCTGACCCTAACCCCTACCCTAACCCTAACGCGTACCCTAATCCTAACCCGTACCCTAAACCAAGCCCTAACCCTAACACATAGCCTACGCCCTACCCGATCCCCTCCCCGAACCCGTACCCTAAGCCGTACCCTAACCCTCACCCTAACCCTAACCCTAACCCTAAGCTACCCTTGACTGCTTCTGCCTCCAATAGATTTCCTAAGCACTAGTGTTTTAAGGAACAGTTTAAAAAGAGAATCATATTGTGATTTCTTGATAATGGGTGTGTTCCTTATCTTCTCCTAGTGTCTAAACTCTTCTCCATGGCTGGACCCCCAAATAATATTCCTTTACGTGCTAAGGGGTATCTAGAGAGTGGGATAGGTTTAATAACTACCCTCACCCTAAAGCGTACCCTAACCCTAACCACTACCCTAACACTAACGCGTACCCTAATCCTAACCTATACCCTAAACCGAGCCCTAACCCTAACACTAACCCTAACCCTAACACTAACCCATACCCTACGCCCTACCCGAACCCCTCCCCGAACCCGTACCCTAAGCCGTACCCTAACCCTCACCCTAACCCTAACCCTAACCCTAAGCTACCCTTGACTGCTTCTGCCTCCAATAGATTTCCTAAGCACTAGTGTTTTAAGGAACAGGTTAAAAAGAGAATCCTAATGTGATTTCTTGATAATGGGTGTGTTCCTTATCTTCTCCTAGTGTCTAAACTCTTCGCCATGGCTGGACCCCCAAATAATATTACTTTACGTGCTAAGGGGTATCTAGAGAGTGGGATAGGTTTAATAACTAACCTCACCCTAAAGCGTACCCTAACCCTAACCACTACCCTAACACTAACGCGTACCCTAATCCTAACCCGTACCCTTAACCGAGCCCTAAACCTAACACTAACCCTAACCCTTACCCTAACCCATACCCTACGCCCTACCCGAACCCCTCCCCGAACCCGTACCCTAAGTCGTACCCTAACCCTCACCCTAACCCTAACCCTAACCCTAAGCTACCCTTGACTGCTTCTTCCTCCAATAGATTTCCTAAGCACTAGTGTTTTAAGGAACAGGTTAAAAGAGAATCCTAATGTGATTTCTTGATAATGGGTGTGTTCCTTATCTTCTCCTCGTGTCTAAACACTTCTCCATGGCTGGACCCCCAAATAATATTCCTTTAAGTGCTAAGGGGTATCTAGAGAGTGGGATAGGTTTAATAACTACCCTCACCCTAACGCGTACCCTAACCCTAACCCCTACCCTAACCCTAACGCGTACCCTAATCCTAACCCGTACCCTAAACCGAGCCCTAAACCTAACACTAGCCCTAACCCTAACCCTAACCCATACCCTACGCCCTACCAGAACCCCTCCCCGAAACCGTAACCTAAGCCGTACCCTAACCCTCACCCTAACCCTTACCCTAACCCTAAGCTACCCTTGACTGCTTCTGCCTCCAATAGATTTCCTAAGCACTAGTGTTTTAAGGAACAGGTTAAAAAGAGAATCCTAATGTGATTTCGTGATAATGGGTGTGTTCCTTATATTCTCCTCGTGTCTAAACTCTTCTCCATGGCTGGACCCCCAAATAATATTCCTTTATGTGCTAAGGGGTATCTAGAGAGTGTGATAGGTTTAATAACTACCCTCACCCTAACACGTACCCTAACCCTAACCCCTACCCTAACCCTAACGCGTACCCTAATCCTAACCCGTACCCTAAACCGAGCCCTAACCATAACACTAACCCTAACCCTAACCCTAACCCTAACCCATACCCTACGCCCTACCCGAACCCCTCCCCGAAACCGTACCCTAAGCCATACCCTAGCCCTCACCCTAACCCTAACCCTAACCCTAAGCTACCCTTGACGGCTTCTGCCTCCAATAGATTTCCTAAGCACTAGTGTTTTAAGGAACAGGTTAAAAAGAGAATCCTAATGTGATTTCTTGATAATGGGTGTGTTCCTTATCTTCTCCTAGTGTCTAAACTCTTCTCCATGGCTGGACCCCCAAATAATATTCCTTTATGTGCTAAGGGGTATCTAGAGAGTGGGATAGGTTTAATAACTAACCTCACCCTATCGCATACCCTAACCCTAACCCCTACCCTAACCCTAACGCGTACCCTAATCCTAACCCGTACCCTAAACCAAGCCCTAACCCTAACACTAACCCTAACCCTAACCCTAACCCATAGCCTACGCCCTACCCGAACCCCTCCCCGAACCCGTACCCTAAGCCGTACCCTAACCCTCACCCTAACCCTAACCCTAACCCTAAGCTACCCTTGACTGCTTCTGCCTCCAATAGATTTCCTAAGCACTAGTGTTTTAAGGAACAGTTTAAAAAGAGTATCATATTGTGATTTCTTGATAATGGGTGTGTTCCTTATCTTCTCCTAGTGTCTAAACTCTTCTCCATGGCTGGACCCCCAAATAATATTCCTTTACGTGCTAAGGGGTATCTAGAGAGTGGGATAGGTTTAATAACTACCCTCACCCTAAAGCGTACCCTAACCCTAACCACTACCCTAACACTAACGCGTACCCTAATCCTAACCCGTACCCTAAACCGAGCCCTAACCCTAACACTAACCCTAACCCTAACCCTAACCCATACCCTACGCCCTACCCGAACCCCTCCCCGAACCCATACCCTAAGCCGTACCCTAACCCTCACCCTAACCCTAACCCTAACCCTAAGCTACCCTTGACTGCTTCTGCCTCCAATAGATTTCCTAAGCACTAGTGTTTTAAGGAACAGGTGAAAAAGAGAATCCTAATGTGATTTCTTGATAATGGGTGTGTTCCTTATCTTCTCCTCGTGTCTAAACTCTTCTCCATGGCTGGACCACCAAATAATATTCCTTTACGTGCTAAGGGGTATCTACAGAGTGGGATAGGTTTAATAACTAACCTCACCCTATCGCGTACCCTAACCCTAACCCCTGCCCTAACACTAACACGTACCCTAATCCTAACCCGTACCCTAAACCGAGCCCTAACCCTAACACTAAACCTAACCCTAACCCTAACCCATACCCTACGCCCTACCCGAACCCCTCCCCGAACCCGTACCCTAAGCCATACCCTAACCCTCACCCTAACCCTAACCCTAACCCTAAGCTACCCTTGACTGCTTCTGCCTCCAATAGATTTCCTAAGCACTAGTGTTTTAAGGAACAGGTGAAAAAGAGAATCCGAATGTGATTTCTTGATAATGGGTGTGTTCCTTATCTTCTCCTCGTGTCTAAACTCTTCTCCATGGTTGGACCCACAAATAATATTCCTTTACGTGCTAAGGGGTATCTAGAGAGTGGGATAGGTTTAATAACTACCCTGACCCTAACGCGTACACTAACCCTAACCCCTACCCTAACCCTAACGCGTACCCTAATCCTAACCCGTACCCTAAACCGAGCCCTAACCCTAACACTAACCCTAACCCTAACCCTAACCCATACCCTACGCCCTACCCGAACCCCTCCACGAACCCGTACCCTAAACCGTACCCTAACCCTCACCCTAACCCTAACCCTAACCCTAAGCTACCCTTGACGGCTTCTGCCTCCAATAGATTTCGTAAGCACTAGTGTTTTAAGGAACAGGTTAAAAAGAGAATCCTAATGTGATTTCGTGATAATGGGTGTGTTCCTTATCTTCTCCTAGTGTCTAAACTCTTCTCCATGGCTGGACCCCCAATAATATTCCTGTACGTGCTAAGGGGTATCCAGAGAGTGGGATAGGTTTAATAACTACCCTCACCCTAACGCGTTCCCTAACCCTAACCCCTACCCTAACCCTAACGCGTACCCTAATCCTAACCCGTACCCTAAACCGAGCCCTAACCCTAACACTAGCCCTAACCCTAACCCTAACCAATACCCTACGCCCTACCCGAACCCCTCCCCGAACCCGTACCCTAAGCCGTACCCTAACCCTCACCCTAACCCTAAGCTACCCTTGACTGCTTCTGCCTCCAATAGATTTCCTAAGCACTAGTGTTTTAAGGAACAGGTTAAAAAGAGAATCCTAATGTGATTTCTTGATAATGGGTGTGTTCCTTAACTTCTCCTAGTGTCTAAACTCTTCTCCATGGCTGGACCCCCAAATAATATTCCTTTACGTGCTAAGGGGTATCTAGAGAGTGGGATAGGTTTAATAACTAACCTCACCCTATCGCGTACCCTAACCCTAACCCCTACCCTAACACTAACGCGTACCCTAATCCTAACCCGTACCCTAAACCGAGCCCTAACCCTAACACTAACCCTAACCCTAACCCTAAACCATACCCTACGCCCTACCCGAACCCCTCCCCGAACCCGTACCCTAAGCCGTACCCTAACCCTCACCCTAACCCTAAACCTAACCCTAAGCTACCCTTGACGGCTTCTGCCTCCAATAGATTTCCTAAGCACTAGTGTTTTAAGGAACAGGTTAAAAAGAGAATCCTAATGTGATTTCTTGATAATGGGTGTGTTCCTTATCTTCTCCTAGTGTCTAAACTCTTCTCCATGGCTGGACCCCCAAATAATATTACTTTACGTGCTAAGGGGTATCTAGAGAGTGGGATAGGTTTAATAACTACCCTCACCCTAAAGCGTACCCTAACCCTAACCACTACCCTAACACTAACGCGTACCCTAATCCTAACCCGTACCCTTAACCGAGCCCTAACCCTAACACTAACCCTAACCCTAACCCTAACCCATACCCTACGCCCTACCCGAACCCCTCCCCGAACCCGTAACCTAAGCCGTACCCTAACCCTCACCCTAACCCTAACCCTAACCCTAAGCTACCCTTGACTGCTTCTGCCTCCAATAGATTTCCTAAGCACTAGTGTTTTAAGGAACAGGTTAAAAAGAGAATCCTAATGTGATTTCTTGATAATGGGTGTGTTCCTAATCTTCTCCTAGTGTCTAAACTCTTCTCCATGGCTGGACCACCAAATAATATTCCTTTACGTGCTAAGGGGTATCTACAGAGTGGGATAGGTTTAATAACTAACCTCACCCTATCGCGTACCCTAACCCTAACCCCTACCCTAACACTAACACGTACCCTAATCCTAACCCGTACCCTAAACCGAGCCCTAACCCTAACACTAAACCTAACCCTAACCCTAACCCATACCCTACGCCCTACCCGAACCCATCCCCGAACCCGTACCCTAAGCCATACCCTAACCCTCACCCTAACCCTAACCCTAACCCTAAGCTACCCTTGACTGCTTCTGCCTCCAATAGATTTCCTAAGCACTAGTGTTTTAAGGAACAGGTGAAAAAGAGAATCCGAATGTGATTTCTTGATAATGGGTGTGTTCCTTATCTTCTCCTCGTGTCTAAACTCTTCTCCATGGTTGGACCCACAAATAATATTCCTTTACGTGCTAAGGGCTATCTAGAGAGTGGGATAGGTTTAATAACTACCCTGACCCTAACGCGTACACTAACCCTAACCCCTACCCTAACCCTAACGCGTACCCTAATCCTAACCCGTACCCTAACCCGAGCCCTAACCCTAACACTAACCCTAACCCTAACCCTAACCCATACCCTACGCCCTACCCGAACCCCTCCCCGAACCCGTACCCTAAACCGTACCCTAACCCTCACCCTAACCCTAACCCTAACCCTAAGCTACCCTTGACGGCTTCTGCCTCCAATAGATTTCGTAAGCACTAGTGTTTTAAGGAACAGGTTAAAAAGAGAATCCTAATGTGATTTCGTGATAATGGGTGTGTTCCTTATCATCTCCTAGTGTCTAAACTCTTCTCCATGGCTGGACCCCCAATAATATTCCTGTACGTGCTAAGGGGTATCTAGAGAGTGGGATAGGTTTAATAACTACCCTCACCCTAACGCGTACACTAACCCTAACCCCTACCCTAACCCTAACGCGTACCCTAATCCTAACCCGTACCCTAAACCGAGCCCTAACCCTAACACTAACCCTAACCCTAACCCTAACCCATACCCTACACCCTACCCGAACCCCTCCCCGAACCCGTACCCTAAGCCGTACCCTAAACCTCACCCTAACCCTAACTCTAACCCTAAGCTACCCTTGACGGCTTCTGCCTCCAATAGATTTCCTAAGCACTAGTGTTTTAAGGAACAGGTTAAAAAGAGAATCCTAATGTGATTTCTTGATAATGGGTGTGTTCCTTATCTTCTCCTCGTGTCTAAACTCTTCTCCATGGCTGGACCCCCAAATAATATTCCTTTACGTGCTAAGGGGTATCTAGAGAGTAGGATAGGTTTAATAACTACCCTCACCCTAACGCGTACCCTAACCCTAACCCCTACCCTAACCCTAACGCGTACCCTAATCCTAACCCGTACCCTAAACCGAGCCCTAAACCTAACACTAGCCCTAACCCAACCCTAACCCATACCCTACGCCCTACCCGAACCCCTCCCCGAACCCGTACCCTAAGCCATACCCTAGCCCTCACCCTAACCCTAACACTAACCCTAAGCTACCCTTGACTGCTTCTGCCTCCAATAGATTTCCTAAGCACTAGTGTTTTAAGGAACAGGGTAAAAAGAGAATCCTAATATGATTTCGTGATAATGGGTGTGTTCCTTATCTTCTCCTAGTGTCTAAACTCTTCTCCATCGCTGGACCCCCAAACAATATTCCTTTACGTGCTAAGGGGTTTCTAGAGAGTGGGATAGGTTTAATAAGTATCCTCACCCTAACGCGTACCCTAACTCTAACCCCTAACCTAACCCTAGCGCGTACCCTAATCCTAACCCGTACCCTAAACCGAGCCCTAATCCTAACACTAACTCTAACCCTAACCCTAACCCATACCCTACGCCCTACCCGAACCCCTCCCTGAACCCGTACCCTAAACCGTACCCTAACCCTCACCCTAACCCTAACCCTAACCCTAACCCTAAGCTACCCTTGACTGCTTCTGCCTCCAATAGATTTCCTAAGCACTAGTGTTTTAAGGAACAGGTTAAAAAGAGAATCCTAATGTGATTTCTTGATAATGGGTGTGTTCCTTAACTTTTCCTAGTGTCTAAACTCTTCTCCATGGCTGGACCCCCAAATAATATTCCTTTACGTGCTAAGGGGTATCTAGAGAGTGGGATAGGTTTAATAACTAACCTCACCCTATCGCGTACCCTAACCCTAACCCCTACCCTAACACTAACGCGTACCCTAATCCTAACCCGTACCCTAAACCGAGCCCTAACCCTAACACTAACCCTAACCCTAACCCTAAACCATACCCTACGCCCTACCCGAACCCCACCCCGAACCCGTACCCTAAGCCGTACCCTAACCCTCACCCTAACCCTAAACCTAACCCTAAGCTACCCTTGACGGCTTCTGCCTCCAATAGATTTCCTAAGCACTAGTGTTTTAAGGAACAGGTTAAAAAGAGAATCCTAATGTGATTTCTTGATAATGGGTGTGTTCCTTATCTTCTCCTAGTGTCTAAACCCTTCTCCATGGCTGGACCCCCAAATAATATTCCTTTACGTGCTAAGGGGTATCTAGAGAGTGGGATAGGTTTAATAACTACCCTCACCCTAAAGCGTACCCTAACCCTAACCACTACCCTAACACTAACGCGTACCCTAATACTAACCCGTACCCTAAACCGAGCCCTAACCCTAACACTAACCCTAACCCTAACACTAACCCATACCCTACGCCCTACCCGAACCCCTCCCCGAACCCATACCCTAAGCCGTACCCTAACCCTCACCCTAACCCTAACCCTAACCCTAAGCTACCCTTGACTGCTTCTGCCTCCAATAGATTTCCTAAGCACTAGTGTTTTAAGGAACAGGTGAAAAAGAGAATCCTAATGTGATTTCTTGATAATGGGTGTGTTCCTTATCTTCTCCTCGTGTCTAAACTCTTCTCCATGGTTGGACCCCCAAATAATATTCCTTTACGTGCTAAGGGGTTTCTAGAGAGTGTGATAGGTTTAATAACTACCCGCACCCTAATGCGTACCCTAACCCTAACCCCAACCCTAACCCTAACGCGTACCCTAATCCGAACCCATACCCTAAACCGAGCCCTAACCCTAACCCTTGCCCTAACCCTAACCCTAACCCATACCCTACGCCCTACCCGAACCCCTCCCCGAACCCGTACCCTAAGCCGTACTCTAACCCTCACCCTAACCCTAACCCTAACCCTAAGCTACCCTTGACTGCTTCTGCCTCCAATAGATTTCCTAAGCACTAGTGTTTTAAGGAACAGGTGAAAAAGAGAATCCTAATGTGATTTCTTGATAATGGGTGTGTTCCTAATCTTCTCCTAGTGTCTAAACTCTTCTCCATGGCTGGACCACCAAATAATATTCCTTTACGTGCTAAGGGGTATCTACAGAGTGGGATAGGTTTAATAACTAACCTCACCCTATCGCGTACCCTAACCCTAACCCCTGCCCTAACACTAACACGTACCCTAATCCTAACCCGTACCCTAAACCGAGCCCTAACCCTAACACTAAACCTAACCCTAACCCTAACCCATACCCTACGCCCTACCCGAACCCCTCCCCGAACCCGTACCCTAAGCCATACCCTAACCCTCACCCTAACCCTAACCCTAACCCTAAGCTACCCTTGACTGCTTCTGCCTCCAATAGATTTCCTAAGCACTAGTGTTTTAAGGAACAGGTGAAAAAGAGAATCCGAATGTGATTTCTTGATAATGGGTGTGTTCCTTATCTTCTCCTAGTGTCTAAACTCTTCTCCATGGCTGGACCCCCAATAATATTCCTGTACGTGCTAAGGGGTATCTAGAGAGTGGGATAGGTTTAATAACTACCCTCACCCTAACGCGTTCCCTAACCCTAACCCCTACCCTAACCCTAACGCGTACCCTAATCCTAACCCGTACCCTAAACCGAGCCCTAACCCTAACACTAGCCCTAACCCTAACCCTAACCAATACCCTACGCCCTACCCGAACCCCTCCCCGAACCCGTACCCTAAGCCGTACCCTAACCCTCACCCTAACCCTAAACCTAACCCTAAGCTACCCTTGACGGCTTCTGCCTCCAATAGATTTCCTAAGCACTAGTGTTTTAAGGAACAGGTTAAAAAGAGAATCCTAATGTGATTTCTTGATAATGGGTGTGTTCCTTATCTTCTCCTAGTGTCTAAACTCTTCTCCATGGCTGGACCCCCAAATAATATTACTTTACGTGCTAAGGGGTATCTAGAGAGTGGGATAGGTTTAATAACTACCCTCACCCTAAAGCGTACCCTAACCCTAACCACTACCCTAACACTAACGCGTACCCTAATCCTAACCCGTAGCCTTAACCGAGCCCTAACCCTAACACTAACCCTAACCCTAACCCTAACCCATACCCTACGCCCTACCCGAACCCCTCCCCGAACCCGTACCCTAAGTCGTACCCTAACCCTCACCCTAACCCTAAACCTAACCCTAAGCTACCCTTGACTGCTTCTGCCTCCAATAGATTTCCTAAGCACTAGTGTTTTAAGGAACAGGTGAAAAAGAGAATCCGAATGTGATTTCTTGATAATGGGTGTGTTCCTTATCTTCTCCTCGTGTCTAAACTCTTCTCCATGGCTGGACCCCCAAATAATATTCCTTTACGTGCTAAGGGGTATCTAGAGAGTGGGATAGATTTAATAACTAACCTCACCCTAACGCGTACCCTAAACCTAACCCCTACCCTAACACTAACGCGTACCCTAATCCTAACCCGTACCCTAAACCGAGCCCTAACCCTAACCCTTGCCCTAAACCTAACCCTAACCCATACCCTACGCCCTACCCGAACCCCTCCCCGAACCCGTACCCTAAGCCGTACCCTAACCCTCACCCTAACCCTCACCCTAACCCTAAGCTACCCTTGACTGCTTCTGCCTCCAATAGATTTCCTAAGCACTAGTGTTTTAAGGAACAGGTTAAAAAGAGAATCCTAATGTGATTTCTTGATAATGGGTGTGTTCCTAATCTTCTCCTAGTGTCTAAACTCTTCTCCATGGCTGGACCCCCAAATAATATTCCTTTACGTGCTAAGGGCTATCTAGAGAGTGGGATAGGTTTAATAACTACCCTGACCCTAACGCGTACACTAACCCTAACCCCTACCCTAACCCTAACGCGTACCCTAATCCTAACCCGTACCCTAACCCGAGCCCTAACCCTAACACTAACCCTAACCCTAACCCTAACCCATACCCTACGCCCTACCCGAACCCCTCCCCGAACCCGTACCCTAAACCGTACCCTAACCCTCACCCTAACCCTAACCCTAACCCTAAGCTACCCTTGACGGCTTCTGCCTCCAATAGATTTCGTAAGCACTAGTGTTTTAAGGAACAGGTTAAAAAGAGAATCCTAATGTGATTTCGTGATAATGGGTGTGTTCCTTATCATCTCCTAGTGTCTAAACTCTTCTCCATGGCTGGACCCCCAATAATATTCCTGTACGTGCTAAGGGGTATCTAGAGAGTGGGATAGGTTTAATAACTACCCTCACCCTAACGCGTACACTAACCCTAACCCCTACCCTAACCCTAACGCGTACCCTAATCCTAACCCGTACCCTAAACCGAGCCCTAACCCTAACACTAACCCTAACCCTAACCCTAACCCATACCCTACGCCCTACCCGAACCCCTCCCCGAACCCGTAACCCTAAGCCGTACCCTAACCCTCACCCTAACCCTAACCCTAACCCTAAGCTACCCTTGACGGCTTCTGCCTCCAATAGATTTCCTAAGCACTAGTGTTTTAAGGAACAGGTTAAAAAGAGAATCCTAATGTGATTTCTTGATAATGGGTGTGTTCCTTAACTTCTCCTAGTGTCTAAACTCTTCTCCATGGCTGGACCCCCAAATAATATTCCTTTACGTGCTAAGGGGTATCTAGAGAGTGGGATAGGTTTAATAACTAACCTCACCCTATCGCGTACCCTAACCCTAACCCCTACCCTAACACTAACGCGTACCCTAATCCTAACCCGTACCCTAAACCGAGCCCTAACCCTAACACTAACCCTAACCCTAACCCTAAACCATACCCTACGCCCTACCCGAACCCCACCCCGAACCCGTACCCTAAGCCGTACCCTAACCCTCACCCTAACCCTAAACCTAACCCTAAGTTACCCTTGACGGCTTCTGCCTCCAATAGATTTCCTAAGCACTAGTGTTTTAAGGAACAGGTTAAAAAGAGAATCCTAATGTGATTTCTTGATAATGGGTGTGTTCCTTATCTTCTCCTAGTGTCTAAACTCTTCTCCATGGCTGGACCCCCAAATAATATTACTTTACGTGCTAAGGGGTATCTAGAGAGTGGGATAGGTTTAATAACTACCCTCACCCTAAAGCGTACCCTAACCCTAACCACTACCCTAACACTAACGCGTACCCTAATCCTAACCCGTACCCTTAACCGAGCCCTAACCCTAACACTAACCCTAACCCTAACCCTAACCCATACCCTACGCCCTACCCGAACCCCTCCCCGAACCCGTAACCTAAGCCGTACCCTAACCCTCACCCTAACCCTAACCCTAACCCTAAGCTACCCTTGACTGCTTCTGCCTCCAATAGATTTCCTAAGCACTAGTGTTTTAAGGAACAGGTTAAAAAGAGAATCCTAATGTGATTTCGTGATAATGGGTGTGTTCCTTATTTTCTCCTCGTGTCTAAACTCTTCTCCATGGCTGCACCCCCAAATAATATTCCTTTATGTGCTAAGGGGTATCTAGAGAGTGTGATAGGTTTAATAACTACCCTCACCCTAACACGTACCCTAACCCTAACCCCTACCCTAACCCTAACGCGTACCCTAATCCTAACCCGTACCCTAAACCGAGCCCTAAACCTAACACTAGCCCTAACCCTAACCCTAACCCATACCCTACGCCCTACCCGAACCCCTCCCCGAACCCGTACCCTAAGCCATACCCTAGCCCTCACCCTAACCCTAACACTAACCCTAAGCTACCCTTGACTGCTTCTGCCTCCAATAGATTTCCTAAGCACTAGTGTTTTAAGGAACAGGGTAAAAAGAGAATCCTAATATGATTTCGTGATAATGGGTGTGTTCCTTATCTTCTCCTAGTGTCTAAACTCTTCTCCATGGCTGGACCCCCAAACAATATTCCTTTACGTGCTAAGGGGTATCTAGAGAGTGGGATAGGTTTAATAACTATCCTCACCCTAACGCGTACCCTAACTCTAACCCCTAACCTAACCCTAGCGCGTACCCTAATCCTAACCCGTACCCTAAACCGAGCCCTAACCCTAACACTAACTCTAACCCTAACCCTAACCCATGCCCTACGCCCTACCCGAACCCCTCCCTGAACCCGTACCCTAAACCGTACCCTAACCCTCACCCTAACCCTAACCCTAACCCTAAGCTACCCTTGATTGCTTCTGCCACCAATAGATTTCCTAAGCACTAGTGTTTTAAGGAACAGGTTAAAAAGAGAATCCTAATGTGATTTCGTGATAATGGGTGTATTCCTTATCTTCTCCTAGTGTCTAAACTCTTCTCCATGGCTGGACCCCCAAATAATATACCTTTACGTGCTAAGGGGTATCTGGAGAGTGGGATAGGTTTAATAACTACCCTCACCCTAAAGCGTACCCTTACCCTAACCACTACCCTAACACTAACACGTACCCTAATCCTAACCCGTACCCTTAACCGAGCCCTAACCCTAACACTAACCCTAACCTTAACCCTAACCCATACACTACGCCCTACCCGAACCCCTCCCTGAACCCGTACCCTAAGCCGTACCCTAACCCTCACCCTAACCTTAAGCTACCCTTGACTGCTTCTGCCTCCAATAGATTTCCTAAGCACTAGTGTTTTAAGGAACAGGTTAAAAAGAGAATCCTAATGTGATTTCTTGATAATGGGTGTGTTCCTTATCTTCTCCTAGTGTCTAAACTCTTCTCCATGGCTGGACCCCCAAATAATATTCCTTTACGTGCTAAGGGGTATCTAGAGAGTGGGATAGGTTTAATAACTAACCTCACCCTATCGCGTACCCTAACCCTAACCCCTACCCTAACACTAACGCGTACCCTAATCCTAACCCGTACCCTAAACCGAGCCCTAACCCTAACACTAACCCTAACCCTAACCCTAACCCATACCCTACGCCCTACCCGAACCCCTCCCCGAACCCGTACCCTAAGCCGTACCCTAACCCTCACCCTAACCCTAACCCTAACCCTAAGCTACCCTTGACGGCTTCTGCCTCCAATAGATTTCCTAAGCACTAGTGTTTTAAGGAACAGGTTAAAAAGAGAATCCTAATGTGATTTCTTGATAATGGGTGTGTTCCTTATCTTCTCCTAGTGTCTAAACTCTTCTCCAAGGCTGGACCCCCAAATAATATTACTTTACGTGCTAAGGGGTATCTAGAGAGTGGGATAGGTTTAATAACTACCCTCACCCTAAAGCGTACCCTAACCCTAACCACTACCCTAACACTAACGCGTACCCTAATCCTAACCCGTACCCTAAACCGAGCCCTAACCATAACACTAACTCTAACCCTAACCCTAACCCATACCCTACGCCCTACCCGAACCCCTCCCTGAACCCGTACCCTAAACCGTACCCTAACCCTCACCCTAACCCTAAACCTAACCCTAAGCTACCCTTGACGGCTTCTGCCTCCAATAGATTTCCTAAGCACTAGTGTTTTAAGGAACAGGTTAAAAAGAGAATCCTAATGTGATTTCTTGATAATGGGTGTGTTCCTTATCTTCTCCTAGTGTCTAAACTCTTCTCCATGGCTGGACCCCCAAATAATATTCCTTTACGTGCTAAGGGTTATCTAGAGAGTGGGATAGGTTTAATAACTAACCTCACCCTATCGCATACCCTAACCCTAACCCCTACCC
The DNA here is from genome assembly GCF_949987535.1 of Balaenoptera acutorostrata. Lineage (NCBI taxonomy): Eukaryota > Metazoa > Chordata > Mammalia > Artiodactyla > Balaenopteridae > Balaenoptera > Balaenoptera acutorostrata. The sequence goes on from NW_026646560.1 coordinate 401,770, forward strand.
TAACCCTAACGCGTACCCTAATCCTAACCCATACCCTAAACCAAGCCCTAACCCTAACACATAGCCTACGCCCTACCCGAACCCCTCCCCGAACCCGTACCCTAAGCCGTACCCTAACCCTCACCCTAACCCTAACCCTAACCCTAAGCTACCCTTGACTGCTTCTGCCTCCAATAGATTTCCTAAGCACTAGTGTTTTAAGGAACAGGTTAAAAAGAGAATCCTAATGTGATTTCTTGATAATGGGTGTGTTCCTTATCTTCTCCTAGTGTCTAAACTCTTCGCCATGGCTGGACCCCCAAATAATATTACTTTACGTGCTAAGGGGTATCTAGAGAGTGGGATAGGTTTAATAACTACCCTCACCCTAAAGCGTACCCTAACCCTAACCACTACCCTAACACTAACGCGTACCCTAATCCTAACCCGTACCCTTAACCGAGCCCTAACCCTAACACTAACCCTAACCCTTACCCTAACCCATACCCTACGCCCTACCCGAACCCCTCCCCGAACCCGTACCCTAAGCCGTACCCTAACCCTCACCCTAACCCTAACCCTAACCCTAAGCTACCCTTGACGGCTTCTGCCTCCAATAGATTTCCTAAGCACTAGTGTTTTAAGGAACAGGTTAAAAAGAGAATCCTAATGTGATTTCTTGATAATGGGTGTGTTCCTTAACTTCTCCTAGTGTCTAAACTCTTCTCCATGGCTGGACCCCCAAATAATATTCCTTTACGTGCTAAGGGGTATCTAGAGAGTGGGATAGGTTTAATAACTAACCTCACCCTATCGCGTACCCTAACCCTAACCCCTACCCTAACACTAACGCGTACCCTAATCCTAACCCGTACCCTAAACCGAGCCCTAACCCTAACACTAACCCTAACCCTAACCCTAAACCATACCCTACGCCCTACCCGAACCCCACCCCGAACCCGTACCCTAAGCCGTACCCTAACCCTCACCCTAACCCTAAACCTAACCCTAAGTTACCCTTGACGGCTTCTGCCTCCAATAGATTTCCTAAGCACTAGTGTTTTAAGGAACAGGTTAAAAAGAGAATCCTAATGTGATTTCTTGATAATGGGTGTGTTCCTTATCTTCTCCTAGTGTCTAAACTCTTCTCCATGGCTGGACCCCCAAATAATATTACTTTACGTGCTAAGGGGTATCTAGAGAGTGGGATAGGTTTAATAACTACCCTCACCCTAAAGCGTACCCTAACCCTAACCACTACCCTAACACTAACGCGTACCCTAATCCTAACCCGTACCCTTAACCGAGACCTAACCCTAACACTAACCCTAAACCTAACCCTAACCCATACCCTACGCCCTACCCGAAACCCTCCCCGAACCCGTAACCTAAGCCGTACCCTAACCCTCACCCTAACCCTAACCCTAACCCTAAGCTACCCTTGACTGCTTCTGCCTCCAATAGATTTCCTAAGCACTAGTGTTTTAAGGAACAGGTTAAAAAGAGAATCCTAATGTGATTTCGTGATAATGGGTGTGTTCCTTATTTTCTCCTCGTGTCTAAACTCTTCTCCATGGCTGCACCCCCAAATAATATTCCTTTATGTGCTAAGGGGTATCTAGAGAGTGTGATAGGTTTAATAACTACCCTCACCCTAACACGTACCCTAACCCTAACCCCTACCCTAACCCTAACGCGTACCCTAATCCTAACCCGTACCCTAAACCGAGCCCTAAACCTAACACTAGCCCTAACCCTAACCCTAACCCATACCCTACGCCCTACCCGAACCCCTCCCCGAACCCGTACCCTAAGCCATACCCTAGCCCTCACCCTAACCCTAACACTAACCCTAAGCTACCCTTGACTGCTTCTGCCTCCAATAGATTTCCTAAGCACTAGTGTTTTAAGGAACAGGGTAAAAAGAGAATCCTAATATGATTTCGTGATAATGGGTGTGTTCCTTATCTTCTCCTAGTGTCTAAACTCTTCTCCATGGCTGGACCCCCAAACAATATTCCTTTACGTGCTAAGGGGTATCTAGAGAGTGGGATAGGTTTAATAACTATCCTCACCCTAACGCGTACCCTAACTCTAACCCCTAACCTAACCCTAGCGCGTACCCTAATCCTAACCCGTACCCTAAACCGAGCCCTAACCCTAACACTAACTCTAACCCTAACCCTAACCCATGCCCTACGCCCTACCCGAACCCCTCCCTGAACCCGTACCCTAAACCGTACCCTAACCCTCACCCTAACCCTAACCCTAACCCTAAGCTACCCTTGATTGCTTCTGCCACCAATAGATTTACTAAGCACTAGTGTTTTAAGGAACAGGTTAAAAAGAGAATCCTAATGTGATTTCGTGATAATGGGTGTATTCCTTATCTTCTCCTAGTGTCTAAACTCTTCTCCATGGCTGGACCCCCAAATAATATACCTTTACGTGCTAAGGGGTATCTGGAGAGTGGGATAGGTTTAATAACTACCCTCACCCTAAAGCGTACCCTTACCCTAACCACTACCCTAACACTAACACGTACCCTAATCCTAACCCGTACCCTTAACCGAGCCCTAACCCTAACACTAACCCTAACCTTAACCCTAACCCATACACTACGCCCTACCCGAACCCCTCCCCGAACCCGTACCCTAAGCCGTACCCTAACCCTCACCCTAACCCTAACCCTAACCCTAAGCTACCCTTGACTGCTTCTTCCTCCAATAGATTTCCTAAGCACTAGTGTTTTAAGGAACAGGTTAAAAAGAGAATCCTAATGTGATTTCTTGATAATGGGTGTGTTCCTTATCTTCTCCTCGTGTCTAAACTCTTCTCCATGGCTGGACCCCCAAATAATATTCCTTTACGTGCTAAGGGGTATCTAGAGAGTGGGATAGGTTTAATAACTACCCTCACCCTAACGCGTACCCTAACCCTAACCCCTACCCTAACCCTAACGCGTACCCTAATCCTAACCCGTACCCTAAACCGAGCCCTAACCCTAACACTAGCCCTAACCCTAACCCTAACCAATACCCTACGCCCTACCCGAACCCCTCCCTGAACCCGTACCCTAAGCCGTACCCTAACCCTCACCCTAACCTTAAGCTACCCTTGACTGCTTCTGCCTCCAATAGATTTCCTAAGCACTAGTGTTTTAAGGAACAGGTTAAAAAGAGAATCCTAATGTGATTTCTTGATAATGGGTGTGTTCCTTATCTTCTCCTAGTGTCTAAACTCTTCTCCATGGCTGGACCCCCAAATAATATTCCTTTACGTGCTAAGGGGTATCTAGAGAGTGGGATAGGTTTAATAACTAACCTCACCCTATCGCGTACCCTAACCCTAACCCCTACCCTAACACTAACGCGTACCCTAATCCTAACCCGTACCCTAAACCGAGCCCTAACCCTAACACTAACCCTAACCCTAACCCTAACCCATACCCTACGCCCTACCCGAACCCCTCCCCGAACCCGTACCCTAAGCCGTACCCTAACCCTCACCCTAACCCTAACCCTAACCCTAAGCTACCCTTGACGGCTTCTGCCTCCAATAGATTTCCTAAGCACTAGTGTTTTAAGGAACAGGTTAAAAAGAGAATCCTAATGTGATTTCTTGATAATGGGTGTGTTCCTTATCTTCTCCTAGTGTCTAAACTCTTCTCCAAGGCTGGACCCCCAAATAATATTACTTTACGTGCTAAGGGGTATCTAGAGAGTGGGATAGGTTTAATAACTACCCTCACCCTAAAGCGTACCCTAACCCTAACCACTACCCTAACACTAACGCGTACCCTAATCCTAACCCGTACCCTTAACCGAGCCCTAACCCTAACACTAACCCTAACCCTTACCCTAACCCATACCCTACGCCCTACACGAACACCTCCCCGAACCCGTACCCTAAGTCGTACCCTAACCCTCACCCTAACCCTAACCCTAACCCTAAGCTACCCTTGACTGCTTCTGCCTCCAATAGATTTCCTAAGCACTAGTGTTTTAAGGAACAGGTTAAAAAGAGAATCCTAATTTGATTTCGTGATAATGGGTGTGTTCCTTATCTTCTCCTCGTGTCTAAACTCTTCTCCATGGCTGGACCCCCAAATAATATTCCTTTATGTGCTAAGGGGTATCTAGAGAGTGTGATAGGTTTAATAACTACCCTCACCCTAACACGTACCCTAACCCTAACCCCTACCCTAACCCTAACGCGTACCCTAATCCTAACCCGTACCCTAAACCGAGCCCTAACCATAACACTAACTCTAACCCTAACCCTAACCCATACCCTACGCCCTACCCGAACCCCTCCCTGAACCCGTACCCTAAACCGTACCCTAACCCTCACCCTAACCCTAAACCTAACCCTAAGCTACCCTTGACGGCTTCTGCCTCCAATAGATTTCCTAAGCACTAGTGTTTTAAGGAACAGGTTAAAAAGAGAATCCTAATGTGATTTCTTGATAATGGGTGTGTTCCTTATCTTCTCCTAGTGTCTAAACTCTTCTCCATGGCTGGACCCCCAAATAATATTCCTTTACGTGCTAAGGGGTATCTAGAGAGTGGGATAGGTTTAATAACTAACCTCACCCTATCGCATACCCTAACCCTAACCCCTACCCTAACCCTAACGCGTACCCTAATCCTAACCCATACCCTAAACCAAGCCCTAACCCTAACACATAGCCTACGCCCTACCCGAACCCCTCCCCGAACCCGTACCCTAAGCCGTACCCTAACCCTCACCCTAACCCTAACCCTAACCCTAAGCTACCCTTGACTGCTTCTGCCTCCAATAGATTTCCTAAGCACTAGTGTTTTAAGGAACAGGTTAAAAAGAGAATCCTAATGTGATTTCTTGATAATGGGTGTGTTCCTTATCTTCTCCTAGTGTCTAAACTCTTCGCCATGGCTGGACCCCCAAATAATATTACTTTACGTGCTAAGGGGTATCTAGAGAGTGGGATAGGTTTAATAACTACCCTCACCCTAAAGCGTACCCTAACCCTAACCACTACCCTAACACTAACGCGTACCCTAATCCTAACCCGTACCCTTAACCGAGCCCTAACCCTAACACTAACCCTAACCCTTACCCTAACCCATACCCTACGCCGTACCCGAACCCCTCCCCGAACCCGTACCCTAAGCCGTACCCTAACCCTCACCCTAACCCTAACCCTAACCCTAAGCTACCCTTGACTGCTTCTTCCTCCAATAGATTTCCTAAGCACTAGTGTTTTAAGGAACAGGTTAAAAAGAGAATCCTAATGTGATTTCTTGATAATGGGTGTGTTCCTTATCTTCTCCTCGTGTCTAAACTCTTCTCCATGGCTGGACCCCCAAATAATATTCCTTTACGTGCTAAGGGGTATCTAGAGAGTGGGATAGGTTTAATAACTACCCTCACCCTAACGCGTACCCTAACCCTAACCCCTACCCTAACCCTAACGCGTACCCTAATCCTAACCCGTACCCTAAACCGAGCCCTAACCCTAACACTAGCCCTAACCCTAACCCTAACCAATACCCTACGCCCTACCCGAACCCCTCCCCGAACCCGTACCCTAAGCCGTACCCTAACCCTCACCCTAACCTTAAGCTACCCTTGACTGCTTCTGCCTCCAATAGATTTCCTAAGCACTAGTGTTTTAAGGAACAGGTTAAAAAGAGAATCCTAATGTGATTTCTTGATAATGGGTGTGTTCCTTATCTTCTCCTAGTGTCTAAACTCTTCTCCATGGCTGGACCCCCAAATAATATTCCTTTACGTGCTAAGGGGTATCTAGAGAGTGGGATAGATTTAATAACTAACCTCACCCTAACGCGTACCCTAACCCTAACCCCTACCCTAACCCTAACGCGTACCCTAATCCTAACCCGTACCCTAAACCGAGCCCTAACCCTAACCCTTGCCCTAACCCTAACCCTAACCCATACCCTACGCCCTACCCGAACCCCTCCCCGAACCCGTACCCTAAGCCGTACCCTAACCCTCACCCTAACCCTAACCCTAACCCTAAGCTACCCTTGACGGCTTCTGCCTCCAATAGATTTCCTAAGCACTAGTGTTTTAAGGAACAGGTTAAAAAGAGAATCCTAATGTGATTTCTTGATAATGGGTGTGTTCCTTATCTTCTCCTCGTGTCTAAACTCTTCTCCATGGCTGGACCCCCAAATAATATTCCTTTACGTGCTAAGGGGTATAAAGAGAGTGGGATAGGTTTAATAACTACCCTCACCCTAACGCGTACCCTAACCCTAACCCCTACCCTAACCCTAACGCGTACCCTAATCCTAACCCGTACCCTAAACCGAGCCCTAACCCTAACACTAGCCCTAACCCTAACCCTAACCAATACCCTACGCCCTACCCGAACCCCTCCCCGAACCCGTACCCTAAGCCGTACCCTAACCCTCACCCTAACCTTAAGCTACCCTTGACTGCTTCTGCCTCCAATAGATTTCCTAAGCACTAGTGTTTTAAGGAACAGGTTAAAAAGAGAATCCTAATGTGATTTATTGATAATGGGTGTGTTCCTTATCTTCTCCTAGTGTCTAAACTCTTCTCCATGGCTGGACCCACAAATAATATTCCTTTACGTGCTAAGGGGTATCTAGAGAGTGGGATAGATTTAATAACTACCCTCACCCTAACGCGTACCCTAACCCTAACCCCTACCCTAACCCTAACGCGTACCCTAATCCTAACCCGTACCCTAAACCGAGCCCTAACCCTAACACTAGCCCTAACCCTAACCCTAACCAATACCCTACGCCCTACCCGAACCCCTCCCCGAACCCGTACCCTAAGCCGTACCCTAACCCTCACCCTAACCTTAAGCTACCCTTGACTGCTTCTGCCTCCAATAGATTTCCTAAGCACTAGTGTTTTAAGGAACAGGTTAAAAAGAGAATCCTAATGTGATTTATTGATAATGGGTGTGTTCCTTATCTTCTCCTAGTGTCTAAACTCTTCTCCATGGCTGGACCCACAAATAATATTCCTTTACGTGCTAAGGGGTATCTAGAGAGTGGGATAGATTTAATAACTAACCTCACCCTAACGCGTACCCTAACCCTAAACCCTACCCTAACCCTAACGCGTACCCTAATCCTAACCCGTATCCTAAACCGAGCCCTAACCCTAACCCTTGCCCTAACCCTAACCCTAACACATACCCTACGCCCTACCCGAACCCCTCCCCGAACCCGTACCCTAAGCCGTACCCTAACCCTCACCCTAACCCTAACCCTAACCCTAAGCTACCCTTGACGGCTTCTGCCTCCAATAGATTTCCTAAGCACTAGTGTTTTAAGGAACAGGTTAAAAAGAGAATCCTAATGTGATTTCTTGATAATGGGTGTGTTCCTTATCTTCTCCTCGTGTCTAAACTCTTCTCCATGGCTGGACCCCCAAATAATATTCCTTTACGTGCTAAGGGGTATCTAGAGAGTAGGATAGGTTTAATAACTACCCTCACCCTAATGCGTACCCTAACCCTAACCCCTACCCTAACCCTAACGCGTACCCTAATCCTAACCCGTACCCTAAACCGAGCCCTAAACCTAACACTAGCCCTAACCCTAACCCTAACCCATACCCTACGCCCTACCCGAACCCCTCCCCGAACCCGTACCCTAAGCCATACCCTAGCCCTCACCCTAACCCTAACACTAACCCTAAGCTACCCTTGACTGCTTCTGCCTCCAATAGATTTCCTAAGCACTAGTGTTTTAAGGAACAGGGTAAAAAGAGAATCCTAATATGATTTCGTGATAATGGGTGTGTTCCTTATCTTCTCCTAGTGTCTAAACTCTTCTCCATGGCTGGACCCCCAAACAATATTCCTTTACGTGCTAAGGGGTATCTAGAGAGTGGGATAGGTTTAATAACGATCCTCACCCTAACGCGTACCCTAACTCTAACCCCTAACCTAACCCTAGCGCGTACCCTAATCCTAACCCGTACCCTAAACCGAGCCCTAACCCTAACACTAACTCTAACCCTAACCCTAACCCATACCCTACGCCCTACCCGAACCCCTCCCTGAACCCGTACCCTAAACCGTACCCTAACCCTCACCCTAACCCTAACCCTAACCCTAAGCTACCCTTGATTGCTTCTGCCACCAATAGATTTCCTAAGCACTAGTGTTTTAAGGAACAGGTTAAAAAGAGAATCCTAATGTGATTTCGTGATAATGGGTGTGTTCCTTATCTTCTCCTAGTGTCTAAACTCTTCTCCATGGCTGGACCCCCAAATAATATACCTTTACGTGCTAAGGGGTATCTGGAGAGTGGGATAGGTTTAATAACTACCCTCACCCTAAAGCGTACCCTTACCCTAACAACTACCCTAACACTAACACGTACCCTAATCCTAACCCGTACCCTTAACCGAGCCCTAACCCTAACACTAACCCTAACCTTAACCCTAACCCATACACTACGCCCTACCCGAACCCCTCCCCGAACCCGTACCCTAAGCCGTACCCTAACCCTCACCCTAACCCTAACCCTAACCCTAAGCTACCCTTGACTGCTTCTTCCTCCAATAGATTTCCTAAGCACTAGTGTTTTAAGGAACAGGTTAAAAAGAGAATCCTAATGTGATTTCTTGATAATGGGTGTGTTCCTTATCTTCTCCTCGTGTCTAAACTCTTCTCCATGGCTCGACCCCCAAATAATATTCCTTTACGTGCTAAGGGGTATCTAGAGAGTGGGATAGGTTTAATAACTACCCTCACCCTAACGCGTACCCTAACCCTAACCCCTACCCTAACCCTAACGCGTACCCTAATCCTAACCCGTACCCTAAACCGAGCCCTAACCCTAACACTAGCCCTAACCCTAACCCTAACCAATACCCTACGCCCTACCCGAACCCCTCCCTGAACCCGTACCCTAAGCCGTACCCTAACCCTCACCCTAACCTTAAGCTACCCTTGACTGCTTCTTCCTCCAATAGATTTCCTAAGCACTAGTGTTTTAAGGAACAGGTTAAAAAGAGAATCCTAATGTGATTTCTTGATAATGGGTGTGTTCCTTATCTTCTCCTAGTGTCTAAACTCTTCTCCATGGCTGGACCCCCAAATAATATTCCTTTACGTGCTAAGGGGTATCTAGAGGGTGGGATAGGTTTAATAACTAACCTCACCCTATCGCGTACCCTAACCCTAACCCCTACCCTAACACTAACGCGTACCCTAATCCTAACCCGTACCCTAAACCGAGCCCTAACCCTAACACTAACCCTAACCCTAACCCTAACCCATACCCTACGCCCTACCCGAACCCCTCCCCGAACCCGTACCCTAAGCCGTACCCTAACCCTCACCCTAACCCTAACCCTAACCCTAAGCTACCCTTGACGGCTTCTGCCTCCAATAGATTTCCTAAGCACTAGTGTTTTAAGGAACAGGTTAAAAAGAGAATCCTAATGTGATTTCTTCATAATGGGTGTGTTCCTTATCTTCTCCTAGTGTCTAAACTCTTCTCCAAGGCTGGACCCCCAAATAATATTACTTTACGTGCTAAGGGGTATCTAGAGAGTGGGATAGGTTTAATAACTACCCTCACCCTAAAGCGTACCCTAACCCTAACCACTACCCTAACACTAACGCGTACCCTAATCCTAACCCGTACCCTTAACCGAGCCCTAACCCTAACACTAACCCTAACCCTTACCCTAACCCATACCCTACGCCCTACCCGAACCCCTCCCCGAACCCGTACCCTAAGTCGTACCCTAACCCTCACCCTAAACCTAACCCTAACCCTAAGCTACCCTTGACTGCTTCTGCCTCCAATAGATTTCCTAAGCACTAGTGTTTTAAGGAACAGGTTAAAAAGAGAATCCTAATTTGATTTCGTGATAATGGGTGTGTTCCTTATCTTCTCCTCGTGTCTAAACTCTTCTCCATGGCTGGACCCCCTAATAATATTCCTTTATGTGCTAAGGGGTATCTAGAGAGTGTGATAGGTTTAATAACTACCCTCACCCTAACACGTACCCTAACCCTAACCCCTACCCTAACCCTAACGCGTACCCTAATCCTAACCCGTACCCTAAACCGAGCCCTAACCATAACACTAACCCTAACCCTAACCCTAACCCATACCCTACGCCCTACCCGAACCCCTCCCCGAACCCGTACCCTAAGCCATACCCTAGCCCTCACCCTAACCCTAACCCTAACCCTAAGCTACCCTTGACTGCTTCTGCCTCCAATAGATTTCCTAAGCACTAGTGTTTTAAGGACCAGGTTAAAAAGAGAATCCTAATGTGATTTCGTGATAATGGGTGTGTTCCTTATCTTCTCCTAGTGTCTAAACTCTTCTCCATGGCTGGACCCCCAAATAATATTCCTTTACGTGCTAAGGGGTATCTAGAGAGTGGGATAGGTTTAATAACTACCCTCACCCTGACGCGTACCCTAACCCTAACCCCTATCCTAACCCTAACGCGTACCCTAATCCTAACCCGTACCCTAAACCGAGCCCTAACCCTAACACTAACTCTAACCCTAACCCTAACCCATACCCTACGCCCTACCCGAACCCCTCCCTGAACCCGTACCCTAAACCGTACCCTAACCCTCACCCTAACCCTAAACCTAACCCTAAGCTACCCTTGACGGCTTCTGCCTCCAATAGATTTCCTAAGCACTAGTGCTTTAAGGAACAGGTTAAAAAGAGAATCCTAATGTGATTTCTTGATAATGGGTGTGTTCCTTATCTTCTCTTAGTGTCTAAACTCTTCTCCATGGCTGGACCCCCAAATAATATTCCTTTACGTGCTAAGGGGTATCTAGAGAGTGGGATAGGTTTAATAACTAACCTCACCCTATCGCATACCCTAACCCTAACCCCTACCCTAACCCTAACGCGTACCCTAATCCTAACCCGTACCCTAAACCAAGCCCTAACCCTAACACATAGCCTACGCCCTACCCGAACCCCTCCCCGAACCCGTACCCTAAGCCGTACCCTAACCCTCACCCTAACCCTAACCCTAACCCTAAGCTACCCTTGACTGCTTCTGCCTCCAATAGATTTCCTAAGCACTAGTGTTTTAAGGAACAGTTTAAAAAGAGAATCATATTGTGATTTCTTGATAATGGGTGTGTTCCTTATCTTCTCCTAGTGTCTAAACACTTCTCCATGGCTGGACCCCCAAATAATATTCCTTTACGTGCTAAGGGGTATCTAGAGAGTGGGATAGGTTTAATAACTACCCTCACCCTAAAGCGTACCCTAACCCTAACCACTACCCTAACACTAACGCGTACCCTAATCCTAACCCGTACCCTAAACCGAGCCCTAACCCTAACACTAACCCTAACCCTAACCCTAACCCATACCCTACGCCCTACCCGAACCCCTCCCCAAACCCGTACCCTAAGCCGTACCCTAACCCTCACCCTAACCCTAACCCTAACCCTAAGCTACCCTTGACTGCTTCTGCTTCCAATAGATTTCCTAAGCACTAGTGTTTTAAGGAACAGGTTAAAAAGAGAATCCTAATGTGATTTCTTGATAATGGGTGTGTTCCTTAACTTCTCCTAGTGTCTAAACTCTTCGCCATGGCTGGACCCCCAAATAATATTACTTTACGTGCTAAGGGGTATCTAGAGAGTGGGATAGGTTTAATAACTACCCTCACCCTAAACCGTACCCTAACCCTAACCACTACCCTAACACTAACGCGTACCCTAATCCTAACCCGTACCCTTAACCGAGCCCTAACCCTAACACTAACCCTAACCCTTACCCTAACCCATACCCTACGCCCTACCCGAACCCCTCCCCGAACCCGTACCCTAAGTCGTACCCTAACCCTCACCCTAACCCTAACACTAACCCTAAGCTACCCTTGACTGCTTCTTCCTCCAATAGATTTCCTAAGCACTAGTGTTTTAAGGAACAGGTTAAAAAGAGAATCCTAATGTGATTTCTTGATAATGGGTGTGTTCCTTATCTTCTCCTCGTGTCTAAACACTTCTCCATGGCTGGACCCCCAAATAATATTCCTTTAAGTGCTAAGGGGTATCTAGAGAGTGGGATAGGTTTAATAACTACCCTCACCCTAACGCGTACCCTAACCCTAACCCCTTCCCTAACCCTAACGCGTACCCTAATCCTAACCCGTACCCTAAACCGAGCCCTAAACCTAACACTAGCCCTAACCCTAACCCTAACCCATACCCTACGCCCTACCAGAACCCCTCCCCGAACCCGTAACCTAAGCCGTACCCTAACCCTCACCCTAACCCTAACCCTAACCCTAAGCTACCCTTGACTGCTTCTGCCTCCAATAGATTTCCTAAGCACTAGTGTTTTAAGGAACAGGTTAAAAAGAGAATCCTAATGTGATTTCGTGATAATGGGTGTGTTCCTTATATTCTCCTCGTGTCTAAACTCTTCTCCATGGCTGGACCCCCAAATAATATTCCTTTATGTGCTAAGGGGTATCTAGAGAGTGTGATAGGTTTAATAACTACCCTCACCCTAACACGTACCCTAACCCTAACCCCTACCCTAACCCTAACGCGTACCCTAATCCTAACCCGTACCCTAAACCGAGCCCTAACCATAACACTAACCCTAACCCTAACCCTAACCCTAACCCATACCCTACGCCCTACCCGAACCCCTCCCCGAAACCGTACCCTAAGCCATACCCTAGCCCTCACCCTAACCCTAACCCTAACCCTAAGCTACCCTTGACGGCTTCTGCCTCCAATAGATTTCCTAAGCACTAGTGTTTTAAGGAACAGGTTAAAAAGAGAATCCTAATGTGATTTCTTGATAATGGGTGTGTTCCTTATCTTCTCCTAGTGTCTAAACTCTTCTCCATGGCTGGACCCCCAAATAATATTCCTTTACGTGCTAAGGGGTATCTAGAGAGTGGGATAGGTTTAATAACTAACCTCACCCTATCGCATACCCTAACCCTAACCCCTACCCTAACCCTAACGCGTACCCTAATCCTAACCCGTACCCTAAACCAAGCCCTAACCCTAACACTAACCCTAACCCTAACCCTAACCCATAGCCTACGCCCTACCCGAACCCCTCCCCGAACCCGTACCCTAAGCCGTACCCTAACACTCACCCTAACCCTAACCCTAACCCTAAGCTACCCTTGACTGCTTCTGCCTCCAATAGATTTCCTAAGCACTAGTGTTTTAAGGAACAGTTTAAAAAGAGTATCATATTGTGATTTCTTGATAATGGGTGTGTTCCTTATCTTCTCCTAGTGTCTAAACTCTTCTCCATGGCTGGACCCCCAAATAATATTCCTTTACCTGCTAAGGGGTATCTAGAGAGTGGGATAGGTTTAATAACTACCCTCACCCTAAAGCGTACCCTAACCCTAACCACTACCCTAACACTAACGCGTACCCTAATCCTAACCCGTACCCTAAACCGAGCCCTAACCCTAACACTAACCCTAACCCTAACCCTAACCCATACCCTACGCCCTACCCGAACCCCTCCCCGAACCCATACCCTAAGCCGTACCCTAACCCTCACCCTAACCCTAACCCTAACCCTAAGCTATCCTTGACTGCTTCTGCCTCCAATAGATTTCCTAAGCACTAGTGTTTTAAGGAACAGGTTAAAAAGAGAATCCTAATGTGATTTCTTGATAATGGGTGTGTTCCTTATCTTCTCCTCGTGTCTAAACTCTTCTCCATGGCTGGACCCCCAAATAATATTCCTTTACGTGCTAAGGGGTATCTAGAGAGTGGGATAGATTTAATAACTACCCTCACCCTAACGCGTACCCTAACCCTAACCCCTACCCTAACCCTAACGCGTACCCTAATCCTAACCCGTACCCTAAACCGAGCCCTAACCCTAACCCTTGCCCTAACCCTAACCCTAACCCATACCCTACGCCCTACCCGAACCCCTCCCCGAACCCGTACCCTAAGCCGTACCCTAACCCTCACCCTAACCCTAACCCTAACCCTAAGCTACCCTTGACTGCTTCTGCCTCCAATAGATTTCCTAAGCACTAGTGTTTTAAGGAACAGGTTAAAAAGAGAATCCTAATGTGATTTCTTGATAATGGGTGTGTTCCTTATCTTCTCCTAGTGTCTAAACTCTTCTCCATGGCTGGACCACCAAATAATATTCCTTTACGTGCTAAGGGGTATCTACAGAGTGGGATAGGTTTAATAACTAACCTCACCCTATCGCGTACCCTAACCCTAACCCCTACCCTAACACTAACACGTACCCTAATCCTAAACCGTACCCTAAACCGAGCCCTAACCCTAACACTAAACCTAACCCTAACCCTAACCCATACCCTACGCCTTACCCGAACCCCTCCCCGAACCCGTACCCTAAGCCATACCCTAACCCTCACCCTAACCCTAACCCTAACCCTAAGCTACCCTTGACTGCTTCTGCCTCCAATAGATTTCCTAAGCACTAGTGTTTTAAGGAACAGGTGAAAAAGAGAATCCTAATGTGATTTCTTGATAATGGGTGTGTTCCTTATCTTCTCCTCGTGTCTAAACTCTTCTCCATGGTTGGACCCCCAAATAATATTCCTTTACGTGCTAAGGGGTTTCTAGAGAGTGTGATAGGTTTAATAACTACCCGCACCCTAATGCGTACCCTAACCCTAACCCCAACCCTAACCCTAACGCGTACCCTAATCCGAACCCATACCCTAAACCGAACCCTAACCCTAACCCTTGCCCTAACCCTAACCCTAACCCATACCCTACGCCCTACCCGAACCCCTCCCCGAACCCGTACCCTAAGCCGTACCCTAACCCTCACCCTAACCCTAACCCTAACCCTAAGCTAACCTTGACTGCTTCTGCCTCCAATAGATTTCCTAAGCACTAGTGTTTTAAGGAACAGGTGAAAAAGAGAATCCTAATGTGATTTCTTGATAATGGGTGTGTTCCTAATCTTCTCCTAGTGTCTAAACTCTTCTCCATGGCTGGACCACCAAATAATATTCCTTTACGTGCTAAGGGGTATCTACAGAGTGGGATAGGTTTAATAACTAACCTCACCCTATCGCGTACCCTAACCCTAACCCCTGCCCTAACACTAACACGTACCCTAATCCTAACCCGTACCCTAAACCGAGCCCTAACCCTAACACTAAACCTAACCCTAACCCTAACCCATACCCTACGCCCTACCCGAACCCCTCCCCGAACCCGTACCCTAAGCCATACCCTAACCCTCACCCTAACCCTAACCCTAACCCTAAACTACCCTTGACTGCTTCTGCCTCCAATAGATTTCCTAAGCACTAGTGTTTTAAGGAACAGGTGAAAAAGAGAATCCGAATGTGATTTCTTGATAATGGGTGTGTTCCTTATCTTCTCCTCGTGTCTAAACTCTTCTCCATGGTTGGACCCACAAATAATATTCCTTTACGTGCTAAGGGGTATCTAGAGAGTGGGATAGGTTTAATAACTAACCTCACCCTATCGCGTACACTAACCCTAACCCCTACCCTAACCCTAACGCGTACCCTAATCCTAACCCGTACCCTAAACCGAGCCCTAACCCTAACACTAACCCTAACCCTAACCCTAAACCATACCCTACGCCCTACCCGAACCCCTCCCCGAACCCGTACCCTAAGCCGTACCCTAACCCTCACCCTAACCCTAAACCTAACCCTAAGCTACCCTTGACGGCTTCTGCCTCCAATAGATTTCCTAAGCACTAGTGTTTTAAGGAACAGGTTAAAAAGAGAATCCTAATGTGATTTCTTGATAATGGGTGTGTTCCTTATCTTCTCCTAGTTTCTAAACTCTTCTCCATGGCTGGACCCCCAAATAATATTACTTTACGTGCTAAGGGGTATCTAGAGAGTGGGATAGGTTTAATAACTACCCTCACCCTAAAGCGTACCCTAACCCTAACCACTACCCTAACACTAACGCGTACCCTAATCCTAACCCGTAGCCTTAACCGAGCCCTAACCCTAACACTAACCCTAACCCTAACCCTAACCCATACCCTACGCCCTACCCAAACCCCTCCCCGAACCCGTACCCTAAGTCGTACCCTAACCCTCACCCTAACCCTAAACCTAACCCTAAGCTACCCTTGACGGCTTCTGCCTCCAATAGATTTCCTAAGCACTAGTGTTTTAAGGAACAGGTTAAAAAGAGAATCCTAATGTGATTTCTTGATAATGGGTGTGTTCCTTATCTTCTCCTCGTGTCTAAACTCTTCTCCATGGCTGGACCCCCAAATAATATTCATTTAAGTGCTAAGGGGTATCTAGAGAGTGGGATAGGTTTAATAACTACCCTCACCCTAACGCGTACCCTAACCCTAACCCCTACCCTAACCCTAACGCGTACCCTAATCCTAACCCGTACCCTAAACCGAGCCCTAAACCTAACACTAACCCTAACCCTAACTCTAACCCATACCCTACGCCCTACCCGAACCCCTCCCCGAACCCGTACCCTAAGCCGTACCCTAACCCTCACCCTAACCCTAACCCTAACCCTAAGCTACCCTTGACTGCTTCTGCCTCCAATAGATTTCCTAAGCACTAGTGTTTTAAGGAACAGGTTAAAAAGAGAATCCTAATGTGATTTCGTGATAATGGGTGTGTTCCTTATCTTCTCCTCGTGTCTAAACTCTTCTCCATGGCTGGACCCCCAAATAATATTCCTTTATGTGCTAAGGGGTATCTAGAGAGTGTGATAGGTTTAATAACTACCCTCACCCTAACACGTACCCTAACCCTAACCCCTACCCTAACCCTAACGCGTACCCTAATCCTAACCCGTACCCTAAACCGAGCCCTAACCATAACACTAACCCTAACCCTAACCCTAACCCATACCCTACGCCCTACCCGAACCCCTCCCCGAACCCGTACCCTAAGCCATACCCTAGCCCTCACCCTAACCCTAACCCTAACCCTAAGATACCCTTGACTGCTTCTGCCTCCAATAGATTTCCTAAGCACTAGTGTTTTAAGGAACAGTTTAAAAAGAGAATCATATTGTGATTTCTTGATAATGGGTGTGTTCCTTATCTTCTCCTAGTGTCTAAACTCTTCTCCATGGCTGGACCCCCAAATAATATTCCTTTACGTGCTAAGGGGTATCTAGAGAGTGGGATAGGTTTAATAACTACCCTCACCCTAAAGCGTACCCTAACCCTAACCACTACCCTAACACTAACGCGTACCCTAATCCTAACCCGTACCCTAAACCGAGCCCTAACCCTAACACTAACCCTAACCCTAACCCTAACCCATACCCTACGCCCTACCCGAACCCCTCCCCGAACCCGTACCCTAAGCCGTACACTAACCCTCACCCTAACCCTAACCCTAACCCTAAGCTACCCTTGACTGCTTCTGCCTCCAACAGATTTCCTAAGCACTAGTGTTTTAAGGAACAGGTTAAAAAGAGAATCCTAATGTGATTTCTTGATAATGGGTGTGTTCCTTATCTTCTCCTCGTGTCTAAACTCTTCTCCATGGCTGGACCCCCAAATAATATTCCTTTACGTGCTAAGGGGTATCTAGAGAGTGGGATAGATTTAATAACTAACCTCACCCTAACGCGTACCCTAACCCTAACCCCTACCCTAACACTAACGCGTACCCTAATCCTAACCCGTACCCTAAACCGAGCCCTAACCCTAACCCTTGCCCTAAACCTAACCCTAACACATACCCTAAGCCGTACCCTAACCCTCACCCTAACCCTAACCCTAACCCTAAGCTACCCTTGACTGCTTCTGCCTCCAATAGATTTCCTAAGCCCTAGTGTTTTAAGGAACAGGTTAAAAAGAGAATCCTAATGTGATTTCTTGATAATGGGTGTGTTCCTAATCTTCTCCTAGGGTCTAAACTCTTCTCCATGGCTGGACCACCAAATAATATTCCTTTACGTGCTAAGGGGTATCTACAGAGTGGGATAGGTTTAATAACTAACCTCACCCTATCGCGTACCCTAACCCTAACCCCTACCCTAACACTAACACGTACCCTAATCCTAACCCGTACCCTAAACCGAGCCCTAACCCTAACACTAAACCTAACCCTAACCCTAACCCATACCCTACGCCCTACCCGAACCCCTCCCCGAACCCGTACCCTAAGCCATACCCTAACCCTCACCCTAACCCTAACCCTAACCCTAAGCTACCCTTGACTGCTTCTGCCTCCAATAGATTTCCTAAGCACTAGTGTTTTAAGGAACAGGTGAAAAAGAGAATCCGAATGTGATTTCTTGATAATGGGTGTGTTCCTTATCTTCTCCTCGTGTCTAAACTCTTCTCCATGGTTGGACCCACAAATAATATTCCTTTATGTGCTAAGGGGTATCTAGAGAGTGGGATAGGTTTAATAACTACCCTGACCCTAACGCGTACACTAACCCTAACCCCTACCCTAACCCTAACGCGTACCCTAATCCTAACCCGTACCCTAACCCGAGCCCTAACCCTAACACTAACCCTAACCCTAACCCTAACCCATACCCTACGCCCTACCCGAACCCCTCCCCGAACCCGTACCCTAAACCGTACCCTAACCCTCACCCTAACCCTAAACCTAACCCTAAGCTACCCTTGACGGCTTATGCCTCCAATAGATTTCGTAAGCACTAGTGTTTTAAGGAACAGGTTAAAAAGAGAATCCTAATGTGATTTCGTGATAATGGGTGTGTTCCTTATCTTCTCCTAGTGTCTAAACTCTTCTCCATGGCTGGACCCCCAATAATATTCCTGTACGTGCTAAGGGGTATCTAGAGAGTGGGATAGGTTTAATAACTACCCTCACCCTAACGCGTACACTAACCCTAACCCCTACCCTAACCCTAACGCGTACCCTAATCCTAACCCGTACCCTAAACCGAGCCCTAACCCTAACACTAACCCTAACCCTAACCCTAACCCATACCCTACGCCCTACCCGAACCCCTCCCCGAACCCGTACCCTAAGCCGTACCCTAACCCTCACCCTAACCCTAACCCTAACCCTAAGCTACCCTTGACGGCTTCTGCCTCCAATAGATTTCCTAAGCACTAGTGTTTTAAGGAACAGGTTAAAAAGAGAATCCTAATGTGATTTCTTGATAATGGGTGTGTTCCTTATCTTCTCCTCGTGTCTAAACTCTTCTCCATGGCTGGACCCCCAAATAATATTCCTTTACGTGCTAAGGGGTATCTAGAGAGTAGGATAGGTTTAATAACTACCCTCACCCTAACGCGTACCCTAACCCTAACCCCTAACTAACCCTAACGCGTACCCTAATCCTAACCCGTACCCTAAACCGAGCCCTAAACCTAACACTAGCCCTAACCCTAACCCTAACCCATACCCTACGCCCTACCCGAACCCCTCACCGAACCCGTACCCTAAGCCATACCCTAGCCCTCACCCTAACCCTAACACTAACCCTAAGCTACCCTTGACTGCTTCTGCCTCCAATAGATTTCCTAAGCACTAATGTTTTAAGGAACAGGGTAAAAAGAGAATCCTAATATGATTTCGTGATAATGGGTGTGTTCCTTATCTTCTCCTAGTGTCTAAACTCTTCTCCATGGCTGGACCCCCAAACAATATTCCTTTACGTGCTAAGGGGTATCTAGAGAGTGGGATAGGTTTAATAACTATCCTCACCCTAACGCGTACCCTAACTCTAACCCCTAACCTAACCCTAGCGCGTACCCTAATCCTAACCCGTACCCTAAACCGAGCCCTAACCCTAACACTAACTCTAACCCTAACCCTAACCCATACCCTACGCCCTACCCGAACCCCTCCCTGAACCCGTACCCTAAACCGTACCCTAACCCTCACCCTAACCCTAACCCTAACCCTAAGCTACCCTTGACTGCTTCTGCCTCCAATAGATTTCCTAAGCACTAGTGTTTTAAGGAACAGGTTAAAAAGAGAATCCTAATGTGATTTCTTGATAATGGGTGTGTTCCTAATCTTCTCCTAGTGTCTAAACTCTTCTCCATGGCTGGACCACCAAATAATATTCCTTTACGTGCTAAGGGGTATCTACAGAGTGGGATAGGTTTAATAACTAACCTCACCCTATCGCGTACCCTAACCCTAACCCCTACCCTAACACTAACACGTACCCTAATCCTAACCCGTACCCTAAACCGAGCCCTAACCCTAACACTAAACCTAACCCTAACCCTAACACATACCCTACGCCATACCCGAACCCCTCCCCGAACCCGTACCCTAAGCCATACCCTAACCCTCACCCTAACCCTAACCCTAACCCTAAGCTACCCTTGACTGCTTCTGCCTCCAATAGATTTCCTAAGCACTAGTGTTTTAAGGAACAGGTTAAAAAGAGAATCCTAATGTGATTTCGTGATAATGGGTGTGTTCCTTATCTTCTCCTCGTGTCTAAACTCTTCTCCATGGCTGGACCCCCAAATAATATTCCTTTATGTGCTAAGGGGTATCTAGAGAGTGTGATAGGTTTAATAACTACCCTCACCCTAACACGTACCCTAACCCTAACCCCTACCCTAACCCTAACGCGTACCCTAATCCTAACCCGTACCCTAAACCGAACCCTAACCATAACACTAACCCTAACCCTAACCCTAACCCATACCCTACGCCCTACCCGAACCCCTCCTCGAACCCGTACCCTAAGCCATACCCTAGCCCTCACCCTAACCCTAACCCTAACCCTAAGCTACCCTTGACTGCTTCTGCCTCCAATAGATTTCCTAAGCACTAGTGTTTTAAGGAACAGTTTAAAAAGAGAATCATATTGTGATTTCTTGATAATGGGTGTGTTCCTTATCTTCTCCTAGTGTCTAAACTCTTCTCCATGGCTGGACCCCCAAATAATATTCCTTTACGTGCTAAGGGGTATCTAGAGAGTGGGATAGGTTTAATAACTACCCTCACCCTAAAGCGTACCCTAACCCTAACCACTACCCTAACACTAACGCGTACCCTAATCCTAACCCGTACCCTAAACCGAGCCCTAACCCTAACACTAACCCTAACCCTAACCCTAACCCATACCCTACGCCCTACCCGAACCCCTCCCCGAACCCGTACCCTAAGCCGTACCCTAACCCTCACCCTAACCCTAACCCTAACCCTAAGCTACCCTTGACTGCTTCTGCCTCCAATAGATTTCCTAAGCACTAGTGTTTTAAGGAACAGGTTAAAAAGAGAATCCTAATGTGATTTCTTGATAATGGGTGTGTTCCTTATCTTCTCCTCGTGTCTAAACTCTTCTCCATGGCTGGACCCCCAAATAATATTCCTTTACGTGCTAAGGGGTATCTAGAGAGTGGGATAGATTTAATAACTAACCTCACCCTAACGCGTACCCTAACCCTAACCCCTACCCTAACACTAACGCGTACCCTAATCCTAACCCGTACCCTAAACCGAGCCCTAACCCTAACCCTTGCCCTAAACCTAACCCTAACACATACCCTAAGCCGTACCCTAACCCTCACCCTAACCCTAACCCTAACCCTAAGCTACCCTTGACTGCTTCTGCCTCCAATAGATTTCCTAAGCCCTAGTGTTTTAAGGAACAGGTTAAAAAGAGAATCCTAATGTGATTTCTTGATAATGGGTGTGTTCCTAATCTTCTCCTAGTGTCTAAACTCTTCTCCATGGCTGGACCACCAAATAATATTCCTTTACGTGCTAAGGGGTATCTACAGAGTGGGATAGGTTTAATAACTAACCTCACCCTATCGCGTACCCTAACCCTAACCCCTACCCTAACACTAACACGTACCCTAATCCTAACCCGTACCCTAAACCGAGCCCTAACCCTAACACTAAACCTAACCCTAACCCTAACCCATACCCTACGCCCTACCCGAACCCCTCCCCGAACCCGTACCCTAAGCCATACCCTAACCCTCACCCTAACCCTAACCCTAACCCTAAGCTACCCTTGACTGCTTCTGCCTCCAATAGATTTCCTAAGCACTAGTGTTTTAAGGAACAGGTGAAAAAGAGAATCCGAATGTGATTTCTTGATAATGGGTGTGTTCCTTATCTTCTCCTCGTGTCTAAACTCTTCTCCATGGTTGGACCCACAAATAATATTCCTTTACGTGCTAAGGGGTATCTAGAGAGTGGGATAGGTTTAATAACTACCCTGACCCTAACGCGTACACTAACCCTAACCCCTACCCTAACCCTAACGCGTACCCTAATCCTAACCCGTACCCTAACCCGAGCCCTAACCCTAACACTAACCCTAACCCTAACCCTAACCCATACCCTACGCCCTACCCGAACCCCTCCCCGAACCCGTACCCTAAACCGTACCCTAACCCTCACCCTAACCCTAACCCTAACCCTAAGCTACCCTTGACGGCTTCTGCCTCCAATAGATTTCGTAAGCACTAGTGTTTTAAGGAACAGGTTAAAAAGAGAATCCTAATGTGATTTCGTGATAATGGGTGTGTTCCTTATCTTCTCCTAGTGTCTAAACTCTTCTCCATGGCTGGACCCCCAATAATATTCCTGTACGTGCTAAGGGGTATCTAGAGAGTGGGATAGGTTTAATAACTACCCTCACCCTAACGCGTACACTAACCCTAACCCCTACCCTAACCCTAACGCGTACCCTAATCCTAACCCGTACCCTAAACCGAGCCCTAACCCTAACACTAACCCTAACCCTAACCCTAACCCATACCCTACGCCCTACCCGAACCCCTCCCCGAACCTGTACCCTAAGCCGTACCCTAACCCTCACCCTAACCCTAACCCTAACCCTAAGCTACCCTTGACGGCTTCTGCCTCCAATAGATTTCCTAAGCACTAGTGTTTTAAGGAACAGGTTAAAAAGAGAATCCTAATGTGATTTCTTGATAATGGGTGTGTTCCTTATCTTCTCCTCGTGTCTAAACTCTTCTCCATGGCTGGACCCCCAAATAATATTCCTTTACCTGCTAAGGGGTATCTAGAGAGTGGGATAGGTTTAATAACTACCCTCACCCTAAAGCGTACCCTAACCCTAACCACTACCCTAACACTAACGCGTACCCTAATCCTAACCCGTACCCTAAACCGAGCCCTAACCCTAACACTAACCCTAACCCTAACCCTAACCCATACCCTACGCCCTACCCGAACCCCTCCCCGAACCCATACCCTAAGCCGTACCCTAACCCTCACCCTAACCCTAACCCTAACCCTAAGCTATCCTTGACTGCTTCTGCCTCCAATAGATTTCCTAAGCACTAGTGTTTTAAGGAACAGTTTAAAAAGAGAATCATATTGTGATTTCTTGATAATGGGTGTGTTCCTTATCTTCTCCTAGTGTCTAAACTCTTCTCCATGGCTGGACCCCCAAATAATATTCCTTTACGTGCTAAGGGGTATCTAGAGAGTGGGATAGGTTTAATAACTACCCTCACCCTAAAGCGTACCCTAACCCTAACCACTACCCTAACACTAACGCGTACCCTAATCCTAACCCGTACCCTAAACCGAGCCCTAACCCTAACACTAACCCTAACCCTAACCCTAACCCATACCCTACGCCCTACCCGAACCCCTCCCCGAACCCGTACCCTAAGCCGTACACTAACCCTCACCCTAACCCTAACCCTAACCCTAAGCTACCCTTGACTGCTTCTGCCTCCAACAGATTTCCTAAGCACTAGTGTTTTAAGGAACAGGTTAAAAAGAGAATCCTAATGTGATTTCTTGATAATGGGTGTGTTCCTTATCTTCTCCTCGTGTCTAAACTCTTCTCCATGGCTGGACCCCCAAATAATATTCCTTTACATGCTAAGGGGTATCTAGAGAGTGGGATAGATTTAATAACTAACCTCACCCTAACGCGTACCCTAACCCTAACCCCTACCCTAACACTAACGCGTACCCTAATCCTAACCCGTACCCTAAACCGAGCCCTAACCCTAACCCTTGCCCTAAACCTAACCCTAACACATACCCTAAGCCGTACCCTAACCCTCACCCTAACCCTAACCCTAACCCTAAGCTACCCTTGACTGCTTCTGCCTCCAATAGATTTCCTAAGCCCTAGTGTTTTAAGGAACAGGTTAAAAAGAGAATCCTAATGTGATTTCTTGATAATGGGTGTGTTCCTAATCTTCTCCTAGTGTCTAAACTCTTCTCCATGGCTGGACCACCAAATAATATTCCTTTACGTGCTAAGGGGTATCTACAGAGTGGGATAGGTTTAATAACTAACCTCACCCTATCGCGTACCCTAACCCTAACCCCTACCCTAACACTAACACGTACCCTAATCCTAACCCGTACCCTAAACCGAGCCCTAACCCTAACACTAAACCTAACCCTAACCCTAACCCATACCCTACGCCCTACCCGAACCCCTCCCCGAACCCGTACCCTAAGCCATACCCTAACCCTCACCCTAACCCTAACCCTAACCCTAAGCTACCCTTGACTGCTTCTGCCTCCAATAGATTTCCTAAGCACTAGTGTTTTAAGGAACAGGTGAAAAAGAGAATCCGAATGTGATTTCTTGATAATGGGTGTGTTCCTTATCTTCTCCTCGTGTCTAAACTCTTCTCCATGGTTGGACCCACAAATAATATTCCTTTACGTGCTAAGGGGTATCTAGAGAGTGGGATAGGTTTAATAACTACCCTGACCCTAACGCGTACACTAACCCTAACCCCTACCCTAACCCTAACGCGTACCCTAATCCTAACCCGTACCCTAACCCGAGCCCTAACCCTAACACTAACCCTAACCCTAACCCAAACCCATACCCTACGCCCTACCCGAACCCCTCCCCGAACCCGTACCCTAAACCGTACCCTAACCCTCACCCTAACCCTAACCCTAACCCTAAGCTACCCTTGACGGCTTCTGCCTCCAATAGATTTCGTAAGCACTAGTGTTTTAAGGAACAGGTTAAAAAGAGAATCCTAATGTGATTTCGTGATAATGGGTGTGTTCCTTATCTTCTCCTAGTGTCTAAACTCTTCTCCATGGCTGGACCCCCAATAATATTCCTGTACGTGCTAAGGGGTATCTAGAGAGTGGGATAGGTTTAATAACTACCCTCACCCTAACGCGTACACTAACCCTAACCCCTACCCTAACCCTAACGCGTACCCTAATCCTAACCCGTACCCTAAACCGAGCCCTAACCCTAACACTAACCCTAACCCTAACCCTAACCCATACCCTACGCCCTACCCGAACCCCTCCCCGAACCCGTACCCTAAGCCGTACCCTAACCCTCACCCTAACCCTAACCCTAACCCTAAGCTACCCTTGACGGCTTCTGCCTCCAATAGATTTCCTAAGCACTAGTGTTTTAAGGAACAGGTTAAAAAGAGAATCCTAATGTGATTTCTTGATAATGGGTGTGTTCCTTATCTTCTCCTCGTGTCTAAACTCTTCTCCATGGCTGGACCCCCAAATAATATTCCTTTACGTGCTAAGGGGTATCTAGAGAGTAGGATAGGTTTAATAACTACCCTCACCCTAACGCGTACCCTAACCCTAACCCCTAACTAACCCTAACGCGTACCCTAATCCTAACCCGTACCCTAAACCGAGCCCTAAACCTAACACTAGCCCTAACCCTAACCCTAACCCATACCCTACGCCCTACCCGAACCCCTCACCGAACCCGTACCCTAAGCCATACCCTAGCCCTCACCCTAACCCTAACACTAACCCTAAGCTACCCTTGACTGCTTCTGCCTCCAATAGATTTCCTAAGCACTAATGTTTTAAGGAACAGGGTAAAAAGAGAATCCTAATATGATTTCGTGATAATGGGTGTGTTCCTTATCTTCTCCTAGTGTCTAAACTCTTCTCCATGGCTGGACCCCCAAACAATATTCCTTTACGTGCTAAGGGGTATCTAGAGAGTGGGATAGGTTTAATAACTATCCTCACCCTAACGCGTACCCTAACTCTAACCCCTAACCTAACCCTAGCGCGTACCCTAATCCTAACCCGTACCCTAAACCGAGCCCTAACCCTAACACTAACTCTAACCCTAACCCTAACCCATACCCTACGCCCTACCCGAACCCCTCCCTGAACCCGTACCCTAAACCGTACCCTAACCCTCACCCTAACCCTAACCCTAACCCTAAGCTACCCTTGACTGCTTCTGCCTCCAATAGATTTCCTAAGCACTAGTGTTTTAAGGAACAGGTTAAAAAGAGAATCCTAATGTGATTTCTTGATAATGGGTGTGTTCCTAATCTTCTCCTAGTGTCTAAACTCTTCTCCATGGCTGGACCACCAAATAATATTCCTTTACGTGCTAAGGGGTATCTACAGAGTGGGATAGGTTTAATAACTAACCTCACCCTATCGCGTACCCTAACCCTAACCCCTACCCTAACACTAACACGTACCCTAATCCTAACCCGTACCCTAAACCGAGCCCTAACCCTAACACTAAACCTAACCCTAACCCTAACACATACCCTACGCCCTACCCGAACCCCTCCCCGAACCCGTACCCTAAGCCATACCCTAACCCTCACCCTAACCCTAACCCTAACCCTAAGCTACCCTTGACTGCTTCTGCCTCCAATAGATTTCCTAAGCACTAGTGTTTTAAGGAACAGGTTAAAAAGAGAATCCTAATGTGATTTCGTGATAATGGGTGTGTTCCTTATCTTCTCCTCGTGTCTAAACTCTTCTCCATGGCTGGACCCCCAAATAATATTCCTTTATGTGCTAAGGGGTATCTAGAGAGTGTGATAGGTTTAATAACTACCCTCACCCTAACACGTACCCTAACCCTAACCCCTACCCTAACCCTAACGCGTACCCTAATCCTAACCCGTACCCTAAACCGAGCCCTAACCATAACACTAACCCTAACCCTAACCCTAACCCATACCCTACGCCCTACCCGAACCCCTCCCCGAACCCGTACCCTAAGCCATACCCTAGCCCTCACCCTAACCCTAACCCTAACCCTAAGCTACCCTTGACTGCTTCTGCCTCCAATAGATTTCCTAAGCACTAGTGTTTTAAGGAACAGTTTAAAAAGAGAATCATATTGTGATTTCTTGATAATGGGTGTGTTCCTTATCTTCTCCTAGTGTCTAAACTCTTCTCCATGGCTGGACCCCCAAATAATATTCCTTTACGTGCTAAGGGGTATCTAGAGAGTGGGATAGGTTTAATAACTACCCTCACCCTAAAGCGCACCCTAACCCTAACCACTACCCTAACACTAACGCGTACCCTAATCCTAACCCGTACCCTAAACCGAGCCCTAACCCTAACACTAACCCTAACCCTAACCCTAACCCATACCCTACGCCCTACCCGAACCCCTCCCCGAACCCGTACCCTAAGCCGTACCCTAACCCTCACCCTAACCCTAACCCTAACCCTAAGCTACCCTTGACTGCTTCTGCCTCCAATAGATTTCCTAAGCACTAGTGTTTTAAGGAACAGGTTAAAAAGAGAATCCTAATGTGATTTCTTGATAATGGGTGTGTTCCTTATCTTCTCCTCGTGTCTAAACTCTTCTCCATGGCTGGACCCCCAAATAATATTCCTTTACGTGCTAAGGGGTATCTAGAGAGTGGGATAGATTTAATAACTAACCTCACCCTAACGCGTACCCTAACCCTAAGCCCTACCCTAACACTAACGCGTACCCTAATCCTAACCCGTACCCTAAACCGAGCCCTAACCCTAACCCTTGCCCTAAACCTAACCCTAACACATACCCTAAGCCGTACCCTAACCCTCACCCTAACCCTAACCCTAACCCTAAGCTACCCTTGACTGCTTCTGCCTCCAATAGATTTCCTAAGCCCTAGTGTTTTAAGGAACAGGTTAAAAAGAGAATCCTAATGTGATTTCTTGATAATGGGTGTGTTCCTAATCTTCTCCTAGTGTCTAAACTCTTCTCCATGGCTGGACCACCAAATAATATTCCTTTACGTGCTAAGGGGTATCTACAGAGTGGGATAGGTTTAATAACTAACCTCACCCTATCGCGTACCCTAACCCTAACCCCTACCCTAACACTAACACGTACCCTAATCCTAACCCGTACCCTAAACCGAGCCCTAACCCTAACACTAAACCTAACCCTAACCCTAACCCATACCCTACGCCCTACCCGAACCCCTCCCCGAACCCGTACCCTAAGCCATACCCTAACCCTCACCCTAACCCTAACCCTAACCCTAAGCTACCCTTGACTGCTTCTGCCTCCAATAGATTTCCTAAGCACTAGTGTTTTAAGGAACAGGTGAAAAAGAGAATCCGAATGTGATTTCTTGATAATGGGTGTGTTCCTTATCTTCTCCTCGTGTCTAAACTCTTCTCCATGGTTGGACCCACAAATAATATTCCTTTACGTGCTAAGGGGTATCTAGAGAGTGGGATAGGTTTAATAACTACCCTGACCCTAACGCGTACACTAACCCTAACCCCTACCCTAACCCTAACGCGTACCCTAATCCTAACCCGTACCCTAACCCGAGCCCTAACCCTAACACTAACCCTAACCCTAACCCTAACCCATACCCTACGCCCTACCCGAACCCCTCCCCGAACCCGTACCCTAAACCGTACCCTAACCCTCACCCTAACCCTAACCCTAACCCTAAGCTACCCTTGACGGCTTCTGCCTCCAATAGATTTCGTAAGCACTAGTGTTTTAAGGAACAGGTTAAAAAGAGAATCCTAATGTGATTTCGTGATAATGGGTGTGTTCCTTATCTTCTCCTAGTGTCTAAACTCTTCTCCATGGCTGGACCCCCAATAATATTCCTGTACGTGCTAAGGGGTATCTAGAGAGTGGGATAGGTTTAATAACTACCCTCACCCTAACGCGTACACTAACCCTAACCCCTACCCTAACCCTAACGCGTACCCTAATCCTAACCCGTACCCTAAACCGAGCCCTAACCCTAACACTAACCCTAACCCTAACCCTAACCCATACCCTACGCCCTACCCGAACACCTCCCCGAACCCGTACCCTAAGCCGTACCCTAACCCTCACCCTAACCCTAACCCTAACCCTAAGCTACCCTTGACGGCTTCTGCCTCCAATAGATTTCCTAAGCACTAGTGTTTTAAGGAACAGGTTAAAAAGAGAATCCTAATGTGATTTCTTGATAATGGGTGTGTTCCTTATCTTCTCCTCGTGTCTAAACTCTTCTCCATGGCTGGACCCCCAAATAATATTCCTTTACGTGCTAAGGGGTATCTAGAGAGTAGGATAGGTTTAATAACTACCCTCACCCTAACGCGTACCCTAACCCTAACCCCTAACTAACCCTAACGCGTACCCTAATCCTAACCCGTACCCTAAACCGAGCCCTAAACCTAACACTAGCCCTAACCCTAACCCTAACCCATACCCTACGCCCTACCCGAACCCCTCACCGAACCCGTACCCTAAGCCATACCCTAGCCCTCACCCTAACCCTAACACTAACCCTAAGCTACCCTTGACTGCTTCTGCCTCCAATAGATTTCCTAAGCACTAATGTTTTAAGGAACAGGGTAAAAAGAGAATCCTAATATGATTTCGTGATAATGGGTGTGTTCCTTATCTTCTCCTAGTGTCTAAACTCTTCTCCATGGCTGGACCCCCAAACAATATTCCTTTACGTGCTAAGGGGTATCTAGAGAGTGGGATAGGTTTAATAACTATCCTCACCCTAACGCGTACCCTAACTCTAACCCCTAACCTAACCCTAGCGCGTACCCTAATCCTAACCCGTACCCTAAACCGAGCCCTAACCCTAACACTAACTCTAACCCTAACCCTAACCCATACCCTACGCCCTACCCGAACCCCTCCCTGAACCCGTACCCTAAACCGTACCCTAACCCTCACCCTAACCCTAACCCTAACCCTAAGCTACCCTTGACTGCTTCTGCCTCCAATAGATTTCCTAAGCACTAGTGTTTTAAGGAACAGGTTAAAAAGAGAATCCTAATGTGATTTCTTGATAATGGGTGTGTTCCTTATCTTCTCCTCGTGTCTAAACTCTTCTCCATGGCTGGACCCCCAAATAATATTCCTTTATGTGCTAAGGGTTATCTAGAGAGTGTGATAGGTTTAATAACTACCCTCACCCTAACACGTACCCTAACCCTAACCCCTACCCTAACCCTAACGCGTACCCTAATCCTAACCCGTACCCTAAACCGAGCCCTAACCATAACACTAACCCTAACCCTAACCCTAACCCATACCCTACGCCCTACCCGAACCCCTCCCCGAACCCGTACCCTAAGCCATACCCTAGCCCTCACCCTAACCCTAACCCTAACCCTAAGCTACCCTTGACTGCTTCTGCCTCCAATAGATTTCCTAAGCACTAGTGTTTTAAGGAACAGTTTAAAAAGAGAATCATATTGTGATTTCTTGATAATGGGTGTGTTCCTTATCTTCTCCTAGTGTCTAAACTCTTCTCCATGGCTGGACCCCCAAATAATATTCCTTTACGTGCTAAGGGGTATCTAGAGAGTGGGATAGGTTTAATAACTACCCTCACCCTAAAGCGTACCCTAACCCTAACCACTACCCTAACACTAACGCGTACCCTAATCCTAACCCGTACCCTAAACCGAGCCCTAACCCTAACACTAACCCTAACCCTAACCCTAACCCATACCCTACGCCCTACACGAACCCCTCCCCGAACCCGTACCCTAAGCCGTACCCTAACCCTCACCCTAACCCTAACCCTAACCCTAAGCTACCCTTGACTGCTTCTGCCTCCAATAGATTTCCTAAGCACTAGTGTTTTAAGGAACAGGTTAAAAAGAGAATCCTAATGTGATTTCTTGATAATGGGTGTGTTCCTTATCTTCTCCTCGTGTCTAAACTCTTCTCCATGGCTGGACCCCCAAATAATATTCCTTTACGTGCTAAGGGGTATCTAGAGAGTGGGATAGATTTAATAACTAACCTCACCCTAACGCGTACCCTAACCCTAACCCCTACCCTAACACTAACGCGTACCCTAATCCTAACCCGTACCCTAAACCGAGCCCTAAACCTAACCCTTGCCCTAAACCTAACCCTAACCCATACCCTACGCCCTACCCGAACCCCTCCCCGAACCCGTACCCTAAGCCGTACCCTAACCCTCACCCTAACCCTAACCCTAACCCTAAGCTACCCTTGACTGCTTCTGCCTCCAATAGATTTCCTAAGCACTAGTGTTTTAAGGAACAGGTTAAAAAGAGAATCCTAATGTGATTTCTTGATAATGGGTGTGTTCCTAATCTTCTCCTAGTGTCTAAACTCTTCTCCATGGCTGGACCACCAAATAATATTCCTTTACGTGCTAAGGGGTATCTACAGAGTGGGATAGGTTTAATAACTAACCTCACCCTATCGCGTACCCTAACCCTAACCCCTACCCTAACACTAACACGTACCCTAATCCTAACCCGTACCCTAAACCGAGCCCTAACCCTAACACTAAACCTAACCCTAACCCTAACACATACCCTACGCCCTACCCGAACCCCTCCCCGAACCCGTACCCTAAGCCATACCCTAACCCTCACCCTAACCCTAACCCTAACCCTAAGCTACCCTTGACTGCTTCTGCCTCCAATAGATTTCCTAAGCACTAGTGTTTTAAGGAACAGGTGAAAAAGAGAATCCGAATGTGATTTCTTGATAATGGGTGTGTTCCTTATCTTCTCCTCGTGTCTAAACTCTTCTCCATGGTTGGACCCACAAATAATATTCCTTTACGTGCTAAGGGGTATCTAGAGAGTGGGATAGGTTTAATAACTACCCTGACCCTAACGCGTACACTAACCCTAACCCCTACCCTAACCCTAACGCGTACCCTAATCCTAACCCGTAGCCTAACCCGAGCCCTAACCCTAACACTAACCCTAACCCTAACCCTAACCCATACCCTACGCCCTACCCGAACCCCTCCCCGAACCCGTACCCTAAACCGTACCCTAACCCTCACCCTAACCCTAACCCTAACCCTAAGCTACCCTTGACGGCTTCTGCCTCCAATAGATTTCGTAAGCACTAGTGTTTTAAGGAACAGGTTAAAAAGAGAATCCTAATGTGATTTCGTGATAATGGGTGTGTTCCTTATCTTCTCCTAGTGTCTAAACTCTTCTCCATGGCTGGACCCCCAATAATATTCCTGTACGTGCTAAGGGGTATCTAGAGAGTGGGATAGGTTTAATAACTACCCTCACCCTAACGCGTACCCTAACCCTAACCACTACCCTAACACTAACGCGTACCCTAATCCTAACCCGTACCCTAAACCGAGCCCTAACCCTAACACTAACCCTAACCCTAACCCTAACCCATACCCTACGCCCTACCCGAACCCCTCCCCGAACCCGTACCCTAAGCCGTACCCTAACCCTCACCCTAACCCTAACCCTAACCCTAAGCTACCCTTGACGGCTTCTGCCTCCAATAGATTTCCTAAGCACTAGTGTTTTAAGGAACAGGTGAAAAAGAGAATCCTAATGTGATTTCTTGATAATGGGTGTGTTCCTTATCTTCTCCTAGTGTCTAAACTCTTCTCCATGGCTGGACCGCCAAACAATATTCCTTTACGTGCTAAGGGGTATCTAGA
The DNA here is from genome assembly GCF_949987535.1 of Balaenoptera acutorostrata. Classification (NCBI taxonomy): domain Eukaryota; kingdom Metazoa; phylum Chordata; class Mammalia; order Artiodactyla; family Balaenopteridae; genus Balaenoptera; species Balaenoptera acutorostrata. The sequence continues at coordinate 434,346 of NW_026646560.1, forward strand.
GAGTGGGATAGGTTTAATAACTATCCTCACCCTAACGCGTACCCTAACTCTAACCCCTATCCTAACCCTAGCGCGTACCCTAATCCTAACCCGTACCCTAAACCGAGCCCTAACCCTAACACTAACCCTAACCCTAACCCATACCCTACGCCCTACACGAACCCCTCCCCGAACCCGTACCCTAAGCCGTACCCTAACCCTCACCCTAACCCTAACCCTAACCCTAAGCTACCCTTGACTGCTTCTGCCTCCAATAGATTTCCTAAGCACTAGTGTTTTAAGGAACAGGTTAAAAAGAGAATCCTAATGTGATTTCTTGATAATGGGTGTGTTCCTTATCTTCTCCTCGTGTCTAAACTCTTCTCCATGGCTGGACCCCCAAATAATATTCCTTTACGTGCTAAGGGGTATCTAGAGAGTGGGATAGATTTAATAACTAACCTCACCCTAACGCGTACCCTAACCCTAACCCCTACCCTAACACTAACGCGTACCCTAATCCTAACCCGTACCCTAAACCGAGCCCTAAACCTAACCCTTGCCCTAAACCTAACCCTAACCCATACCCTACGCCCTACCCGAACCCCTCCCCGAACCCGTACCCTAAGCCGTACCCTAACCCTCACCCTAACCCTAACCCTAACCCTAAGCTACCCTTGACTGCTTCTGCCTCCAATAGATTTCCTAAGCACTAGTGTTTTAAGGAACAGGTTAAAAAGAGAATCCTAATGTGATTTCTTGATAATGGGTGTGTTCCTAATCTTCTCCTAGTGTCTAAACTCTTCTCCATGGCTGGACCACCAAATAATATTCCTTTACGTGCTAAGGGGTATCTACAGAGTGGGATAGGTTTAATAACTAACCTCACCCTATCGCGTACCCTAACCCTAACCCCTACCCTAACACTAACACGTACCCTAATCCTAACCCGTACCCTAAACCGAGCCCTAACCCTAACACTAAACCTAACCCTAACCCTAACACATACCCTACGCCCTACCCGAACCCCTCCCCGAACCCGTACCCTAAGCCATACCCTAACCCTCACCCTAACCCTAACCCTAACCCTAAGCTACCCTTGACTGCTTCTGCCTCCAATAGATTTCCTAAGCACTAGTGTTTTAAGGAACAGGTGAAAAAGAGAATCCGAATGTGATTTCTTGATAATGGGTGTGTTCCTTATCTTCTCCTCGTGTCTAAACTCTTCTCCATGGTTGGACCCACAAATAATATTCCTTTACGTGCTAAGGGGTATCTAGAGAGTGGGATAGGTTTAATAACTACCCTGACCCTAACGCGTACACTAACCCTAACCCCTACCCTAACCCTAACGCGTACCCTAATCCTAACCCGTAGCCTAACCCGAGCCCTAACCCTAACACTAACCCTAACCCTAACCCTAACCCATACCCTACGCCCTACCCGAACCCCTCCCCGAACCCGTACCCTAAACCGTACCCTAACCCTCACCCTAACCCTAACCCTAACCCTAAGCTACCCTTGACGGCTTCTGCCTCCAATAGATTTCGTAAGCACTAGTGTTTTAAGGAACAGGTTAAAAAGAGAATCCTAATGTGATTTCGTGATAATGGGTGTGTTCCTTATCTTCTCCTAGTGTCTAAACTCTTCTCCATGGCTGGACCCCCAATAATATTCCTGTACGTGCTAAGGGGTATCTAGAGAGTGGGATAGGTTTAATAACTACCCTCACCCTAACGCGTACCCTAACCCTAACCACTACCCTAACACTAACGCGTACCCTAATCCTAACCCGTACCCTAAACCGAGCCCTAACCCTAACACTAACCCTAACCCTAACCCTAACCCATACCCTACACCCTACCCGAACCCCTCCCCGAACCCGTACCCTAAGCCGTACCCTAACCCTCACCCTAACCCTAACCCTAACCCTAGGCTACCCTTGACGGCTTCTGCCTTCAAGAGATTTCCTAAGCACTAGTGTTTTAAGGAACAGGTGAAAAAGAGAATCCGAATGTGATTTCTTGATAATGGGTGTGTTCCTTATCTTCTCCTCGTGTCTAAACTCTTCTCCATGGTTGGACCCACAAATAATATTCCTTTACGTGCTAAGGGGTATCTAGAGAGTGGGATAGGTTTAATAACTACCCTGACCCTAACGCGTACACTAACCCTAACCCCTACCCTAACCCTAACGCGTACCCTAATCCTAACCCGTACCCTAACCCGAGCCCTAACCCTAACACTAACCCTAACCCTAACCCTAACCCATACCCTACGCCCTACCCGAACCCCTCCCCGAACCCGTACCCTAAACCGTACCCTAACCCTCACCCTAACGCTAACCCTAACCCTAAGCTACCCTTGACAGCTTCTGCCTCCAATAGATTTCGTAAGCACTAGTGTTTTAAGGAACAGGTTAAAAAGAGAATCCTAATGTGATTTCGTGATAATGGGTGTGTTCCTTTTCTTCTTCTAGTGTCTAAACTCTTCTCCATGGCTGCAACCCCAATAATATTCCTGTACGTGCTAAGGGGTATCTAGAGAGTGGGATAGGTTTAATAACTACCCTCACCCTAACGAGTACACTAACCCTAACCCCTACCCTAACCCTAACGCGTACCCTAATCCTAACCCGTACCCTAAACCGAGCCCTAACCCTAACACTAACCCTAACCCTAACCCATACCCTACGCCCTACCCGAACCCCTCCCCGAACCCGTACCCTAAGCCGTACCCTAACCCTCACCCTAACCCTAACCCTAACCCTAAGCTACCCTTGACGGCTTCTGCCTCCAATAGATTTCCTAAGCACTAGTGTTTTAAGGAACAGGTTAAAAAGAGAATCCTAATGTGATTTCTTGATAATGGGTGTGTTCCTTATCTTCTCCTAGTGTCTAAACTCTTCTCCATGGCTGGACCGCCAAACAATATTCCTTTACGTGCTAAGGGGTATCTAGAGAGTGGGATAGGTTTAATAACTATCCTCACCCTAACGCGTACCCTAACTCTAACCCCTATCCTAACCCTAGCGCGTACCCTAATCCTAACCCGTACCCTAAACCGAGCCCTAACCCTAACACTAACTCTAACCCTAACCCTAACCCATACCCTACGCCCTACCCGAACCCCTCCCTGAACCCGTACCCTAAACCGTACCCTAACCCTCACCCTAACCCTAACACTAACCCTAAGCTACCCTTGATTGCTTCTGCCAACAATAGATTTCCTAAGCACTAGTGTTTTAAGGAACAGGTTAAAAAGAGAATCCTAATGTGATTTCGTGATAATGGGTGTGTTCCTTATCTTCTCCTAGTGTCTAAACTCTTCTCCATGGCTGGACCCCCAAATAATATACATTTACGTGCTACGGGGTATCTAGAGAGTGGGATAGGTTTAATAACTACCCTCACCCTAAAGCGTACCCTTACCCTAACCACTACCCTAACACTAACACGTACCCTAATCCTAACCCGTACCCTAAACCGAGCCCTAACCCTAACACTAAACCTAACCCTAACCCTAACACATACCCTACGCCCTACCCGAACCCCTCCCCGAACCCGTACCCTAAGCCATACCCTAACCCTCACCCTAACCCTAACCCTAACCCTAAGCTACCCTTGACTGCTTCTGCCTCCAATAGATTTCCTAAGCACTAGTGTTTTAAGGAACAGGTGAAAAAGAGAATCCGAATGTGATTTCTTGATAATGGGTGTGTTCCTTATCTTCTCCTCGTGTCTAAACTCTTCTCCATGGTTGGACCCACAAATAATATTCCTTTACGTGCTAAGGGGTATCTAGAGAGTAGGGTAGGTTTAATAACTACCCTCACCCTAACGCGTACCCTAACCCTAACCCCTACCCTAACCCTAACGCGTACCCTAATCCTAACCCGTACCCTAAACCGAGCCCTAACCTTACACTAGCCCTAACCCTAACCCTAACCCATACCCTATGCCCTACCCGAACCCCTCCCCGAACCCGTACCCTAAGCCATACCCTAGCCCTCACCCTAACCCTAACACTAACCCTAAGCTACCCTTGACTGCTTCTGCCTCCAATAGATTTCCTAAGCACTAGTGTTTTAAGGAACAGGGTAAAAAGAGTATCCTAATATGATTTCGTGATAATGGGTGTGTTCCTTATCTTCTCCTAGTGTCTAAACTCTTCTCCATGGCTGGACCGCCAAACAATATTCCTTTACGTGCTAAGGGGTATCTAGAGAGTGGGATAGGTTTAATAACTATCCTCACCCTAACGCGTACCCTAACTCTAACCCCTATCCTAACCCTAGCGCGTACCCTAATCCTAACCCGTACCCTAAACCGAGCCCTAACCCTAACACTAACTCTAACCCTAACCCTAACCCATACCATACGCCCTACCCGAACCCCTCCCTGAACCCGTACCCTAAACCGTACCCTAACCCTCACCCTAACCCTAACCCTAACCCTAAGCTACCCTTGATTGCTTCTGCCAACAATAGATTTCCTAAGCACTAGTGTTTTAAGGAACAGGTTAAAAAGAGAATCCTAATGTGATTTCGTGATAATGGGTGTGTTCCTTATCTTCTCCTAGTGTCTAAACTCTTCTCCATGGCTGGACCACCAAATAATATTCCTTTACGTGCTAAGGGGTATCTACAGAGTGGGATAGGTTTAATAACTAACCTCACCCTATCGCGTACCCTAACCCTAACCCCTACCCTAACACTAACACGTACCCTAATCCTAACCCGTACCCTAAACCGAGCCCTAACCCTAACACTAAACCTAACCCTAACCCTAACACATACCCTACGCCCTACCCGAACCCCTCCCCGAACCCGTACCCTAAGCCATACCCTAACCCTCACCGTAACCCTAACCCTAACCCTAAGCTACCCTTGACTGCTTCTGCCTCCAATAGATTTCCTAAGCACTAGTGTTTTAAGGAACAGGTGAAAAAGAGAATCCGAATGTGATTTCTTGATAATGGGTGTGTTCCTTATCTTCTCCTCGTGTCTAAACTCTTCTCCATGTTTGGACCCACAAATAATATTCCTTTACGTGCTAAGGGGTATCTAGAGAGTGGGATAGGTTTAATAACTACCCTGACCCTAACGCGTACACTAACCCTAACCCCTACCCTAACCCTAACGCGTACCCTAATCCTAACCCGTACCCTAACCCGAGCCCTAACCCTAACACTAACCCTAACCCTAACCCTAACCCATACCCTACGCCCTACCCGAACCCCTCCCCGAACCCGTACCCTAACCCTCACCCTAACGCTAACCCTAACCCTAAGCTACCCTTGACAGCTTCTGCCTCCAATAGATTTCGTAAGCACTAGTGTTTTAAGGAACAGGTTAAAAAGAGAATCCTAATGTGATTTCGTGATAATGGGTGTGTTCCTTTTCTTCTTCTAGTGTCTAAACTCTTCTCCATGGCTGCAACCCCAATAATATTCCTGTACGTGCTAAGGGGTATCTAGAGAGTGGGATAGGTTTAATAACTACCCTCACCCTAACGCGTACACTAACCCTAACCCCTACCCTAACCCTAACGCGTACCCTAATCCTAACCCGTACCCTAAACCGAGCCCTAACCCTAACACTAACCCTAACCCTAACCCTAACCCATACCCTACGCCCTACCCGAACCCCTCCCCGAACCCGTACCCTAAGCCGTACCCTAACCCTCACCCTAACCCTAACCCTAACCCGAAGCTACCCTTGACGGCTTCTGCCTCCAATAGATTTCCTAAGCACTAGTGTTTTAAGGAACAGGTTAAAAAGAGAATCCTAATGTGATTTCTTGATAATGGGTGTGTTCCTTATCTTCTCCTAGTGTCTAAACTCTTCTCCATGGCTGGACCGCCAAACAATATTCCTTTACGTGCTAAGGGGTATCTAGAGAGTGGGATAGGTTTAATAACTATCCTCACCCTAACGCGTACCCTAACTCTAACCCCTATCCTAACCCTAGCGCGTACCCTAATCCTAACCCGTACCCTAAACCGAGCCCTAACCCTAACACTAACTCTAACCCTAACCCTAACCCATACCCTACGCCCTACCCGAACCCCTCCCTGAACCCGTACCCTAAACCGTACCCTAACCCTCACCCTAACCCTAACCCTAACCCTAAGCTACCCTTGATTGCTTCTGCCAACAATAGATTTCCTAAGCACTAGTGTTTTAAGGAACAGGTTAAAAAGAGAATCCTAATGTGATTTCGTGATAATGGGTGTGTTCCTTATCTTCTCCTAGTGTCTAAACTCTTCTCCATGGCTGGACCCCCAAATAATATACATTTACGTGCTACGGGGTATCTAGAGAGTGGGATAGGTTTAATAACTACCCTCACCCTAAAGCGTACCCTTACCCTAACCACTACCCTAACACTAACACGTACCCTAATCGTAACCCGTATCCTTAACCGAGCCCTAACCCTAACACTAACCCTAACCTTAACCCTAACCCATACACTACGCCCTACCCGAACCCCTCCCCGAACCCGTACCCTAAGCCGTACCCTAACCCTCACCCTAACCCTAACCCTAACCCTAAGCTACCCTTGACTGCTTCTTCCTCCAATAGATTTCCTAAGCACTAGTGTTTTAAGGAACAGGTTAAAAAGAGAATCCTAATGTGATTTCTTGATAATGGGTGTGTTCCTTATCTTCTCCTCGTGTCTAAACTCTTCTCCATGGCTGGACCCCCAAATAATATTCCTTTACGTGCTAAGGGGTATCTGGAGAGTGGGATAGGTTTAATAACTACCCTCACCCTAACGCGTACCCTAACCCTAACCCCTACCCTAACCCTAACGCGTACCCTAATCCTAACCCGTACCCTAAACCGAGCCCTAAACCTAACACTAGCCCTAACCCTAACCCTAACCCATACCCTACGCCCTACCCGAACCCCTCCCCGAACCCGTACCCTAAGCCATACCCTAGCCCTCACCCTAACCCTAACACTAACCCTAAGCTACCCTTGACTGCTTCTGCCTCCAATAGATTTCCTAAGCACTAGTGTTTTAAGGAACAGGGTAAAAAGAGTATCCTAATATGATTTCGTGATAATGGGTGTGTTCCTTATCTTCTCCTAGTGTCTAAACTCTTCTCCATGGCTGGACCGCCAAACAATATTCCTTTACGTGCTAAGGGGTATCTAGAGAGTGGGATAGGTTTAATAACTATCCTCACCCTAACGCGTACCCTAACTCTAACCCCTATCCTAACCCTAGCGCATACCCTAATCCTAACCCGTACCCTAAACCGAGCCCTAACCCTAACACTAACTCTAACCCTAACCCTAACCTATACCCTACGCCCTACCCGAACCCCTCCCTGAACCCGTACCCTAAACTGTACCCTAACCCTCACCCTAACCCTAACCCTAAGCTACCCTTGATTGCTTCTGCCAACAATAGATTTCCTAAGCACTAGTGTTTTAAGGAACAGGTTAAAAAGAGAATCCTAATGTGATTTCGTGATAATGGGTGTGTTCCTTATCTTCTCCTAGTGTCTAAACTCTTCTCCATGGCTGGACCCCCAAATAATATACATTTACGTGCTACGGGGTATCTAGAGAGTGGGATAGGTTTAATAACTACCCTCACCCTAAAGCGTACCCTTACCCTAACCACTACCCTAACACTAACACGTACCCTAATCCTAACCCGTATCCTTAACCGAGCCCTAACCCTAACACTAACCCTAACCTTAACCCTAACCCATACACTACGCCCTTCCCGAACCCCTCCCCGAACCCGTACCCTAAGCCGTACCCTAACCCTCACCCTAACCCTAACCCTAACCCTAAGCTACCCTTGACTGCTTCTTCCTCCAATAGATTTCCTAAGCACTAGTGTTTTAAGGAACAGGTTAAAAAGAGAATCCTAATGTGATTTCTTGATAATGGGTGTGTTCCTTATCTTCTCCTCGTGTCTAAACTCTTCTCCATGGCTGGACCCCCAAATAATATTCCTTTACGTGCTAAGGGGTATCTAGAGAGTGGGATAGGTTTAATAACTACCCTCACCCTAACGCGTACCCTAACCCTAACCCCTACCCTAACCCTAACGCGTACCCTAATCCTAACCCGTACCCTAAACCGAGCCCTAACCCTAACACTAGCCCTAACCCTAACCCTAACCAATACCCTACGCCCTACCCGAACCCCTCCCCGAACCCGTACCCTAAGCCGTACCCTAACCCTCACCCTAACCTTAAGCTACCCTTGACTGCTTCTGCCTCCAATAGATTTCCTAAGCACTAGTGTTTTAAGGAACAGGGTAAAAAGAGAATCATATTGTGATTTCTTGATAATGGGTGTGTTCCTTATCTTCTCCTAGTGTCTAAACTCTTCTCCATGGCTGGACCGCCAAACAATATTCCTTTACGTGCTAAGGGGTATCTAGAGAGTGGGATAGGTTTAATAACTATCCTCACCCTAACGCGTACCCTAACTCTAACCCCTATCCTAACCCTAGCGCGTACCCTAATCCTAACCCGTACCCTAAACCGAGCCCTAACCCTAACACTAACTCTAACCCTAACCCTAACCCATACCCTACGCCCTACCCGAACCCCTCCCTGAACCCGTACCCTAAACCGTACCCTAACCCTCACCCTAACCCTAACCCTAACCCTAAGCTACCCTTGATTGCTTCTGCCAACAATAGATTTCCTAAGCACTAGTGTTTTAAGGAACAGGTTAAAAAGAGAATCCTAATGTGATTTCGTGATAATGGGTGTGTTCCTTATCTTCTCCTAGTGTCTAAACTCTTCTCCATGGCTGGACCACCAAATAATATTCCTTTACGTGCTAAGGGGTATCTACAGAGTGGGATAGGTTTAATAACTAACCTCACCCTATCGCGTACCCTAACCCTAACCCCTACCCTAACACTAACACGTACCCTAATCCTAACCCGTACCCTAAACCGAGCCCTAACCCTAACACTAAACCTAACCCTAACCCTAACACATACCCTACGCCCTACCCGAACCCCTCCCCGAACCCGTACCCTAAGCCATACCCTAACCCTCACCGTAACCCTAACCCTAACCCTAAGCTACCCTTGACTGCTTCTGCCTCCAATAGATTTCCTAAGCACTAGTGTTTTAAGGAACAGGTGAAAAAGAGAATCCGAATGTGATTTCTTGATAATGGGTGTGTTCCTTATCTTCTCCTCGTGTCTAAACTCTTCTCCATGTTTGGACCCACAAATAATATTCCTTTACGTGCTAAGGGGTATCTAGAGAGTGGGATAGGTTTAATAACTACCCTGACCCTAACGCGTACACTAACCCTAACCCCTACCCTAACCCTAACGCGTACCCTAATCCTAACCCGTACCCTAACCCGAGCCCTAACCCTAACACTAACCCTAACCCATACCCTACGCCCTACCCGAACCCCTCCCCGAACCCGTACCCTAAACCGTACCCTAACCCTCACACTAACGCTAACCCTAACCCTAAGCTACCCTTGACAGCTTCTGCCTCCAATAGATTTCGTAAGCACTAGTGTTTTAAGGAACAGGTTAAAAAGAGAATCCTAATGTGATTTCGTGATAATGGGTGTGTTCCTTTTCTTCTTCTAGTGTCTAAACTCTTCTCCATGGCTGCAACCCCAATAATATTCCTGTACGTGCTAAGGGGTATCTAGAGAGTGGGATAGGTTTAATAACTACCCTCACCCTAACGCGTACACTAACCCTAACCCCTACCCTAACCCTAACGCGTACCCTAATCCTAACCCGTACCCTAAACCGAGCCCTAACCCTAACACTAACCCTAACCCTAACCCTAACCCATACCCTACGCCCTACCCGAACCCCTCCCCGAACCCGTACCCTAAGCCGTACCCTAACCCTCACCCTAACCCTAACCCTAACCCTAAGCTACCCTTGACGGCTTCTGCCTCCAATAGATTTCCTAAGCACTAGTGTTTTCAGGAACAGGTTAAAAAGAGAATCCTAATGTGATTTCTTGATAATGGGTGTGTTCCTTATCTTCTCCTAGTGTCTAAACTCTTCTCCATGGCTGGACCGCCAAACAATATTCCTTTACGTGCTAAGGGGTATCTAGAGAGTGGGATAGGTTTAATAACTATCCTCACCCTAACGCGTACCCTAACTCTAACCCCTATCCTAACCCTAGCGCGTACCCTAATCCTAACCCGTACCCTAAACCGAGCCCTAACCCTAACACTAACTCTAACCCTAACCCTAACCCATACCCTACGCCCTACCCGAACCCCTCCCTGAACCCGTACCCTAAACCGTACCCTAACCCTCACCCTAACCCTAACCCTAACCCTAAGCTACCCTTGATTGCTTCTGCCAACAATAGATTTCCTAAGCACTAGTGTTTTAAGGAACAGGTTAAAAAGAGAATCCTAATGTGATTTCGTGATAATGGGTGTGTTCCTTATCTTCTCCTAGTGTCTAAACTCTTCTCCATGGCTGGACCCCCAAATAATATACATTTACGTGCTACGGGGTATCTAGAGAGTGGGATAGGTTTAATAACTACCCTCACCCTAAAGCGTACCCTTACCCTAACCACTACCCTAACACTAACACGTACCCTAATCCTAACCCGTATCCTTAACCGAGCCCTAACCCTAACACTAACCCTAACCTTAACCCTAACCCATACACTACGCCCTACCCGAACCCCTCCCCGAACCCGTACCCTAAGCCGTACCCTAACCCTCACCCTAACCCTAACCCTAACCCTAAGCTACCCTTGACTGCTTCTTCCTCCAATAGATTTCCTAAGCACTAGTGTTTTAAGGAACAGGTTAAAAAGAGAATCCTAATGTGATTTCTTGATAATGGGTGTGTTCCTTATCTTCTCCTCGTGTCTAAACTCTTCTCCATGGCTGGACCCCCAAATAATATTCCTTTACGTGCTAAGGGGTATCTGGAGAGTGGGATAGGTTTAATAACTACCCTCACCCTAACGCGTACCCTAACCCTAACCCCTACCCTAACCCTAACGCGTACCCTAATCCTCACCCGTACCCTAAACCGAACCCTAACCCTAACACTAGCCCTAACCCTAACCCTAACCAATACCCTACGCCCTACCCGAACCCCTCCCCGAACCCGTACCCTAAGCCGTACCCTAACCCTCACCCTAACGCTAACCCTAACCCTAAGCTACCCTTGACTGCTTCTGCCTCCAATAGATTTCCTAAGCACTAGTGTTTTAAGGAACAGGTTAAAAAGAGAATCCTAATGTGATTTCTTGATAATGGGTGTGTTCCTAATCTTCTCCTAGTGTCTAAACTCTTCTCCATGGCTGGACCTCCAAATAATATTCCTTTACGTGCTAAGGGGTATCTACAGAGTGGGATAGGTTTAATAACTAACCTCACCCTATCGCGTACCCTAACCCTAACCCCTACCCTAACACTAACACGTACCCTAATCCTAACCCGTACCCTAAACCGAGCCCTAACCCTAACACTAAACCTAACCCTAACCCTAACACATACCCTACGCCCTACCCGAACCCCTCCCCGAACCCGTACCCTAAGCCATACCCTAACCCTCACCCTAACCCTAACCCTAACCCTAAGCTACCCTTGACTGCTTCTGCCTCCAATAGATTTCCTAAGCACTAGTGTTTTAAGGAACAGGTGAAAAAGAGAATCCGAATGTGATTTCTTGATAATGGGTGTGTTCCTTATCTTCTCCTCGTGTCTAAACTCTTCTCCATGGTTGGACCCACAAATAATATTCCTTTACGTGCTAAGGGGTATCTAGAGGGTAGGGTAGGTTTAATAACTACCCTCACCCTAACGCGTACCCTAACCCTAACCCCTACCCTAACCCTAACGCGTACCCTAATCCTAACCCGTACCCTAAACCGAGCCCTAAACCTAACACTAGCCCTAACCCTAACCCTAACCCATACCCTACGCCCTACCCGAACCCCTCCCCGAACCCGTACCCTAAGCCATACCCTAGCCCTCACCCTAACCCTAACACTAACCCTAAGCTACCCTTGACTGCTTCTGCCTCCAATAGATTTCCTAAGCACTAGTGTTTTAAGGAACAGGGTAAAAAGAGTATCCTAATATGATTTCGTGATAATGGGTGTGTTCCTTATCTTCTCCTAGTGTCTAAACTCTTCTCCATGGCTGGACCGCCAAACAATATTCCTTTACGTGCTAAGGGGTATCTAGAGAGTGGGATAGGTTTAATAACTATCCTCACCCTAACGCGTACCCTAACTCTAACCCCTATCCTAACCCTAGCGCATACCCTAATCCTAACCCGTACCCTAAACCGAGCCCTAACCCTAACACTAACTCTAACCCTAACCCTAACCCATACCCTACGCCCTACCCGAACCCCTCCCTGAACCCGTACCCTAAACCGTACCCTAACCCTCACCCTAACCCTAACCCTAACCCTAAGCTACCCTTGATTGCTTCTGCCAACAATAGATTTCCTAAGCACTAGTGTTTTAAGGAACAGGTTAAAAAGAGAATCCTAATGTGATTTCGTGATAATGGGTGTGTTCCTTATCTTCTCCTAGTGTCTAAACTCTTCTCCATGGCTGGACCCCCAAATAATATACATTTACGTGCTACGGGGTATCTAGAGAGTGGGATAGGTTTAATAACTACCCTCACCCTAAAGCGTACCCTTACCCTAACCACTACCCTAACACTAACACGTACCCTAATCCTAACCCGTATCCTTAACCGAGCCCTAACCCTAACACTAACCCTAACCTTAACCCTAACCCATACACTACGCCCTACCCGAACCCCTCCCCGAACCCGTACCCTAAGCCGTACCCTAACCCTCACCCTAACCCTAACCCTAACCCTAAGCTACCCTTGACTGCTTCTTCCTCCAATAGATTTCCTAAGCACTAGTGTTTTAAGGAACAGGTTAAAAAGAGAATCCTAATGTGATTTCTTGATAATGGGTGTGTTCCTTATCTTCTCCTCGTGTCTAAACTCTTCTCCATGGCTGGACCCCCAAATAATATTCCTTTACGTGCTAAGGGGTATCTGGAGAGTGGGATAGGTTTAATAACTACCCTCACCCTAACGCGTACCCTAACCCTAACCCCTACCCTAACCCTAACGCGTACCCTAATCCTCACCCGTACCCTAAACCGAACCCTAACCCTAACACTAGCCCTAACCCTAACCCTAACCAATACCCTACGCCCTACCCGAACCCCTCCCCGAACCCGTACCCTAAGCCGTACCCTAACCCTCACCCTAACGCTAACCCTAACCCTAAGCTACCCTTGACTGCTTCTGCCTCCAATAGATTTCCTAAGCACTAGTGTTTTAAGGAACAGGTTAAAAAGAGAATCCTAATGTGATTTCTTGATAATGGGTGTGTTCCTAATCTTCTCCTAGTGTCTAAACTCTTCTCCATGGCTGGACCTCCAAATAATATTCCTTTACGTGCTAAGGGGTATCTACAGAGTGGGATAGGTTTAATAACTAACCTCACCCTATCGCGTACCCTAACCCTAACCCCTACCCTAACACTAACACGTACCCTAATCCTAACCCGTACCCTAAACCGAGCCCTAACCCTAACACTAAACCTAACCCTAACCCTAACACATACCCTACGCCCTACCCGAACCCCTCCCCGAACCCGTACCCTAAGCCATACCCTAACCCTCACCCTAACCCTAACCCTAACCCTAAGCTACCCTTGACTGCTTCTGCCTCCAATAGATTTCCTAAGCACTAGTGTTTTAAGGAACAGGTGAAAAAGAGAATCCGAATGTGATTTCTTGATAATGGGTGTGTTCCTTATCTTCTCCTCGTGTCTAAACTCTTCTCCATGGTTGGACCCTCAAATAATATTCCTTTACGTGCTAAGGGGTATCTAGAGAGTAGGGTAGGTTTAATAACTACCCTCACCCTAACGCGTACCCTAACCCTAACCCCTACCCTAACCCTAACGCGTACCCTAATCCTAACCCGTACCCTAAACCGAGCCCTAAACCTAACACTAGCCCTAACCCTAACCCTAACCCATACCCTACGCCCTACCCGAACCCCTCCCCGAACCCGTACCCTAAGCCATACCCTAGCCCTCACCCTAACCCTAACACTAACCCTAAGCTACCCTTGACTGCTTCTGCCTCCAATAGATTTCCTAAGCACTAGTGTTTTAAGGAACAGGGTAAAAAGAGTATCCTAATATGATTTCGTGATAATGGGTGTGTTCCTTATCTTCTCCTAGTGTCTAAACTCTTCTCCATGGCTGGACCGCCAAACAATATTCCTTTACGTGCTAAGGGGTATCTAGAGAGTGGGATAGGTTTAATAACTATCCTCACCCTAACGCGTACCCTAACTCTAACCCCTATCCTAACCCTAGCGCATACCCTAATCCTAACCCGTACCCTAAACCGAGCCCTAACCCTAACACTAACTCTAACCCTAACCCTAACCCATACCCTACGCCCTACCCGAACCCCTCCCTGAACCCGTACCCTAAACCGTACCCTAACCCTCACCCTAACCCTAACCCTAAGCTACCCTTGATTGCTTCTGCCAACAATAGATTTCCTAAGCACTAGTGTTTTAAGGAACAGGTTAAAAAGAGAATCCTAATGTGATTTCGTGATAATGGGTGTGTTCCTTATCTTCTCCTAGTGTCTAAACTCTTCTCCATGGCTGGACCCCCAAATAATATACATTTACGTGCTACGGGGTATCTAGAGAGTGGGATAGGTTTAATAACTACCCTCACCCTAAAGCGTACCCTTACCCTAACCACTACCCTAACACTAACACGTACCCTAATCCTAACCCGTATCCTTAACCGAGCCCTAACCCTAACACTAACCCTAACCTTAACCCTAACCCATACACTACGCCCTACCCGAACCCCTCCCCGAACCCGTACCCTAAGCCGTACCCTAACCCTCACCCTAACCCTAACCCTAACCCTAAGCTACCCTTGACTGCTTCTTCCTCCAATAGATTTCCTAAGCACTAGTGTTTTAAGGAACAGGTTAAAAAGAGAATCCTAATGTGATTTCTTGATAATGGGTGTGTTCCTTATCTTCTCCTCGTGTCTAAACTCTTCTCCATGGCTGGACCCCCAAATAATATTCCTTTACGTGCTAAGGGGTATCTAGAGAGTGGGATAGGTTTAATAACTACCCTCACCCTAACGCGTACCCTAACCCTAACCCCTACCCTAACCCTAACGCGTACCCTAATCCTAACCCGTACCCTAAACCGAGCCCTAACCCTAACACTAGCCCTAACCCTAACCCTAACCAATACCCTACGCCCTACCCGAACCCCTCCCCGAACCCGTACCCTAAGCCGTACCCTAACCCTCACCCTAACCTTAAGCTACCCTTGACTGCTTCTGCCTCCAATAGATTTCCTAAGCACTAGTGTTTTAAGGAACAGGTTAAAAAGAGAATCATATTGTGATTTCTTGATAATGGGTGTGTTCCTTATCTTCTCCTAGTGTCTAAACTCTTCTCCATGGCTGGACCCCCAAATAATATTCCTTTACGTGCTAAGGGGTATCTAGAGAGTGGGATAGGTTTAATAACTACCCTCACCGTAAAGCGTACCCTAACCCTAACCACTACCCTAACACTAACGCGTACCCTAATCCTAACCCGTACCCTAAACCGAGCCCTAACCCTAACACTAACCCTAACCCTAACCCTAACCCATACCCTACGCCCTACCCGAACCCCTCCCCGAACCCGTACCCTAAGCCGTACCCTAACCCTCACCCTAACCCTAACCCTAACCCTAAGCTACCCTTGACTGCTTCTGCCTCCAATAGATTTCCTAAGCACTAGTGTTTTAAGGAACAGGTTAAAAAGAGAATCCTAATGTGATTTCTTGATAATGGGTGTGTTCCTTATCTTCTCCTAGTGTCTAAACTCTTCGCCATGGCTGGACCCCCAAATAATATTACTTTACGTGCTAAGGGGTATCTAGAGAGTGGGATAGGTTTAATAACTACCCTCACCCTAAAGCGTACCCTAACCCTAACCACTACCCTAACACTAACGCGTACCCTAATCCTAACCCGTACCCTTAACCGAGCCCTAACCCTAACACTAACCCTAACCCTTACCCTAACCCATACCCTACGCCCTACCCGAACCCCTCCCCAAACCCGTACCCTAAGTCGTACCCTAACCCTCACCCTAACCCTAACCCTAACCCTAAGCTACCCTTGACTGCTTCTTCCTCCAATAGATTTCCTAAGCACTAGTGTTTTAAGGAACAGGTTAAAAAGAGAATCCTAATGTGATTTCTTGATAATGGGTGTGTTCCTTATCTTCTCCTCGTGTCTAAACACTTCTCCATGGCTGGACCCCCAAATAATATTCCTTTAAGTGCTAAGGGGTATCTAGAGAGTGGGATAGGTTTAATAACTACCCTCACCCTAACGCGTACCCTAACCCTAAACCCTACCCTAACCCTAACGCGTACCCTAATCCTAACCCGTACCCTAAACCGAGCCCTAAACCTAACACTAGCCCTAACCCTAACCCTAACCCATACCCTACGCCCTACCAGAACCCCTCCCCGAACCCGTAACCTAAGCCGTACCCTAACCCTCACCCTAACCCTAACCCTAACCCTAAGCTACCCTTGACTGCTTCTGCCTCCAATAGATTTCCTAAGCACTAGTGTTTTAAGGAACAGGTTAAAAAGAGAATCCTAATGTGATTTCGTGATAATGGGTGTGTTCCTTATCTTCTCCTCGTGTCTAAACTCTTCTCCATGGCTGGACCCCCAAATAATATTCCTTTATGTGCTAAGGGGTATCTAGAGAGTGTGATAGGTTTAATAACTACCCTCACCCTAACACGTACCCTAACCCTAACCCCTACCCTAACCCTAACGCGTACCCTAATCCTAACCCGTACCCTAAACCGAGCCCTAACCATAACACTAACCCTAACCCTAACCCTAACCCATACCCTACGCCCTACCCGAACCCCTCCCCGAAACCGTACCCTGAGCCATACCCTAGCCCTCACCCTAACCCTAACCCTAACCCTAAGCTACCCTTGACGGCTTCTGCCTCCAATAGATTTCCTAAGCACTAGTGTTTTAAGGAACAGGTTAAAAAGAGAATCCTAATGTGATTTCTTGATAATGGGTGTGTTCCTTATCTTCTCCTAGTGTCTAAACTCTTCTCCATGGCTGGACCCCCAAATAATATTCCTTTACGTGCTAAGGGGTATCTAGAGAGTGGGATAGGTTTAATAACTAACCTCACCCTATCGCATACCCTAACCCTAACCCCTACCCTAACCCTAACGCGTACCCTAATCCTAACCCGTACCCTAAACCAAGCCCTAACCCTAACACTAACCCTAACCCTAACCCTAACACATAGCCTACGCCCTACGCGAACCCCTCCCCGAACCCGTACCCTAAGCCGTACCCTAACCCTCACCCTAACCCTAACCCTAACCCTAAGCTACCCTTGACTGCTTCTGCCTCCAATAGATTTCCTAAGCACTAGTGTTTTAAGGAACAGTTTAAAAAGAGAATCATATTGTGATTTCTTGATAATGGGTGTGTTCCTTATCTTCTCCTAGTGTCTAAAATCTTCTCCATGGCTGGACCCCCAAATAATATTCCTTTACGTGCTAAGGGGTATCTAGAGAGTGGGATAGGTTTAATAACTACCCTCACCCTAAAGCGTACCCTAACCCTAACCACTACCCTAACACTAACGCGTACCCTAATCCTAACCCATACCCTAAACCGAGCCCTAACCCTAACACTAACCCTAACGCTAACCCTAACCCATACCCTACGCCCTACACGAACCCCTCCCCGAACCCGTACCCTAAGCCGTACCCTAACCCTCACCCTAACCCTAACCCTAACCCTAAGCTACCCTTGACTGCTTCTGCCTCCAATAGATTTCCTAAGCACTAGTGTTTTAAGGAACAGGTGAAAAAGAGAATCCTAATGTGATTTCTTGATAATGGGTGTGTTCCTTATCTTCTCCTCGTGTCTAAACTCTTCTCCATGGTTGGACCCCCAAATAATATTCCTTTACGTGCTAAGGGGTTTCTAGAGAGTGTGATAGGTTTAATAACTACCCGCACCCTAATGCGTACCCTAACCCTAACCCCAACCCTAACCCTAACGCGTACCCTAACCCGAACCCATACCCTAAACCGAGCCCTAACCCTAACCCTTGCCCTAACCCTAACCCTAACCCATACCCTACGCCCTACCCGAACCCCTCCCCGAACCCGTACCCTAAGCCGTACCCTAACCCTCACCCTAACCCTAACCCTAACCCTAAGCTACCCTTGACTGCTTCTGCCTCCAATAGATTTCGTAAGCACTAGTGTTTTAAGGAACAGGTTAAAAAGAGAATCCTAAAGTGATTTCGTGATAATGGGTGTGTTCCTTATCTTCTCCTAGTGTCTAAACTCTTCTCCATGGCTGGACCCCCAATAATATTCCTGTACGTGCTAAGGGGTATCTAGAGAGTGGGATAGGTTTAATAACTACCCTCACCCTAACGCGTACACTAACCCTAACCCCTACCCTAACCCTAACGCGTACCCTAATCCTAACCCGTACCCTAAACCGAGCCCTAACCCTAACACTAACCCTAACACTAACCCTAACCCATACCCTACGCCCTACCCGAACCCCTCCCCGAACCCGTACCCTAAGCCGTACCCTAACCCTCACCCTAACCCTAACCCTAACCCTAAGCTACCCTTGACGGCTTCTGCCTCCAATAGATTTCCTAAGCACTAGTGTTTTAAGGAACAGGTTAAAAAGAGAATCCTAATGTGATTTCTTGATAATGGGTGTGTTCCTTATCTTCTCCTCGTGTCTAAACTCTTCTCCATGGCTGGACCCCCAAATAATATTCCTTTACGTGCTAAGGGGTATCTAGAGAGTAGGATAGGTTTAATAACTACCCTCACCCTAACGCGTACCCTAACCCTAACCCCTACCCTAACCCTAACGCGTACCCTAATCCTCACCCGTACCCTAAACCGAGCCCTAAACCTAACACTAGCCCTAACCCTAACCCTAACCCATACCCTACGCCATACCCGAACCCCTCCCCGAACCCGTACCCTAAGCCATACCCTAACCCTCACCCTAACCCTAACCCTAACCCTAAGCTACCCTTGACGGCTTCTGCCTCCAATAGATTTCCTAAGCACTAGTGTTTTAAGGAACAGGTTAAAAAGAGAATCCTAATGTGATTTCTTGATAATGGGTGTGTTCCTTATCTTCTCCTCGTGTCTAAACTCTTCTCCATGGCTGGACCCCCAAACAATATTCCTTTACGTGCTAAGGGGTATCTAGAGAGTGGGATAGGTTTAATAACTATCCTCACCCTAACTCTAACACCTAACCTACCCCTAGCGCGTACCCTAATCCTAACCCGTACCCTAAACCGAGCCCTAACCCTAACACTAACTCTAACCCTAACCCTAACATATACCCTACGCCCTACGCGAACCCCTCCCTGAACCCGTACCCTAAACCGTACCCTAACCCTCACCCTAACCCTAACCCTAACCCTAAGCTACCCTTGATTGCTTCTGCCACCAATAGATTTCCTAAGCACTAGTGTTTTAAGGAACAGGTTAAAAAGAGAATCCTAATGTGATTTCTTGATAATGGGTGTGTTCCTTATCTTCTCCTAGTGTCTAAACTATTCTCCATGGCTGGACCCCCAATAATATTCCTGTACGTGCTAAGGGGTATCTAGAGAGTGGGATAGGTTTAATAACTACCCTCACCCTAACGCGTACCCTAACCCTAACCCCTACCCTAAACCTAACGCGTACCCTAATCCGAACCCATACCCTAAACCGAGCCCTAACCCTAACCCTTGCCCTAACCCTAACCCTAACCCATACCCTACGCCCTACCCGAACCCCTCCCCGAACCCGTACCCTAAGCCGTACCCTAACCCTCACCCTAACCCTAACCCTAACCCTAAGCTACCCTTGACTGCTTCTGCCTCCAGTAGATTTCCTAAGCACTAGTGTTTTAAGGAACAGGTTAAAAAGAGAATCCTAATGTGATTTCTTGATAATGGGTGTGTTCCTAATCTTCTCGTAGTGTCTAAACTCTTCTCCATGGATGGACCACCAAATAATATTCCTTTACGTGCTAAGGGGTATCTACAGAGTGGGATAGGTTTAATAACTAACCTCACCCTATCGCGTACCCTAACCCTAACCCCTACCCTAACACTAACACGTACCCTAATCCTAACCCGTACCCTTAACCGAGCCCTAACCCTAACACTAACCCTAACCTTAACCCTAACCCATACACTACGCCCTACCCGAACCCCTCCCCGAACCCGTACCCTAAGCCGTACCCTAACCCTCACCCTAACGCTAACCCTAACCCTAAGCTACCCTTGACTGCTTCTGCCTCCAATAGATTTCCTAAGCACTAGTGTTTTAAGGAACAGGTTAAAAAGAGAATCCTAATGTGATTTCTTGATAATGGGTGTGTTCCTAATCTTCTCCTAGTGTCTAAACTCTTCTCCATGGCTGGACCTCCAAATAATATTCCTTTACGTGCTAAGGGGTATCTACAGAGTGGGATAGGTTTAATAACTAACCTCACCCTATCGCGTACCCTAACCCTAACCCCTACCCTAACACTAACACGTACCCTAATCCTAACCCGTACCCTAAACCGAGCCCTAACCCTAACACTAAACCTAACCCTAACCCTAACACATACCCTACGCCCTACCCGAACCCCTCCCCGAACCCGTACCCTAAGCCATACCCTAACCCTCACCCTAACCCTAACCCTAACCCTAAGCTACCCTTGACTGCTTCTGCCTCCAATAGATTTCCTAAGCACTAGTGTTTTAAGGAACAGGTGAAAAAGAGAATCCGAATGTGATTTCTTGATAATGGGTGTGTTCCTTATCTTCTCCTCGTGTCTAAACTCTTCTCCATGGTTGGACCCTCAAATAATATTCCTTTACGTGCTAAGGGGTATCTAGAGAGTAGGGTAGGTTTAATAACTACCCTCACCCTAACGCGTACCCTAACCCTAACCCCTACCCTAACCCTAACGCGTACCCTAATCCTAACCCGTACCCTAAACCGAGCCCTAAACCTAACACTAGCCCTAACCCTAACCCTAACCCATACCCTACGCCCTACCCGAACCCCTCCCCGAACCCGTACCCTAAGCCATACCCTAGCCCTCACCCTAACCCTAACACTAACCCTAAGCTACCCTTGACTGCTTCTGCCTCCAATAGATTTCCTAAGCACTAGTGTTTTAAGGAACAGGGTAAAAAGAGTATCCTAATATGATTTCGTGATAATGGGTGTGTTCCTTATCTTCTCCTAGTGTCTAAACTCTTCTCCATGGCTGGACCGCCAAACAATATTCCTTTACGTGCTAAGGGGTATCTAGAGAGTGGGATAGGTTTAATAACTATCCTCACCCTAACGCGTACCCTAACTCTAACCCCTATCCTAACCCTAGCGCATACCCTAATCCTAACCCGTACCCTAAACCGAGCCCTAACCCTAACACTAACTCTAACCCTAACCCTAACCCATACCCTACGCCCTACCCGAACCCCTCCCTGAACCCGTACCCTAAACCGTACCCTAACCCTCACCCTAACCCTAACCCTAAGCTACCCTTGATTGCTTCTGCCAACAATAGATTTCCTAAGCACTAGTGTTTTAAGGAACAGGTTAAAAAGAGAATCCTAATGTGATTTCTTGATAATGGGTGTGTTCCTTATCTTCTCCTAGTGTCTAAACTCTTCTCCATGGCTGGACCCCCAAATAATATACATTTACGTGCTACGGGGTATCTAGAGAGTGGGATAGGTTTAATAACTACCCTCACCCTAAAGCGTACCCTTACCCTAACCACTACCCTAACACTAACACGTACCCTAATCCTAACCCGTATCCTTAACCGAGCCCTAACCCTAACACTAACCCTAACCTTAACCCTAACCCATACACTACGCCCTACCCGAACCCCTCCCCGAACCCGTACCCTAAGCCGTACCCTAACCCTCACCCTAACCCTAACCCTAACCCTAAGCTACCCTTGACTGCTTCTTCCTCCAATAGATTTCCTAAGCACTAGTGTTTTAAGGAACAGGTTAAAAAGAGAATCCTAATGTGATTTCTTGATAATGGGTGTGTTCCTTATCTTCTCCTCGTGTCTAAACTCTTCTCCATGGCTGGACCCCCAAATAATATTCCTTTACGTGCTAAGGGGTATCTAGAGAGTGGGATAGGTTTAATAACTACCCTCACCCTAACGCGTACCCTAACCCTAACCCCTACCCTAACCCTAACGCGTACCCTAATCCTAACCCGTACCCTAAACCGAGCCCTAACCCTAACACTAGCCCTAACCCTAACCCTAACCAATACCCTACGCCCTACCCGAACCCCTCCCCGAACCCGTACCCTAAGCCGTACCCTAACCCTCACCCTAACCTTAAGCTACCCTTGACTGCTTCTGCCTCCAATAGATTTCCTAAGCACTAGTGTTTTAAGGAACAGGTTAAAAAGAGAATCATATTGTGATTTCTTGATAATGGGTGTGTTCCTTATCTTCTCCTAGTGTCTAAACTCTTCTCCATGGCTGGACCCCCAAATAATATTCCTTTACGTGCTAAGGGGTATCTAGAGAGTGGGATAGGTTTAATAACTACCCTCACCGTAAAGCGTACCCTAACCCTAACCACTACCCTAACACTAACGCGTACCCTAATCCTAACCCGTACCCTAAACCGAGCCCTAACCCTAACACTAACCCTAACCCTAACCCTAACCCATACCCTACGCCCTACCCGAACCCCTCCCCGAACCCGTACCCTAAGCCGTACCCTAACCCTCACCCTAACCCTAACCCTAACCCTAAGCTACCCTTGACTGCTTCTGCCTCCAATAGATTTCCTAAGCACTAGTGTTTTAAGGAACAGGTTAAAAAGAGAATCCTAATGTGATTTCTTGATAATGGGTGTGTTCCTTATCTTCTCCTAGTGTCTAAACTCTTCGCCATGGCTGGACCCCCAAATAATATTACTTTACGTGCTAAGGGGTATCTAGAGAGTGGGATAGGTTTAATAACTACCCTCACCCTAAAGCGTACCCTAACCCTAACCACTACCCTAACACTAACGCGTACCCTAATCCTAACCCGTACCCTTAACCGAGCCCTAACCCTAACACTAACCCTAACCCTTACCCTAACCCATACCCTACGCCCTACCCGAACCCCTCCCCAAACCCGTACCCTAAGTCGTACCCTAACCCTCACCCTAACCCTAACCCTAACCCTAAGCTACCCTTGACTGCTTCTTCCTCCAATAGATTTCCTAAGCACTAGTGTTTTAAGGAACAGGTTAAAAAGAGAATCCTAATGTGATTTCTTGATAATGGGTGTGTTCCTTATCTTCTCCTCGTGTCTAAACACTTCTCCATGGCTGGACCCCCAAATAATATTCCTTTAAGTGCTAAGGGGTATCTAGAGAGTGGGATAGGTTTAATAACTACCCTCACCCTAACGCGTACCCTAACCCTAAACCCTACCCTAACCCTAACGCGTACCCTAATCCTAACCCGTACCCTAAACCGAGCCCTAAACCTAACACTAGCCCTAACCCTAACCCTAACCCATACCCTACGCCCTACCAGAACCCCTCCCCGAACCCGTAACCTAAGCCGTACCCTAACCCTCACCCTAACCCTAACCCTAACCCTAAGCTACCCTTGACTGCTTCTGCCTCCAATAGATTTCCTAAGCACTAGTGTTTTAAGGAACAGGTTAAAAAGAGAATCCTAATGTGATTTCGTGATAATGGGTGTGTTCCTTATCTTCTCCTCGTGTCTAAACTCTTCTCCATGGCTGGACCCCCAAATAATATTCCTTTATGTGCTAAGGGGTATCTAGAGAGTGTGATAGGTTTAATAACTACCCTCACCCTAACACGTACCCTAACCCTAACCCCTACCCTAACCCTAACGCGTACCCTAATCCTAACCCGTACCCTAAACCGAGCCCTAACCATAACACTAACCCTAACCCTAACCCTAACCCATACCCTACGCCCTACCCGAACCCCTCCCCGAAACCGTACCCTGAGCCATACCCTAGCCCTCACCCTAACCCTAACCCTAACCCTAAGCTACCCTTGACGGCTTCTGCCTCCAATAGATTTCCTAAGCACTAGTGTTTTAAGGAACAGGTTAAAAAGAGAATCCTAATGTGATTTCTTGATAATGGGTGTGTTCCTTATCTTCTCCTAGTGTCTAAACTCTTCTCCATGGCTGGACCCCCAAATAATATTCCTTTACGTGCTAAGGGGTATCTAGAGAGTGGGATAGGTTTAATAACTAACCTCACCCTATCGCATACCCTAACCCTAACCCCTACCCTAACCCTAACGCGTACCCTAATCCTAACCCGTACCCTAAACCAAGCCCTAACCCTAACACTAACCCTAACCCTAACCCTAACACATAGCCTACGCCCTACGCGAACCCCTCCCCGAACCCGTACCCTAAGCCGTACCCTAACCCTCACCCTAACCCTAACCCTAACCCTAAGCTACCCTTGACTGCTTCTGCCTCCAATAGATTTCCTAAGCACTAGTGTTTTAAGGAACAGTTTAAAAAGAGAATCATATTGTGATTTCTTGATAATGGGTGTGTTCCTTATCTTCTCCTAGTGTCTAAAATCTTCTCCATGGCTGGACCCCCAAATAATATTCCTTTACGTGCTAAGGGGTATCTAGAGAGTGGGATAGGTTTAATAACTACCCTCACCCTAAAGCGTACCCTAACCCTAACCACTACCCTAACACTAACGCGTACCCTAATCCTAACCCATACCCTAAACCGAGCCCTAACCCTAACACTAACCCTAACGCTAACCCTAACCCATACCCTACGCCCTACACGAACCCCTCCCCGAACCCGTACCCTAAGCCGTACCCTAACCCTCACCCTAACCCTAACCCTAACCCTAAGCTACCCTTGACTGCTTCTGCCTCCAATAGATTTCCTAAGCACTAGTGTTTTAAGGAACAGGTGAAAAAGAGAATCCTAATGTGATTTCTTGATAATGGGTGTGTTCCTTATCTTCTCCTCGTGTCTAAACTCTTCTCCATGGTTGGACCCCCAAATAATATTCCTTTACGTGCTAAGGGGTTTCTAGAGAGTGTGATAGGTTTAATAACTACCCGCACCCTAATGCGTACCCTAACCCTAACCCCAACCCTAACCCTAACGCGTACCCTAACCCGAACCCATACCCTAAACCGAGCCCTAACCCTAACCCTTGCCCTAACCCTAACCCTAACCCATACCCTACGCCCTACCCGAACCCCTCCCCGAACCCGTACCCTAAGCCGTACCCTAACCCTCACCCTAACCCTAACCCTAACCCTAAGCTACCCTTGACTGCTTCTGCCTCCAATAGATTTCGTAAGCACTAGTGTTTTAAGGAACAGGTTAAAAAGAGAATCCTAAAGTGATTTCGTGATAATGGGTGTGTTCCTTATCTTCTCCTAGTGTCTAAACTCTTCTCCATGGCTGGACCCCCAATAATATTCCTGTACGTGCTAAGGGGTATCTAGAGAGTGGGATAGGTTTAATAACTACCCTCACCCTAACGCGTACACTAACCCTAACCCCTACCCTAACCCTAACGCGTACCCTAATCCTAACCCGTACCCTAAACCGAGCCCTAACCCTAACACTAACCCTAACACTAACCCTAACCCATACCCTACGCCCTACCCGAACCCCTCCCCGAACCCGTACCCTAAGCCGTACCCTAACCCTCACCCTAACCCTAACCCTAACCCTAAGCTACCCTTGACGGCTTCTGCCTCCAATAGATTTCCTAAGCACTAGTGTTTTAAGGAACAGGTTAAAAAGAGAATCCTAATGTGATTTCTTGATAATGGGTGTGTTCCTTATCTTCTCCTCGTGTCTAAACTCTTCTCCATGGCTGGACCCCCAAATAATATTCCTTTACGTGCTAAGGGGTATCTAGAGAGTAGGATAGGTTTAATAACTACCCTCACCCTAACGCGTACCCTAACCCTAACCCCTACCCTAACCCTAACGCGTACCCTAATCCTCACCCGTACCCTAAACCGAGCCCTAAACCTAACACTAGCCCTAACCCTAACCCTAACCCATACCCTACGCCATACCCGAACCCCTCCCCGAACCCGTACCCTAAGCCATACCCTAACCCTCACCCTAACCCTAACCCTAACCCTAAGCTACCCTTGACGGCTTCTGCCTCCAATAGATTTCCTAAGCACTAGTGTTTTAAGGAACAGGTTAAAAAGAGAATCCTAATGTGATTTCTTGATAATGGGTGTGTTCCTTATCTTCTCCTCGTGTCTAAACTCTTCTCCATGGCTGGACCCCCAAACAATATTCCTTTACGTGCTAAGGGGTATCTAGAGAGTGGGATAGGTTTAATAACTATCCTCACCCTAACGCGTACCCTAACTCTAACACCTAACCTACCCCTAGCGCGTACCCTAATCCTAACCCGTACCCTAAACCGAGCCCTAACCCTAACACTAACTCTAACCCTAACCCTAACATATACCCTACGCCCTACGCGAACCCCTCCCTGAACCCGTACCCTAAACCGTACCCTAACCCTCACCCTAACCCTAACCCTAACCCTAAGCTACCCTTGATTGCTTCTGCCACCAATAGATTTCCTAAGCACTAGTGTTTTAAGGAACAGGTTAAAAAGAGAATCCTAATGTGATTTCTTGATAATGGGTGTGTTCCTTATCTTCTCCTAGTGTCTAAACTATTCTCCATGGCTGGACCCCCAATAATATTCCTGTACGTGCTAAGGGGTATCTAGAGAGTGGGATAGGTTTAATAACTACCCTCACCCTAACGCGTACCCTAACCCTAACCCCTACCCTAAACCTAACGCGTACCCTAATCCGAACCCATACCCTAAACCGAGCCCTAACCCTAACCCTTGCCCTAACCCTAACCCTAACCCATACCCTACGCCCTACCCGAACCCCTCACCGAACCCGTACCCTAAGCCGTACCCTAACCCTCACCCTAACCCTAACCCTAACCCTAAGCTACCCTTGACTGCTTCTGCCTCCAGTAGATTTCCTAAGCACTAGTGTTTTAAGGAACAGGTTAAAAAGAGAATCCTAATGTGATTTCTTGATAATGGGTGTGTTCCTAATCTTCTCGTAGTGTCTAAACTCTTCTCCATGGATGGACCACCAAATAATATTCCTTTACGTGCTAAGGGGTATCTAGAGAGTGGGATAGGTTTAATAACTATCCTCACCCTAACGCGTACCCTAACTCTAACCCCTATCCTAACCCTAGCGCATACCCTAATCCTAACCCGTACCCTAAACCGAGCCCTAACCCTAACACTAACTCTAACCCTAACCCTAACCCATACCCTACGCCCTACCCGAACCCCTCCCTGAACCCGTACCCTAAACCGTACCCTAACCCTCACCCTAACCCTAACCCTAACCCTAAGCTACCCTTGATTGCTTCTGCCAACAATAGATTTCCTAAGCACTAGTGTTTTAAGGAACAGGTTAAAAAGAGAATCCTAATGTGATTTCGTGATAATGGGTGTGTTCCTTATCTTCTCCTAGTGTCTAAACTCTTCTCCATGGCTGGACCCCCAAATAATATACATTTACGTGCTACGGGGTATCTAGAGAGTGGGATAGGTTTAATAACTACCCTCACCCTAAAGCGTACCCTTACCCTAACCACTACCCTAACACTAACACGTACCCTAATCCTAACCCGTATCCTTAACCGAGCCCTAACCCTAACACTAACCCTAACCTTAACCCTAACCCATACACTACGCCCTACCCGAACCCCTCCCCGAACCCGTACCCTAAGCCGTACCCTAACCCTCACCCTAACCCTAACCCTAACCCTAAGCTACCCTTGACTGCTTCTTCCTCCAATAGATTTCCTAAGCACTAGTGTTTTAAGGAACAGGTTAAAAAGAGAATCCTAATGTGATTTCTTGATAATGGGTGTGTTCCTTATCTTCTCCTCGTGTCTAAACTCTTCTCCATGGCTGGACCCCCAAATAATATTCCTTTACGTGCTAAGGGGTATCTGGAGAGTGGGATAGGTTTAATAACTACCCTCACCCTAACGCGTACCCTAACCCTAACCCCTACCCTAACCCTAACGCGTACCCTAATCCTCACCCGTACCCTAAACCGAACCCTAACCCTAACACTAGCCCTAACCCTAACCCTAACCAATACCCTACGCCCTACCCGAACCCCTCCCCGAACCCGTACCCTAAGCCGTACCCTAACCCTCACCCTAACGCTAACCCTAACCCTAAGCTACCCTTGACTGCTTCTGCCTCCAATAGATTTCCTAAGCACTAGTGTTTTAAGGAACAGGTTAAAAAGAGAATCCTAATGTGATTTCTTGATAATGGGTGTGTTCCTAATCTTCTCCTAGTGTCTAAACTCTTCTCCATGGCTGGACCTCCAAATAATATTCCTTTACGTGCTAAGGGGTATCTACAGAGTGGGATAGGTTTAATAACTAACCTCACCCTATCGCGTACCCTAACCCTAACCCCTACCCTAACACTAACACGTACCCTAATCCTAACCCGTACCCTAAACCGAGCCCTAACCCTAACACTAAACCTAACCCTAACCCTAACACATACCCTACGCCCTACCCGAACCCCTCCCCGAACCCGTACCCTAAGCCATACCCTAACCCTCACCCTAACCCTAACCCTAACCCTAAGCTACCCTTGACTGCTTCTGCCTCCAATAGATTTCCTAAGCACTAGTGTTTTAAGGAACAGGTGAAAAAGAGAATCCGAATGTGATTTCTTGATAATGGGTGTGTTCCTTATCTTCTCCTCGTGTCTAAACTCTTCTCCATGGTTGGACCCTCAAATAATATTCCTTTACGTGCTAAGGGGTATCTAGAGAGTAGGGTAGGTTTAATAACTACCCTCACCCTAACGCGTACCCTAACCCTAACCCCTACCCTAACCCTAACGCGTACCCTAATCCTAACCCGTACCCTAAACCGAGCCCTAAACCTAACACTAGCCCTAACCCTAACCCTAACCCATACCCTACGCCCTACCCGAACCCCTCCCCGAACCCGTACCCTAAGCCATACCCTAGCCCTCACCCTAACCCTAACACTAACCCTAAGCTACCCTTGACTGCTTCTGCCTCCAATAGATTTCCTAAGCACTAGTGTTTTAAGGAACAGGGTAAAAAGAGTATCCTAATATGATTTCGTGATAATGGGTGTGTTCCTTATCTTCTCCTAGTGTCTAAACTCTTCTCCATGGCTGGACCGCCAAACAATATTCCTTTACGTGCTAAGGGGTATCTAGAGAGTGGGATAGGTTTAATAACTATCCTCACCCTAACGCGTACCCTAACTCTAACCCCTATCCTAACCCTAGCGCATACCCTAATCCTAACCCGTACCCTAAACCGAGCCCTAACCCTAACACTAACTCTAACCCTAACCCTAACCCATACCCTACGCCCTACCCGAACCCCTCCCTGAACCCGTACCCTAAACCGTACCCTAACCCTCACCCTAACCCTAACCCTAAGCTACCCTTGATTGCTTCTGCCAACAATAGATTTCCTAAGCACTAGTGTTTTAAGGAACAGGTTAAAAAGAGAATCCTAATGTGATTTCGTGATAATGGGTGTGTTCCTTATCTTCTCCTAGTGTCTAAACTCTTCTCCATGGCTGGACCCCCAAATAATATACATTTACGTGCTACGGGGTATCTAGAGAGTGGGATAGGTTTAATAACTACCCTCACCCTAAAGCGTACCCTTACCCTAACCACTACCCTAACACTAACACGTACCCTAATCCTAACCCGTATCCTTAACCGAGCCCTAACCCTAACACTAACCCTAACCTTAACCCTAACCCATACACTACGCCCTACCCGAACCCCTCCCCGAACCCGTACCCTAAGCCGTACCCTAACCCTCACCCTAACCCTAACCCTAACCCTAAGCTACCCTTGACTGCTTCTTCCTCCAATAGATTTCCTAAGCACTAGTGTTTTAAGGAACAGGTTAAAAAGAGAATCCTAATGTGATTTCTTGATAATGGGTGTGTTCCTTATCTTCTCCTCGTGTCTAAACTCTTCTCCATGGCTGGACCCCCAAATAATATTCCTTTACGTGCTAAGGGGTATCTAGAGAGTGGGATAGGTTTAATAACTACCCTCACCCTAACGCGTACCCTAACCCTAACCCCTACCCTAACCCTAACGCGTACCCTAATCCTAACCCGTACCCTAAACCGAGCCCTAACCCTAACACTAGCCCTAACCCTAACCCTAACCAATACCCTACGCCCTACCCGAACCCCTCCCCGAACCCGTACCCTAAGCCGTACCCTAACCCTCACCCTAACCTTAAGCTACCCTTGACTGCTTCTGCCTCCAATAGATTTCCTAAGCACTAGTGTTTTAAGGAACAGGTTAAAAAGAGAATCATATTGTGATTTCTTGATAATGGGTGTGTTCCTTATCTTCTCCTAGTGTCTAAACTCTTCTCCATGGCTGGACCCCCAAATAATATTCCTTTACGTGCTAAGGGGTATCTAGAGAGTGGGATAGGTTTAATAACTACCCTCACCGTAAAGCGTACCCTAACCCTAACCACTACCCTAACACTAACGCGTACCCTAATCCTAACCCGTACCCTAAACCGAGCCCTAACCCTAACACTAACCCTAACCCTAACCCTAACCCATACCCTACGCCCTACCCGAACCCCTCCCCGAACCCGTACCCTAAGCCGTACCCTAACCCTCACCCTAACCCTAACCCTAACCCTAAGCTACCCTTGACTGCTTCTGCCTCCAATAGATTTCCTAAGCACTAGTGTTTTAAGGAACAGGTTAAAAAGAGAATCCTAATGTGATTTCTTGATAATGGGTGTGTTCCTTATCTTCTCCTAGTGTCTAAACTCTTCGCCATGGCTGGACCCCCAAATAATATTACTTTACGTGCTAAGGGGTATCTAGAGAGTGGGATAGGTTTAATAACTACCCTCACCCTAAAGCGTACCCTAACCCTAACCACTACCCTAACACTAACGCGTACCCTAATCCTAACCCGTACCCTTAACCGAGCCCTAACCCTAACACTAACCCTAACCCTTACCCTAACCCATACCCTACGCCCTACCCGAACCCCTCCCCAAACCCGTACCCTAAGTCGTACCCTAACCCTCACCCTAACCCTAACCCTAACCCTAAGCTACCCTTGACTGCTTCTTCCTCCAATAGATTTCCTAAGCACTAGTGTTTTAAGGAACAGGTTAAAAAGAGAATCCTAATGTGATTTCTTGATAATGGGTGTGTTCCTTATCTTCTCCTCGTGTCTAAACACTTCTCCATGGCTGGACCCCCAAATAATATTCCTTTAAGTGCTAAGGGGTATCTAGAGAGTGGGATAGGTTTAATAACTACCCTCACCCTAACGCGTACCCTAACCCTAAACCCTACCCTAACCCTAACGCGTACCCTAATCCTAACCCGTACCCTAAACCGAGCCCTAAACCTAACACTAGCCCTAACCCTAACCCTAACCCATACCCTACGCCCTACCAGAACCCCTCCCCGAACCCGTAACCTAAGCCGTACCCTAACCCTCACCCTAACCCTAACCCTAACCCTAAGCTACCCTTGACTGCTTCTGCCTCCAATAGATTTCCTAAGCACTAGTGTTTTAAGGAACAGGTTAAAAAGAGAATCCTAATGTGATTTCGTGATAATGGGTGTGTTCCTTATCTTCTCCTCGTGTCTAAACTCTTCTCCATGGCTGGACCCCCAAATAATATTCCTTTATGTGCTAAGGGGTATCTAGAGAGTGTGATAGGTTTAATAACTACCCTCACCCTAACACGTACCCTAACCCTAACCCCTACCCTAACCCTAACGCGTACCCTAATCCTAACCCGTACCCTAAACCTAGCCCTAACCATAACACTAACCCTAACCCTAACCCTAACCCATACCCTACGCCCTACCCGAACCCCTCCCCGAAACCGTACCCTGAGCCATACCCTAGCCCTCACCCTAACCCTAACCCTAACCCTAAGCTACCCTTGACGGCTTCTGCCTCCAATAGATTTCCTAAGCACTAGTGTTTTAAGGAACAGGTTAAAAAGAGAATCCTAATGTGATTTCTTGATAATGGGTGTGTTCCTTATCTTCTCCTAGTGTCTAAACTCTTCTCCATGGCTGGACCCCCAAATAATATTCCTTTACGTGCTAAGGGGTATCTAGAGAGTGGGATAGGTTTAATAACTAACCTCACCCTATCGCATACCCTAACCCTAACCCCTACCCTAACCCTAACGCGTACCCTAATCCTAACCCGTACCCTAAACCAAGCCCTAACCCTAACACTAACCCTAACCCTAACCCTAACACATAGCCTACGCCCTACGCGAACCCCTCCCCGAACCCGTACCCTAAGCCGTACC
Organism: Balaenoptera acutorostrata; assembly: GCF_949987535.1. NCBI lineage: Eukaryota > Metazoa > Chordata > Mammalia > Artiodactyla > Balaenopteridae > Balaenoptera > Balaenoptera acutorostrata. The sequence goes on from NW_026646560.1 coordinate 466,910, forward strand.
CTAACCCTCACCCTAACCCTAACCCTAACCCTAAGCTACCCTTGACTGCTTCTGCCTCCAATAGATTTCCTAAGCACTAGTGTTTTAAGGAACAGTTTAAAAAGAGAATCATATTGTGATTTCTTGATAATGGGTGTGTTCCTTATCTTCTCCTAGTGTCTAAAATCTTCTCCATGGCTGGACCCCCAAATAATATTCCTTTACGTGCTAAGGGGTATCTAGAGAGTGGGATAGGTTTAATAACTACCCTCACCCTAAAGCGTACCCTAACCCTAACCACTACCCTAACACTAACGCGTACCCTAATCCTAACCCATACCCTAAACCGAGCCCTAACCCTAACACTAACCCTAACGCTAACCCTAACCCATACCCTACGCCCTACACGAACCCCTCCCCGAACCCGTACCCTAAGCCGTACCCTAACCCTCACCCTAACCCTAACCCTAACCCTAAGCTACCCTTGACTGCTTCTGCCTCCAATAGATTTCCTAAGCACTAGTGTTTTAAGGAACAGGTGAAAAAGAGAATCCTAATGTGATTTCTTGATAATGGGTGTGTTCCTTATCTTCTCCTCGTGTCTAAACTCTTCTCCATGGTTGGACCCCCAAATAATATTCCTTTACGTGCTAAGGGGTTTCTAGAGAGTGTGATAGGTTTAATAACTACCCGCACCCTAATGCGTACCCTAACCCTAACCCCAACCCTAACCCTAACGCGTACCCTAACCCGAACCCATACCCTAAACCGAGCCCTAACCCTAACCCTTGCCCTAACCCTAACCCTAACCCATACCCTACGCCCTACCCGAACCCCTCCCCGAACCCGTACCCTAAGCCGTACCCTAACCCTCACCCTAACCCTAACCCTAACCCTAAGCTACCCTTGACTGCTTCTGCCTCCAATAGATTTCGTAAGCACTAGTGTTTTAAGGAACAGGTTAAAAAGAGAATCCTAAAGTGATTTCGTGATAATGGGTGTGTTCCTTATCTTCTCCTAGTGTCTAAACTCTTCTCCATGGCTGGACCCCCAATAATATTCCTGTACGTGCTAAGGGGTATCTAGAGAGTGGGATAGGTTTAATAACTACCCTCACCCTAACGCGTACACTAACCCTAACCCCTACCCTAACCCTAACGCGTACCCTAATCCTAACCCGTACCCTAAACCGAGCCCTAACCCTAACACTAACCCTAACACTAACCCTAACCCATACCCTACGCCCTACCCGAACCCCTCCCCGAACCCGTACCCTAAGCCGTACCCTAACCCTCACCCTAACCCTAACCCTAACCCTAAGCTACCCTTGACGGCTTCTGCCTCCAATAGATTTCCTAAGCACTAGTGTTTTAAGGAACAGGTTAAAAAGAGAATCCTAATGTGATTTCTTGATAATGGGTGTGTTCCTTATCTTCTCCTCGTGTCTAAACTCTTCTCCATGGCTGGACCCCCAAATAATATTCCTTTACGTGCTAAGGGGTATCTAGAGAGTAGGATAGGTTTAATAACTACCCTCACCCTAACGCGTACCCTAACCCTAACCCCTACCCTAACCCTAACGCGTACCCTAATCCTCACCCGTACCCTAAACCGAGCCCTAAACCTAACACTAGCCCTAACCCTAACCCTAACCCATACCCTACGCCATACCCGAACCCCTCCCCGAACCCGTACCCTAAGCCATACCCTAACCCTCACCCTAACCCTAACCCTAACCCTAAGCTACCCTTGACGGCTTCTGCCTCCAATAGATTTCCTAAGCACTAGTGTTTTAAGGAACAGGTTAAAAAGAGAATCCTAATGTGATTTCTTGATAATGGGTGTGTTCCTTATCTTCTCCTCGTGTCTAAACTCTTCTCCATGGCTGGACCCCCAAACAATATTCCTTTACGTGCTAAGGGGTATCTAGAGAGTGGGATAGGTTTAATAACTATCCTCACCCTAACGCGTACCCTAACTCTAACACCTAACCTACCCCTAGCGCGTACCCTAATCCTAACCCGTACCCTAAACCGAGCCCTAACCCTAACACTAACTCTAACCCTAACCCTAACATATACCCTACGCCCTACGCGAACCCCTCCCTGAACCCGTACCCTAAACCGTACCCTAACCCTCACCCTAACCCTAACCCTAACCCTAAGCTACCCTTGATTGCTTCTGCCACCAATAGATTTCCTAAGCACTAGTGTTTTAAGGAACAGGTTAAAAAGAGAATCCTAATGTGATTTCTTGATAATGGGTGTGTTCCTTATCTTCTCCTAGTGTCTAAACTATTCTCCATGGCTGGACCCCCAATAATATTCCTGTACGTGCTAAGGGGTATCTAGAGAGTGGGATAGGTTTAATAACTACCCTCACCCTAACGCGTACCCTAACCCTAACCCCTACCCTAAACCTAACGCGTACCCTAATCCGAACCCATACCCTAAACCGAGCCCTAACCCTAACCCTTGCCCTAACCCTAACCCTAACCCATACCCTACGCCCTACCCGAACCCCTCCCCGAACCCGTACCCTAAGCCGTACCCTAACCCTCACCCTAACCCTAACCCTAACCCTAAGCTACCCTTGACTGCTTCTGCCTCCAGTAGATTTCCTAAGCACTAGTGTTTTAAGGAACAGGTTAAAAAGAGAATCCTAATGTGATTTCTTGATAATGGGTGTGTTCCTAATCTTCTCGTAGTGTCTAAACTCTTCTCCATGGATGGACCACCAAATAATATTCCTTTACGTGCTAAGGGGTATCTACAGAGTGGGATAGGTTTAATAACTAACCTCACCCTATCGCGTACCCTAACCCTAACCCCTACCCTAACACTAACACGTACCCTAATCCTAACCCGTACCCTTAACCGAGCCCTAACCCTAACACTAACCCTAACCTTAACCCTAACCCATACACTACGCCCTACCCGAACCCCTCCCCGAACCCGTACCCTAAGCCGTACCCTAACCCTCACCCTAACGCTAACCCTAACCCTAAGCTACCCTTGACTGCTTCTGCCTCCAATAGATTTCCTAAGCACTAGTGTTTTAAGGAACAGGTTAAAAAGAGAATCCTAATGTGATTTCTTGATAATGGGTGTGTTCCTAATCTTCTCCTAGTGTCTAAACTCTTCTCCATGGCTGGACCTCCAAATAATATTCCTTTACGTGCTAAGGGGTATCTACAGAGTGGGATAGGTTTAATAACTAACCTCACCCTATCGCGTACCCTAACCCTAACCCCTACCCTAACACTAACACGTACCCTAATCCTAACCCGTACCCTAAACCGAGCCCTAACCCTAACACTAAACCTAACCCTAACCCTAACACATACCCTACGCCCTACCCGAACCCCTCCCCGAACCCGTACCCTAAGCCATACCCTAACCCTCACCCTAACCCTAACCCTAACCCTAAGCTACCCTTGACTGCTTCTGCCTCCAATAGATTTCCTAAGCACTAGTGTTTTAAGGAACAGGTGAAAAAGAGAATCCGAATGTGATTTCTTGATAATGGGTGTGTTCCTTATCTTCTCCTCGTGTCTAAACTCTTCTCCATGGTTGGACCCTCAAATAATATTCCTTTACGTGCTAAGGGGTATCTAGAGAGTAGGGTAGGTTTAATAACTACCCTCACCCTAACGCGTACCCTAACCCTAACCCCTACCCTAACCCTAACGCGTACCCTAATCCTAACCCGTACCCTAAACCGAGCCCTAAACCTAACACTAGCCCTAACCCTAACCCTAACCCATACCCTACGCCCTACCCGAACCCCTCCCCGAACCCGTACCCTAAGCCATACCCTAGCCCTCACCCTAACCCTAACACTAACCCTAAGCTACCCTTGACTGCTTCTGCCTCCAATAGATTTCCTAAGCACTAGTGTTTTAAGGAACAGGGTAAAAAGAGTATCCTAATATGATTTCGTGATAATGGGTGTGTTCCTTATCTTCTCCTAGTGTCTAAACTCTTCTCCATGGCTGGACCGCCAAACAATATTCCTTTACGTGCTAAGGGGTATCTAGAGAGTGGGATAGGTTTAATAACTATCCTCACCCTAACGCGTACCCTAACTCTAACCCCTATCCTAACCCTAGCGCATACCCTAATCCTAACCCGTACCCTAAACCGAGCCCTAACCCTAACACTAACTCTAACCCTAACCCTAACCCATACCCTACGCCCTACCCGAACCCCTCCCTGAACCCGTACCCTAAACCGTACCCTAACCCTCACCCTAACCCTAACCCTAAGCTACCCTTGATTGCTTCTGCCAACAATAGATTTCCTAAGCACTAGTGTTTTAAGGAACAGGTTAAAAAGAGAATCCTAATGTGATTTCTTGATAATGGGTGTGTTCCTTATCTTCTCCTAGTGTCTAAACTCTTCTCCATGGCTGGACCCCCAAATAATATACATTTACGTGCTACGGGGTATCTAGAGAGTGGGATAGGTTTAATAACTACCCTCACCCTAAAGCGTACCCTTACCCTAACCACTACCCTAACACTAACACGTACCCTAATCCTAACCCGTATCCTTAACCGAGCCCTAACCCTAACACTAACCCTAACCTTAACCCTAACCCATACACTACGCCCTACCCGAACCCCTCCCCGAACCCGTACCCTAAGCCGTACCCTAACCCTCACCCTAACCCTAACCCTAACCCTAAGCTACCCTTGACTGCTTCTTCCTCCAATAGATTTCCTAAGCACTAGTGTTTTAAGGAACAGGTTAAAAAGAGAATCCTAATGTGATTTCTTGATAATGGGTGTGTTCCTTATCTTCTCCTCGTGTCTAAACTCTTCTCCATGGCTGGACCCCCAAATAATATTCCTTTACGTGCTAAGGGGTATCTAGAGAGTGGGATAGGTTTAATAACTACCCTCACCCTAACGCGTACCCTAACCCTAACCCCTACCCTAACCCTAACGCGTACCCTAATCCTAACCCGTACCCTAAACCGAGCCCTAACCCTAACACTAGCCCTAACCCTAACCCTAACCAATACCCTACGCCCTACCCGAACCCCTCCCCGAACCCGTACCCTAAGCCGTACCCTAACCCTCACCCTAACCTTAAGCTACCCTTGACTGCTTCTGCCTCCAATAGATTTCCTAAGCACTAGTGTTTTAAGGAACAGGTTAAAAAGAGAATCATATTGTGATTTCTTGATAATGGGTGTGTTCCTTATCTTCTCCTAGTGTCTAAACTCTTCTCCATGGCTGGACCCCCAAATAATATTCCTTTACGTGCTAAGGGGTATCTAGAGAGTGGGATAGGTTTAATAACTACCCTCACCGTAAAGCGTACCCTAACCCTAACCACTACCCTAACACTAACGCGTACCCTAATCCTAACCCGTACCCTAAACCGAGCCCTAACCCTAACACTAACCCTAACCCTAACCCTAACCCATACCCTACGCCCTACCCGAACCCCTCCCCGAACCCGTACCCTAAGCCGTACCCTAACCCTCACCCTAACCCTAACCCTAACCCTAAGCTACCCTTGACTGCTTCTGCCTCCAATAGATTTCCTAAGCACTAGTGTTTTAAGGAACAGGTTAAAAAGAGAATCCTAATGTGATTTCTTGATAATGGGTGTGTTCCTTATCTTCTCCTAGTGTCTAAACTCTTCGCCATGGCTGGACCCCCAAATAATATTACTTTACGTGCTAAGGGGTATCTAGAGAGTGGGATAGGTTTAATAACTACCCTCACCCTAAAGCGTACCCTAACCCTAACCACTACCCTAACACTAACGCGTACCCTAATCCTAACCCGTACCCTTAACCGAGCCCTAACCCTAACACTAACCCTAACCCTTACCCTAACCCATACCCTACGCCCTACCCGAACCCCTCCCCAAACCCGTACCCTAAGTCGTACCCTAACCCTCACCCTAACCCTAACCCTAACCCTAAGCTACCCTTGACTGCTTCTTCCTCCAATAGATTTCCTAAGCACTAGTGTTTTAAGGAACAGGTTAAAAAGAGAATCCTAATGTGATTTCTTGATAATGGGTGTGTTCCTTATCTTCTCCTCGTGTCTAAACACTTCTCCATGGCTGGACCCCCAAATAATATTCCTTTAAGTGCTAAGGGGTATCTAGAGAGTGGGATAGGTTTAATAACTACCCTCACCCTAACGCGTACCCTAACCCTAAACCCTACCCTAACCCTAACGCGTACCCTAATCCTAACCCGTACCCTAAACCGAGCCCTAAACCTAACACTAGCCCTAACCCTAACCCTAACCCATACCCTACGCCCTACCAGAACCCCTCCCCGAACCCGTAACCTAAGCCGTACCCTAACCCTCACCCTAACCCTAACCCTAACCCTAAGCTACCCTTGACTGCTTCTGCCTCCAATAGATTTCCTAAGCACTAGTGTTTTAAGGAACAGGTTAAAAAGAGAATCCTAATGTGATTTCGTGATAATGGGTGTGTTCCTTATCTTCTCCTCGTGTCTAAACTCTTCTCCATGGCTGGACCCCCAAATAATATTCCTTTATGTGCTAAGGGGTATCTAGAGAGTGTGATAGGTTTAATAACTACCCTCACCCTAACACGTACCCTAACCCTAACCCCTACCCTAACCCTAACGCGTACCCTAATCCTAACCCGTACCCTAAACCGAGCCCTAACCATAACACTAACCCTAACCCTAACCCTAACCCATACCCTACGCCCTACCCGAACCCCTCCCCGAAAACGTACCCTGAGCCATACCCTAGCCCTCACCCTAACCCTAACCCCTAACCCTAAGCTACCCTTGACGGCTTCTGCCTCCAATAGATTTCCTAAGCACTAGTGTTTTAAGGAACAGGTTAAAAAGAGAATCCTAATGTGATTTCTTGATAATGGGTGTGTTCCTTATCTTCTCCTAGTGTCTAAACTCTTCTCCATGGCTGGACCCCCAAATAATATTCCTTTACGTGCTAAGGGGTATCTAGAGAGTGGGATAGGTTTATAACTAACCTCACCCTATCGCATACCCTAACCCTAACCCCTACCCTAACCCTAACGCGTACCCTAATCCTAACCCGTACCCTAAACCAAGCCCTAACCCTAACACTAACCCTAACCCTAACCCTAACACATAGCCTACGCCCTACGCGAACCCCTCCCCGAACCCGTACCCTAAGCCGTACCCTAACCCTCACCCTAACCCTAACCCTAACCCTAAGCTACCCTTGACTGCTTCTGCCTCCAATAGATTTCCTAAGCACTAGTGTTTTAAGGAACAGTTTAAAAAGAGAATCATATTGTGATTTCTTGATAATGGGTGTGTTCCTTATCTTCTCCTAGTGTCTAAAATCTTCTCCATGGCTGGACCCCCAAATAATATTCCTTTACGTGCTAAGGGGTATCTAGAGAGTGGGATAGGTTTAATAACTACCCTCACCCTAAAGCGTACCCTAACCCTAACCACTACCCTAACACTAACGCGTACCCTAATCCTAACCCATACCCTAAACCGAGCCCTAACCCTAACACTAACCCTAACGCTAACCCTAACCCATACCCTACGCCCTACACGAACCCCTCCCCGAACCCGTACCCTAAGCCGTACCCTAACCCTCACCCTAACCCTAACCCTAACCCTAAGCTACCCTTGACTGCTTCTGCCTCCAATAGATTTCCTAAGCACTAGTGTTTTAAGGAACAGGTGAAAAAGAGAATCCTAATGTGATTTCTTGATAATGGGTGTGTTCCTTATCTTCTCCTCGTGTCTAAACTCTTCTCCATGGTTGGACCCCCAAATAATATTCCTTTACGTGCTAAGGGGTTTCTAGAGAGTGTGATAGGTTTAATAACTACCCGCACCCTAATGCGTACCCTAACCCTAACCCCAACCCTAACCCTAACGCGTACCCTAACCCGAACCCATACCCTAAACCGAGCCCTAACCCTAACCCTTGCCCTAACCCTAACCCTAACCCATACCCTACGCCCTACCCGAACCCCTCCCCGAACCCGTACCCTAAGCCGTACCCTAACCCTCACCCTAACCCTAACCCTAACCCTAAGCTACCCTTGACTGCTTCTGCCTCCAATAGATTTCGTAAGCACTAGTGTTTTAAGGAACAGGTTAAAAAGAGAATCCTAAAGTGATTTCGTGATAATGGGTGTGTTCCTTATCTTCTCCTAGTGTCTAAACTCTTCTCCATGGCTGGACCCCCAATAATATTCCTGTACGTGCTAAGGGGTATCTAGAGAGTGGGATAGGTTTAATAACTACCCTCACCCTAACGCGTACACTAACCCTAACCCCTACCCTAACCCTAACGCGTACCCTAATCCTAACCCGTACCCTAAACCGAGCCCTAACCCTAACACTAACCCTAACACTAACCCTAACCCATACCCTACGCCCTACCCGAACCCCTCCCCGAACCCGTACCCTAAGCCGTACCCTAACCCTCACCCTAACCCTAACCCTAACCCTAAGCTACCCTTGACGGCTTCTGCCTCCAATAGATTTCCTAAGCACTAGTGTTTTAAGGAACAGGTTAAAAAGAGAATCCTAATGTGATTTCTTGATAATGGGTGTGTTCCTTATCTTCTCCTCGTGTCTAAACTCTTCTCCATGGCTGGACCCCCAAATAATATTCCTTTACGTGCTAAGGGGTATCTAGAGAGTAGGATAGGTTTAATAACTACCCTCACCCTAACGCGTACCCTAACCCTAACCCCTACCCTAACCCTAACGCGTACCCTAATCCTCACCCGTACCCTAAACCGAGCCCTAAACCTAACACTAGCCCTAACCCTAACCCTAACCCATACCCTACGCCATACCCGAACCCCTCCCCGAACCCGTACCCTAAGCCATACCCTAACCCTCACCCTAACCCTAACCCTAACCCTAAGCTACCCTTGACGGCTTCTGCCTCCAATAGATTTCCTAAGCACTAGTGTTTTAAGGAACAGGTTAAAAAGAGAATCCTAATGTGATTTCTTGATAATGGGTGTGTTCCTTATCTTCTCCTCGTGTCTAAACTCTTCTCCATGGCTGGACCCCCAAACAATATTCCTTTACGTGCTAAGGGGTATCTAGAGAGTGGGATAGGTTTAATAACTATCCTCACCCTAACGCGTACCCTAACTCTAACACCTAACCTACCCCTAGCGCGTACCCTAATCCTAACCCGTACCCTAAACCGAGCCCTAACCCTAACACTAACTCTAACCCTAACCCTAACATATACCCTACGCCCTACGCGAACCCCTCCCTGAACCCGTACCCTAAACCGTACCCTAACCCTCACCCTAACCCTAACCCTAACCCTTAGCTACCCTTGATTGCTTCTGCCACCAATAGATTTCCTAAGCACTAGTGTTTTAAGGAACAGGTTAAAAAGAGAATCCTAATGTGATTTCTTGATAATGGGTGTGTTCCTTATCTTCTCCTAGTGTCTAAACTATTCTCCATGGCTGGACCCCCAATAATATTCCTGTACGTGCTAAGGGGTATCTAGAGAGTGGGATAGGTTTAATAACTACCCTCACCCTAACGCGTACCCTAACCCTAACCCCTACCCTAAACCTAACGCGTACCCTAATCCGAACCCATACCCTAAACCGAGCCCTAACCCTAACCCTTGCCCTAACCCTAACCCTAACCCATACCCTACGCCCTACCCGAACCCCTCACCGAACCCGTACCCTAAGCCGTACCCTAACCCTCACCCTAACCCTAACCCTAACCCTAAGCTACCCTTGACTGCTTCTGCCTCCAGTAGATTTCCTAAGCACTAGTGTTTTAAGGAACAGGTTAAAAAGAGAATCCTAATGTGATTTCTTGATAATGGGTGTGTTCCTAATCTTCTCGTAGTGTCTAAACTCTTCTCCATGGATGGACCACCAAATAATATTCCTTTACGTGCTAAGGGGTATCAACAGAGTGGGATAGGTTTAATAACTAACCTCACCCTATCGCGTACCCTAACCCTAACCCCTACCCTAACACTAACACGTACCCTAATCCTAACCCGTACCCTTAACCGAGCCCTAACCCTAACACTAACCCTAACCTTAACCCTAACCCATACACTACGCCCTACCCGAACCCCTCCCCGAACCCGTACCCTAAGCCGTACCCTAACCCTCACCCTAACCCTAACCCTAACCCTAAGCTACCCTTGACTGCTTCTTCCTCCAATAGATTTCCTAAGCACTAGTGTTTTAAGGAACAGGTTAAAAAGAGAATCCTAATGTGATTTCTTGATAATGGGTGTGTTCCTTATCTTCTCCTCGTGTCTAAACTCTTCTCCATGGCTGGACCCCCAAATAATATTCCTTTACGTGCTAAGGGGTATCTAGAGAGTGTGATAGGTTTAATAACTACCCGCACCCTAATGCGTACCCTAACCCTAACCCCAACCCTAACCCTAACGCGTACCCTAATCCGAACCCATACCCTAAACCGAGCCCTAACCCTAACCCTTGCCCTAACCCTAACCCTAACCCATACCCTACGCCCTACCCGAACCCCTCCCCGAACCCGTACCCTAAGCCGTACCCTAACCCTCACCCTAACCCTAAGCTACCCTTGACTGCTTCTGCCTCCAATAGATTTCCTAAGCACCAGTGTTTTAAGGAACAGGTTAAAAAGAGAATCCTAATGTGATTTCTTGATAATGGGTGTGTTCCTAATCTTCTCCTAGTGTCTAAACTCTTCTCCATGGCTGGACCACCAAATAATATTCCTTTACGTGCTAAGGGGTATCTACAGAGTGGGATAGGTTTAATAACTAACCTCACCCTATCGCGTACCCTAACCCTAACCCCTACACTAACACTAACACGTACCCTAATCCTAACCCGTACCCTAAACCGAGCCCTAACCCTAACACTAAACCTAACCCTAATCCTAACCCATACCCTACGCCCTACCCGAACCCCTCCCCGAACCCATACCCTAAGCCATACCCTAACCCTCACCCTAACCCTAACCCTAACCCTAAGCTACCCTTGACTGCTTCTGCCTCCAATAGATTTCCTAAGCACTAGTGTTTTAAGGAACAGGGTAAAAAGAGAATCCTAATATGATTTCGTGATAATGGGTGTGTTCCTTATCTTCTCCTAGTGTCTAAACTCTTCTCCATGGCTGGACCCCCAAACAATATTCCTTTACGTGCTAAGGGGTATCTAGAGAGTGGGATAGGTTTAATAACTATCCTCACCCTAACGCGTACCCTAACTCTAACCCGTAACCTAACCCTAGCGCGTACCCTAATCCTAACCCATACCCTAAACCGAGCCCTAACTCTAACACTAACTCTAACCCTAACCCTAACCTATACCCTATGCCCTACGCGAACCCCTCCCTGAACCCGTACCCTAAACCGTACCCTAACCCTCACCCTAACCCTAACCCTAACCCTAAGCTACCCTTGATTGCTTCTGCCACCAATAGATTTCCTAAGCACTAGTGTTTTAAGGAACAGGTTAAAAAGAGAATCGTAATGTGATTTCTTGATAATGGGTGTGTTCCTTATCTTCTCCTAGTGTCTAAACTATTCTCCATGGCTGGACCCCCAATAATATTCCTGTACGTGCTAAGGGGTATCTAGAGAGTGGGATAGGTTTAATAACTACCCTCACCCTAACGCGTACACTAACCCTAACCCCTACCCTAACCCTAACGCGTACCCTAATCCTAACCCGTACCCTAAACCGAGCCCTAACCCTAACACTAACCCTAACCCTAACCCTAACCTATACCCTACGCCCTACCCGAACCCCTCCCCAAACCCGTACCCTAAGCCGTACCCTAACCCTCACCCTAACCGTAACCCTAACCCTAAGCTACCCTTGATGGCTTCTGCCTCCAATAGATTTCCTAAGCACTAGTGTTTTAAGGAACAGGTTAAAAAGAGAATCCTAATGTGATTTCTTGATAATGGGTGTGTTCCTTATCTTCTCCTAGTGTCTAAACTCTTCTCCATGGCTGGACCCCCAAATAATATTCCTTTACGTGCTAAGGGGTATCTAGAGAGTGGGATAGGTTTAATAACTAAACTCACCCTATCGCGTACCCTAACCCTAACCCCTACCCTAACACTAACGCGTACCCTAATCCTAACCCGTACCCTAAACCGAGCCCTAACCCTAACACTAACCCTAACCCTAACCCTAACCCATACCCTACGCCCTACCCGAACCCCTCCCCGAACCCGTACCCTAAGCCGTACCCTAACCCTCACCCTAACCCTAACCCTAACCCTAAGCTACCCTTGACGGCTTCTGCCTCCAATAGATTTCCTAAGCACTAGTGTTTTAAGGAACAGGTTAAAAAGAGAATCCTAATGTGATTTCTTGATAATGGGTGTGTTCCTTATTTCTCCTAGTGTCTAAACTCTTCTCCAAGGCTGGACCCCCAAATAATATTACTTTACGTGCTAAGGGGTATCTAGAGAGTGGGATAGGTTTAATAACTACCCTCACCCTAAAGCGTACCCTAACCCTAACCACTACCCTAACACTAACGCGTACCCTAATCCTAACCCGTACCCTTAACCGAGCCCTAACCCTAACACTAACCCTAACCCTTACCCTAACCCATACCCTACGCCCTACCCGAACCCCTCCCCGAACCCGTACCCTAAGTCGTACCCTAACCCTCACCCTAACCCTAACCCTAACCCTAAGCTACCCTTGACTGCTTCTTCCTCCAATAGATTTCCTAAGCACTAGTGTTTTAAGAAACAGGTTAAAAAGAGAATCCTAATGTGATTTCTTGATAATGGGTGTGTTCCTTATCTTCTCCTCGTGTCTAAACACTTCTCCATGGCTGGACCCCCAAATAATATTCCTTTAAGTGCTAAGGGGTATCTAGAGAGTGGGATAGGTTTAATAACTACCCTCACCCTAACGCGTACCCTAACCCTAACCCCTACCCTAACCCTAACGCGTACCCTAATCCTAACCCGTACCCTAAACCGAGCCCTAAACCTAACACTAGCCCTAACCCTAACCCTAACCCATACCCTACGCCCTACCCAAACCCCTCCCCGAACCCGTACCCTAAGCCGTACCCTAACCCTCACCCTAACCCTAACCCTAACCCTAAGCTACCCTTGACTGCTTCTGCCTCCAATAGATTTCCTAAGCACTAGTGTTTTAAGGAACAGGTTAAAAAGAGAATCCTAATGTGATTTCGTGATAATGGGTGTGTTCCTTATCTTCTCCTCGTGTCTAAACTCTTCTCCATGGCTGGACCCCCAAATAATATTCATTTATGTGCTAAGGGGTATCTAGAGAGTGTGATAGGTTTAATAACTACCCTCACCCTAACACGTACCCTAACCCTAACCCCTACCCTAACCCTAACGCGTACCCTAATCCTAACCCGTACCCTAAACCGAGCCCTAACCATAACACTAACCCTAACCCTAACCCTAACCCATACCCTACGCCCTACTCGAACCCCTCCCCGAACCCGTACCCTAAGCCATACCCTAGCCCTCACCCTAACCCTAACCCTAACCCTAAGCTACCCTTGACTGCTTCTGCCTCCAATAGATTTCCTAAGCACTAGTGTTTTAAGGACCAGGTTAAAAAGAGAATCCTAATGTGATTTCGTGATAATGGGTGTGTTCCTTATCTTCTCCTAGTGTCTAAACTCTTCTCCATGGCTGGACCCCCAAATAATATTCCTTTACGTGCTAAGGGGTATCTAGAGAGTGGGATAGGTTTAATAACTACCCTCACCCTAAGGCGTACCCTAACCCTAACCCCTACCCTAACCCTAACGCGTACCCTAATCCTAACCCGTACCCTAAACCAAGCCCTAAACCTAACACTAGCCCTAACCCTAACCCTCACCCATACCCTACGCCCTACCAGAACCCCTCCCCGAACCCGTACCCTAAGCCGTACCCTAACCCTCACCCTAACCCTAACCCTAACCCTAAGCTACCCTTGACTGCTTCTGCCTCCAATAGATTTCCTAAGCACTAGTGTTTTAAGGAACAGGTTAAAAAGAGAATCCTAATGTGATTTCTTGATAATGGGTGTGTTCCTTATCTTCTCCTAGTGTCTAAACTCTTCTCCATGGCTGGACCCCCAAATAATATTACTTTACGTGCTAAGGGGTATCTAGAGAGTGGGATAGGTTTAATAACTACCCTCACCCTAAAGCGTACCCTAACCCTAACCACTACCCTAACACTAACGCGTACCCTAATCCTAACCCGTACCCTAAACCGAGCCCTAACCCTAACACTAACCCTAACCCTAACCCTAACCCATACCCTACGCCCTACCCGAACCCCTCCCCGAACCCATACCCTAAGCCGTACCCTAACCCTCACCCTAACCCTAACCCTAACCCTAAGCTACCCTTGACTGCTTCTGCCTCCAATAGATTTCCTAAGCACTAGTGTTTTAAGGAACAGGTTAAAAAGAGAATCCTAATGTGATTTCTTGATAATGGGTGTGTTCCTTATCTTCTCCTCGTGTCTAAACTCTTCTCCATGGCTGGACCCCCAAATAATATTCCTTTAAGTGCTAAGGGGTATCTAGAGAGTGGGATAGGTTTAATAACTACCCTCACCCTAACGCGTACCCTAACCCTAACCCCTACCCTAACCCTAACGCGTACCCTAATCCTAACCCGTACCCTAAACCGAGCCCTAAACCTAACACTAGCCCTAACCCTAACCCTAACCCATACCCTACGCCCTACCAGAACCCCTCCCCGAACCCGTACCCTAAGCCGTACCCTAACCCTCACCCTAACCCTAACCCTAACCCTAAGCTACCCTTGACTGCTTCTGCCTCCAATAGATTTCCTAAGCACTAGTGTTTTAAGGAACAGGTTAAAAAGAGAATCCTAATGTGATTTCTTGATAATGGGTGTGTTCCTTATCTTCTCCTAGTGTCTAAACTCTTCTCCATGGCTGGACCCCCAAATAATATTACTTTACGTGCTAAGGGGTATCTAGAGAGTGGGATAGGTTTAATAACTACCCTCACCCTAAAGCGTACCCTAACCCTAACCACTACCCTAACACTAACGCGTACCCTAATCCTAACCCGTACCCTAAACCGAGCCCTAACCCTAACACTAACCCTAACCCTAACCCTAACCCATACCCTACGCCCTACCCGAACCCCTCCCCGAACCCATAGCCTAAGCCGTACCCTAACCCTCACCCTAACCCTAACCCTAACCCTAAGCTACCCTTGACTACTTCTGCCTCCAATAGATTTCCTAAGCACTAGTGTTTTAAGGAACAGGTTAAAAAGAGAATCCTAATGTGATTTCTTGATAATGGGTGTGTTCCTTATCTTCTCCTCGTGTCTAAACTCTTCTCCATGGCTGGACCCCCAAATAATATTCCTTTACGTGCTAAGGGGTATCTAGAGAGTGGGATAGATTTAATAACTACCCTCACCCTAAAGCGTACCCTAACCCTAACCCCTACCCTAACCCTAACGCGTACCCTAATCCTAACCCGTACCCTAAACCGAGCCCTAAACCTAACCCTTGCCCTAACCCTAACCCTAACCCTAAGCTACCCTTGACTGCTTCTGCCTCCAATAGATTTCCTAAGCACTAGTGTTTTAAGGAACAGGTTAAAAAGAGAATCCTAATGTGATTTCTTGATAATGGGTGTGTTCCTTATCTTCTCCTAGTGTCTAAACTCTTCTCCATGGCTGGACCCCCAAATAATATTACTTTACGTGCTAAGGGGTATCTAGAGAGTGGGATAGGTTTAATAACTACCCTCACCCTAAAGCGTACCCTAACCCTAACCACTACCCTAACACTAACACGTACCCTAATCCTAACCCGTACCCTTAACCGAGCCCTAACCCTAACACTAACCCTAACCCTTACCCTAACCCATACCCTACGCCCTACCAGAACCCCTCCCCGAACCCGTACCCTAAGTCGTACCCTAACCCTCACCCTAACCCTAACCCTAACCCTAAGCTACCCTTGACTGCTTCTTCCTCCAATAGATTTCCTAAGCACTAGTGTTTTAAGGAACAGGTTAAAAAGAGAATCCTAATGTGATTTCTTGATAATGGGTGTGTTCCTTATCTTCTCCTCGTGTCTAAACACTTCTCCATGGCTGGACCCCCAAATAATATTCCTTTAAGTGCTAAGGGGTATCTAGAGAGTGGGATAGGTTTAATAACTACCCTCACCCTAACGCGTACCCTAACCCTAACCCCTACCCTAACCCTAACGCGTACCCTAATCCTAACCCGTACCCTAAACCGAGCCCTAAACCTAACACTAGCCCTAACCCTAACCCTAACCCATACCCTACGCCCTACCCGAACCCCTCCCCGAACCCGTACCCTAAGCCGTACCCTAACCCTCACCCTAACCCTAACCCTAACCCTAAGCTACCCTTGACGGCTTCTGCCTCCAATAGATTTCCTAAGCACTAGTGTTTTAAGGAACAGGTTAAAAAGAGGATCCTAATGTGATTTCTTGATAATGGGTGTGTTCCTTATCTTCTCCTAGTGTCTAAACTCTTCTCCAAGGCTGGACCCCCAAATAATATTACTTTACGTGCTAAGGGGTATCTAGAGAGTGGGATAGGTTTAATAACTACCCTCACCCTAAAGCGTACCCTAACCCTAACCACTACCCTAACACTAACGCGTACCCTAATCCTAACCCGTACCCTTAACCGAGCCCTAACCCTAACACTAACCCTAACCCTTACCCTAACCCATACCCTACGCCCTACACGAACCCCTCCCCGAACCCGTACCCTAAGTCGTACCCTAACCCTCACCCTAACCCTAACCCTAACCCTAAGCTACCCTTGACTGCTTCTTCCTCCAATAGATTTCCTAAGCACTAGTGTTTTAAGAAACAGGTTAAAAAGAGAATCCTAATGTGATTTCTTGATAATGGGTGTGTTCCTTATCTTCTCCTCGTGTCTAAACACTTCTCCATGGCTGGACCCCCAAATAATATTCCTTTAAGTGCTAAGGGGTATCTAGAGAGTGGGATAGGTTTAATAACTACCCTCACCCTAACGCGTACCCTAACCCTAACCCCTACCCTAACCCTAACGCGTACCCTAATCCTAACCCGTACCCTAAACCGAGCCCTAAACCTAACACTAGCCCTAACCCTAACCCTAACCCATACCCTACGCCCTACCCAAACCCCTCCCCGAACCCGTACCCTAAGCCGTACCCTAACCCTCACCCTAACCCTAACCCTAACCCTAAGCTACCCTTGACTGCTTCTGCCTCCAATAGATTTCCTAAGCACTAGTGTTTTAAGGAACAGGTTAAAAAGAGAATCCTAATGTGATTTCGTGATAATGGGTGTGTTCCTTATCTTCTCCTCGTGTCTAAACTCTTCTCCATGGCTGGACCCCCAAATAATATTCCTTTATGTGCTAAGGGGTATCTAGAGAGTGTGATAGGTTTAATAACTACCCTCACCCTAACACGTACCCTAACCCTAACCCCTACCCTAACCCTAACGCGTACCCTAATCCTAACCCGTACACTAAACCGAGCCCTAACCATAACACTAACCCTAACCCTAACCCTAACCCATACCCTACGCCCTACTCGAACCCCTCCCCGAACCCGTACCCTAAGCCATACCCTAGCCCTCACCCTAACCCTAACCCTAACCCTAAGCTACCCTTGACTGCTTCTGCCTCCAATAGATTTCCTAAGCACTAGTGTTTTAAGGACCAGGTTAAAAAGAGAATCCTAATGTGATTTCGTGATAATGGGTGTGTTCCTTATCTTCTCCTAGTGTCTAAACTCTTCTCCATGGCTGGACCCCCAAATAATATTCCTTTACGTGCTAAGGGGTATCTAGAGTGTGGGATAGGTTTAATAACTACCTTCACCCTAACGCGTACCCTAACCCTAACCCCTACCCTAACCCTAATGCGTACCCTAATCCTAACCCGTACTCTAAACCGAGCCCTAACCCTAACACTAACTCTAACCCTAACCCTAACCCATACACTACGCCCTACCCGAACCCCTCCCTGAACCCGTACCCTAAACCGTACCCTAACCCTCACCCTAACCCTAAACCTAACCTAAGCTACCCTTGACTGCTTCTGCCTCCAATAGATTTCCTAAGCACTAGTGTTTTAAGGAACAGGTTAAAAAGAGAATCCTAATGTGATTTCTTGATAATGGGTGTGTTCCTTATCTTCTCCTCGTGTCTAAACACATCTCCATGGCTGGACCCCCAAATAATATTCCTTTAAGTGCTAAGGGGTATCTAGAGAGTGGGATAGGTTTAATAACTACCCTCACCCTAACGCGTACCCTAACCCTAACCCCTACCCTAACCCTAACGCGTAACCTAATCCTAACCCGTACCCTAAACCGAGCCCTAAACCTAACACTAGCCCTAACCCTAACCCTAACCCATACCCTACGCCCTACCAGAACCCCTCCCCGAACCCGTACCCTAAGCCGTACCCTAACCCTCACCCTAACCCTAACCCTAACCCTAAGCTACCCTTGACTGCTTCTGCCTCCAATAGATTTCCTAAGCACTAGTGTTTTAAGGAACAGGTTAAAAAGAGAATCCTAATGTGATTTCTTGATAATGGGTGTGTTCCTTATCTTCTCCTAGTGTCTAAACTCTTCTCCATGGCTGGACCCCCAAATAATATTACTTTACGTGCTAAGGGGTATCTAGAGAGTGGGATAGGTTTAATAACTACCCTCACCCTAAAGCGTACCCTAACCCTAACCACTACCCTAACACTAACGCGTACCCTAATCCTAACCCGTACCCTAAACCGAGCCCTAACCCTAACACTAACCCTAACCCTAACCCTAACCCATACCCTACGCCCTACCCGAACCCCTCCCCGAACCCATACCCTAAGCCGTACCCTAACCCTCACCCTAACCCTAACCCTAACCCTAAGCTACCCTTGACTGCTTCTGCCTCCAATAGATTTCCTAAGCACTAGTGTTTTAAGGAACAGGTTAAAAAGAGAATCCTAATGTGATTTCTTGATAATGGGTGTGTTCCTTATCTTCTCCTCGTGTCTAAACTCTTCTCCATGGCTGGACCCCCAAATAATATTCCTTTACGTGCTAAGGGGTATCTAGAGAGTGGGATAGATTTAATAACTACCCTCACCCTAAAGCGTACCCTAACCCTAACCCCTACCCTAACCCTAACGCGTACCCTAATCCTAACCCGTACCCTAAACCGAGCCCTAACCCTAACCCTTGCCCTAACCCTAACCCTAACCCTAAGCTACCCTTGACTGCTTCTGCCTCCAATAGATTTCCTAAGCACTAGTGTTTTAAGGAACAGGTTAAAAAGAGAATCCTAATGTGATTTCTTGATAATGGGTGTGTTCCTTATCTTCTCCTCGTGTCTAAACTCTTCTCCATGGCTGGACCCCCAAATAATATTACTTTACGTGCTAAGGGGTATCTAGAGAGTGGGATAGGTTTAATAACTACCCTCACCCTAAAGCGTACCCTAACCCTAACCACTACCCTAACACTAACACGTACCCTAATCCTAACCCGTACCCTTAACCGAGCCCTAACCCTAACACTAACCCTAACCCTTACCCTAACCCATACCCTACGCCCTACCAGAACCCCTCCCCGAACCCGTACCCTAAGTCGTACCCTAACCCTCACCCTAACCCTAACCCTAACCCTAAGCTACCCTTGACTGCTTCTTCCTCCAATAGATTTCCTAAGCACTAGTGTTTTAAGAAACAGGTTAAAAAGAGAATCCTAATGTGATTTCTTGATAATGGGTGTGTTCCTTATCTTCTCCTCGTGTCTAAACACTTCTCCATGGCTGGACCCCCAAATAATATTCCTTTAAGTGCTAAGGGGTATCTAGAGAGTGGGATAGGTTTAATAACTACCCTCACCCTAACACGTATCCTAACCCTAACCCCTACCCTAACCCTAACGCGTACCCTAATCCTAACCCGTACCCTAAACCGAGCCCTAACCATAACACTAACCCTAACCCTAACCCTAACCCATACCCTACGCCCTACCCGAACCCCTCCCCGAAACCGTACCCTAAGCCATACCCTAGACCTCACCCTAACCCTAACCCTAACCCTAAGCTACCCTTGACGGCTTCTGCCTCCAATAGATTTCCTAAGCACTAGTGTTTTAAGGAACAGGTTAAAAAGAGAATCCTAATGTGATTTCTTGATAATGGGTGTGTTCCTTATCTTCTCCTAGTGTCTAAACTCTTCTCCATGGCTGGACCCCCAAATAATATTCCTTTACGTGCTAAGGGGTATCTAGAGAGTGGGATAGGTTTAATAACTAACCTCACCCTATCGCATACCCTAACCCTAACCCCTACCCTAACCCTAACGCGTACCCTAATCCTAACCCGTACCCTAAACCAAGCCCTAACCCTAACACTAACCCTAACCCTAACCCTAACCCATAGCCTACGCCCTACCCGAACCCCTCCCCGAACCCGTACCGTAAGCCGTACCCTAAACCTCACCCTAACCCTAACCCTAAGCTACCCTTGACTGCTTCTGCCTCCAATAGATTTCCTAAGCACTAGTGTTTTAAGGAACAGTTTAAAAAGAGAATCATATTGTGATTTCTTGATAATGGGTGTGTTCCTTATCTTCTCCTAGTGTCTAAACTCTTCTCCATGGCTGGACCCCCAAATAATATTCCTTTACGTGCTAAGGGGTATCTAGAGAGTGGGATAGGTTTAATAACTACCCTCACCCTAAAGCGTACCCTAACCCTAACCACTACCCTAACACTAACGCGTACCCTAATCCTAACCCGTACCCTAAACCGAGCCCTAACCCTAACACTAACCCTAACCCTAACCCTAACCCATACCCTACGCCCTACCCGAACCCCTCCCCGAACCCATACCCTAAGCCGTACCCTAACCCTCACCCTAACCCTAACCCTAACCCTAAGCTACCCTTGACTGCTTCTGCCTCCAATAGATTTCCTAAGCACTAGTGTTTTAAGGAACAGGTTAAAAAGAGAATCCTAATGTGATTTCTTGATAATGGGTGTGTTCCTTATCTTCTCCTCGTGTCTAAACTCTTCTCCATGGCTGGACCCCCAAATAATATTCCTTTACGTGCTAAGGGGTATCTAGAGAGTGGGATAGATTTAATAACTACCCTCACCCTAACGCGTACCCTAACCCTAACCCCTACCCTAACCCTAACGCGTACCCTAATCCTAACCCGTACCCTAAACCGAGCCCTAACCCTAACCCTTGCCCTAACCCTAACCCTAACCCATACCCTACGCCCTACCCGAACCCCTCCCCGAACCCGTACCCTAAGCCGTACACTAACCCTCACCCTAACCCTAACCCTAACCCTAAGCTACCCTTGACTGCTTCTGCCTCCAATAGATTTCCTAAGCACTAGTGTTTTAAGGAACAGGTTAAAAAGAGAATCCTAATGTGATTTCTTGATAATGGGTGTGTTCCTTATCTTCTCCTAGTGTCTAAACTCTTCTCCATGGCTGGACCACCAAATAATATTCCTTTACGTGCTAAGGGGTATCTACAGAGTGGGATAGGTTTAATAACTAACCTCACCCTATCGCGTACCCTAACCCTAACCCCTACCCTAACACTAACACGTACCCTAATCCTAACCCGTACCCTAAACCGAGCCCTAACCCTAACACTAAACCTAACCCTAACCCTAACCCATACCCTACGCCTTACCCGAACCCCTCCCCGAACCCGTACCCTAAGCCATACCCTAACCTTCACCCTAACCCTAACCCTAACCCTAAGCTACCCTTGACTGCTTCTGCCTCCAATAGATTTCCTAAGCACTAGTGTTTTAAGGAACAGGTGAAAAAGAGAATCCTAATGTGATTTCTTGATAATGGGTGTGTTCCTTATATTCTCCTCGTGTCTAAACTCTTCTCCATGGTTGGACCCCCAAATAATATTCCTTTACGTGCTAAGGGGTTTCTAGAGAGTGTGATAGGTTTAATAACTACCCGCACCCTAATGCGTACCCTAACCCTAACCCCAACCCTAACCCTAACGCGTACCCTAATCCGAACCCATACCCTAAACCGAGCCCTAACCCTAACACTAGCCCTAACCCTATACCTAACCCATACCCTACGCCGTACCCGAACCCCTCCCCGAACCCGTACCCTAAGCCATACCCTAACCCTCACCCTAACCCTAACCCTAACCCTAAGCTACCCTTGACTGCTTCTGCCTCCAATAGATTTCCTAAGCACTAGTGTTTTAAGGAACAGGTTAAAAAGAGAATCCTAATGTGATTTCGTGATAATGGGTGGGTTCCTTATCTTCTCCTAGTGTCTAAACTCTTCTCCATGGCTGGACCCCCATTAATATTCCTTTACGTGCTAAGTGGTATCTAGAGAGTGGGATAGGTTTAATAACTACCCTCACCCTAACGCGTACACTAACCCTAACCCCTACCCTAACCCTAACGCGTACACTAATCCTAACCCGTACCCTATACCGAGCCCTAACCCTAACACTAACCCTAACCCTAACCCTAACCCATACCCTACGCCCTACCCGAACCCCTTCCCGAACCCGTACCCTAAGCCGTACCCTAACCCTCACCCTCACCCTAACCCTAACCCTAAGCTACCCTTGACGGCTTCTGCCTCCAATAGATTTCCTAAGCACTAGTGTTTTAAGGAACAGGTTAAAAAGAGAATCCTAATGTGATTTCTTGATAATGGGTGTGTTCCTTATCTTCTCCTCGTGTCTAAACTCTTCTCCATGGCTGGACCCCCAAATAATATTCCTTTACGTGCTAAGGGGTATCTAGAGAGTGGGATAGGTTTAATAACTACCCTCACCCTAACGCGTACCCTAACCCTAACCCCTACCCTAACCCTAACGCGTACCCTAATCCTAACCCGTACCCTAAACCGAGCCCTAAACCTAACGCTAGCCCTAACCCTAATCCTAACACATACCCTACACCCTACCCGAACCCCTCCCCGAACCCGTACCCTAAGCCATACCCTAGCCCTCACCCTAACCCTAACACTAACCCTAAGCTACCCTTGACTGCTTCTGCCTCCAATAGATTTCCTAAGCACTACTGTTTTAAGGAACAGGTTAAAAAGATAATCCTAATGTGATTTCGTGATAATGGGTGTGTTCCTTATCTTCTCCTAGTGTCTAAACTCTTCTCCATGGCTGGACCACCAAATAATATTCCTTTACGTGCTAAGGGGTATCTACAGAGTGGGATAGGTTTAATAACTAACCTCACCCTATCGCGTACCCTAACCCTAACCCCTACCCTAACACTAACACGTACCCTAATCCTAACCCGTACCCTAAACCGAGCCCTAACCCTAACACTAAACCTAACCCTAACCCTAACCCATACCCTACGCCTTACCCGAACCCCTCCCCGAACCCGTACCCTAAGCCATACCCTAACCCTCACCCTAACCCTAACCCTAACCCTAAGCTACCCTTGACTGCTTCTGCCTCCAATAGATTTCCTAAGCACTAGTGTTTTAAGGAACAGGTTAAAAAGAGAATCCTAATGTGATTTCTTGATAATGGGTGTGTTCCTTATCTTCTCCTCGTGTCTAAACTCTTCTCCATGGCTGGACCCCCAAATAATATTCCTTTACGTGCTAAGGGGTATCTAGAGAGTGGGATAGGTTTAATAACTACACTCACCCTAACGCGTACCCTAACCCTAACCCCTACCCTAACCCTAACGCGTACCCTAATCCTAACCCGTACCCTAAACCGAGCCCTAACCCTAACCCTTGCCCTAACCCTAACCCTAACCCATACCCTACGCTCTACCCGAACCCCTCCCCGAACCCGTACCCTAAGCCGTACCCTAACCCTCACCCTAACCCTAACCCTAACCCTAAGCTACCCTTGACTGCTTCTGCCTCCAATAGATTTCCTAAGCACTAGTGTTTTAAGGAACAGGTTAAAAAGAGAATCCTAATGTGATTTCTTGATAATGGGTGTGTTCCTTATCTTCTCCTAGTGTCTAAACTCTTCTCCATGGCTGGACCACCAAATAATATTCCTTTACGTGCTAAGGGGTATCTACAGAGTGGGATAGGTTTAATAACTAACTTCACCCTATCGCGTACCCTAACCCTAACCCCTACCCTAACACTAACACGTACCCTAATCCTAACCCGTACCCTAAACCGAGCCCTAACCCTAACACTAAACCTAACCCTAACCCTAACCCATACCCTACGCCTTACCCGAACCCCTCCCCGAACCCGTACCCTAAGCCATACCCTAACCCTCACCCTAACCCTAACCCTAACCCTAAGCTACGCTTGACTGCTTCTGCCTCCAATAGATTTCCTAAGCACTAGTGTTTTAAGGAACAGGTGAAAAAGAGAATCCTAATGTGATTTCTTGATAATGGGTGTGTTCCTTATCTTCTCCTCGTGTCTAAACTCTTCTCCATGGTTGGACCCCCAAATAATATTCCTTTACGTGCTAAGGGGTTTCTAGAGAGTGTGATAGGTTTAATAACTACCCGCACCCTAATGCGTACCCTAACCCTAACCCCAACCCTAACCCTAACGTGTACCCTAATCCGAACCCATACCCTAAACCGAGCCCTAACCCTAACACTAGCCCTAACCCTATACCTAACCCATACCCTACGCCGTACCCGAACCCCTCCCCGAACCCGTACCCTAAGCCATACCCTAACCCTCACCCTAACCCTAACCCTAACCCTAAGCTACCCTTGACTGCTTCTGCCTCCAATAGATTTCCTAAGCACTAGTGTTTTAAGGAACAGGTTAAAAAGAGAATCCTAATGTGATTTCGTGATAATGGGTGTGTTCCTTATCTTCTCCTAGTGTCTAAACTCTTCTCCATGGCTGTACCCCCATTAATATTCCTTTACGTGCTAAGTGGTATCTAGAGAGTGGGATAGGTTTAATAACTACCCTCACCCTAACGCGTACACTAACCCTAACCCCTACCCTAACCCTAACGCGTACACTAATCCTAACCCGTACCCTATACCGAGCCCTAACCCTAACACTAACCCTAACCCTAACCCTAACCCATACCCTACGCCCTACCCGAACCCCTCCCCGAACCCGTACCCTAAGCCGTATCCTAACTCTCACCCTAACCCTAACCCTAACCCTAAGCTACCCTTGACGGCTTCTGCCTCCAATAGATTTCCTAAGCACTAGTGTTTTAAGGAACAGGTTAAAAAGAGAATCCTAATGTGATTTCGTGATAATGGGTGTGTTCCTTATCTTCTCCTAGTGTCTAAACTCTTCTCCATGGCTGGACCCCCAAATAATATTCCTTTACGTGCTAAGGGGTATCTAGAGAGTGGGATAGGTTTAATAACTACCCTCACCCTAACGCGTACCCTAACCCTAACCCCTACCCTAACCCTAACGCGTACCCTAATCCTAACCCGTACCCTAAACCGAGCCCTAACCCTAACCCTTGCCCCAACCCTAACCCTAACCCATACCCTACGCCCTACCCGAACCCCTCCCCGAACCCGTACCCTAAGCCGTACCCTAACCCTCACCCTAACCCTAACCCTAACCCTAAGCTACCCTTGACTGCTTCTGCCACCAATAGATTTCCTAAGCACTAGTGTTTTAAGGAACAGGTTAAAAAGAGAATCCTAATGTGATTTCTTGATAATGGGTGTGTTCCTTATCTTCTCCTAGTGTCTAAACTCTTCTCCATGGCTGGACCACAAAATAATATTCCTTTACGTGCTAAGGGGTATCTACAGAGTGGGATAGGTTTAATAACTAACCTCACCCTATCGCGTACCCTAACCCTAACCCCTACCCTAACACTAACACGTACCCTAATCCTAACCCGTACCCTAAACCGAGCCCTAACCCTAACACTAAACCTAACCCTAACCCTAACCCATACCCTACGCCTTACCCGAACCCCTCCCCGAACCCGTACCCTAAGCCATACCCTAACCCTCACCCTAACCCTAACCCTAACCCTAAGCTACGCTTGACTGCTTCTGCCTCCAATAGATTTCCTAAGCACTAGTGTTTTAAGGAACAGGTGAAAAAGAGAATCCTAATGTGATTTCTTGATAATGGGTGTGTTCCTTATCTTCTCCTCGTGTCTAAACTCTTCTCCATGGTTGGACCCCCAAATAACATTCCTTTACGTGCTAAGGGGTTTCTAGAGAGTGTGATAGGTTTAATAACTACCCGCACCCTAATGCGTACCCTAACCCTAACCCCAACCCTAACCCTAACGCGTACCCTAATCCTAACCCGTATCCTAAACCGAGCCCTAACCCTAACCCTTGCCCTAACCCTAACCCTAACCCATACCCTACGCCCTACCCGAACCCCTCCCCGAACCCGTACCCTAAGCCGTACCCTAACCCTCACCCTAACCCTAACCCTAACCCTAAGCTACCCTTGACGGCTTCTGCCTCCAATAGATTTCCTAAGCACTAGTGTTTTAAGGAACAGGTTAAAAAGAGAATCCTAATGTGATTTCTTGATAATGGGTGTGTTCCTTATCTTCTCCTAGTGTCTAAACACTTCTCCATGGCTGGACCCCCAAATAATATTCCTTTATGTGCTAAGGGGTATCTAGAGAGTGTGATAGGTTTAATAACTACCCTCACCCTAACACGTACCCTAACCCTAACCCCTACCCTAACCCTAACGCGTACCCTAATCCTAACCCGTACCCTAAACCGAGCCCTAACCATAACACTAACCCTAACCCTAACCCTAACCCATACCCTACGCCCTACCCGAACCCCTCCCCGAACCCGAACCCTAAGCCATACCCTAGCCCTCACCCTAACCCTAACCCTAACCCTAAGCTACCCTTGACGGCTTCTGCCTCCAATAGATTTCCTAAGCACTAGTGTTTTAAGGAACAGGTTAAAAAGACAATCCTAATGTGATTTCTTGATAATGGGTGTGTTCCTTATCTTCTCCTAGTGTCTAAACTCTTCTCCATGGCTGGACCCCCAAATAATATTCCTTTACGTGCTAAGGGGTATCTAGAGAGTGGGATACGTTTAATAACTAACCTCACCCTATCGCATACCCTAACCCTAACCCCTACCCTAACCCTAACGCGTACCCTAATCCTAACCCGTACCCTAAACCAAGCCCTAACCCTAACACATAGCCTACGCCCTACCCGAACCCCTCCCCGAACCCGTACCCTAAGCCGTACCCTAACCCTCACCCTAACCCTAACCCTAACCCTAAGCTACCCTTGACTGCTTCTGCCTCCAATAGATTTCCTAAGCACTAGTGTTTTAAGGAACAGGTGAAAAAGAGAATCCTAATGTGATTTCTTGATAATGGGTGTGTTCCTTATCTTCTCCTAGTGTCTAAACTCTTCTCCATGGCTGGACCCCCAAATAATATTCCTTTACGTGCTAAGGGGTATCTAGAGAGTGGGATAGGTTTAATAACTACCCTCACCCTAAAGCGTACCCTAACCCTAACCACTACCCTAACACTAACGCGTACCCTAATCCTAACCCGTACCCTAAACCGAGCCCTAACCCTAACACTAACCCTAACCCTAACCCTAACCCATAGCCTACGCCCTACCCGAACCCCTCCCCGAACCCGTACCCTAAGCCGTACCCTAAACCTCACCCTAACCCTAACCCTAACCCTAAGCTACCCTTGACTGCTTCTGCCTCCAATAGATTTCCTAAGCACTAGTGTTTTAAGGAACAGTTTAAAAAGAGAATCATATTGTGATTTCTTGATAATGGGTGTGTTCCTTATCTTCTCCTAGTGTCTAAACTCTTCTCCATGGCTGGACCCCCAAATAATATTCCTTTACGTGCTAAGGGGTATCTAGAGAGTGGGATAGGTTTAATAACTACCCTCACCCTAAAGCGTACCCTAACCCTAACCACTACCCTAACACTAACGCGTACCCTAATCCTAACCCGTACCCTAAACCGAGCCCTAACCCTAACACTAACCCTAACCCTAACCCTAACCCATACCCTACGCCCTACCCGAACCCCTCCCCGAACCCGTACCCTAAGCCGTACCCTAACCCTCACCCTAACCCTAACCCTAACCCTAAGCTACCCTTGACTGCTTCTGCCTCCAATAGATTTCCTAAGCACTAGTGTTTTAAGGAACAGGTTAAAAAGAGAATCCTAATGTGATTTCTTGATAATGGGTGTGTTCCTTATCTTCTCCTAGTGTCTAAACTCTTCTCCATGGCTGGACCCCCAAATAATATTACTTTATGTGCTAAGGGGTATCTAGAGAGTGGGATAGGTTTAATAACTACCCTCACCCTAAAGCGTACCCTAACCCTAACCACTACCCTAACACTAACGCGTACCCTAATCCTAACCCTTACCCTTAACCGAGCCCTAACCCTAACACTAACCCTAACCCTTACCCTAACCCATACACTACGCCCTACCCGAACCCCTCCCCGAACCCGTACCCTAAGTCGTACCCTAACCCTCACCCTAACCCTAACCCTAACCCTAAGCTACCCTTGACTGCTTCTTCCTCCAATAGATTTCCTAAGCACTAGTGTTTTAAGGAACAGGTTAAAAAGAGAATCCTAATGTGATTTCTTGATAATGGGTGTGTTCCTTATCTTCTCCTCGTGTCTAAACACTTCTCCATGGCTGGACCCCCAAATAATATTCCTTTAAGTGCTAAGGGGTATCTAGAGAGTGGGATAGGTTTAATAACTACCCTCACCCTAACGCGTACCCTAACCCTAACCCCTACCCTAACCCTAACGCGTACCCTAATCCTAACCCGTACCCTAAACCGAGCCCTAAACCTAACACTAGCCCTAACCCTAACCCTAACCCATACCCTACGCCCTACCAGAACCCCTCCCCGAACCCGTAACCTAAGCCGTACCCTAACCCTCACCCTAACCCTAACCCTAACCCTAAGCTACCCTTGACTGCTTCTGCCTCCAATAGATTTCCTAAGCACTAGTGTTTTAAGGAACAGGTTAAAAAGAGAATCCTAATGTGATTTCGTGATAATGGGTGTGTTCCTTATCTTCTCCTCGTGTCTAAACTCTTCTCCATGGCTGGACCCCCAAATAATATTCCTTTATGTGCTAAGGGGTATCTAGAGAGTGTGATAGGTTTAATAACTACCCTCACCCTAACACGTATCCTAACCCTAACCCCTACCCTAACCCTAACGCGTACCCTAATCCTAACCCGTACCCTAAACCGAGCCCTAACCATAACACTAACCCTAACCCTAACCCTAACCCATACCCTACGCCCTACCCGAACCCCTCCCCGAAACCGTACCCTAAGCCATACCCTAGACCTCACCCTAACCCTAACCCTAACCCTAAGCTACCCTTGACGGCTTCTGCCTCCAATAGATTTCCTAAGCACTAGTGTTTTAAGGAACAGGTTAAAAAGAGAATCCTAATGTGATTTCTTGATAATGGGTGTGTTCCTTATCTTCTCCTAGTGTCTAAACTCTTCTCCATGGCTGGACCCCCAAATAATATTCCTTTACGTGCTAAGGGGTATCTAGAGAGTGGGATAGGTTTAATAACTAACCTCACCCTATCGCATACCCTAACCCTAACCCCTACCCTAACCCTAACGCGTACCCTAATCCTAACCCGTACCCTAAACCAAGCCCTAACCCTAACACTAACCCTAACCCTAACCCTAACCCATAGCCTACGCCCTACCCGAACCCCTCCCCGAACCCGTACCCTAAGCCGTACCCTAAACCTCACCCTAACCCTAACCCTAACCCTAAGCTACCCTTGACTGCTTCTGCCTCCAATAGATTTCCTAAGCACTAGTGTTTTAAGGAACAGTTTAAAAAGAGAATCATATTGTGATTTCTTGATAATGGGTGTGTTCCTTATCTTCTCCTAGTGTCTAAACTCTTCTCCATGGCTGGACCCCCAAATAATATTCCTTTACGTGCTAAGGGGTATCTAGAGAGTGGGATAGGTTTAATAACTACCCTCACCCTAAAGCGTACCCTAACCCTAACCACTACCCTAACACTAACGCGTACCCTAATCCTAACCCGTACCCTAAACCGAGCCCTAACCCTAACACTAACCCTAACCCTAACCCTAACCCATACCCTACGCCCTACCCGAACCCCTCCCCGAACCCATACCCTAAGCCGTACCCTAACCCTCACCCTAACCCTAACCCTAACCCTAAGCTACCCTTGACTGCTTCTGCCTCCAATAGATTTCCTAAGCACTAGTGTTTTAAGGAACAGGTTAAAAAGAGAATCCTAATGTGATTTCTTGATAATGGGTGTGTTCCTTATCTTCTCCTCGTGTCTAAACTCTTCTCCATGGCTGGACCCCCAAATAATATTCCTTTACGTGCTAAGGGGTATCTAGAGAGTGGGATAGATTTAATAACTACCCTCACCCTAACGCGTACCCTAACCCTAACCCCTACCCTAACCCTAACGCGTACCCTAATCCTAACCCGTACCCTAAACCGAGCCCTAACCCTAACCCTTGCCCTAACCCTAACCCTAACCCATACCCTACGCCCTACCCGAACCCCTCCCCGAACCCGTACCCTAAGCCGTACACTAACCCTCACCCTAACCCTAACCCTAACCCTAAGCTACCCTTGACTGCTTCTGCCTCCAATAGATTTCCTAAGCACTAGTGTTTTAAGGAACAGGTTAAAAAGAGAATCCTAATGTGATTTCTTGATAATGGGTGTGTTCCTTATCTTCTCCTAGTGTCTAAACTCTTCTCCATGGCTGGACCACCAAATAATATTCCTTTACGTGCTAAGGGGTATCTACAGAGTGGGATAGGTTTAATAACTAACCTCACCCTATCGCGTACCCTAACCCTAACCCCTACCCTAACACTAACACGTACCCTAATCCTAACCCGTACCCTAAACCGAGCCCTAACCCTAACACTAAACCTAACCCTAACCCTAACCCATACCCTACGCCTTACCCGAAACCCTCCCCGAACCCGTACCCTAAGCCATACCCTAACCCTCACCCTAACCCTAACCCTAACCCTAAGCTACCCTTGACTGCTTCTGCCTCCAATAGATTTCCTAAGCACTAGTGTTTTAAGGAACAGGTGAAAAAGAGAATCCTAATGTGATTTCTTGATAATGGGTGTGTTCCTTATATTCTCCTCGTGTCTAAACTCTTCTCCATGGTTGGACCCCCAAATAATATTCCTTTACGCGCTAAGGGGTTTCTAGAGAGTGTGATAGGTTTAATAACTACCCGCACCCTAATGCGTACCCTAACCCTAACCCCAACCCTAACCCTAACGCGTACCCTAATCCGAACCCATACCCTAAACCGAGCCCTAACCCTAACACTAGCCCTAACCCTATACCTAACCCATACCCTACGCCGTACCCGAACCCCTCCCCGAACCCGTACCCTAAGCCATACCCTAACCCTCACCCTAACCCTAACCCTAACCCTAAGCTACCCTTGAATGCTTCTGCCTCCAATAGATTTCCTAAGCACTAGTGTTTTAAGGAACAGGTTAAAAAGAGAATCCTAATGTGATTTCGTGATAATGGGTGGGTTCCTTATCTTCTCCTAGTGTCTAAACTCTTCTCCATGGCTGGACCCCCATTAATATTCCTTTACGTGCTAAGTGGTATCTAGAGAGTGGGATAGGTTTAATAACTACCCTCACCCTAACGCGTACACTAACCCTAACCCCTACCCTAACCCTAACGCGTACACTAATCCTAACCCGTATCCTATACCGAGCCCTAACCCTAACACTAACCCTAACCCTAACCCTAACCCATACCCTACGCCCTACCCGAACCCCTTCCCGAACCCGTACCCTAAGCCGTACCCTAACCCTCACCCTAACCCTAACCCTAACCCTAAGCTACCCTTGACGGCTTCTGCCTCCAATAGATTTCCTAAGCACTAGTGTTTTAAGGAACAGGTTAAAAAGAGAATCCTAATGTGATTTCTTGATAATGGGTGTGTTCCTTATCTTCTCCTCGTGTCTAAACTCTTCTCCATGGCTGGACCCCCAAATAATATTCCTTTACGTGCTAAGGGGTATCTAGAGAGTGGGATAGGTTTAATAACTACCCTCACCCTAACGCGTACCCTAACCCTAACCCCTACCCTAACCCTAACGCGTACCCTAATCCTAACCCGTACCCTAAACCGAGCCCTAAACCTAACGCTAGCCCTAACCCTAACCCTAACACATACCCTACACCCTACCCGAACCCCTCCCCGAACCCGTACCCTAAGCCATACCCTAGCCCTCACCCTAACCCTAACACTAACCCTAAGCTACCCTTGACTGCTTCTGCCTCCAATAGATTTCCTAAGCACTAGTGTTTTAAGGAACAGGTTAAAAAGATAATCCTAATGTGATTTCGTGATAATGGGTGTGTTCCTTATCTTCTCCTAGTGTCTAAACTCTTCTCCATGGCTGGACCACCAAATAATATTCCTTTACGTGCTAAGGGGTATCTACAGAGTGGGATAGGTTTAATAACTAACCTCACCCTATCGCGTACCCTAACCCTAACCCCTACCCTAACACTAACACGTACCCTAATCCTAACCCGTACCCTAAACCGAGCCCTAACCCTAACACTAAACCTAACCCTAACCCTAACCCATACCCTACGCCCTACCCGAACCCCTCCCCGAACCCATACCCTAAGCCGTACCCTAACCCTCACCCTAACCCTAACCCTAACCCTAAGCTACCCTTGACTGCTTCTGCCTCCAATAGATTTCCTAAGCACTAGTGTTTTAAGGAACAGGTTAAAAAGAGAATCCTAATGTGATTTCTTGATAATGGGTGTGTTCCTTATCTTCTCCTCGTGTCTAAACTCTTCTCCATGGCTGGACCCCCAAATAATATTCCTTTACGTGCTAAGGGGTATCTAGAGAGTGGGATAGGTTTAATAACTACACTCACCCTAACGCGTACCCTAACCCTAACCCCTACCCTAACCCTAACGCGTACCCTAATTCTAACCCGTACCCTAAACCGAGCCCTAACCCTAACCCTTGCCCTAACCCTAACCCTAACCCATACCCTACGCCCTACCCGAACCCCTCCCCGAACCCGTACCCTAAGCCGTACCCTAACCCTCACCCTAACCCTAACCCTAACCCTAAGCTACCCTTGACTGCTTCTGCCTCCAATAGATTTCCTAAGCACTAGTGTTTTAAGGAACAGGTTAAAAAGAGAATCCTAATGTGATTTCTTGATAATGGGTGTGTTCCTTATCTTCTCCTAGTGTCTAAACTCTTCTCCATGGCTGGACCACCAAATAATATTCCTTTACGTGCTAAGGGGTATCTACAGAGTGGGATAGGTTTAATAACTAACTTCACCCTATCGCGTACCCTAACCCTAACCCCTACCCTAACACTAACACGTACCCTAATCCTAACCCGTACCCTAAACCGAGCCCTAACCCTAACACTAAACCTAACCCTAACCCTAACCCATACCCTACGCCTTACCCGAACCCCTCCCCGAACCCGTACCCTAAGCCATACCCTAACCCTCACCCTAACCCTAACCCTAACCCTAAGCTACCCTTGACTGCTTCTGCCTCCAATAGATTTCCTAAGCACTAGTGTTTTAAGGAACAGGTGAAAAAGAGAATCCTAATGTGATTTCTTGATAATGGGTGTGTTCCTTATCTTCTCCTCGTGTCTAAACTCTTCTCCATGGTTGGACCCCCAAATAATATTTCTTTACGTGCTAAGGGGTTTCTAGAGAGTGTGATAGGTTTAATAACTACCCGCACCCTAATGCGTACCCTAACCCTAACCCCAACCCTAACCCTAACGTGTACCCTAATCCGAACCCATACCCTAAACCGAGCCCTAACCCTAACACTAGCCCTAACCCTATACCTAACCCATACCCTACGCCGTACCCGAACCCCTCCACGAACCCGTACCCTAAGCCATACCCTAACCCTCACCCTAACCCTAACCCTAACCCTAAGCTACCCTTGACTGCTTCTGCCTCCAATAGATTTCCTAAGCACTAGTGTTTTAAGGAACAGGTTAAAAAGAGAATCCTAATGTGATTTCGTGATAATGGGTGTGTTCCTTATCTTCTCCTCGTGTCTAAACACTTCTCCATGGCTGGACCCCCAAATAATATTCCTTTATGTGCTAAGGGGTATCTAGAGAGTGTGATAGGTTTAATAACTACCCTCACCCTAACACGTACCCTAACCCTAACCCCTACCCTAACCCTAACGCGTACCCTAATCCTAACCCGTACCCTAAACCGAGCCCTAACCATAACACTAACCCTAACCCTAACCCTAACCCATACCCTACGCCCTACCCGAACCCCTCCCCGAACCCGTACCCTAAGCCATACCCTAGCCCTCACCCTAACCCTAACCCTAACCCTAAGCTACCCTTGACGGCTTCTGCCTCCAATAGATTTCCTAAGCACTAGTGTTTTAAGGAACAGGTTAAAAAGACAATCCTAATGTGATTTCTTGATAATGGGTGTGTTCCTTATCTTCTCCTAGTGTCTAAACTCTTCTCCATGGCTGGACCCCCAAATAATATTCCTTTACGTGCTAAGGGGTATCTAGAGAGTGGGATACGTTTAATAACTAACCTCACCCTATCGCATACCCTAACCCTAACCCCTACCCTAACCCTAACGCGTACCCTAATCCTAACCCGTACCCTAAACCAAGCCCTAACCCTAACACATAGCCTACGCCCTACCCGAACCCCTCCCCGAACCCGTACCCTAAGCCGTACCCTAACCCTCACCCTAACCCTAACCCTAACCCTAACCCTAACCCTAAGCTACCCTTGACTGCTTCTGCCTCCAATAGATTTCCTAAGCACTAGTGTTTTAAGGAACAGTTTAAAAAGAGAATCATATTGTGATTTCTTGATAATGGGTGTGTTCCTTATCTTCTCCTAGTGTCTAAACTCTTCTCCATGGCTGGACCCCCAAATAATATTCCTTTACGTGCTAAGGGGTATCTAGAGAGTGGGATAGGTTTAATAACTACCCTCACCCTAAAGCGTACCCTAACCCTAACCACTACCCTAACACTAACGCGTACCCTAATCCTAACCCGTACCCTAAACCGAGCCCTAACCCTAACACTAACCCTAACCCTAACCCTAACCCATACCCTACGCCCTACCCGAACCCCTCCCCGAACCCGTACCCTAAGCCGTACCCTAACCCTCACCCTAACCCTAACCCTAACCCTAAGCTACCCTTGACTGCTTCTGCCTCCAATAGATTTCCTAAGCACTAGTGTTTTAAGGAACAGGTTAAAAAGAGAATCCTAATGTGATTTCTTGATAATGGGTGTGTTCCTTATCTTCTCCTAGTGTCTAAACTCTTCTCCATGGCTGGACCCCCAAATAATATTACTTTATGTGCTAAGGGGTATCTAGAGAGTGGGATAGGTTTAATAACTACCCTCACCCTAAAGCGTACCCTAACCCTAACCACTACCCTAACACTAACGCGTACCCTAATCCTAACCCGTACCCTTAACCGAGCCCTAACCCTAACACTAACCCTAACCCTTACCCTAACCCATAGCCTACGCCCTACCCGAACCCCTCCCCGAACCCGTACCCTAAGTCGTACCCTAACCCTCACCCTAACCCTAACCCTAACCCTAAGCTACCCTTGACTGCTTCTTCCTCCAATAGATTTCCTAAGCACTAGTGTTTTAAGGAACAGGTTAAAAAGAGAATCCTAATGTGATTTCTTGATAATGGGTGTGTTCCTTATCTTCTCCTCGTGTCTAAACACTTCTCCATGGCTGGACCCCCAAATAATATTCCTTTAAGTGCTAAGGGGTATCTAGACAGTGGGATAGGTTTAATAACTACCCTCACCCTAACGCGTACCCTAACCCTAACCCCTACCCTAACCCTAACGCGTACCCTAATCCTAACCCGTACCCTAAACCGAGCCCTAAACCTAACACTAGCCCTAACCCTAACCCTAACCCATACCCTACGCCCTACCAGAACCCCTCCCCGAACCCATAACCTAAGCCGTACCCTAACCCTCACCCTAACCCTAACCCTAACCCTAAGCTACCCTTGACTGCTTCTGCCTCCAATAGATTTCCTAAGCACTAGTGTTTTAAGGAACAGGTTAAAAAGAGAATCCTAATGTGATTTCGTGATAATGGGTGTGTTCCTTATCTTCTCCTCGTGTCTAAACTCTTCTCCATGGCTGGACCCCCAAATAATATTCCTTTATGTGCTAAGGGGTATCTAGAGAGTGTGATAGGTTTAATAACTACCCTCACCCTAACACGTATCCTAACCCTAACCCCTACCCTAACCCTAACGCGTACCCTAATCCTAACCCGTACCCTAAACCGAGCCCTAACCATAACACTAACCCTAACCCTAACCCTAACCCATACCCTACGCCCTACCCGAACCCCTCCCCGAAACCGTACCCTAAGCCATACCCTAGACCTCACCCTAACCCTAACCCTAACCCTAAGCTACCCTTGACGGCTTCTGCCTCCAATAGATTTCCTAAGCACTAGTGTTTTAAGGAACAGGTTAAAAAGAGAATCCTAATGTGATTTCTTGATAATGGGTGTGTTCCTTATCTTCTCCTAGTGTCTAAACTCTTCTCCATGGCTGGACCCCCAAATAATATTCCTTTACGTGCTAAGGGGTATCTAGAGAGTGGGATAGGTTTAATAACTAACCTCACCCTATCGCATACCCTAACCCTAACCCCTACCCTAACCCTAACGCGTACCCTAATCCTAACCCGTACCCTAAACCAAGCCCTAACCCTAACACTAACCCTAACCCTAACCCTAACCCATAGCCTACGCCCTACCCGAACCCCTCCCCGAACCCGTACCGTAAGCCGTACCCTAAACCTCACCCTAACCCTAACCCTAAGCTACCCTTGACTGCTTCTGCCTCCAATAGATTTCCTAAGCACTAGTGTTTTAAGGAACAGTTTAAAAAGAGAATCATATTGTGATTTCTTGATAATGGGTGTGTTCCTTATCTTCTCCTAGTGTCTAAACTCTTCTCCATGGCTGGACCCCCAAATAATATTCCTTTACGTGCTAAGGGGTATCTAGAGAGTGGGATAGGTTTAATAACTACCCTCACCCTAAAGCGTACCCTAACCCTAACCACTACCCTAACACTAACGCGTACCCTAATCCTAACCCGTACCCTAAACCGAGCC
This sequence comes from Balaenoptera acutorostrata, assembly GCF_949987535.1. Classification (NCBI taxonomy): domain Eukaryota; kingdom Metazoa; phylum Chordata; class Mammalia; order Artiodactyla; family Balaenopteridae; genus Balaenoptera; species Balaenoptera acutorostrata. Next base: position 504,122 of record NW_026646560.1, read on the forward strand.
CTAACCCTAACACTAACCCTAACCCTAACCCTAACCCATACCCTACGCCCTACCCGAACCCCTCCCCGAACCCATACCCTAAGCCGTACCCTAACCCTCACCCTAACCCTAACCCTAACCCTAAGCTACCCTTGACTGCTTCTGCCTCCAATAGATTTCCTAAGCACTAGTGTTTTAAGGAACAGGTTAAAAAGAGAATCCTAATGTGATTTCTTGATAATGGGTGTGTTCCTTATCTTCTCCTCGTGTCTAAACTCTTCTCCATGGCTGGACCCCCAAATAATATTCCTTTACGTGCTAAGGGGTATCTAGAGAGTGGGATAGATTTAATAACTACCCTCACCCTAACGCGTACCCTAACCCTAACCCCTACCCTAACCCTAACGCGTACCCTAATCCTAACCCGTACCCTAAACCGAGCCCTAACCCTAACCCTTGCCCTAACCCTAACCCTAACCCATACCCTACGCCCTACCCGAACCCCTCCCCGAACCCGTACCCTAAGCCGTACACTAACCCTCACCCTAACCCTAACCCTAACCCTAAGCTACCCTTGACTGCTTCTGCCTCCAATAGATTTCCTAAGCACTAGTGTTTTAAGGAACAGGTTAAAAAGAGAATCCTAATGTGATTTCTTGATAATGGGTGTGTTCCTTATCTTCTCCTAGTGTCTAAACTCTTCTCCATGGCTGGACCACCAAATAATATTCCTTTACGTGCTAAGGGGTATCTACAGAGTGGGATAGGTTTAATAACTAACCTCACCCTATCGCGTACCCTAACCCTAACCCCTACCCTAACACTAACACGTACCCTAATCCTAACCCGTACCCTAAACCGAGCCCTAACCCTAACACTAAACCTAACCCTAACCCTAACCCATACCCTACGCCTTACCCGAACCCCTCCCCGAACCCGTACCCTAAGCCATACCCTAACCTTCACCCTAACCCTAACCCTAACCCTAAGCTACCCTTGACTGCTTCTGCCTCCAATAGATTTCCTAAGCACTAGTGTTTTAAGGAACAGGTGAAAAAGAGAATCCTAATGTGATTTCTTGATAATGGGTGTGTTCCTTATATTCTCCTCGTGTCTAAACTCTTCTCCATGGTTGGACCCCCAAATAATATTCCTTTACGTGCTAAGGGGTTTCTAGAGAGTGTGATAGGTTTAATAACTACCCGCACCCTAATGCGTACCCTAACCCTAACCCCAACCCTAACCCTAACGCGTACCCTAATCCGAACCCATACCCTAAACCGAGCCCTAACCCTAACACTAGCCCTAACCCTATACCTAACCCATACCCTACGCCGTACCCGAACCCCTCCCCGAACCCGTACCCTAAGCCATACCCTAACCCTCACCCTAACCCTAACCCTAACCCTAAGCTACCCTTGACTGCTTCTGCCTCCAATAGATTTCCTAAGCACTAGTGTTTTAAGGAACAGGTTAAAAAGAGAATCCTAATGTGATTTCGTGATAATGGGTGGGTTCCTTATCTTCTCCTAGTGTCTAAACTCTTCTCCATGGCTGGACCCCCATTAATATTCCTTTACGTGCTAAGTGGTATCTAGAGAGTGGGATAGGTTTAATAACTACCCTCACCCTAACGCGTACACTAACCCTAACCCCTACCCTAACCCTAACGCGTACACTAATCCTAACCCGTACCCTATACCGAGCCCTAACCCTAACACTAACCCTAACCCTAACCCTAACCCATACCCTACGCCCTACCCGAACCCCTTCCCGAACCCGTACCCTAAGCCGTACCCTAACCCTCACCCTCACCCTAACCCTAACCCTAAGCTACCCTTGACGGCTTCTGCCTCCAATAGATTTCCTAAGCACTAGTGTTTTAAGGAACAGGTTAAAAAGAGAATCCTAATGTGATTTCTTGATAATGGGTGTGTTCCTTATCTTCTCCTCGTGTCTAAACTCTTCTCCATGGCTGGACCCCCAAATAATATTCCTTTACGTGCTAAGGGGTATCTAGAGAGTGGGATAGGTTTAATAACTACCCTCACCCTAACGCGTACCCTAACCCTAACCCCTACCCTAACCCTAACGCGTACCCTAATCCTAACCCGTACCCTAAACCGAGCCCTAAACCTAACGCTAGCCCTAACCCTAATCCTAACACATACCCTACACCCTACCCGAACCCCTCCCCGAACCCGTACCCTAAGCCATACCCTAGCCCTCACCCTAACCCTAACACTAACCCTAAGCTACCCTTGACTGCTTCTGCCTCCAATAGATTTCCTAAGCACTACTGTTTTAAGGAACAGGTTAAAAAGATAATCCTAATGTGATTTCGTGATAATGGGTGTGTTCCTTATCTTCTCCTAGTGTCTAAACTCTTCTCCATGGCTGGACCACCAAATAATATTCCTTTACGTGCTAAGGGGTATCTACAGAGTGGGATAGGTTTAATAACTAACCTCACCCTATCGCGTACCCTAACCCTAACCCCTACCCTAACACTAACACGTACCCTAATCCTAACCCGTACCCTAAACCGAGCCCTAACCCTAACACTAAACCTAACCCTAACCCTAACCCATACCCTACGCCTTACCCGAACCCCTCCCCGAACCCGTACCCTAAGCCATACCCTAACCCTCACCCTAACCCTAACCCTAACCCTAAGCTACCCTTGACTGCTTCTGCCTCCAATAGATTTCCTAAGCACTAGTGTTTTAAGGAACAGGTTAAAAAGAGAATCCTAATGTGATTTCTTGATAATGGGTGTGTTCCTTATCTTCTCCTCGTGTCTAAACTCTTCTCCATGGCTGGACCCCCAAATAATATTCCTTTACGTGCTAAGGGGTATCTAGAGAGTGGGATAGGTTTAATAACTACCCTCACCCTAACGCGTACACTAACCCTAACCCCTACCCTAACCCTAACGCGTACACTAATCCTAACCCGTACCCTATACCGAGCCCTAACCCTAACACTAACCCTAACCCTAACCCTAACCCATACCCTACGCCCTACCCGAACCCCTCCCCGAACCCGTACCCTAAGCCGTATCCTAACTCTCACCCTAACCCTAACCCTAACCCTAAGCTACCCTTGACGGCTTCTGCCTCCAATAGATTTCCTAAGCACTAGTGTTTTAAGGAACAGGTTAAAAAGAGAATCCTAATGTGATTTCTTGATAATGGGTGTGTTCCTTTTCTTCTCCTCGTGTCTAAACTCTTCTCCATGGCTGGACCCCCAAATAATATTCCTTTACGTGCTAAGGGGTATCTAGAGAGTGGGATAGGTTTAATAACTACCCTCACCCTAACGCGTACCCTAACCCTAACCCCTACCCTAACCCTAACGCGTACCCTAATCCTAACCCGTACCCTAAACCGAGCCCTAAACCTAACGCTAGCCCTAACCCTAACCCTAACACATACCCTACACCCTACCCGAACCCCTCCCCGAACCCGTACCCTAAGCCATACCCTAGCCCTCACCCTAACCCTAACACTAACCCTAAGCTACCCTTGACTGCTTCTGCCTCCAATAGATTTCCTAAGCACTAGTGTTTTAAGGAACAGGTTAAAAAGAGAATCCTAATGTGATTTCGTGATAATGGGTGTGTTCCTTATCTTCTCCTAGTGTCTAAACTCTTCTCCATGGCTGGACCCCCAAATAATATTCCTTTACGTGCTAAGGGGTATCTAGAGAGTGGGATAGGTTTAATAACTACCCTCACCCTAACGCGTACCCTAACCCTAACCCCTACCCTAACCCTAACGCGTACCCTAATCCTAACCCGTACCCTAAACCGAGCCCTAACCCTAACCCTTGCCCCAACCCTAACCCTAACCCATACCCTACGCCCTACCCGAACCCCTCCCCGAACCCGTACCCTAAGCCGTACCCTAACCCTCACCCTAACCCTAACCCTAACCCTAAGCTACCCTTGACTGCTTCTGCCACCAATAGATTTCCTAAGCACTAGTGTTTTAAGGAACAGGTTAAAAAGAGAATCCTAATGTGATTTCTTGATAATGGGTGTGTTCCTTATCTTCTCCTAGTGTCTAAACTCTTCTCCATGGCTGGACCACAAAATAATATTCCTTTACGTGCTAAGGGGTATCTACAGAGTGGGATAGGTTTAATAACTAACCTCACCCTATCGCGTACCCTAACCCTAACCCCTACCCTAACACTAACACGTACCCTAATCCTAACCCGTACCCTAAACCGAGCCCTAACCCTAACACTAAACCTAACCCTAACCCTAACCCATACCCTACGCCTTACCCGAACCCCTCCCCGAACCCGTACCCTAAGCCATACCCTAACCCTCACCCTAACCCTAACCCTAACCCTAAGCTACCCTTGACTGCTTCTGCCTCCAATAGATTTCCTAAGCACTAGTGTTTTAAGGAACAGGTGAAAAAGAGAATCCTAATGTGATTTCTTGATAATGGGTGTGTTCCTTATCTTCTCCTCGTGTCTAAACTCTTCTCCATGGTTGGACCCCCAAATAACATTCCTTTACGTGCTAAGGGGTTTCTAGAGAGTGTGATAGGTTTAATAACTACCCGCACCCTAATGCGTACCCTAACCCTAACCCCAACCCTAACCCTAACGCGTACCCTAATCCTAACCCGTATCCTAAACCGAGCCCTAACCCTAACCCTTGCCCTAACCCTAACCCTAACCCATACCCTACGCCCTACCCGAACCCCTCCCCGAACCCGTACCCTAAGCCGTACCCTAACCCTCACCCTAACCCTAACCCTAACCCTAAGCTACCCTTGACTGCTTCTGCCTCCAATAGATTTCCTAAGCACTAGTGTTTTAAGGAACAGGTTAAAAAGAGAATCCTAATGTGATTTCTTGATAATGGGTGTGTTCCTTATCTTCTCCTCGTGTCTAAACTCTTCTCCATGGCTGGACCCCCAAATAATATTCCTTTACGTGCTAAGGGGTATCTAGAGAGTGGGATAGATTTAATAACTACCCTCACCCTAACGCGTACCCTAACCCTAACCCCTACCCTAACCCTAACGCGTACCCTAATCCTAACCCGTACCCTAAACCGAGCCCTAACCCTAACCCTTGCCCTAACCCTAACCCTAACCCATACCCTACGCCCTACCCGAACCCCTCCCCGAACCCGTACCCTAAGCCGTACACTAACCCTCACCCTAACCCTAACCCTAACCCTAAGCTACCCTTGACTGCTTCTGCCTCCAATAGATTTCCTAAGCACTAGTGTTTTAAGGAACAGGTTAAAAAGAGAATCCTAATGTGATTTCTTGATAATGGGTGTGTTCCTTATCTTCTCCTAGTGTCTAAACTCTTCTCCATGGCTGGACCACCAAATAATATTCCTTTACGTGCTAAGGGGTATCTACAGAGTGGGATAGGTTTAATAACTAACCTCACCCTATCGCGTACCCTAACCCTAACCCCTACCCTAACACTAACACGTACCCTAATCCTAACCCGTACCCTAAACCGAGCCCTAACCCTAACACTAAACCTAACCCTAACCCTAACCCATACCCTACGCCTTACCCGAACCCCTCCCCGAACCCGTACCCTAAGCCATACCCTAACCTTCACCCTAACCCTAACCCTAACCCTAAGCTACCCTTGACTGCTTCTGCCTCCAATAGATTTCCTAAGCACTAGTGTTTTAAGGAACAGGTGAAAAAGAGAATCCTAATGTGATTTCTTGATAATGGGTGTGTTCCTTATATTCTCCTCGTGTCTAAACTCTTCTCCATGGTTGGACCCCCAAATAATATTCCTTTACGTGCTAAGGGGTTTCTAGAGAGTGTGATAGGTTTAATAACTACCCGCACCCTAATGCGTACCCTAACCCTAACCCCAACCCTAACCCTAACGCGTACCCTAATCCGAACCCATACCCTAAACCGAGCCCTAACCCTAACACTAGCCCTAACCCTATACCTAACCCATACCCTACGCCGTACCCGAACCCCTCCCCGAACCCGTACCCTAAGCCATACCCTAACCCTCACCCTAACCCTAACACTATCCCTAAGCTACCCTTGACTGCTTCTGCCTCCAATAGATTTCCTAAGCACTAGTGTTTTAAGGAACAGGTTAAAAAGAGAATCCTAATGTGATTTCTTGATAATGGGTGTGTTCCTTATCTTCTCCTCGTGTCTAAACTCTTCTCCATGGCTGGACCCCCAAATAATATTCCTTTACGTGCTAAGGGGTATCTAGAGAGTGGGATAGGTTTAATAACTACCCTCACCCTAACGCGTACACTAACCCTAACCCCTACCCTAACCCTAACGCGTACACTAATCCTAACCCGTACCCTATACCGAGCCCTAACCCTAACACTAACCCTAACCCTAACCCTAACCCATACCCTACGCCCTACCCGAACCCCTCCCCGAACCCGTACCCTAAGCCGTATCCTAACTCTCACCCTAACCCTAACCCTAACCCTAAGCTACCCTTGACGGCTTCTGCCTCCAATAGATTTCCTAAGCACTAGTGTTTTAAGGAACAGGTTAAAAAGAGAATCCTAATGTGATTTCTTGATAATGGGTGTGTTCCTTATCTTCTCCTCGTGTCTAAACTCTTCTCCATGGCTGGACCCCCAAATAATATTCCTTTACGTGCTAAGGGGTATCTAGAGAGTGGGATAGGTTTAATAACTACCCTCACCCTAACGCGTACCCTAACCCTAACCCCTACCCTAACCCTAACGCGTACCCTAATCCTAACCCGTACCCTAAACCGAGCCCTAAACCTAACGCTAGCCCTAACCCTAACCCTAACACATACCCTACACCCTACCCGAACCCCTCCCCGAACCCGTACCCTAAGCCATACCCTAGCCCTCACCCTAACCCTAACACTAACCCTAAGCTACCCTTGACTGCTTCTGCCTCCAATAGATTTCCTAAGCACTAGTGTTTTAAGGAACAGGTTAAAAAGAGAATCCTAATGTGATTTCGTGATAATGGGTGTGTTCCTTATCTTCTCCTAGTGTCTAAACTCTTCTCCATGGCTGGACCCCCAAATAATATTCCTTTACGTGCTAAGGGGTATCTAGAGAGTGGGATAGGTTTAATAACTACCCTCACCCTAACGCGTACCCTAACCCTAACCCCTACCCTAACCCTAACGCGTACCCTAATCCTAACCCGTACCCTAAACCGAGCCCTAACCCTAACCCTTGCCCCAACCCTAACCCTAACCCATACCCTACGCCCTACCCGAACCCCTCCCCGAACCCGTACCCTAAGCCGTACCCTAACCCTCACCCTAACCCTAACCCTAACCCTAAGCTACCCTTGACTGCTTCTGCCACCAATAGATTTCCTAAGCACTAGTGTTTTAAGGAACAGGTTAAAAAGAGAATCCTAATGTGATTTCTTGATAATGGGTGTGTTCCTTATCTTCTCCTAGTGTCTAAACTCTTCTCCATGGCTGGACCACAAAATAATATTCCTTTACGTGCTAAGGGGTATCTACAGAGTGGGATAGGTTTAATAACTAACCTCACCCTATCGCGTACCCTAACCCTAACCCCTACCCTAACACTAACACGTACCCTAATCCTAACCCGTACCCTAAACCGAGCCCTAACCCTAACACTAAACCTAACCCTAACCCTAACCCATACCCTACGCCTTACCCGAACCCCTCCCCGAACCCGTACCCTAAGCCATACCCTAACCCTCACCCTAACCCTAACCCTAACCCTAAGCTACCCTTGACTGCTTCTGCCTCCAATAGATTTCCTAAGCACTAGTGTTTTAAGGAACAGGTGAAAAAGAGAATCCTAATGTGATTTCTTGATAATGGGTGTGTTCCTTATCTTCTCCTCGTGTCTAAACTCTTCTCCATGGTTGGACCCCCAAATAACATTCCTTTACGTGCTAAGGGGTTTCTAGAGAGTGTGATAGGTTTAATAACTACCCGCACCCTAATGCGTACCCTAACCCTAACCCCAACCCTAACCCTAACGCGTACCCTAATCCTAACCCGTATCCTAAACCGAGCCCTAACCCTAACCCTTGCCCTAACCCTAACCCTAACCCATACCCTACGCCCTACCCGAACCCCTCCCCGAACCCGTACCCTAAGCCGTACCCTAACCCTCACCCTAACCCTAACCCTAACCCTAAGCTACCCTTGACGGCTTCTGCCTCCAATAGATTTCCTAAGCACTAGTGTTTTAAGGAACAGGTTAAAAAGAGAATCCTAATGTGATTTCTTGATAATGGGTGTGTTCCTTATCTTCTCCTAGTGTCTAAACTCTTCTCCATGGCTGGACCCCCAAATAATATTCCTTTACGTGCTAAGGGGTATCTAGAGAGTGGGATAGGTTTAATAACTAACCTCACCCTATCGCATACCCTAACCCTAACCCCTACCCTAACCCTAACGCGTACCCTAATCCTAACCCGTACCCTAAACCAAGCCCTAACCCTAACACTAACCCTAACCCTAACCCTAACCCATAGCCTACGCCCTACCCGAACCCCTCCCCGAACCCGTACCCTAAGCCGTACCCTAAACCTCACCCTAACCCTAACCCTAACCCTAAGCTACCCTTGACTGCTTCTGCCTCCAATAGATTTCCTAAGCACTAGTGTTTTAAGGAACAGTTTAAAAAGAGAATCATATTGTGATTTCTTGATAATGGGTGTGTTCCTTATCTTCTCCTAGTGTCTAAACTCTTCTCCATGGCTGGACCCCCAAATAATATTCCTTTACGTGCTAAGGGGTATCTAGAGAGTGGGATAGGTTTAATAACTACCCTCACCCTAAAGCGTACCCTAACCCTAACCACTACCCTAACACTAACGCGTACCCTAATCCTAACCCGTACCCTAAACCGAGCCCTAACCCTAACACTAACCCTAACCCTAACCCTAACCCATACCCTACGCCCTACCCGAACCCCTCCCCGAACCCATACCCTAAGCCGTACCCTAACCCTCACCCTAACCCTAACCCTAACCCTAAGCTACCCTTGACTGCTTCTGCCTCCAATAGATTTCCTAAGCACTAGTGTTTTAAGGAACAGGTTAAAAAGAGAATCCTAATGTGATTTCTTGATAATGGGTGTGTTCCTTATCTTCTCCTCGTGTCTAAACTCTTCTCCATGGCTGGACCCCCAAATAATATTCCTTTACGTGCTAAGGGGTATCTAGAGAGTGGGATAGATTTAATAACTACCCTCACCCTAACGCGTACCCTAACCCTAACCCCTACCCTAACCCTAACGCGTACCCTAATCCTAACCCGTACCCTAAACCGAGCCCTAACCCTAACCCTTGCCCTAACCCTAACCCTAACCCATACCCTACGCCCTACCCGAACCCCTCCCCGAACCCGTACCCTAAGCCGTACCCTAACCCTCACCCTAACCCTAACCCTAACCCTAAGCTACCCTTGACTGCTTCTGCCTCCAATAGATTTCCTAAGCACTAGTGTTTTAAGGAACAGGTTAAAAAGAGAATCCTAATGTGATTTCTTGATAATGGGTGTGTTCCTTATCTTCTCCTAGTGTCTAAACTCTTCTCCATGGCTGGACCACCAAATAATATTCCTTTACGTGCTAAGGGGTATCTACAGAGTGGGATAGGTTTAATAACTAACCTCACCCTATCGCGTACCCTAACCCTAACCCCTACCCTAACACTAACACGTACCCTAATCCTAACCCGTACCCTAAACCGAGCCCTAACCCTAACACTAAACCTAACCCTAACCCTAACCCATACCCTACGCCTTACCCGAACCCCTCCCCGAACCCGTACCCTAAGCCATACCCTAACCCTCACCCTAACCCTAACCCTAACCCTAAGCTACCCTTGACTGCTTCTGCCTCCAATAGATTTCCTAAGCACTAGTGTTTTAAGGAACAGGTGAAAAAGAGAATCCTAATGTGATTTCTTGATAATGGGTGTGTTCCTTATCTTCTCCTCGTGTCTAAACTCTTCTCCATGGTTGGACCCCCAAATAATATTCCTTTACGTGCTAAGGGGTTTCTAGAGAGTGTGATAGGTTTAATAACTACCCGCACCCTAATGCGTACCCTAACCCTAACCCCAACCCTAACCCTAACGCGTACCCTAATCCGAACCCATACCCTAAACCGAGCCCTAACCCTAACACTAGCCCTAACCCTATACCTAACCCATACCCTACGCCGTACCCGAACCCCTCCCCGAACCCGTACCCTAAGCCATACCCTAACCCTCACCCTAACCCTAACCCTAACCCTAAGCTACCCTTGACTGCTTCTGCCTCCAATAGATTTCCTAAGCACTAGTGTTTTAAGGAACAGGTTAAAAAGAGAATCCTAATGTGATTTCGTGATAATGGGTGGGTTCCTTATCTTCTCCTAGTGTCTAAACTCTTCTCCATGGCTGGACCCCCATTAATATTCCTTTACGTGCTAAGTGGTATCTAGAGAGTGGGATAGGTTTAATAACTACCCTCACCCTAACGCGTACACTAACCCTAACCCCTACCCTAACCCTAACGCGTACACTAATCCTAACCCGTACCCTATACCGAGCCCTAACCCTAACACTAACCCTAACCCTAACCCTAACCCATACCCTACGCCCTACCCGAACCCCTTCCCGAACCCGTACCCTAAGCCGTACCCTAAACCTCACCCTAACCCTAACCCTAACCCTAAGCTACCCTTGACGGCTTCTGCCTCCAATAGATTTCCTAAGCACTAGTGTTTTAAGGAACAGGTTAAAAAGAGAATCCTAATGTGATTTCTTGATAATGGGTGTGTTCCTTATCTTCTCCTCGTGTCTAAACTCTTCTCCATGGCTGGACCCCCAAATAATATTCCTTTACGTGCTAAGGGGTATCTAGAGAGTGGGATAGGTTTAATAACTACCCTCACCCTAACGCGTACCCTAACCCTAACCCCTACCCTAACCCTAACGCGTACCCTAATCCTAACCCGTACCCTAAACCGAGCCCTAAACCTAACGCTAGCCCTAACCCTAACCCTAACACATACCCTACACCCTACCCAAACCCCTCCCCGAACCCGTACCCTAAGCCATACCCTAGTCCTCACCCTAACCCTAACACTAACCCTAAGCTACCCTTGACTGCTTCTGCCTCCAATAGATTTCCTAAGCACTAGTGTTTTAAGGAACAGGTTAAAAAGATAATCCTAATGTGATTTCGTGATAATGGGTGTGTTCCTTATCTTCTCCTAGTGTCTAAACTCTTCTCCATGGCTGGACCACCAAATAATATTCCTTTACGTGCTAAGGGGTATCTACAGAGTGGGATAGGTTTAATAACTAACCTCACCCTATCGCGTACCCTAACCCTAACCCCTACCCTAACACTAACACGTACCCTAATCCTAACCCGTACCCTAAACCGAGCCCTAACCCTAACACTAAACCTAACCCTAACCCTAACCCATACCCTACGCCTTACCCGAACCCCTCCCCGAACCCGTACCCTAAGCCATACCCTAACCCTCACCCTAACCCTAACCCTAACCCTAAGCTACCCTTGACTGCTTCTGCCTCCAATAGATTTCCTAAGCACTAGTGTTTTAAGGAACAGGTTAAAAAGAGAATCCTAATGTGATTTCTTGATAATGGGTGTGTTCCTTATCTTCTCCTCGTGTCTAAACTCTTCTCCATGGCTGGACCCCCAAATAATATTCCTTTACGTGCTAAGGGGTATCTAGAGAGTGGGATAGGTTTAATAACTACCCTCACCCTAACGCGTACCCTAACCCTAACCCCTACCCTAACCCTAACGCGTACCCTAATCCTAACCCGTACCCTAAACCGAGCCCTAACCCTAACCCTTGCCCTAACCCTAACCCTAACCCATACCCTACGCCCTACCCGAACCCCTCCCCGAACCCGTACCCTAAGCCGTACCCTAACCCTCACCCTAACCCTAACCCTAACCCTAAGCTACCCTTGACTGCTTCTTCCTCCAATAGATTTCCTAAGCACTAGTGTTTTAAGGAACAGGTTAAAAAGAGAATCCTAATGTGATTTCTTTATAATGGGTGTGTTCCTTATCTTCTCCTAGTGTCTAAACTCTTCTCCATGGCTGGACCACCAAATAATATTCCTTTACGTGCTAAGGGGTATCTACAGAGTGGGATAGGTTTAATAACTAACTTCACCCTATCGCGTACCCTAACCCTAACCCCTACCCTAACACTAACACGTACCCTAATCCTAACCCGTACCCTAAACCGAGCCCTAACCCTAACACTAAACCTAACCCTAACCCTAACCCATACCCTACGCCTTACCCGAACCCCTCCCCGAACCCGTACCCTAAGCCATACCCTAACCCTCACCCTAACCCTAACCCTAACCCTAAGCTACCCTTGACTGCTTCTGCCTCCAATAGATTTCCTAAGCACTAGTGTTCTAAGGAACAGGTGAAAAAGAGAATCCTAATGTGATTTCTTGATAATGGGTGTGTTCCTTATCTTCTCCTCGTGTCTAAACTCTTCTCCATGGTTGGACCCCCAAATAATATTCCTTTACGTGCTAAGGGGTTTCTAGAGAGTGTGATAGGTTTAATAACTACCCGCACCCTAATGCGTACCCTAACCCTAACCCCAACCCTAACCCTAACGTGTACCCTAATCCGAACCCATACCCTAAACCGAGCCCTAACCCTAACACTAGCCCTAACCCTATACCTAACCCATACCCTACGCCGTACCCGAACCCCTCCCCGAACCCGTACCCTAAGCCATACCCTAACCCTCACCCTAACCCTAACCCTAACCCTAAGCTACCCTTGACTGCTTCTGCCTCCAATAGATTTCCTAAGCACTAGTGTTTTAAGGAACAGGTTAAAAAGAGAATCCTAATGTGATTTCGTGATAATGGGTGTGTTCCTTATCTTCTCCTAGTGTCTAAACTCTTCTCCATGGCTGGACCCCCATTAATATTACTTTACGTGCTAAGTGGTATCTAGAGAGTGGGATAGGTTTAATAACTACCCTCACCCTAACGCGTACACTAACCCTAACCCCTACCCTAACCCTAACGCGTACACTAATCCTAACCCGTACCCTATACCGAGCCCTAACCCTAACACTAACCCTAACCCTAACCCTAACCCATACCCTACGCCCTACCCGAACCCCTCCCCGAACCCGTACCCTAAGCCGTACCCTAACCCTCACCCTAACCCTAACCCTAACCCTAAGCTACCCTTGACGGCTTCTGCCTCCAATAGATTTCCTAAGCACTAGTGTTTTAAGGAACAGGTTAAAAAGAGAATCCTAATGTGATTTCTTGATAATGGGTGTGTTCCTTATCTTCTCCTCGTGTCTAAACTCTTCTCCATGGCTGGACCCCCAAATAATATTCCTTTACGTGCTAAGGGGTATCTAGAGAGTGGGATAGGTTTAATAACTACCCTCACCCTAACGCGTACCCTAACCCTAACCCCTACCCTAACCCTAACGCGTACCCTAATCCTAACCCGTACCCTAAACCGAGCCCTAAACCTAACGCTAGCCCTAACCCTAACCCTAACACATACCCTACACCCTACCCGAACCCCTCCCCGAACCCGTACCCTAAGCCATACCCTAGCCCTCACCCTAACCCTAACACTAACCCTAAGCTACCCTTGACTGCTTCTGCCTCCAATAGATTTCCTAAGCACTAGTGTTTTAAGGAACAGGTTAAAAAGAGAATCCTAATGTGATTTCGTGATAATGGGTGTGTTCCTTATCTTCTCCTAGTGTCTAAACTCTTCTCCATGGCTGGACCCCCAAATAATATTCCTTTACGTGCTAAGGGGTATCTAGAGAGTGGGATAGGTTTAATAACTACCCTCACCCTAACGCGTACCCTAACCCTAACCCCTACCCTAACCCTAACGCGTACCCTAATCCTAACCCGTACCCTAAACCGAGCCCTAACCCTAACCCTTGCCCTAACCCTAACCCTAACCCATACCCTACGCCCTACCCGAACCCCTCCCCGAACCCATACCCTAAGCCGTACCCTAACCCTCACCCTAACCCTAACCCTAACCCTAAGCTACCCTTGACTGCTTCTGCCTCCAATAGATTTCCTAAGCACTAGTGTTTTAAGGAACAGGTTAAAAAGAGAATCCTAATGTGATTTCTTGATAATGGGTGTGTTCCTTATCTTCTCCTAGTGTCTAAACTCTTCTCCATGGCTGGACCACCAAATAATATTCCTTTACGTGCTAAGGGGTATCTACAGAGTGGGATAGGTTTAATAACAAACCTCACCCTATCGCGTACCCTAACCCTAACCCCTACCCTAACACTAACACGTACCCTAATCCTAACCCGTACCCTAAAGCGAGCCCTAACCCTAACACTAAACCTAACCCTAACCCTAACCCATACCCTACGCCTTACCCGAACCCCTCCCCGAACCCGTACCCTAAGCCATACCCTAACCCTCACCCTAACCCTAACCCTAACCCTAAGCTACCCTTGACTGCTTCTGCCTCCAATAGATTTCCTAAGCACTAGTGTTTTAAGGAACAGGTGAAAAAGAGAATCCTAATGTGATTTCTTGATAATGGGTGTGTTCCTTATCTTCTCCTCGTGTCTAAACTCTTCTCCATGGTTGGACCCCCAAATAATATTCCTTTACGTGCTAAGGGGTTTCTAGAGAGTGTGATAGGTTTAATAACTACCCGCACCCTAATGCGTACCCTAACCCTAACCCCAACCCTAACCCTAACGCGTACCCTAATCCGAACCCATACCCTAAACCGAGCCCTAACCCTAACACTAGCCCTAAACCTATACCTAACCCATACCCTACGCCGTACCCGAACCCCTCCCCGAACCCGTACCCTAAGCCATACCCTAACCCTCACCCTAACCCTAACCCTAACCCTAAGCTACCCTTGACTGCTTCTGCCTCCAATAGATTTCCTAAGCACTAGTGTTTTAAGGAACAGGTTAAAAAGAGAATCCTAATGTGATTTCGTGATAATGGGTGTGTTCCTTATCTTCTCCTAGTGTCTAAACTCTTCTCCATGGCTGGACCCCCATTAATATTCCTTTACGTGCTAAGTGGTATCTAGAGAGTGGGATAGGTTTAATAACTACCCTCACCCTAACGCGTACACTAACCCTAACCCCTACCCTAACCCTAACGCGTACACTAATCCTAACCCGTACCCTATACCGAGCCCTAACCCTAACACTAACCCTAACCCTAACCCTAACCCATACCCTACGCCCTACCCGAACCCCTCCCCGAACCCGTACCCTAAGCCGTACCCTAACCCTCACCCTAACCCTAACCCTAACCCTAAGCTACCCTTGACGGCTTCTGCCTCCAATAGATTTCCTAAGCACTAGTGTTTTAAGGAACAGGTTAAAAAGAGAATCCTAATGTGATTTCTTGATAATGGGTGTGTTCCTTATCTTCTCCTCGTGTCTAAACTCTTCTCCATGGCTGGACCCCCAAATATTATTCCTTTACGTGCTAAGGGGTATCTAGAGAGTGGGATAGGTTTAATAACTACCCTCACCCTAACGCGTACCCTAACCCTAACCCCAACCCTAACCCTAACGCGTACCCTAATCCTAACCCGTACCCTAAACCGAGCCCTAAACCTAACGCTAGCCCTAACCCTAACCCTAACACATACCCTACACCCTACCCGAACCCCTCCCCGAACCCGTACCCTAAGCCATACCCTAGCCCTCACCCTAACCCTAACACTAACCCTAAGCTACCCTTGACTGCTTCTGCCTCCAATAGATTTCCTAAGCACTAGTGTTTTAAGGAACAGGTTAAAAAGAGAATCCTAATGTGATTTCGTGATAATGGGTGTGTTCCTTATCTTCTCCTAGTGTCTAAACTCTTCTCCATGGCTGGACCCCCAAATAATATTCCTTTACGTGCTAAGGGGTATCTAGAGAGTGGGATAGGTTTAATAACTACCCTCACCCTAACGCGTACCCTAACCCTAACCCCTACCCTAACCCTAACGCGTACCCTAATCCTAACCCGTACCCTAAACCGAGCCCTAACCCTAACCCTTGCCCTAACCCTAACCCTAACCCATACCCTACGCCCTACCCGAACCCCTCCCCGAACCCGTACCCTAAGCCGTACCCTAACCCTCACCCTAACCCTAACCCTAACCCTAAGCTACCCTTGACTGCTTCTGCCTCCAATAGATTTCCTAAGCACTAGTGTTTTAAGGAACAGGTTAAAAAGAGAATCCTAATGTGATTTCTTGATAATGGGTGTGTTCCTTATCTTCTCCTAGTGTCTAAACTCTTCTCCATGGCTGGACCACCAAATAATATTCCTTTACGTGCTAAGGGGTATCTACAGAGTGGGATAGGTTTAATAACTAACCTCACCCTATCGCGTACCCTAACCCTAACCCCTACCCTAACACTAACACGTACCCTAATCCTAACCCGTACCCTAAACCGAGCCCTAACCTTAACACTAACCCTAACCCTAACCCTAACCCATACCCTACGCCTTACCCGAACCCCTCCCCGAACCCGTACCCTAAGCCATACCCTAACCCTCACCCTAACCCTAACCCTAACCCTAAGCTACCCTTGACTGCTTCTGCCTCCAATAGATTTCCTAAGCACTAGTGTTTTAAGGAACAGGTGAAAAAGAGAATCCTAATGTGATTTCTTGATAATGGGTGTGTTCCTTATCTTCTCCTCGTGTCTAAACTCTTCTCCATGGTTGGACCCCCAAATAATATTCCTTTACGTGCTAAGGGGTTTCTAGAGAGTGTGATAGGTTTAATAACTACCCGCACCCTAATGCGTACCCTAACCCTAACCCCAACCCTAACACTAACGCGTACCCTAATCCGAACCCGTACCCTAAACCGAGCCCTAACCCTAACACTAACCCTAACCCTAACCCTAAACCATACCCTACGCCCTACCCGAACCCCTCCCCGAACCCGTACCCTAAGCCGTACCCTAACCCTCACCCTAACCCTAACCCTAACCCTAAGCTACCCTTGACTGCTTCTGCCTCCAATAGATTTCCTAAGCACTAGTGTTTTAAGGAACAGGTTAAAAAGAGAATCCTAATGTG
Source organism: Balaenoptera acutorostrata (assembly GCF_949987535.1). NCBI lineage: Eukaryota > Metazoa > Chordata > Mammalia > Artiodactyla > Balaenopteridae > Balaenoptera > Balaenoptera acutorostrata. The sequence continues at coordinate 521,206 of NW_026646560.1, forward strand.
ATTTCTTGATAATGGGTGTGTTCCTTATCTTCTCCTCGTGTCTAAACTCTTCTCCATGGCTGGACCCCCAAATAATATTCCTTTACGTGCTAAGGGGTATCTAGAGAGTGGGATAGATTTAATAACTACCCTCACCCTAACGCGTACCCTAACCCTAACCCCTACCCTAACCCTAACGCGTACCCTAATCCTAACCCGTACCCTAAACCGAGCCCTAACCCTAACCCTTGCCCTAACCCTAACCCTAACCCATACCCTACGCCCTACCCGAACCCCTCCCCGAACCCGTACCCTAAGCCGTACCCTAACCCTCACCCTAACCCTAACCCTAACCCTAAGCTACCCTTGACTGCTTCTGCCTCCAATAGATTTCCTAAGCACTAGTGTTTTAAGGAACAGGTGAAAAAGAGAATCCTAATGTGATTTCTTGATAATGGGTGTGTTCCTTATCTTCTCCTCGTGTCTAAACTCTTCTCCATGGTTGGACCCCCAAATAATATTCGTTTACGTGCTAAGGGGTTTCTAGAGAGTGTGATAGGTTTAATAACTACCCGCACCCTAATGCGTAACCTAACCCTAACCCCTACCCTAACCCTAACGCGTACCCTAATCCGAACCCATACACTAAACCGAGCCCTAACCCTAACACTAGCCCTAACCCTAACCCTAACCAATACCCTACGCCCTACCCGAACCCCTCCCCGAACCCGTACCCTAAGCCGTACCCTAACCCTCACCCTAACCCTAACCCTAACCCTAAGCTACCCTTGACTGCTTCTGCCTCCAATAGATTTCCTAAGCACTAGTGTTTTAAGGAACAGTTTAAAAAGAGAATCATATTGTGATTTCTTGATAATGGGTGTGTTCCTTATCTTCTCCTAGTGTCTAAACTCTTCTCCATGGCTGGACCCCCAAATAATATTCCTTTACGTGCTAAGGGGTATCTAGAGAGTGGGATAGGTTTAATAACTACCCTCACCCTAAAGCGTACCCTAACCCTAACCACTACCCTAACACTAACGCGTACCCTAATCCTAACCCGTACCCTAAACCGAGCCCTAACCCTAACACTAACCCTAACCCTAACCCTAACCCATACCCTACGCCCTACCCGAACCCCTCCCCGAACCCGTACCCTAAGCCGTACCCTAACCCTCACCCTAACCCTAACCCTAACCCTAAGCTACCCTTGACTGCTTCTGCCTCCAATAGATTTCCTAAGCACTAGTGTTTTAAGGAACAGGTTAAAAAGAGAATCCTAATGTGATTTCTTGATAATGGGTGTGTTCCTTATCTTCTCCTCGTGTCTAAACTCTTCTCCATGGTTGGACCCCCAAATAATATTCCTTTACGTGCTAAGGGGTTTCTAGACAGTGTGATAGGTTTAATAACTACCCGCACCCTAATGCGTACCCTAACCCTAACCCCAACCCTAACCCTAACGCGTACCCTAATCCGAACCCATACCCTAAACCGAGCCCTAACCCTAACACTAGCCCTAACCCTATACCTAACCCATACCCTACGCCGTACCCGAACCCCTCCCCGAACCCGTACCCTAAGCCATACCCTAACCCTCACCCTAACCCTAACCCTAACCCTAAGCTACCCTTGACTGCTTCTGCCTCCAATAGATTTCCTAAGCACTAGTGTTTTAAGGAACAGGTTAAAAAGAGAATCCTAATGTGATTTCGTGATAATGGGTGTGTTCCTTATCTTCTCCTAGTGTCTAAACTCTTCTCCATGGCTGGACCCCCATTAATATTCCTTTAAGTGCTAAGGGGTATCTAGAGAGTGGGATAGGTTTAATAACTACCCTCACCCTAACGCGTACACTAACCCTAACCCCTACCCTAACCCTAACGCGTACCCTAATCCTAACCCGTACCCTAAACCGAGCCCTAACCCTAACACTAACCCTAACCCTAACCCATACCCTACGCCCTACCCGAACCCCTCCCCGAACCCGTACCCTAAGCCGTACCCTAACCCTCACCCTAACCCTAACCCTAACCCTAAGCTACCCTTGACTGCTTCTGCCTCCAATAGATTTCCTAAGCACTAGTGTTTTAAGGAACAGGTTAAAAAGAGAATCCTAATGTGATTTCTTGATAATGGGTGTGTTCCTTATCTTCTCCTCGTGTCTAAACTCTTCTCCATGGCTGAACCCCCAAATAATATTCCTTTACGTGCTAAGGGGTATCTAGAGAGTGGGATAGGTTTAATAACTACCCTCACCCTAACGCGTACCCTAACCCTAACCCCTACCCTAACCCTAACGCGTACCCTAATCCTAACCCGTACCCTAAACCGAGCCCTAAACCTAACGCTAGCCCTAACCCTAACCCTAACACATACCCTACGCCCTACCCGAACCCCTCCCCAACCCGTACCCTAAGCCATACCCTAGCCCTCACCCTAACCCTAACACTAACCCTAAGCTACCCTTGACTGCTTCTGCCTCCAATAGATTTCCTAAGCACTAGTGTTTTAAGGAACAGGTTAAAAAGAGAATCCTAATGTGATTTCGTGATAATGGGTGTGTTCCTTATCTTCTCCTAGTGTCTAAACTCTTCTCCATGGCTGGACCCCCAAATAATATTCCTTTACGTGCTAAGGGGTATCTAGAGAGTGGGATAGGTTTAATAACTACCCTCACCCTAACGCGTACCCTAACCCTAACCCCTACCCTAACCCTAGCGCGTACCCTAATCCTAACCCGTACCCTAAACCGAGCCCTAACCCTAACACTAACACTAACCCTAACACTAACCCATACCCTACGCCCTACCCGAACCCCTCCCTGAACCCGTACCCTAAACCGTACCCTAACCCTCACCCTAACCCTAACCCTAACCCTAAGCTACCCTTGACGGCTTCTGCCTCCAATAGATTTCCTAAGCACTAGTGTTTTAAGGAACAGGTTTAAAAGAGAATCCTAATGTGATTTCTTGATAATGGGTGTGTTCCTTATCTTCTCCTCGTGTCTAAACTCTTCTCCATGGCTGGACCCCCAAATGATATTCCTTTACGTGCTAAGGGGTATCTAGAGAGTGGGATAGGTTTAATAACTACCCTCACCCTAACGCGTTCCCTAACCCTAACCCCTACCCTAACCCTAACGCGTACCCTAATCCTAACCCGTACCCTAAACCGAGCCCTAACCCTAACACTAGCCCTAACCCTAACCCTAACCAATACCCTACGCCCTACCCGAACCCCTCCCCGAACCCGTACCCTAAGCCGTACCCTAACCCTCACCCTAACCCTAACCCTAACCCTAAGCTACCCTTGACTGCTTCTGCCTCCAATAGATTTCCTAAGCACTAGTGTTTTAAGGAACAGTTTAAAAAGAGAATCATATTGTGATTTCTTGATAATGGGTGTGTTCCTTATCTTCTCCTAGTGTCTAAACTCTTCTCCATGGCTGGACCCCCAAATAATATTCCTTTACGTGCTAAGGGGTATCTAGAGAGTGGGATAGGTTTAATAACTACCCTCACCCTAAAGCGTACCCTAACCCTAACCACTACCCTAACACTAACGCGTACCCTAATCCTAACCCGTACCCTAAACCGAGCCCTAACCCTAACACTAACCCTAACCCTAACCCTAACCCATACCCTACGCCCTACCCGAACCCCTCCCCGAACCCGTACCCTAAGCCGTACCCTAACCCTCACCCTAACCCTAACCCTAACCATAAGCTACCCTTGACTGCTTCTGCCTCCAATAGATTTCCTAAGCACTAGTGTTTTAAGGAACAGGTTAAAAAGAGAATCCTAATGTGATTTCTTGATAATGGGTGTGTTCCTTATCTTCTCCTCGTGTCTAAACTCTTCTCCATGGCCGGACCCCCAAATAATATTCCTTTACGTGCTAAGGGGTATCTAGAGAGTGGGATAGATTTAATAACTACCGTCACCCTAACGCGTACCCTAACCCTAACCCCTACCCTAACCCTAACGCGTACCCTAATCCTAACCCGTACCCTAAACCGAGCCCTAACCCTAACCCTTGGCCTAACCCTAACCCTAAACCATACCCTATGCCCTACCCGAACCCCTCCCCGAACCCGTGCCCTGAGCCGTACCCTAACCCTCACCCTAACCCTAACCCTAACCCTAAGCTACCCTTGACTGCTTCTGCCTCCAATAGATTTCCTAAGCACTAGTGTTTTAAGGAACAGGTTAAAAAGAGAATCCTAATGTGATTTCTTGATAATGGGTGTGTTCCTTATCTTCTCCTAGTGTCTAAACTCTTCTCCATGGCTGGACCACCAAATAATATTCCTTTACGTGCTAAGGGGTATCTACAGAGTGGAATAGGTTTAATAACTAACCTCACCCTATCGCGTACCCTAACCCTAACCCCTACCCTAACACTAACACGTACCCTAATCCTAACCCGTACCCTAAACCGAGCCCTAACCCTAACACTAAACCTAACCCTAACCCTAAACCATACCCTACGCCCTACCCGAACCCCTCACCGAACCCATACCCTAAGCCATACCCTAACCCTCACCCTAACCCTAACCCTAACCCTAAGCTACCCTTGACTGCTTCTGCCTCCAATAGATTTCCTAAGAACTAGTGTTTTAAGGAACAGGTTAAAAAGAGAATCCTAATGTGATTTCTTGATAATGGGTGTGTTCCTTATCTTCTCCTAGTGTCTAAACTCTTCTCCATGGCTGGACCCCCATTAATATTCCTTTACGTGCTAAGTGGTTTCTAGAGAGTGGGATAGGTTTAATAACTACCCTCACCCTAACGCGTACACTAACCCTAACCCCTACCCTAACCCTAACGCGTACCCTAATCCTAACCCGTACCCTAAACCGAGCCCTAACCCTAACACTAACCCTAACCCTAACCCTAACCCATACCCTACGCCCTACCCGAACCCCTCCCCGAACCCGTACCCTAAGCCGTACCCTAACCCTCACCCTAACCCTTACACTAACCCTAAGCTACCCTTGACGGCTTCTGCCTCCAATAGATTTCCTAAGCACTAGTGTTTTAAGGAACAGGTTAAAAAGAGAATCCTAATGTGATTTCTTGATAATGGGTGTGTTCCTTATCTTCTCCTCGTGTCTAAACTCTTCTCCATGGCTGGACCCCCAAATAATATTCCTTTACGTGCTAAGGGGTATCTAGAGAGTGGGATAGGTTTAATAACTACCCTCACCCTAACGCGTACCCTAACCCTAACCCCTACCCTAACCCTAACGCGTACCCTAATCCTAACCCGTACCCTAAACCGAGCCCTAACCCTAACCCTTGCCCTAACCCTAACCCTAACCCATACCCTACGCCCTACCCGAACCCCTCCCCGAACCCGTACCCTAAGCCGTACCCTAACCCTCACCCTAACCCTAACCCTAACCCTAAGCTACCCTTGACTGCTTCTGCCTCCAATAGATTTCCTAAGCACTAGTGTTTTAAGGAACAGGTGAAAAAGAGAATCCTAATGTGATTTCTTGATAATGGGTGTGTTCCTTATCTTCTCCTCGTGTCTAAACTCTTCTCCATGGTTGGACCCCCAAATAATATTCCTTTACGTGCTAAGGGGTTTCTAGAGAGTGTGATAGGTTTAATAACTACCCGCACCCTAATGCGTAACCTAACCCTAACCCCTACCCTAACCCTAACGCGTACCCTAATCCGAACCCATACCCTAAACCGAGCCCTAACCCTAACACTAGCCCTAACCCTAACCCTAACCAATACCCTACGCCCTACCCGAACCCCTCCCCGAACCCGTACCCTAAGCCGTACCCTAACCCTCACCCTAACCCTAACCCTAACCCTAAGCTACCCTTGACTGCTTCTGCCTCCAATAGATTTCCTAAGCACTAGTGTTTTAAGGAACAGTTTAAAAAGAGAATCATATTGTGATTTCTTGATAATGGGTGTGTTCCTTATCTTCTCCTAGTGTCTAAACTCTTCTCCATGGCTGGACCCCCAAATAATATTCCTTTACGTGCTAAGGGGTATCTAGAGAGTGGGATAGGTTTAATAACTACCCTCACCCTAAAGCGTACCCTAACCCTAACCACTACCCTAACACTAACGCGTACCCTAATCCTAACCCGTACCCTAAACCGAGCCCTAACCCTAACACTAACCCTAACCCTAACCCTAACCCATACCCTACGCCCTACCCGAACCCCTCCCCGAACCCGTACCCTAAGCCGTACCCTAACCCTCACCCTAACCCTAACCCTAACCCTAAGCTACCCTTGACTGCTTCTGCCTCCAATAGATTTCCTAAGCACTAGTGTTTTAAGGAACAGGTTAAAAAGAGAATCCTAATGTGATTTCTTGATAATGGGTGTGTTCCTTATCTTCTCCTCGTGTCTAAACTTTTCTCCATGGCCGGACCCCCAAATAATATTCCTTTACGTGCTAAGGGGTATCTAGAGAGTGGGATAGATTTAATAACTACTCTCACCCTAACGCGTACCCTAACCCTAACCACTACCCTAACCCTAACGCGTACCCTAATCCTAACCCGTACCCTAAACCGAGCCCTAACCCTAACCCTTGCCCTAACCCTAACCCTAACCCATACCCTACGCCCTACCCGAACCCCTCCCCGAACCCGTACCCTGAGCCGTACCCTAACCCTCACCCTAACCCTAACCCTAACCCTAAGCTACCCTTGACTGCTTCTGCCTCCAATAGATTTCCTAAGCACTAGTGTTTTAAGGAACAGGTTAAAAAGAGAATCCTAATGTGATTTCTTGATAATGGGTGTGTTCCTTATCTTCTCCTAGTGTCTAAACTCTTCTCCATGGCTGGACCACCAAATAATATTCCTTTACGTGCTAAGGGGTATCTACAGAGTGGAATGGGTTTAATAACTAACCTCACCCTATCGCGTACCCTAACCCTAACCCCTACCCTAACACTAACACGTACCCTAATCCTAACCCGTACCCTAAACCGAGCCCTAACCCTAACACTAAACCTAACCCTAACCCTAAACCATACCCTACGCCCTACCCGAACCCCTCACCGAACCCATACCCTAAGCCATACCCTAACCCTCACCCTAACCCTAACCCTAACCCTAAGCTACCCTTGACTGCTTCTGCCTCCAATAGATTTCCTAAGCACTAGTGTTTTAAGGAACACGTGAAAAAGAGAATCCTAATGTGATTTCTTGATAATGGGTGTGTTCCTTATCTTCTCCTCGTGTCTAAACTCTTCTCCATGGTTGGACCCCCAAATAATATTCCTCTACGTGCTAAGGGGTTTATAGAGAGTTTGATAGGTTTAATAACTACCCGCACCCTAATGCGTACCCTAACCCTAACCCCAACCCTAAACCTAACGCGTACCCTAATCCGAACCCATACCCTAACCCGAGCCCTAACCCTAACACTAGCCGTAACACTATACCTAGCCCATACCCTACGCCGTACCTGAACCCCTCCCCGAACCGGTACCCTAAGCCGTACCCTAACCCTCACCCTAACCCTAACCCTAACCCTAAGCTACCCTTGACTGCTTCTGCCTCCAATAGATTTCCTAAGCACTAGTGTTTTAAGGAACAGGTTAAAAAGAGAATCCTAATGTGATTTCGTGATAATGGGTGTGTTCCTTATCTTCTCCTAGTGTCTAAACTCTTCTCCATGGCTGGACCCCCATTAATATTCCTTTACGTGCTAAGTGGTTTCTAGAGAGTGGGATAGGTTTAATAACTACCCTCACCCTAACGCGTACACTAACCCTAACCCCTACCCTAACACTAACGCGTACCCTAATCCTAACCCGTACCCTAAACCGAGCCCTAACCCTAACACTAACCCTAACCCTAACCCTAACCCATACCCTACGCCCTACCGGAACCCCTCCCCGAACCCGTACCCTAAGCCGTACCCTAACCCTCACCCTAACCCTAACCCTAACCCTAAGCTACCCTTGACTGCTTCTGCCTCCAATAGATTTCCTAAGCACTAGTGTTTTAAGGAACAGGTTAAAAAGAGAATCCTAATGTGATTTCTTGATAATGGGTGTGTTCCTTATCTTCTCCTCGTGTCTAAACTCTTCTCCATGGCCGGACCCCCAAATAATATTCCTTTACGTGCTAAGGGGTATCTAGAGAGTGGGATAGATTTAATAACTACCCTCACCCTAACGCGTACCCTAACCCTAACCACTACCCTAACCCTAACGCGTACCCTAATCCTAACCCGTACCCTAAACCGAGCCCTAACCCTAACCCTTGCCCTAACCCTAACCCTAACCCATACCCTACGCCCTACCCGAACCCCTCCCCGAACCCGTACCCTGAGCCGTACCCTAACCCTCACCCTAACCCTAACCCTAACCCTAAGCTACCCTTGACTGCTTCTGCCTCCAATAGATTTCCTAAGCACTAGTGTTTTAAGGAACAGGTTAAAAAGAGAATCCTAATGTGATTTCTTGATAATGGGTGTGTTCCTTATCTTCTCCTAGTGTCTAAACTCTTCTCCATGGCTGGACCACCAAATAATATTCCTTTACGTGCTAAGGGGTATCTACAGAGTGGAATGGGTTTAATAACTAACCTCACCCTATCGCGTACCCTAACCCTAACCCCTACCCTAACACTAACACGTACCCTAATCCTAACCCGTACCCTAAACCGAGCCCTAACCCTAACACTAAACCTAACCCTAACCCTAAACAATACCCTACGCCCTACCCGAACCCCTCACCGAACCCATACCCTAAGCCATACCCTAACCCTCACCCTAACCCTAACCCTAACCCTAAGCTACCCTTGACTGCTTCTGCCTCCAATAGATTTCCTAAGCACTAGTGTTTTAAGGAACACGTGAAAAAGAGAATCCTAATGTGATTTCTTGATAATGGGTGTGTTCCTTATCTTCTCCTCGTGTCTAAAGTCTTCTCCATGGTTGGACCCCCAAATAATATTCCTCTACGTGCTAAGGGGTTTATAGAGAGTTTGATAGGTTTAATAACTACCCGCACCCTAATGCGTACCCTAACCCTAACCCCAACCCTAAACCTAACGCGTACCCTAATCCGAACCCATACCCTAAACCGAGCCCTAACCCTAACACTAACCCTAACCCTAACCCTAACCCATACCCTACGCCCTACCCGAACCCCTCACCGAACCCGTACCCTAAGCCGTACCCTAACCCTCACCCTAACCCTAACCCTAACCCTAAGCTACCCTTGACGGCTTCTGCCTCCAATAGATTTCCTAAGCACTAGTGTTTTAAGGAACAGGTTAAAAAGAGAATCCTAATGTGATTTCTTGATAATGGGTGTGTTCCTTATCTTCTCCTCGTGTCTAAACTCTTCTCCATGGCTGGACCCCCAAATAATATTACTTTACGTGCTAAGGGGTATCTAGAGAGTGGGATAGGTTTAATAACTACCCTCACCCTAACGCGTACCCTAACCCTAACCCCTACCCTAACCCTAACGCGTACCCTAATCCTAACCCGTACCCTAAACCGAGCCCTAAACCTAACGCTAGCCCTAACCCTAACCCTAACACATACCCTACGCCCTACCCGAACCCCTCCCCGAACCCGTACCCTAAGCCATACCCTAGCCCTCACCCTAACCCTAACACTAACCCTAAGCTACCCTTGACTGCTTCTTCCTCCAATAGATTTCCTAAGCACTAGTGTTTTAAGGAACAGGTTAAAAAGAGAATCCTAATGTGATTTCGTGATAATGGGTGTGTTCCTTATCTTCTCCTAGTGTCTAAACTCTTCTCCATGGCTGGACCCCCAAATAATATTCCTTTACGTGCTAAGGGGTATCTAGAGAGTGGGATAGGTTTAATAACTACCCTCACCCTAACGCGTACCCTAACCCTAACCCCTACCCTAACCCTAATGCGTACCCTAATCCTAACCCGTACCCTAAACCGAGCCCTAACCCTAACCCTTGCCCTAACCCTAACCCTTACCCATACCCTACGCCCTACCCGAACCCCTCCCCGAACCCGTACCCTAAGCCGTACCCTAACCCTCACCCTAACCCTAACCCTAACCCTAAGCTACCCTTGACTGCTTCTGCCTCCAATAGATTTCCTAAGCACTAGTGTTTTAAGGAACAGGTTAAAAAGAGAATCATATTGTGATTTCTTGATAATGGGTGTGTTCCTTATCTTCTCCTAGTGTCTAAACTCTTCTCCATGGCTGGACCCCCAAATAATATTCCTTTACGTGCTAAGGGGTATCTAGAGAGTGGGATAGGTTTAATAACTACCCTCACCCTAAAGCGTACCCTAAACCTAACCACTACCCTAACACTAACGCGTACCCTAATCCTAACCCGTACCCTAAACCGAGCCCTAACCCTAACACTAACCCTAACCCTAACCCTAACCCATACCCTACGCCCTACCCGAACCCCTCCCCGAACCCGTACCCTAAGCCGTACCCTAACCCTCACCCTAACCCTAACCCTAACCCTAAGCTACCCTTGACTGCTTCTGCCTCCAATAGATTTCCTAAGCACTAGTGTTTTAAGGAACAGGTTAAAAAGAGAATCCTAATGTGATTTCTTGATAATGGGTGTGTTCCTTATCTTCTCCTCGTGTCTAAACTCTTCTCCATGGCTGGACCCCCAAATAATATTCCTTTACGTGCTAAAGGGTATCTAGGGAGTGGGATAGATTTAATAACTACCCTCACCCTAACGCGTACCCTAATCCTAACCCGTACCCTAAACCGAGCCCTAACCCTAACCCTTGCCCTAACCCTAACCCTAACCCAAACCCTACGCCCTTCCCGAACCCCTCCCCGAACCCGTACCCTAAGCCGTACCCTAACCCTCACCCTAACCCTAACCCTAACCCTAAGCTACCCTTGACTGCTTCTGCCTCCAATAGATTTCCTAAGCACTAGTGTTTTAAGGAACAGGTGAAAAAGAGAATCCTAATGTGATTTCTTGATAATGGGTGTGTTCCTTATCTTCTCCTCGTGTCTAAACTCTTCTCCATGGTTGGACCCCCAAATAATATTCCTTTACGTGCTAAGGGGTTTCTAGGGAGTGTGATAGGTTTAATAACTACCCGCACCCTAATGCGTAACCTAACCCTAACCCCTACCCTAACCCTAACGCGTACCCTAATCCGAACCCATACCCTAAACCGAGCCCTAACCCTAACACTAGCCCTAACCCTATACCTAACACATACCCTACGCCCTACCCGAACCCCTCCCCGAACCCGTACCCTAAGCCATACCCTAACCCTCACCCTAACCCTAACCCTAACACTAAGCTACCCTTGACTGCTTCTGCCTCCAATAGATTTCCTAAGCACTAGTGTTTTAAGGAACAGGTTAAAAAGAGAATCCTAATGTGATTTCCTGATAATGTGTGTGTTCCTTATCTTCTCCTAGTGTCTAAACTCTTCTCCATGGCTGGACCCCCATTAATATTCCTTTACGTGCTAAGGGGTATCTAGAGAGTGGGATAGGTTTAATAACTACCCTCACCCTAACGCGTACACTAACCCTAACCCCTACCCTAACCCTAACCCGTACCCTAATCCTAACCCGTACCCTAAACCGAGCCCTAACCCTAACACTAAACCTAACCCTAACCCTAACCCATACCCTACGCCCTACCCGAACCCCTCCCCGAACCCGTACCCTAAGCCGTACCCTAAACCTCACCCTAACCCTAACCCTAACCCTAAGCTACCCTTGACTGCTTCTGCCTCCAATAGATTTCCTAAGCACTAGTGTTTTAAGGAACAGGTTAAAAAGAGAATCCTAATGTGATTTCTTGATAATGGGTGTGTTCCTTATCTTCTCCTCGTGTCTAAACTCTTCTCCATGGCTGGACCCCCAAATAATATTCCTTTACGTGCTAAGGGGTATCTAGAGAGTGGGATAGGTTTAATAACTACCCTCACCCTAACGCGTACCCTAACCCTAACCCCTACCCTAACCCTAACGCGTACCCTAATCCTAACCCGTACCCTAAACCGAGCCCTAAACCTAACGCTAGCCCTAACCCTAACCCTAACCCATACCCTACGCCCTACCCGAACCCCTCCCCGAACCCGTACCCTAAGCCATACCCTAGCCCTCACCCTAACCCTAACACTATCCCTAAGCTACCCTTGACTGCTTCTGCCTCCAATAGATTTCCTAAGCACTAGTGTTTTAAGGAACAGGTTAAAAAGAGAATCCTAATGTGATTTCGTGATAATGGGTGTGTTCCTTATCTTCTCCTAGTGTCTAAACTCTTCTCCATGGCTGGACCCCCAAATAATATTCCTTTACGTGCTAAGGGGTATCTAGAGTGTGGGATAGGTTTAATAACTACCCTCACCCTAACGCGTACCCTAACCCTAACCCCTACCCTAACACTAGCGCGTACCCTAATCCTAACCCGTACCCTAAACCGAGCCCTAACCCTAACACTAACTCTAACCCTAACCCTAACCCATACCCTACGCACTACCCGAACACCTCACTGAACCCGTACCCTAAACCGTAACCTAACCCTCACCCTAACCCTAACCCTAACCCTAAGCTACCCTTGACGGCTTCTGCCTCCAATAGATTTCCTAAGCACTAGTGTTTTAAGGACCAGGTTAAAAAGAGAATCCTAATGTGATTTCTTGATAATGGGTGTGTTCCTTATCTTCTCCTCGTGTCTAAACTCTTCTCCATGGCTGGACCCCCAAATAATATTCCTTTATGTGCTAAGGGGTATCTAGAGAGTGGGATAGGTTTAATAACTACCCTCACCCTAACGCGTTCCCTAACCCTAACCCCTACCCTAACCCTAACGCGTACCCTAATCCTAACCCGTACCCTAAACCGAGCCCTAACCCTAACACTAGCCCTAACCCTAACCCTAACCAATACCCTACGCCCTACCCGAACCCCTCCCCGAACCCGTACCCTAAGCCGTACCCTAACCCTCACCCTAACCCTAACCCTAACCCTAAGCTACCCTTGACTGCTTCTGCCTCCAATAGATTTCCTAAGCACTAGTGTTTTAAGGAACAGTTTAAAAAGGGAATCATATTGTGATTTCTTGATAATGGGTGTGTTCCTTATCTTCTCCTAGTGTCTAAACTCTTCTCCATGGCTGGACCCCCAAATAATATTCCTTTACGTGCTAAGGGGTATCTAGAGAGTGGGATAGGTTTAATAACTACCCTCAACCTAAAGCGTACCCTAACCCTAACCACTACCCTAACACTAACGCGTACCCTAATCCTAACCCGTACCCTAAACCGAGCCCTAACCCTAACACTAACCCTAACCCTAACCCTAACCCATACCCTACGCCCTACCCGAACCCCTCACCGAACCCGTACCCTAAGCCATACCCTAGCCCTCACCCTAACCCTAACACTATCCCTAAGCTACCCTTGACTGCTTCTGCCTCCAATAGATTTCCTAAGCACTAGTGTTTTAAGGAACAGGTTAAAAAGAGAATCCTAATGTGATTTCGTGATAATGGGTGTGTTCCTTATCTTCTCCTAGTGTCTAAACTCTTCTCCATGGCCGGACCCCCAAATAATATTCCTTTACGTGCTAAGGGGTATCTAGAGAGTGGGATAGGTTTAATAACTACCCTCACCCTAACGTGTACCCTAACCCTAACCCCTACCCTAACCCTAGCGCGTACCCTAATCCTAACCCGTACCCTAAACCGAGCCCTAACCCTAACACTAACCCTAACCCTAACCCTAACCCATACCCTACGCCCTACCCGAACCCCTCCCCGAACCCGTACCCTAAGCCGTACCCTAACCCTCACCCTAACCCTAACCCTAACCCTAAGCTACCTTTGACGGCTTCTGCCTCCAATAGATTTCCTAAGCACTAGTGTTTTAAGGAACAGGTTAAAAAGAGAATCCTAATGTGTTTTCTTGATAATGGGTGTGTTCCTTATCTTCTCCTCGTGTCTAAACTCTTCTCCATGGCTGGACCCCCAAATAATATTCCTTTACGTGCTAAGGGGTATCTAGAGAGTAGGATAGGTTTAATAACTACCCTCACCCTAACGCGTACCCTAACCCTAACCCCTACCCTAACCCTAACGCGTACCCTAATCCTAACCCGTACTCTAAACCGAGCCCTAAACCTAACACTAGCCCTAACCCTAACCCTAACCCATACCCTACGCCCTACCCGAACCCCTCCCCGAACCCGTACCCTAAGCCATACCCTGGCCCTCACCCTAACCCTAACACTAACCCTAAGTTACCCTTGACTGCTTCTGCCTCCAATAGATTTCCTAAGCACTAGTGTTTTAAGGAACAGGTTAAAAAGAGAATCCTAATATGATTTCGTGATAATGGGTGTGTTCCTTATCTTCTCCTAGTGTCTAAACTCTTCTCCATGGCTGGACCCCCAAACAATATTCCTTTACGTGCTAAGGGGTATCTAGAGAGTGGGATAGGTTTAATAACTATCCTCACCCTAACGCGTACCCTAACTCTAACCCCTAACCTAACCCTAGCGCGTACCCTAAGCCTAACCCGTACCCTAAACCGAGCCCTAACCCTAACACTAACTCTAACCCTAACACTAACCCATACCCTACGCCCTACCCGAACCCCTCCCTGAACCCGTACCCTAACCGTACCCTAACCCTCACCCTAACCCTAACCCTAACCCTAAGCTACCCTTGACGGCTTCTGCCTCCAATAGATTTCCTAAGCACTAGTGTTTTAAGGAACAGGTTAAAAAGAGAATCCTAATGTGATTTCTTGATCATGGGTGTGTTCCTTATCTTCTCCTCGTGTCTAAACTCTTCTCCATGGCTGGACCCCCAAATAATATTCCTTTACGTGCTAAGGGTTATCTAGAGAGTGGGATAGGTTTAATAACTACCCTCACCCTAACGCGTTCCCTAACCCTAACCCCTACCCTAACCCTAACGCGTACCCTAATCCTAACCCGTACCCTAAACAGAGCCCTAACCCTAACACTAGCCCTAACCCTAACCCTAACCAATACCCTACGCCCTACCCGAACCCCTCCCCGAACCCGTACCCTAAGCCGTACCCTAACCCTCACCCTAACCCTAAGCTACCCTTGACTGCTTCTGCCTCCAATAGATTTCCTAAGCACTAGTGTTTTAAGGAACAGGTTAAAAAGAGAATCCTAATGTGATTTCTTGATAATGGGTGTGTTCCTTAACTTCTCCTAGTGTCTAAACTCTTCTCCATGGCTGGACCCCCAAATAATATTCCTTTACGTTCTAAGGGGTATCTAGAGAGTGGGATAGGTTTAATAACTAACCTCACCCTATCGCGTACCCTAACCCTAACCCCTACCCTAACACTAACGCGTACCCTAATCCTAACCCGTACCCTAAACCGAGCCCTAACCCTAACACTAACCCTAACCCTAACCCTAAACCATACCCTACGCCCTACCCGAACCCCTCCCCGAACCCGTACCCTAAGCCGTACCCTAACCCTCACCCTAACCCTAAACCTAACCCTAAGCTACCCTTGACGGCTTCTGCCTCCAATAGATTTCCTAAGCACTAGTGTTTTAAGGAACAGGTTAAAAAGAGAATCCTAATGTGATTTCTTGATAATGGGTGTGTTCCTTATCTTCTCCTAGTGTCTAAACTCTTCTCCATGGCTGGACCCCCAAATAATATTACTTTACGTGCTAAGGGGTATCTAGAGAGTGAGATAGGTTTAATAACTACCCTCACCCTAAAGCGTACCCTAACCCTAACCACTACCCTAACACTAAAGCGTACCCTAATCCTAACCCGTACCCTTAACCGAGCCCTAACCCTAACACTAACCCTAACCCTAACCCTAACCCATACCCTACGCCCTACCCGAACCCCTCCCCGAACCCGTACCCTAAGTCGTACCCTAACCCTCACCCTAACCCTAACCCTAACCCTAAGCTACCCTTGACTGCTTCTTCCTCCAATAGATTTCCTAAGCACTAGTGTTTTAAGGAACAGGTTAAAAAGAGAATCATATTGTGATTTCTTGATAATGGGTGTGTTCCTTATCTTCTCCTAGTGTCTAAACTCTTCTCCATGGCTGGACCCCCAAATAATATTCCTTTAAGTGCTAAGGGGTATCTAGAGAGTGGGATAGGTTTAATAACTACCCTCACCCTAACGCGTACCCTAACCCTAACCCCTACCCTAACCCTAACGCGTACCCTAATCCTAACCCGTACCCTAAACCGAGCCCTAAACCTAACACTAGCCCTAACCCTAACCCTAACCCATACTCTACGCCCTACCCGAACCCCTCCCCGAACCCGTAACCTAAGCCGTACCCTAACCCTCACCCTAACCCTAACCCTAACCCTAAGCTACCCTTGACTGCTTCTGCCTCCAATAGATTTCCTAAGCACTAGTGTTTTAAGGAACAGGTTAAAAAGAGAATCCTAATGTGATTTCGTGATAATGGGTGTGTTCCTTATCTTCTCCTCGTGTCTAAACTCTTCTCCATGGCTGGACCCCCAAATAATATTCCTTTATGTGCTAAGGGGTATCTACAGAGTGTGATAGGTTTAATAACTACCCTCACCCTAACACGTACCCTAACCCTAACCCCTACCCTAACCCTAACGCGTACCCTAATGCTAACCCGTACCCTAAACCGAGCCCTAACCATAACACTAACCCTAACCCTAACCCTAACCCATACCCTATGCCCTACCCGAACCCCTCCCCGAACCCGTACCCTAAGCCGTACCCTAACCCTCACCCTAACCCTAACCCTAACCCTAAGCTACCCTTGACTGATTCTGCCTCCAATAGATTTCCTAAGCACTAGTGTTTTAAGGAACAGTTTAAAAAGAGAATCATATTGTGATTTCTTGATAATGGGTGTGTTCCTTATCTTCTCCTAGTGTCTAAACTCTTCTCCATGGCTGGACCCCCAAATAATATTCCTTTACGTGCTAAGGGGTATCTAGAGAGTGGGATAGGTTTAATAACTACCATCACCCTAAAGCGTACCCTAACCCTAACCACTACCCTAACACTAACGCGTACCCTAATCCTAACCCGTACCCTAAACCGAGCCCTAACCCTAACACTAACCCTAACCCTAACCCTAACCCATACCCTACGCCCTACCCGAACCCCTCCCCGAACCCGTACCCTAAGCCATACCCTAGCCCTCACCCTAACCCTAACACTATCCCTAAGCTACCCTTGACTGCTTCTGCCTCCATTAGATTTCCTAAGCACTAGTGTTTTAAGGAACAGGTTAAAAAGAGAATCCTAATGTGATTTCGTGATAATGGGTGTGTTCCTTATCTTCTCCTAGTGTCTAAACTCTTCTCCATGGCTGGACCCCCAAATAATATTCCTTTACGTGCTAAGGGGTATCTAGAGTGTGGGATAGGTTTAATAACTACCCTCACCCTAACGCGTACCCTAACCCTAACGCCTACCCTAACCCTAGCGCGTACCCTAATCCTAACCCGTACCCTAAACCGAGCCCTAACCCTAACACTAACCCTAACCCTAACCCTAACCCATACCCTACGCCCTACCCGAACCCCTCCCCGAACCCGTACCCTAAGCCGTACCCTAACCCTCACCCTAACCCTAACCCTAACCCTAAGCTACCCTTGACTGCTTCTGCCTCCAATAGATTTCCTAAGCACTAGTGTTTTAAGGAACAGGTTAAAAAGAGAATCCTAATGTGATTTCTTGATAATGGGTGTGTTCCTTATCTTCTCCTCGTGTCTAAACTCTTCTCCATGGCCGGACCCCCAAATAATATTCCTTTACGTGCTAAGGGGTATCTAGAGAGTGGGATAGATTTAATAACTACCCTCACCCTAACGCGTACCCTAACCCTAACCCCTACCCTAACCCTAACGCGTACCCTAATCCTAACCCGTACCCTAAACCGAGCCCTAACCCTAACCCTTGCCCTAACCCTAACCCTAACCCATACCCTACGCCCTACCCGAACCCCTCCCCGAACCCGTACCCTAAGCCGTACCCTAACCCTCACCCTAACCCTAACCCTAACCCTAAGCTACCCTTGACTGCTTCTGCCTCCAATAGATTTCCTAAGCACTAGTGTTTTAAGGAACAGGTTAAAAAGAGAATCCTAATGTGATTTCTTGATAATGGGTGTGTTCCTTATCTTCTCCTCGTGTCTAAACTCTTCTCCATGGCTGGACCCCCAAATAATATTCCTTTACGTGCTAAGGGGTATCTAGAGAGTGGGATAGGTTTAATAACTACCCTCACCCTAACGCGTACCCTAACCCTAACCCCTACCCTAACCCTAACGCGTACCCTAATCCTAACCCGTACCCTAAACCGAGCCCTAAACCTAACGCTAGCCCTAACCCTAACCCTAACCCATACCCTACGCCCTACCCGAACCCCTCCCCGAACCCGTACCCTAAGCCAAACCCCAGCCCTCACCCTAACCCTAACACTATCCCTAAGCTACCCTTGACTGCTTCTGCCTCCAATAGATTTCCTAAGCACTAGTGTTTTAAGGAACAGGTTAAAAAGTGAATCCTAATGTGATTTCGTGATAATGGGTGTGTTCCTTATCTTCTCCTAGTGTCTAAACTCTTCTCCATGGCTGGACCCCCAAATAATATTCCTTTACGTGCTAAGGGGTATCTAGAGAGTGGGATAGGTTTAATAACTACCCTCACCCTAACGTGTACCCTAAACCTAACACCTACCCTAACCCTAGCGCGTACCCTAATCCTAACCCGTACCCTAAACAGAGCCCTAACCCTAACACTAACTCTAACCCTAACCCTAACCCATACCCTACGCCCTACCCGAACCCCTCCCTGAACCCGTACCCTAACCCTCACCCTAACCCTAACCCTAACCCTAAGCTACCCTTGACGGCTTCTGCCTCCAATAGATTTCCTAAGCACTAGTGTTTTAAGGAACAGGTTAAAAAGAGAATCCTAATGTGATTTCTTGATAATGGGTGTGTTCCTTATCTTCTCCTCCTGTATAAACTCTTCTCCATGGCTGGACCCCCAAATAATATTCCTTTACGTGCTAAGGGGTATCTAGAGAGTGGGATAGGTTTAATAACTACCCTCACCCTAACGCGTTCCCTAACCCTAACCCCTACCCTAACCCTAACGCGTACCCTAATCCTAACCCGTACCCTAAACCGAGCCCTAACCCTAACACTAGCCCTAACCCAAACCCTAAACCATACCCTACGCCCTACCCGAACCCCTCCCCGAACCCGTACCCTAAGCCGTACCCTAACCCTCACCCTAACCCTAAACCTAACCCTAAGCTACCCTTGACGGCTTCTGCCTCCAATAGATTTCCTAAGCACTAGTGTTTTAAGGAACAGGTTAAAAAGAGAATCCTAATGTGATTTCTTGATAATGGGTGTGTTCCTTATCTTCTCCTAGTGTCTAAACTCTTCTCCATGGCTGGACCCCCAAATAATATTACTTTACGTGCTAAGGGGTATCTAGAGAGTGGGATAGGTTTAATAACTACCCTCACCCTAAAGCGTACCCTAACCCTAACCACTACCCTAACACTAACGCGTACCCTAATCCTAACCCGTACCCTTAACCGAGCCCTAACCCTAACACTAACCCTAACCCTAACCCTAACACATACCCTACGCCCTACCCGAACCCCTCCCCGAACCCGTACCCTACGTCGTACCCTAACCCTCACCCTAACCCTAACCCTAACCCTAAGCTACCCTTGACGGCTTCTTCCTCCAATAGATTTCCTAAGCACTAGTGTTTTAAGGAACAGGTTAAAAAGAGAATCCTAATGTGATTTCTTGATAATGGGTGTGTTCCTTATCTTCTCCTCGTGTCTAAACTCTTCTCCATGGCTGGACCCCCAAATAATATTCCTTTACGTGCTAAGGGGTTTCTAGAGAGTGTGATAGGTTTAATAACTACCCGCACCCTAATGCGTAACCTAACCCTAACCCCTACCCTAACCCTAACGCGTACCCTAATCCGAACCCATACCCTAAACCGAGCCCTAACCCTAACACTAGCCCTAACCCTATACCTAACCCATACCCTACGCCCTACCCGAACCCCTCCCCGAACCCGTACCCTAAGCCATACCCTAACCCTCACCCTAACCCTAACCCTAACCCTAAGCTACCCTTGACTGCTTCTGCCTCCAATAGATTTCCTAAGCACTAGTGTTTTAAGGAACAGGTTAAAAAGAGAATCCTAATGTGATTTCCTGATAATGGGTGTGTTCCTTATCTTCTCCTAGTGTCTAAACTCTTCTCCATGGCTGGACCCCCATTAATATTCCTTTACGTGCTAAGGGGTATCTAGACAGTAGGATAGGTTTAATAACTACCCTCACCCTAACGCGTACACTAACCCTAACCCCTACCCTAACCCTAACGCATACCCTAATCCTAACCCGTACCCTAAACCGAGCCCTAACCCTAACACTAACCCTAACCCTAACCCTAACCCATACCCTACGCCCTACCCAAACCCCTCCCCGAACCCGTACCCTAAGCCGTACCCTAAAACTCACCCTAACCCTAACCCTAACCCTAAGCTACCCTTGACTGCTTCTGCCTCCAATAGATTTCCTAAGCACTAGTGTTTTAAGGAACAGGTTAAAAAGAGAATCCTAATGTGATTTCTTGATAATGGGTGTGTTCCTTATCTTCTCCTCGTGTCTAAACTCTTCTCCATGGCTGGACCCCCAATAATATTACTGTACGTGCTAAGGGGTATCTAGAGAGTGGGATAGGTTTAATAACTACCCTCACCCTAACGCGTACACTAACCCTAACCCCTACCCTAACCCTAACGCGTACCCTAATCCTAACCCGTACCCTAAACCGAGCCCTAACCCTAACACTAACCCTAACCCTAACCCTAACCCATACCCTACGCCCTACCCGAACCCCTCCCCGAACCCGTACCCTAAGCCGTACCCTAACCCTAACCCTAACCCTAAGCTACCTTTGACGGCTTCTGCCTCCAATAGATTTCCTAAGCACTAGTGTTTTAAGGAACAGGTTAAAAAGAGAATCCTAATGTGTTTTCTTGATAATGGGTGTGTTCCTTATCTTCTCCTCGTGTCTAAACTCTTCTCCATGGCTGGACCCCCAAATAATATTCCTTTACGTGCTAAGGGGTATCTAGAGAGTAGGATAGGTTTAATAACTACCCTCACCCTAACGCGTACCCTAACCCTAACCCCTACCCTAACCCTAACGCGTACCCTAATCCTAACCCGTACCCTAAACCGAGCCCTAAACCTAACACTAGCCCTAACCCTAACCCTAACCCATACCCTACGCCCTACCCGAACCCCTCCCCGAACCCGTACCCTAAGCCATACCCTAGCCCTCACCCTAACCCTAACACTAACCCTAAGTTACCCTTGACTGCTTCTGCCTCCAATAGATTTCCTAAGCACTAGTGTTTTAAGGAACAGGTTAAAAAGAGAATCCTAATATGATTTCGTGATAATGGGTGTGTTCCTTATCTTCTCCTAGTGTCTAAACTCTTCTCCATGGCTGGACCCCCAAACAATATTCCTTTACGTGCTAAGGGGTATCTAGAGAGTGGGATAGGTTTAATAACTATCCTCACCCTAACGCGTACCCTAACTCTAACCCCTAACCTAACCCTAGCGCGTACCCTAATCCTAACCCGTACCCTAAACCGAGCCCTAACCCTAACACTAACTCTAACCCTAACCCTAACCCATACCCTACGCCCTACCCGAACCCCTCCCTGAACCCGTACCCTAAACCGTACCCTAACCCTCACCCTAACCCTAACCCTAACCCTAAGCTACCCTTGACGGCTTCTGCCTCCAATAGATTTCCTAAGCACTAGTGTTTTAAGGAACAGGTTAAAAAGAGAATCCTAATGTGATTTCTTGATCATGGGTGTGTTCCTTATCTTCTCCTCGTGTCTAAACTCTTCTCCATGGCTGGACCCCCAAATAATATTCCTTTACGTGCTAAGGGTTATCTAGAGAGTGGGATAGGTTTAATAACTACCCTCACCCTAGCGCGTTCCCTAACCCTAACCCCTACCCTAACCCTAACGCGTACCCTAATCCTAACCCGTACCCTAAACAGAGCCCTAACCCTAACACTAGCCCTAACCCTAACCCTAACCAATACCCTACGCCCTACCCGAACCCCTCCCCGAACCCGTACCCTAAGCCGTACCCTAACCCTCACCCTAACCCTAAGCTACCCTTGACTGCTTCTGCCTCCAATAGATTTCCTAAGCACTAGTGTTTTAAGGAACAGGTTAAAAAGAGAATCCTAATGTGATTTCTTGATAATGGGTGTGTTCCTTATCTTCTCCTAGTGTCTAAACTCTTCTCCATGGCTGGACCCCCAAATAATATTACTTTACGTGCTAAGGGGTATCTAGAGAGTGAGATAGGTTTAATAAATACCCTCACCCTAAAGCGTACCCTAACCCTAACCACTACCCTAACACTAAAGCGTACCCTAATCCTAACCCGTACCCTTAACCGAGCCCTAACCCTAACACTAACCCTAACCCTAACCCTAACCCATACCCTACGCCCTACCCGAACCCCTCCCCGAACCCGTACCCTAAGTCGTACCCTAACCCTCACCCTAACCCTAACCCTAACCCTAAGCTACCCTTGACTGCTTCTTCCTCCAATAGATTTCCTAAGCACTAGTGTTTTAAGGAACAGGTTAAAAAGAGAATCCTAATGTGATTTCTTGATAATGGGTGTGTTCCTTATCTTCTCCTCGTGTCTAAACTCTTCTCCATGGCTGGACCCCCAAATAATATTCCTTTACGTGCTAAGGGGTATCTAGAGAGTGGGATAGGTTTAATAACTACCCTCACCCTAACGTGTACCCTAACCCTAACACCTACCCTAACCCTAGCGCGTACCCTAATCCTAACCCGTACCCTAAACCGAGCCCTAACCCTAACACTAACTCTAACCCTAACCCTAACCCATACCCTACGCCCTACCCGAACCCCTCTCTGAACCCGTACCCTAAACCGTACCCTAACCCTCACCCTAACCCTAACCCTAACCCTAAGCTACCCTTGACGGCTTCTGCCTCCAATAGATTTCCTAAGCACTAGTGTTTTAAGGAACAGGTTAAAAAGAGAATCCTAATGTGATTTCTTGATAATGGGTGTGTTCCTTATCTTCTCCTCCTGTATAAACTCTTCTCCATGGCTGGACCCCCAAATAATATTCCTTTACGTGCTAAGGGGTATCTAGAGAGTGGGATAGGTTTAATAACTACCCTCACCCTAACGCGTTCCCTAACCCTAACCCCTACCCTAACCCTAACGCGTACCCTAATCCTAACCCGTACCCTAAACCGAGCCCTAACCCTAACACTAGCCCTAACCCAAACCCTAAACAATACCCTACGCCCTACCCGAACCCCTCCCCGAACCCGTACCCTAAGCCGTACCCTAACCCTCACCCTAACCCTAAGCTACCCTTGACTGCTTCTGCCTCCAATAGATTTCCTAAGCACTAATGTTTTAAGGAACAGGTTAAAAAGAGAATCCTAATGTGATTTCTTGATAATGGGTGTGCTCCTTAACTTCTCCTAGTGTCTAAACTCTTCTCCATGGCTAGACCCCCAAATAATATTCCTTTACGTGCTAAGGGGTATCTAGAGAGTGGGATAGGTTTAATAACTAACCTCACCCTATCGCGTACCCTAACCCTAACCCCTACCCTAACACTAACGCGTACCCTAATCCTAACCCGTACACTAAACCGAGCCCTAACCCTAACACTAACCCTAACCCTAACCCTAAACCATACCCTACGCCCTACCCGAACCCCTCCCCGAACCCGTACCCTAAGCCGTACCCTAACCCTCACCCTAACCCTAAACCTAACCCTAAGCTACCCTTGACGGCTTCTGCCTCCAATAGATTTCCTAAGCACTAGTGTTTTAAGGAACAGGTTAAAAAGAGAATCCTAATGTGATTTCTTGATAATGGGTGTGTTCCTTATCTTCTCCTAGTGTCTAAACTCTTCTCCATGGCTGGACCCCCAAATAATATTACTTTACGTGCTAAGGGGTATCTAGAGAGTGGGATAGGTTTAATAACTACCCTCACCCTAAAGCGTACCCTAACCCTAACCACTACCCTAACACTAACGCGTACCCTAATCCTAACCCGTACCCTTAACCGAGCCCTAACCCTAACACTAACCCTAACCCTAACCCTAACCCATACCCTACGCCCTACCCGAACCCCTCCCCGAACCCGTACCCTAAGCCGTACCCTAACCCTCACCCTAACCCTAAACCTAACCCTAAGCTACCCTTGACGGCTTCTGCCTCCAATAGATTTCCTAAGCACTAGTGTTTTAAGGAACAGGTTAAAAAGAGAATCCTAATGTGATTTCTTGATAATGGGTGTGTTCCTTATCTTCTCCTAGTGTCTAAACTCTTCTCCATGGCTGGACCCCCAAATAATATTACTTTACGTGCTAAGGGGTATCTAGAGAGTGAGATAGGTTTAATAACTACCCTCACCCTAAAGCGTACCCTAACCCTAACCACTACCCTAACACTAAAGCGTACCCTAATCCTAACCCGTACCCTTAACCGAGCCCTAACCCTAACACTAACCCTAACCCTAACCCTAACCCATACCCTACGCCCTACCCGAACCCCTCCCCGAACCCGTACCCTAAGTCGTACCCTAACCCTCACCCTAACCCTAACCCTAACCCTAAGCTACCCTTGACTGCTTCTTCCTCCAATAGATTTCCTAAGCACTAGTGTTTTAAGGAACAGGTTAAAAAGAGAATCCTAATGTGATTTCTTGATAATGGGTGTGTTCCTTATCTTCTCCTCGTGTCTAAACTCTTCTCCATGGCTGGACCCCCAAATAATATTCCTTTAAGTGCTAAGGGGTATCTAGAGAGTGGGATAGGTTTAATAACTACCCTCACCCTAACGCGTACCCTAACCCTAACCCCTACCCTAACCCTAACGCGTACCCTAATCCTAACCCGTACCCTAAACCGAGCCCTAAACCTAACACTAGCCCTAACCCTAACCCTAACCCGTACCCTACGCCCTACCCGAACCCCTCCCCGAACCCGTAACCTAAGCCGTACCCTAACCCTCACCCTAACCCTAACCCTAACCCTAAGCTACCCTTGACTGCTTCTGCCTCCAATAGATTTCCTAAGCACTAGTGTTTTAAGGAACAGGTTAAAAAGAGAATCCTAATGTGATTTCGTGATAATGGGTGTGTTCCTTATCTTCTCCTCGTGTCTAAACTCTTCTCCATGGCTGGACCCCCAAATAATATTCCTTTATGTGCTAAGGGGTATCTACAGAGTGTGATAGGTTTAATAACTACCCTCACCCTAACACGTACCCTAACCCTAACCCCTACCCTAACCCTAACGCGTACCCTAATCCTAACCCGTACCCTAAACCGAGCCCTAACCATAACACTAACCCTAACCCTAACCCTAACCCATACCCTATGCCCTACCCGAACCCCTCCCCGAACCCGTACCCTAAGCCGTACCCTAACCCTCACCCTAACCCTAACCCTAACCCTAAGCTACCCTTGACTGATTCTGCCTCCAATAGATTTCCTAAGCACTAGTGTTTTAAGGAACAGTTTAAAAAGAGAATCATATTGTGATTTCTTGATAATGGGTGTGTTCCTTATCTTCTCCTAGTGTCTAAACTCTTCTCCATGGCTGGACCCCCAAATAATATTCCTTTACGTGCTAAGGGGTATCTAGAGAGTGGGATAGGTTTAATAACTACCCTCACCCTAACGCGTAACTTAACCCTAACCCCTACCCTAACCCTAGCGCGTACCCTAATCCTAACCCGTACCCTAAACCGAGCCCTAACCCTAACACTAACTCTAACCCTAACCCTAACCCATACCCTACGCCCTACCCGAACCCCTCCCCGAACCCGTACCCTAAGCCGTACCCTAACCCTCACCCTAACCCTAAGCTACCCTTGACTGCTTCTGCCTCCAATAGATTTCCTAAGCACTAATGTTTTAAGGAACAGGTTAAAAAGAGAATCCTAATGTGATTTCTTGATAATGGGTGTGTTCCTTAACTTCTCCTAGTGTCTAAACTCTTCTCCATGGCTAGACCCCCAAATAATATTCCTTTACGTGCTAAGGGGTATCTAGAGAGTGGGATAGGTTTAATAACTAACCTCACCCTATCGCGTACCCTAACCCTAACCCCTACCCTAACACTAACGCGTACCCTAATCCTAACCCGTACACTAAACCGAGCCCTAACCCTAACACTAACCCTAACCCTAACCCTAAACCATACCCTACGCCCTACCCGAACCCCTCCCCGAACCCGTACCCTAAGCCGTACCCTAACCCTCACCCTAACCCTAAACCTAACCCTAAGCTACCCTTGACGGCTTCTGCCTCCAATAGATTTCCTAAGCACTAGTGTTTTAAGGAACAGGTTAAAAAGAGAATCCTAATGTGATTTCTTGATAATGGGTGTGTTCCTTATCTTCTCCTAGTGTCTAAACTCTTCTCCATGGCTGGACCCCCAAATAATATTACTTTACGTGCTAAGGGGTATCTAGAGAGTGGGATAGGTTTAATAACTACCCTCACCCTAAAGCGTACCCTAACCCTAACCACTACCCTAACACTAACGCGTACCCTAATCCTAACCCGTACCCTTAACCGAGCCCTAACCCTAACACTAACCCTAACCCTAACCCTAACCCATACCCTACGCCCTACCCGAACCCCTCCCCGAACCCGTACCCTACGTCGTACCCTAACCCTCACCCTAACCCTAACCCTAACCCTAAGCTACCCTTGACGGCTTCTTCCTCCAATAGATTTCCTAAGCACTAGTGTTTTAAGGAACAGGTTAAAAAGAGAATCCTAATGTGATTTCTTGATAATGGGTGTGTTCCTTATCTTCTCCTCGTGTCTAAACTCTTCTCCATGGCTGGACCCCCAAATAATATTCCTTTAAGTGCTAAGGGGTATCTAGAGAGTGGGATAGGTTTAATAACTACCCTCACCCTAACGCGTACCCTAACCCAAACCCCTACCCTAACCCTAACGCGTACCCTAATCCTAACCCGTACCCTAAACCGAGCCCTAACCATAACACTAACCCTAACCCTAACCCTCCAACCCATACCCTATGCCCTACCCGAACCCCTCCCCGAACCCGTACCCTAAGCCATACCCTAGCCCTCACCCTAACCCTAACCCTAACCCTAAGCTACCCTTTACTGCTTCTGCCTCCAATAGATTTCCTAAGCACTAGTGTTTTAAGGAACAGTTTAAAAAGAGAATCATATTGTGATATCTTGATAATGGGTGTGTTCCTTATCTTCTCGTAGTGTCTAAACTCTTCTCCATGGCTGGACCCCCAAATAATATTCCTTTACGTGCTAAGGGGTTTCTAGAGAGTGTGATAGGTTTAATAACTACCCGCACCCTAATGCGTAACCTAACCCTAACCCCTACCCTAACCCTAACGCGTACCCTAATCCGAACCCATACCCTAAACCGAGCCCTAACCCTAACACTAGCCCTAACCCTATACCTAACCCATACCCTACGCCCTACCCGAACCCCTCCCCGAACCCGTACCCTAAGCCATACCCTAACCCTCACCCTAACCCTAACCCTAACCCTAAGCTACCCTTGACTGCTTCTGCCTCCAATAGATTTCCTAAGCACTAGTGTTTTAAGGAACAGGTTAAAAAGAGAATCCTAATGTGATTTCCTGATAATGGGTGTGTTCCTTATCTTCTCCTAGTGTCTAAACTCTTCTCCATGGCTGGACCCCCATTAATATTCCTTTACGTGCTAAGGGGTATCTAGACAGTGGGATAGGTTTAATAACTACCCTCACCCTAACGCGTACACTAACCCTAACCCCTACCCTAACCCTAACGCGTACCCTAATCCTAACCCGTACCCTAAACCGAGCCCTAACCCTAACACTAACCCTAACCCTAACCCTAACCCATACCCTACGCCCTACCCAAACCCCTCCCCGAACCCGTACCCTAAGCCGTACCCTAAAACTCACCCTAACCCTAACCCTAACCCTAAGCTACCCTTGACGGCTTCTGCCTCCAATAGATTTCCTAAGCACTAGTGTTTTAAGGAACAGGTTAAAAAGAGAATCCTAATGTGATTTCTTGATAATGGGTGTGTTCCTTATCTTCTCCTCGTGTCTAAACTCTTCTCCATGGCTGGACCCCCAAATAATATTCCTGTACGTGCTAAGGGGTATCTAGAGAGTGGGATAGGTTTAATAACTACCCTCACCCTAACGCGTACCCTAACCCTAACCCCTACCCTATCCCTAACGCGTACCCTAATCCTAACCCATACCCTAAACCGAGCCCTAAACCTAACGCTAGCCCTAACCCTAACCCTAACCCATACCCTACGCCCTACACGAACCCCTCCCCGAACCCGTACCCTAAGCCATACCCTAGCCCTCACCCTAACCCTAACACTATCCCTAAGTTACCCTTGACTGCTTCTGCCTCCAATAGATTTCCTAAGCACTAGTGTTTTAAGGAACAGGTTAAAAAGAGAATCCTAATGTGATTTCGTGATAATGGGTGTGTTCCTTATCTTCTCCTAGTGTCTAAACTCTTCTCCATGGCTGGACCCCCAAATAATATTCCTTTACGTGCTAAGGGGTATCTAGAGAGTGGGATAGGTTTAATAACTACCCTCACCCTAACGCATACCCTAACCCTAACCCCTACCCTAACCCTAGCGCGTACCCTAATCCTAACCCGTACCCTAAACTGAGCCCTAACCCTAACACTAACCCTAACCCTAACCCTAACCCATACCCTACGCCCTACCCAAACCCCTCCCCGAACCCGTACCCTAAGCCGTACCCTAAAACTCACCCTAACCCTAACCCTAACCCTAAGCTACCCTTGACTGCTTCTGCCTCCAATAGATTTCCTAAGCACTAGTGTTTTAAGGAACAGGTTAAAAAGAGAATCCTAATGTGATTTCTTGATAATGGGTGTGTTCCTTATCTTCTCCTCGTGTCTAAACTCTTCTCCATGGCTGGACCCCCAAATAATATTCCTGTACGTGCTAAGGGGTATCTAGAGAGTGGGATAGGTTTAATAACTACCCTCACCCTAACGCGTACCCTAACCCTAACCCCTACCCTAACCGTAACGCGTACCCTAATCCTAACCCATACCCTAAACCGAGCCCTAAACCTAACGCTAGCCCTAACCCTAACCCTAACCCATACCCTACGCCCTACCCGAACCCCTCCCCGAACCCGTACCCTAAGCCATACCCTAGCCCTCACCCTAACCCTAACACTATCCCTAAGTTACCCTTGACTGCTTCTGCCTCCAATAGATTTCCTAAGCACTAGTGTTTTAAGGAACAGGTTAAAAAGAGAATCCTAATGTGATTTCGTGATAATGGGTGTGTTCCTTATCTTCTCCTAGTGTCTAAACTCTTCTCCATGGCTGGACCCCCAAATAATATTCCTTTACGTGCTAAGGGGTATCTAGAGAGTGGGATAGGTTTAATAACTACCCTCACCCTAACGCGTACCCTAACCCTAACCCCTACCCTAACCCTAGCGCGTACCCTAATCCTAACCCGTACCCTAAACCGAGCCCTAACCCTAACACTAACTCTAACCCTAACCCTAACCCATACCCTACGCCCTACCCGAACCCCTCCCTGAACCCGTACCCTAAACCGTACCCTAACCCTCACCCTAACCCTAACCCTAACCCTAAGCTACCCTTGACGGCTTCTGCCTCCAATAGATTTCCTAAGCACTAGTGTTTTAAGGAACAGGTTAAAAAGAGAATCCTAATGTGATTTCTTGATAATGGGTGTGTTCCTTATCTTCTCCTCGTGTCTAAATTCTTCTCCATGGCTGGACCCCCAAATAATATTCCTTTACGTGCTAAGGGGTATCTAGAGAGTGGGATAGGTTTAATAACTACCCTCACCCTAACGCGTTCCCTAACCCTAACCCCTACCCTAACCCTAACGCGTACCCTAATCCTAACCCGTACCCTAAACCGAGCCCTAACCCTAACACTAGCCCTAACCCTAACCCTAACCAATACCCTACGCCCTACCCGAACCCCTCCCCGAACCCGTACCCTAAGCCGTACCCCAACCCTCACCCTAACCCTAACCCTAACCCTAAGCTACCCTTGACTGCTTCTGCCTCCAATAGATTTCCTAAGCACTAGTGTTTTAAGGAACAGTTTAAAAAGAGAATCATATTGTGATTTCTTGATAATGGGTGTGTTCCTTATCTTCTCCTAGTGTCTAAACTCTTCTCCATGGCTGGACCCCCAAATAATATTCCTTTACGTGCTAAGGGGTATCTAGAGAGTGGGATAGGTTTAATAACTACCCTCACCCTAAAGCGTACCCTAACCCTAACCACTACCCTAACACTAACGCGTACCCTAATCCTAACCCGTACTCTAAACCGAGCCCTAACCCTAACACTAACCCTAACCCTAACCCTAACCCATACCCTACGCCCTACCCGAACCCCTCCCCGAACCCGTACCCTAAGCCATACCCTAACCCTCACCCTAACCCTAACCCTAACCCTAAGCTACCCTTGACTGCTTCTGCCTCCAATAGATTTCCTAAGCACTAGTGTTTTAAGGAACAGGTTAAAAAGAGAATCATAATGTGATTTCGTGATAATGGGTGTGTTCCTTATCTTCTCCTAGTGTCTAAACTCTTCTCCATGGCTGGACCCCCAATAATATTCCTGTACGTGCTAAGGGGTATCTAGAGAGTGGGATAGGTTTAATAACTACCCTCACCCTAACGCGTACCCTAACCCTAACCCCTACCCTAACCCTAGCGCGTACCCTAATCCTAACCCGTACCCTAAACCGAGCCCTAACCCTAACACTAGCCCTAACCCTAACCCTAACCCATACCCTACGCCCTACCCGAACCCCTCCCCGAACCCGTACCCTAAGCCATACCCTAGCCCTCACCCTAACCCTAACACTAACCCTAAGTTACCCTTGACTGCTTCTGCCTCCAATAGATTTCCTAAGCACTAGTGTTTTAAGGAACAGGTTAAAAAGAGAATCCTAATATGATTTCGTGATAATGGGTGTGTTCCTTATCTTCTCCTAGTGTCTAAACTCTTCTCCATGGCTGGACCCCCAAACAATATTCCTTTACGTGCTAAGGGGTATCTAGAGAGTGGGATAGGTTTAATAACTATCCTCACCCTAACGCGTACCCTAACTCTAACCCCTAACCTAACCCTAGCGCGTACCCTAATCCTAACCCGTACCCTAAACCGAGCCCTAACCCTAACACTAACTCTAACCCTAACCCTAACCCATACCCTACGCCCTACCCGAACCCCTCCCTGAACCCGTACCCTAAACCGTACCCTAACCCTCACCCTAACCCTAACCCTAACCCTAAGCTACCCTTGACGGCTTCTGCCTCCAATAGATTTCCTAAGCACTAGTGTTTTAAGGAACAGGTTAAAAAGAGAATCCTAATGTGATTTCTTGATAATGGGTGTGTTCCTTATCTTCTCCTCGTGTCTAAACTCTTCTCCATGGCTGGACCCCCAAATAATATTCCTTTACGTGCTAAGGGTTATCTAGAGAGTGGGATAGGTTTAATAACTACCCTCACCCTATCGCGTTCTCTAACCCTAACCCCTACCCTAACCCTAACGCGTACCCTAATCCTAACCCGTACCCTAAACAGAGCCCTAACCCTAACACTAGCCCTAACCCTAACACTAACCAATACCCTACGCCCTACCCGAACCCCTCCCCGAACCCGTACCCTAAGCCGTACCCTAACCCTCACCCTAACCCTAATCCTAACCCTAAGCTACCCTTGACGGCTTCTGCCTCCAATAGATTTCCTAAGCACTAGTGTTTTAAGGAACAGGTTAAAAAGAGAATCCTAATGTGATTTCTTGATAATGGGTGTGTTCCTTATCTTCTCCTAGTGTCTAAACTCTTCTCCATGGCTGGACCCCCAAATAATATTACTTTACGTGCTAAGGGGTATCTAGAGAGTGAGATAGGTTTAATAACTACCCTCACCCTAAAGCGTACCCTAACCCTAACCACTACCCTAACACTAAAGCGTACCCTAATCCTAACCCGTACCCTTAACCGAGCCCTAACCCTAACACTAACCCTAACCCTAACCCTAACCCATACCCTACGCCCTACCCGAACCCCTCCCCGAACCCGTACCCTAAGTCGTACCCTAACCCTCACCCTAACCCTAACCCTAACCCTAAGCTACCCTTGAGTGCTTCTAACTCCAATAGATTTCCTAAGCACTAGTGTTTTAAGGAACAGGTTAAAAAGAGAATCCTAATGTGATTTCTTGATAATGGGTGTGTTCCTTATCTTCTCCTCGTGTCTAAACTCTTCTCCATGGCTGGACCCTCAAATAATATTCCTTTAAGTGCTAAGGGGTATCTAGAGAGTGTGATAGGTTTAATAACTACCCTCACCCTAACGCGTACCCTAACCCTAACCCCTACCCTAACCCTAACGCGTACCCTAATCCTAACCCGTACCCTAAACCGAGCCCTAAACCTAACACTAGCCCTAACCCTAACCCTAACCCGTACCCTACGCCCTACCCGAACCCCTCCCCGAACCCGTAACCTAAGCCGTACCCTAACCCTCACCCTAACCCTAACCCTAACCCTAAGCTACCCTTGACTGCTTCTGCCTCCAATAGATTTCCTAAGCACTAGTGTTTTAAGGAACAGGTTAAAAAGAGAATCCTAATGTGATTTCGTGATAATGGGTGTGTTCCTTATCTTCTCCTCGTGTCTAAACTCTTCTCCATGGCTGGACCCCCAAATAATATTCCTTTATGTGCTAAGGGGTATCTACAGAGTGTGATAGGTTTAATAACTACCCTCACCCTAACACGTACCCTAACCCTAACGCGTACCCTAATCCTAACCCGTACCCTAACCCTCACCCTAACCCTAAGCTACCCTTGACTGCTTCTGCCTCCAATAGATTTCCTAAGCACTAGTGTTTTAAGGAACAGGTTAAAAAGAGAATCCTAATGTGATTTCTTGATAATGGGTGTGTTCCTTAACTTCTCCTAGTGTCTAAACTCTTCTCCATGGCTGGACCCCCAAATAATATTCCTTTACGTGCTAAGGGGTATCTAGAGAGTGGGATAGGTTTAATAACTAACCTCACTCTATCGCGTACCCTAACCCTAACCCCTACCCTAACACTAACGCGTACCCTAATCCTAACCCGTACCCTAAACCGAGCCCTAACCCTAACACTAAACCTAACCCTAACTCTAAACCATACCCTACGCCCTACCCGAACCCCTCCCCGAACCCGTACCCTAAGCCGTACCCTAACCCTCACCCTAACCCTAAACCTAACCCTAAGCTACCCTTGACGGCTTCTGCCTCCAATAGATTTCCTAAGCACTAGTGTTTTAAGGAACAGGTTAAAAAGAGAATCCTAATGTGATTTCTTGATAATGGGTGTGTTCCTTATCTTCTCCTAGTGTCTAAACTCTTCTCCATGGCTGGACCCCCAAATAATATTACTTTACGTGCTAAGGGGTATCTAGAGAGTGGGATAGGTTTAATAACTACCCTCACCCTAAAGCGTACCCTAACCCTAACCACTACCCTAACACTAAGGCGTACCCTAATCCTAACCCGTACCCTTAACCGAGCCCTAACCCTAACACTAACCCTAACCCTAACCCTAACCCATACCCTACGCCCTACCCGAACCCCTCCCCGAACCCGTACCCTAAGTCGTACCCTAACCCTCACCCTAACCCTAACCCTAACCCTAAGCTACCCTTGACGGCTTCTGCCTCCAATAGATTTCCTAAGCACTAGTGTTTAAAGGAACAGGTTAAAAAGAGAATCCTAATGTGATTTCTTGATAATGGGTGTGTTCCTTATCTTCTCCTTGTGTCTAAACTCTTCTCCATGGCTGGACCCCCAAATAATATTCCTTTAAGTGCTAAGGGGTATCTAGAGAGTGGGATAGGTTTAATAACTACCCTCACCCTAACGCGTACCCTAACCCTAACCCCTACCCTAACCCTAACGCGTACCCTAATCCTAACCCGTACCCTAAACCGAGCCCAAACCTAACACTAACCCTAACCCTAACCCTAACCCATACCCTACGCCCTACCCGAACCCCTCCCCGAACCCGTACCCTAAGCCGTACCCTAACCCTCACCCTAATCCTAACCCTAACCCTAAGCTACCCTTGACTGCTTCTGCCTCCAATAGATTTCCTAAGCACTAGTGTTTTAAGGAACAGGTGAAAAAGAGAATCCGAATGTGATTTCTTGATAATGGGTGTGTTCCTTATCTTCTCCTCGTGTCTAAACTCTTCTCCATGGTTGGACCCACAAATAATATTCCTTTACGTGCTAAGGGGTATCTAGAGAGTGGGATAGGTTTAATAACTACCCTGACCCTAACGCGTACACTAACCCTAACCCCTACCATAACCCTAACGCGTACCCTAATCCTAACCCGTACCCTAACCCGAGCCCTAACCCTAACACTAACCCTAACCCTAACCCTAACCCATACCCTACGCCCTACCCGAACCCCTCCCCGAACCCGTACCCTAAACCGTACCCTAACCCTCACCGTACCCCTAACACTAACCCTAAGCTACCCTTGACTGCTTCTGCCTCCAATAGATTTCCTAAGCACTAGTGTTTTAAGGAACAGGGTAAAAAGAGAATCCTAATATGATTTCGTGATAATGGGTGTGTTCCTTATTTTCTCCTAGTGTCTAAACTCTTCTCCATGGCTGGACCCCCAAACAATATTCCTTTACGTGCTAAGGGGTATCTAGAGAGTGGGATAGGTTTAATAACTATCCTCACCCTAACGCGTACCCTAACTCTAACCCCTAACCTAACCCTAGCGCGTACCCTAATCCTAACCCGTACCCTAAACCGAGCCCTAACCCTAACACTAACTCTAACCCTAACCCTAACCCATACCCTACGCCCTACCCGAACCCCTCCCCGAACCCGTACCCTAAGCCGTACCCTAACCCTCACCCTAACCCTAAGCTACCCTTGACTGCTTCTGCATCCAATAGATTTCCTAAGCACTAGTGTTTTAAGGAACAGGTTAAAAAGAGAATCCTAATGTGATTTCTTGATAATGGGTGTGTTCCTTAACTTCTCCTAGTGTCTAAACTCTTCTCCATGGCTGGACCCCCAAATAATATTCCTTTACGTGCTAAGGGGTATCTAGAGAGTGGGATAGGTTTAATAACTAACCTCACCCTATCGCGTACCCTAACCCTAACCCCTACCCTAACACTAACGCGTACCCTAATCCTAACCCGTACCCTAAACCGAGCCCTAACCCTAACACTAACCCTAACCCTAACCCTAAACCATACCCTACGCCCTACCCGAACCCCTCCCCGAACCCGTACCCTAAGCCGTACCCTAACCCTCACCCTAACCCTAAACCTAACCCTAAGCTACCCTTGACGGCTTCTGCCTCCAATAGATTTCCTAAGCACTAGTGTTTTAAGGAACAGGTTAAAAAGAGAATCCTAATGTGATTTCTTGATAATGGGTGTGTTCCTTATCTTCTCCTAGTGTCTAAACTCTTCTCCATGGCTGGACCCCCAAATAATATTACTTTACGTGCTAAGGGGTATCTAGAGAGTGGGATAGGTTTAATAACTACCCTCACCCTAAAGCGTACCCTAACCCTAACCACTACCCTAACACTAACGTGTACCCTAATCCTAACCCGTACCCTTAACCGAGCCCTAACCCTAACACTAACCCTAACCCTAACCCTAACCCATACCCTACGCCCTACCCGAACCCCTCCCCGAACCCGTACCCTAAGTCGTACCCTAACCCTCACCCTAACCCTAAACCTAACCCTAAGCTACCCTTGACGGCTTCTGCCTCCAATAGATTTCCTAAGCACTAGTGTTTTAAGGAACAGGTTAAAAAGAGAATCCTAATGTGATTTCTTGATAATGGGTGTGTTCCTTATCTTCTCCTCGTGTCTAAACTCTTCTCCATGGCTGGACCCCCAAATAATATTCGTTTAAGTGCTAAGGGGTATCTAGAGAGTGGGATAGGTTTAATAACTACCCTCACCCTAACGCGTACCCTAACCCTAACCCCTACCCTAACCCTAACGCGTACCCTAATCCTAACCCGTACCCTAAACCGAGCCCTAAACCTAACACTAACCCTAACCCTAACCCTAACCCATACCCTACGCCCTACGCGAACCCCTCCCCGAACCCGTACCCTAAGCCGTACCCTAACCCTCACCCTAACCCTAACCCTAACCCTAAGCTACCCTTGACTGCTTCTGCCTCCAATAGATTTCCTAAGCACTAGTGTTTTAAGGAACAGGTTAAAAAGAGAATCCTAATGTGATTTCGTGATAATGGGTGTGTTCCTTATCTTCTCCTCGTGTCTAAACTCTTCTCCATGGCTGGACCCCCAAATAATATTCCTTTATGTGCTAAGGGGTATCTAGAGAGTGTGATAGGTTTAATAACTACCCTCACCCTAACACGTACCCTAACCCTAACCCCTACCCTAACCCTAACGCGTACCCTAATCCTAACCCGAACACTAAACCGAGCCCTAACCATAACACTAACCCTAACCCTAACCCTAACCCATAGCCTACGCCCTACCCGAACCCCTCCCCGAACCCGTACCCTAAGCCATACCCTAGCCCTCACCCTAACCCTAACCCTAACCCTAAGCTACCCTTGACTGCTTCTGCCTCCAATAGATTTCCTAAGCACTAGTGTTTTAAGGAACAGTTTAAAAAGAGAATCATATTGTGATTTCTTGATAATGGGTGTGTTCCTTATCTTCTCCTAGTGTCTAAACTCTTCTCCATGGCTGGACCCCCAAATAATATTCCTTTACGTGCTAAGGGGTATCTAGAGAGTGGGATAGGTTTAATAACTACCCTCACCCTAAAGCGTACCCTAACCCTAACCACTACCCTAACACTAACGCGTACCCTAATCCTAACCCGTACCCTAAACCGAGCCCTAACCCTAACACTAACCCTAACCCTAACCCTAACCCATACCCTACGCCCTACCCGAACCCCTCCCCGAACCCGTACCCTAAGCCGTACCCTAACCCTCACCCTAACCCTAACCCTAACCCTAAGCTACCCTTGACTGCTTCTGCCTCCAATAGATTTCCTAAGCACTAGTGTTTTAAGGAACAGGTTAAAAAGAGAATCCTAATGTGATTTCTTGATAATGGGTGTGTTCCTTATCTTCTCCTCGTGTCTAAACTCTTCTCTATGGCTGGACCCCCAAATAATATTCCTTTACGTGCTAAGGGGTATCTAGAGAGTGGGATAGATTTAATAACTAACCTCACCCTAACGCGTATCCTAACCCTAACCCCTACCCTAACACTAACGCGTACCCTAATCCTAACCCGTACCCTAAACCGAGCCCTAACCCTAACCCTTGCCCTAAACCTAACCCTATCCCATACCCTACGCCCTACCCGAACCCCTCCCCGAACCCGTACCCTAAGCCGTACCCTAACCCTCACCCTAACCCTAACCCTAACCCTAAGCTACCCTTGACTGCTTCTGCCTCCAATAGATTTCCTAAGCACTAGTGTTTTAAGGAACAGGTTAAAAAGAGAATCCTAATGTGATTTCTTGATAATGGGTGTGTTCCTAATCTTCTCCTAGTGTCTAAACTCTTCTCCATGGCTGGACCCCCAAATAATATTCCTTTACGTGCTAAGGGGTATCTAGAGAGTAGGATAGGTTTAATAACTACCCTCACCCTAACGCGTACCCTAACCCTAACCCCTACGCTAACCCTAACGCGTACCCTAATCCTAACCCGTACCCTAAACAGAGCCCTAAACCTAACACTAGCCCTAACCCTAACCCTAACCCATACCCTACGCCCTACCCGAACCCCTCCCCGAACCCGTACCCTAAGCCATACCCTAGCCCTCACCCTAACCCTAACACTAACCCTAAGCTACCCTTGACTGCTTCTGCCTCCAATAGATTTCCTAATCACTAGTGTTTTAAGGAACAGTTTAAAAAGAGAATCATATTGTGATTTCTTGCTAATGGGTGTGTTCCTTATCTTCTCCTAGTGTCTAAACTCTTCTCCATGGCTGGACACCCAAATAATATTCCTTTACGTGCTAAGGGGTATCTAGAGAGTGGGATAGGTTTAATAACTACCCTCACCCTAAAGCGTACCCTAACCCTAACCACTACCCTAACACTAACGCGTACCCTAATCCTAACCCGTACCCTAAACCGAGCCCTAACCCTAACACTAACCCTAACCCTAACCCTAACCCATACCCTACGCCCTACCCGAACCCCTCCCCGAACCCGTACCCTAAGCCGTACCCTAACCCTCACCCTAACCCTAACCCTAACCCTAAGCTACCCTTGACTGCTTCTGCCTCCAATAGATTTCCTAAGCACTAGTGTTTTAAGGAACAGGTTAAAAAGAGAATCCTAATGTGATTTCTTGATAATGGGTGTGTTCCTTATCTGCTCCTCGTGTCTAAACTCTTCTCCATGGCTGGACCCCCAAATAATATTCCTTTACGTGCTAAGGGGTATCTAGAGAGTGGGATAGATTTAATAACTAACCTCACCCTAACGCGTACCCTAACCCTAACCCCTACCCTAACACTAACGCGTACCCTAATCCTAACCCGTACCCTAAACCGAGCCCTAACCCTAACCCTTGCCCTAAACCTAACCCTATCCCATACCCTACGCCCTACCCGAACCCCTCCCCGAACCCGTACCCTAAGCCATACCCTAACCCTCACCCTAACCCTAACCCTAACCCTAAGCTACCCTTGACTTCTTCTGCCTCCAATAGATTTCCAAAGCACTAGTGTTTTAAGGAACAGGTTAAAAAGAGAATCCTAATGTGATTTCTTGATAATGGGTGTGTTCCTAATCTTCTCCTAGTGTCTAAACTCTTCTCCATGGCTGGACCCCCAAATAATATTCCTTTACGTGCTAAGGGGTATCTAGAGAGTAGGATAGGTTTAATAACTACCCTCACCCTAACGCGTACCCTAACCCTAACCCCTACCCTAACCCTAACGCGTACCCTAATCCTAACCCGTACCCTAAACAGAGCCCTAAACCTAACACTAGCCCTAACCCTAACCCTAACCCATACCCTACGCCCTACCCGAACCCCTCCCCGAACCCGTACCCTAAGCCATACCCTAGCCCTCACCCTAACCCTAACACTAACCCTAAGCTACCCTTGACTGCTTCTGCCTCCAATAGATTTCCTAAGCACTAGTGTTTTAAGGAACAGGGTAAAAAGAGAATCCTAAAATGATTTCGTGATAATGGGTGTGTTCCTTATCTTCTCCTAGTGTCTAAACTCTTCTCCATGGCTGGACCCCCAAACAATATTCCTTTACGTGCTAAGGGGTATCTAGAGAGTGGGATAGGTTTAATAACTATCCTCACCCTAACGCGTACCCTAACTCTAACCCCTAACCTAACCCTAGCGCGTACCCTAATCCTAACCCGTACCCTAAACCGAGCCCTAACCCTAACACTAACCCTAACCCTAACTCTAACCCTAACCCTAACCCATACCCTACGCCCTACCCGAACCCCTCCCTGAACCCGTACCCTAAACCGTACCCTAGCCCTCACCCTAACCCTAACCCTAACCCTAAGCTACCCTTGACTGCTTCTGCCTCCAATAGATTTCCTAAGCACTAGTGTTTTAAGGAACATTTTAAAAAGAGAATCATATTGTGATTTCTTGATAATGGGTGTGTTCCTTATCTTCTCCTAGTTTCTAAACTCTTCTCAATGGCTGGACCCCCAAATAATATTCCTTTACGTGCTAAGGGGTATCTAGAGAGTGGGATAGGTTTAATAACTACCCTCACCCTAAAGCGTACCCTAACCCTAACCCCTACCCTAACCCTAACGCGTACCCTAATCCTAACCCGTACCCTAAACCGAGCCCTAACCCTAACCCTTGCCCTAAACCTAACCCTAACCCATACCCTACGCCCTACCCGAAGCCCTCCCCGAACCCGTACCCTAAGCCGTACCCTAACCCTCACCCTAACCCTAACCCTAACCCTAAGCTACCCTTGACTGCTTCTGCCTCCAATAGATTTCCTAAGCACTAGTGTTTTAAGGAACAGGTTAAAAAGAGAATCCTAATGTGATTTCTTGATAATGGGTGTGTTCCTTATCTTCTCCTAGTGTCTAAACTCTTCTCCATGGCTGGACCACCAAATAATATTCCTTTACGTGCTAAGGGGTATCTACAGAGTGGAATAGGTTTAATAACTAACCTCACCCTATCGCGTACCCTAACCCTAACCCCTACCCTAACACTAACACGTACCCTAATCCTAACCCGTACCCTAAACCGAGCCCTAACCCTAACACTAAACCTAACCCTAACCCTAACCCATACCCTACGCCCTACACGAACCCCTCCCCGAACCCATACCCTAAGCCATACCCTAACCCTCACCCTAACCCTAACCCTAACCCTAAGCTACCCTTGACTGCTTCTGCCTCCAATAGATTTCCTAAGCACTAGTGTTTTAAGGAACAGGTGAAAAAGAGAATCCTAATGTGATTTCTTGATAATGGGTGTGTTCCTTATCTTCTCCTCGTGTCTAAACTCTTCTCCATGGTTGGACCCCCAAATAATATTCCTTTACGTGCTAAGGGGTTTCTAGAGAGTGTGATAGGTTTAATAACTACCCGCACCCTAATGCGTAACCTAACCCTAACCCCTACCCTAACCCTAACGCGTACCCTAATCCGAACCCATACCCTAAACCGAGCCCTAACCCTAACACTAGCCCTAACCTTAACCCTAACCCATACCCTACGCCCTACCCGAACCCCTCCCCGAACCCGTACCCTAAGCCGTACCGTAACCCTCACCCTAACCCTAACCCTAACCCTAAGCTACCCTTGACTGCTTCTGCCTCCAATAGATTTCCTAAGCACTAGTGTTTTAAGGAACAGTTTAAAAAGAGAATCATATTGTGATTTCTTGATAATGGGTGTGTTCCTTATCTTCTCCTAGTGTCTAAACTCTTCTCCATGGCTGGACCCCCAAATAATATTCCTTTACGTGCTAAGGGGTTTCTAGAGAGTGTGATAGGTTTAATAACTACCCGCACCCTAATGCGTAACCTAACCCTAACCCCTACCCTAACCCTAACGCGTACCCTAATCCGAACCCATACCCTAAACCGAGCCCTAACCCTAACACTAGCCCTAACCCTATACCTAACCCATACCCTACGCCCTACCCGAACCCCTCCCCGAACCCGTACCCTAAGCCATACCCTAACCCTCACCCTAACCCTAACCCTAACCCTAAGCTACCCTTGACTGCTTCTGCCTCCAATAGATTTCCTAAGCACTAGTGTTATAAGGAACAGGTTAAAAAGAGAATCCTAATGTGATTTCCTGATAATGGGTGTGTTCCTTATCTTCTCCTAGTGTCTAAACTCTTCTCCATGGCTGGACCCCCATTAATATTCCTTTACGTGCTAAGGGGTAT
Source organism: Balaenoptera acutorostrata (assembly GCF_949987535.1). Taxonomy (NCBI): domain Eukaryota; kingdom Metazoa; phylum Chordata; class Mammalia; order Artiodactyla; family Balaenopteridae; genus Balaenoptera; species Balaenoptera acutorostrata. Next base: position 562,828 of record NW_026646560.1, read on the forward strand.
CTAGAGAGTGGGATAGGTTTAATAACTACCCTCACCCTAACGCGTACACTAACCCTAACCCCTACCCTAACCCTAACGCGTACCCTAATCCTAACCCGTACCCTAAACCGAGCCCTAACCCTAACACTAACCCTAACCCTAACCCTAACCCATACCCTACGCCCTACCCGAACCCCTCCCCGAACCCGTACCCTAAGCCGTACCCTAAACCTCACCCTAACCCTAACCCTAACCCTAAGCTACCCTTGACTGCTTCTGCCTCCAATAGATTTCCTAAGCACTAGTGTTTTAAGGAACAGGTTAAAAAGAGAATCCTAATGTGATTTCTTGATAATGGGTGTGTTCCTTATCTTCTCCTCGTGTCTAAACTCTTCTCCATGGCTGGACCCCCAAATAATATTCCTTTACGTGCTAAGGGGTATCTAGAGAGTGGGATAGGTTTAATAACTACCCTCACCCTAACGCGTACCCTAACCCTAACCCCTACCCTAACCCTAACGCGTACCCTAATCCTAACCCGTACCCTAAACCGAGCCCTAAACCTAACGCTAGCCCTAACCCTAACCCTAACCCATACCCTACGCCCTACCCGAACCCCTCCCCGAACCCGTACCCTAAGCCATACCCTAGCCCTCACCCTAACCCTAACACTATCCCTAAGCTACCCTTGACTGCTTCTGCCTCCAATAGATTTCCTAAGCACTAGTGTTTTAAGGAACAGGTTAAAAAGAGAATCCTAATGTGATTTCGTGATAATGGGTGTGTTCCTTATCTTCTCCTAGTGTCTAAACTCTTCTCCATGGCTGGACCCCCAAATAATATTCCTTTACGTGCTAAGGGGTATCTAGAGAGTGGGATAGATTTAATAACTACCCTCACCCTAACGCGTACCCTAACCCTAACCCCTACCCTAACCCTAACGCGTACCCTAATCCTAACCCGTACCCTAAACCGAGCCCTAACCCTAACCCTTGCCCTAACCCTAACCCTAACCCATACCCTACGCCCTACCCGAACCCCTCCCCGAACCCGTACCCTAAGCCGTACCCTAACCCTCACCCTAACCCTAACCCTAACCCTAAGCTACCCTTGACTGCTTCTGCCTCCAATAGATTTCCTAAGCACTAGTGTTTTAAGGAACAGGTTAAAAAGAGAATCCTAATGTGATTTCTTGATAATGGGTGTGTTCCTTATCTTCTCCTCGTGTCTAAACTCTTCTCCATGGCTGGACCACCAAATAATATTCCTTTACGTGCTAAGGGCTATCTACAGAGTGGGATAGGTTTAATAACTAACCTCACCCTATCGCGTACCCTAACCCTAACCCCTACCCTAACACTAACACGTACCCTAATCCTAACCCGTACCCTAAACCGAGCCCTAACCCTAACACTAAACCTAACCCTAACCCTAACCCATACCCTACGCCCTACCCGAACCCCTCCCCGAACCCGTACCCTAAGCCATACCCTAACCCTCACCCTAACCCTAACCCTAACCCTAAGCTACCCTTGACTGCTTCTGCCTCCAATAGATTTCCTAAGCACTAGTGTTTTAAGGAACAGGTGAAAAAGAGAATCCTAATGTGATTTCTTGATAATGGGTGTGTTCCTTATCTTCTCCTCGTGTCTAAACTCTTCTCCATGGTTGGACCCCCAAATAATATTCCTTTACGTGCTAAGGGGTTTCTAGAGAGTGTGATAGGTTTAATAACTACCCGCACCCTAATGCGTACCCTAACCCTAACCCCTACCCTAACCCTAACGCGTACCCTAATCCGAACCCATACCCTAAACCGAGCCCTAACCCTAACACTAGCCCTAACCCTATAACTAACCCATACCCTACGCCGTACCCGAACCCCTCCCCGAACCCGTACCCTAAGCCATACCCTAACCCTCACCCTAACCCTAACCCTAACCCTAAGCTACCCTTGACTGCTTCTGCCTCCAATAGTTTTCCTAAGCACTAGTGTTTTAAGGAACAGGTTAAAAAGAGAATCCTAATGTGATTTCGTGATAATGGGTGTGTTCCTTATCTTCTCCTAGTGTCTAAACTCTTCTCCATGGCTGGACCCCCATTAATATTCCTTTACGTGCTAAGGGGTATCTAGAGAGTGGGATAGGTTTAATAACTACCCTCACCCTAACGCGTACACTAACCCTAACCCCTACCCTAACACTAACACGTACCCTAATCCTAACCCGTACCCTAAACCGAGCCCTAACCCTAACACTAAACCTAACCCTAACCCTAACCCATACCCTACGCCCTACCCGAACCCCTCCCCGAACCCGTACCCTAAGCCATACCCTAACCCTCACCCTAACCCTAACCCTAACCCTAAGCTACCCTTGACTGCTTCTGCCTCCAATAGATTTCCTAAGCACTAGTGTTTTAAGGAACAGGTGAAAAAGAGAATCCTAATGTGATTTCTTGATAATGGGTGTGTTCCTTATCTTCTCCTCGTGTCTAAACTCTTCTCCATGGTTGGACCCCCAAATAATATTCCTTTACGTGCTAAGGGGTTTCTAGAGAGTGTGATAGGTTTAATAACTACCCGCACCCTAATGCGTACCCTAACCCTAACCCCTACCCTAACCCTAACGCGTACCCTAATCCGAACCCATACCCTAAACCGAGCCCTAACCCTAACACAAGCCCTAACCCTATAACTAACCCATACCCTACGCCGTACCCGAACCCCTCCCCGAACCCGTACCCTAAGCCATACCCTAACCCTCACCCTAACCCTAACCCTAACCCTAAGCTACCCTTGACTGCTTCTGCCTCCAATAGATTTCCTAAGCACTAGTGTTTTAAGGAACAGGTTAAAAAGAGAATCCTAATGTGATTTCGTGATAATGGGTGTGTTCCTTATCTTCTCCTAGTGTCTAAACTCTTCTCCATGGCTGGACCCCCATTAATATTCCTTTACGTGCTAAGGGGTATCTAGAGAGTGGGATAGGTTTAATAACTACCCTCACCCTAACGCGTACACTAACCCTAACCCCTACCCTAACCCTAACGCGTACCCTAATCCTAAACCGTACCCTAAACCGAGCCCTAACCCTAACACTAACCCTAACCCTAACCCTAACCCATACCCTACGCCCTACCCGAACCCCTCCCCGAACCCGTACCCTAAGCCGTACCCTAACCCTCACCCTAACCCTAACCCTAACCCTAAGCTACCCTTGACTGCTTCTTCCTCCAATAGATTTCCTAAGCACTAGTGTTTCAAGGAACAGGTTAAAAAGAGAATCCTAATGTGATTTCTTGATAATGGGTGTGTTCCTTATCTTCTCCTCGTGTCTAAACTCTTCTCCATGGCTGGACCCCCAAATAATATTCCTTTACGTGCAAAGGGGTATCTAGAGAGTGGGATAGGTTTAATAACTACCCTCACCCTAACGCGTACCCTAACCCTAACCCCTACCCTAACCCTAACGCGTACCCTAATCCTAACCCGTACCCTAAACCGAGCCCTAAACCTAACGCTAGCCCTAACCCTAACCCTAACACATACCCTACGCCCTACCCGAACCCCTCCCCGAACCCGTACCCTAAGCCATACCCTAGCCCTCACCCTAACCCTAACACTAACCCTAAGCTACCCTTGACTGCTTCTGCCTCCAATAGATTTCCTAAGCACTAGTGTTTTAAGGAACAGGTTAAAAAGAGAATCCTAATGTGATTTCGTGATAATGGGTGTGTTCCTTATCTTCTGCTAGTGTCTAAACTCTTCTCCATGGCTGGACCCCCAAATAATATTCCTTTACGTGCTAAGGGGTATCTAGAGAGTGGGATAGGTTTAATAACTACCCTCACCCTAACGCGTACCCTAACCCTAACCCCTACCCTAACCCTAGCGCGTACCCTAATCCTAACCCGTACCCTAAACCGAGCCCTAACCCTAACAATAACACTAATCCTAACACTAACCCATACCCTACGCCCTACCCGAAGCCCTCCCTGAACCCGTACCCTAAACCGTACCCTAACCCTCACCCTAACCCTAACCCTAACCCTAAGCTACCCTTGACGGCTTCTGCCTCCAATAGATTTCCTAAGCACTAGTGTTTTAAGGAACAGGTTAAAAAGAGAATCCTAATGTGATTTCTTGATAATGGGTGTGTTCCTTATCTTCTCCTCGTGTCTAAACTCTTCTCCATGGCTGGACCCCCAAATAATATTCCTTTACGTGCTAAGGGGTATCTAGAGAGTGGGATAGGTTTAATAACTACCCTCACCCTAACGCGTTCCCTAGCCCTAACCCCTACCCTAACCCTAACGCGTACCCTAATCCTAACCCGTACCCTAAACCGAGCCCTAACCCTAACACTAGCCCTAACCCTAACCCTAACCAATACCCTACGCCCTACCCGAACCCCTCCCCGAACCCGTACCCTAAGCCGTACCCTAACCCTCACCCTAACCCTAACCCTAACCCTAAGCTACCCTTGACTGCTTCTGCCTCCAATAGATTTCCTATGCACTAGTGTTTTAAGGAACAGTTTAAAAAGAGAATCATATTGTGATTTCTTGATAATGGGTGTGTTCCTTATCTTCTCCTAGTGTCTAAACTCTTCTCCATGGCTGGACCCCCAAATAATATTCCTTTACGTGCTAAGGGGTATCTAGAGAGTGGGATAGGTTTAATAACTACCCTCACCCTAAAGCGTACCCTAACCCTAACCACTACCCTAACACTAACGCGTACCCTAATCCTAACCCGTACCCTAAACCGAGCCCTAACCCTAACACTAACCCTAACCCTAACCCTAACCCATACCCTACGCCCTACCCGAACCCCTCCCCGAACCCGTACCCTAAGCCGTACCCTAACCCTCACCCTAACCCTAACCCTAACCCTAAGCTACCCTTGACTGCTTCTGCCTCCAATAGATTTCCTAAGCACTAGTGTTTTAAGGAACAGGTTAAAAAGAGAATCCTAATGTGATTTCTTGATAATGGGTGTGTTCCTTATCTTCTCCTCGTATCTAAACTCTTCTCCATGGTTGGACCCCCAAATAATATTCCTTTACGTGCTAAGGGGTATCTAGAGAGTGGGATAGGTTTAATAACTACCCTCACCCTAACGCGTTCCCTAACCCTAACCCCTACCCTAACCCTAACGCGTACCCTAATCCTAACCCGTACCCTAAACCGAGCCCTAACCCTAACACTAGCCCTAACCCTAACCCTAACCAATACCCTACGCCCTACCCGAACCCCTCCCCGAACCCGTACCCTAAGCCGTACCCCAACCCTCACCCTAACCCTAACCCTAACCCTAAGCTACCCTTGACTGCTTCTGCCTCCAATAGATTTCCTAAGCACTAGTGTTTTAAGGAACAGTTTAAAAAGAGAATCATATTGTGATTTCTTGATAATGGGTGTGTTCCTTATCTTCTCCTAGTGTCTAAACTCTTCTCCATGGCTGGACCCCCAAATAATATTCCTTTACGTGCTAAGGGGTATCTAGAGAGTGGGATAGGTTTAATAACTACCCTCACCCTAAAGCGTACCCTAACCCTAACCACTACCCTAACACTAACGCGTACCCTAATCCTAACCCGTACTCTAAACCGAGCCCTAACCCTAACACTAACCCTAACCCTAACCCTAACCCATACCCTACGCCCTACCCGAACCCCTCCCCGAACCCGTACCCTAAGCCATACCCTAACCCTCACCCTAACCCTAACCCTAACCCTAAGCTACCCTTGACTGCTTCTGCCTCCAATAGATTTCCTAAGCACTAGTGTTTTAAGGAACAGGTTAAAAAGAGAATCATAATGTGATTTCGTGATAATGGGTGTGTTCCTTATCTTCTCCTAGTGTCTAAACTCTTCTCCATGGCTGGACCCCCAATAATATTCCTGTACGTGCTAAGGGGTATCTAGAGAGTGGGATAGGTTTAATAACTACCCTCACCCTAACGCGTACCCTAACCCTAACCCCTACCCTAACCCTAGCGCGTACCCTAATCCTAACCCGTACCCTAAACCGAGCCCTAACCCTAACACTAGCCCTAACCCTAACCCTAACCCATACCCTACGCCCTACCCGAACCCCTCCCCGAACCCGTACCCTAAGCCGTACCCTAACCCTCACCCTAACCCTAACCCTAACCCTAAGCTACCCTTGACGTCTTCTGCCTCCAATAGATTTCGTAAGCACTAGTGTTTTAAGGAACAGGTTAAAAAGAGAATCCTAATGTGGTTTCGTGATAATGGGTGTGTTCCTTATCTTCTCCTAGTGTCTAAACTCTTCTCCATGGCTGGACCCCCAATAATATTCCTGTACGTGCTAAGGGGTATCTAGAGAGTGGGATAGGTTTAATAACTACCCTCACCCTAACGCGTACACTAACCCTAACCCCTACCCTAACCCTAACGCGTACCCTAATCCTAACCCGTACCCTAAACCGAGCCCTAACCCTAACACTAACCCTAACCCTAACCCTAACCCATACCCTACGCCCTACCCGAACCCCTCCCCGAACCCGTACCCTAAGCCGTACCCTAACCCTCACCCTAACCCTAACCCTAACCCTAAGCTTCCCTTGACGGCTTCTGCCTCCAATAGATTTCCTAAGCACTAGTGTTTTAAGGAACAGGTTAAAAAGAGAATCCTAATGTGATTTCTTTATAATGGGTGTGTTCCTTATCTTCTCCTCGTGTCTAAACTCTTCTCCATGGCTGGACCCCCAAATAATATTCCTGTACGTGCTAAGGGGTATCTAGAGAGTAGGATAGGTTTAATAACTACCCTCAACCTAACGCGTACCCTAACCCTAACCCCTACCCTAACCCTAACGCGTACCCTAATCCTAACCCGTACCCTAAACCGAGCCCTAAACCTAACACTAGCCCTAACCCTAACCCTAACCCATACCCTACGCCCTACCCGAACCCCTCCCCGAACCCGTACCCTAAGCCATACCCTAGCCCTCACCCTAACCCTAACACTAACCCTAAGTTACCCTTGACTGCTTCTGCCTCCAATAGATTTCCTAAGCACTAGTGTTTTAAGGAACAGGTTAAAAAGAGAATCCTAATATGATTTCGTGATAATGGGTGTGTTCCTTATCTTCTCCTAGTGTCTAAACTCTTCTCCATGGCTGGACCCCCAAACAATATTCCTTTACGTGCTAAGGGGTATCTAGAGAGTGGGATAGGTTTAATAACTATCCTCACCCTAACGCGTACCCTAACTCTAACCCCTAACCTAACCCTAGCGCGTACCCTAATCCTAACCCGTACCCTAAACCGAGCCCTAACCCTAACACTAACTCTAACCCTAACCCTAACCCATACCCTACGCCCTACCCGAACCCCTCCCTGAACCCGTACCCTAAACCGTACCCTAACCCTCACCCTAACCCTAACCCTAACCCTAAGCTACCCTTGACGGCTTCTGCCTCCAATAGATTTCCTAAGCACTAGTGTTTTAAGGAACAGGGTTAAAAGAGAATCCTAATGTGATTTCTTGATAATGGGTGTGTTCCTTATCTTCTCCTCGTGTCTAAACTCTTCTCCATGGCTGGACCCCCAAATAATATTCCTTTACGTGCTAAGGGTTATCTAGAGAGTGGGATAGGTTTAATAACTAACCTCACCCTATCGCGTTCTCTAACCCTAACCCCTACCCTAACCCTAACGCGTACCCTAATCCTAACCCGTACCCTAAACAGAGCCCTAACCCTAACACTAGCCCTAACCCTAACACTAACCAATACCCTACGCCCTACCCGAACCCCTCCCCGAACCCGTACCCTAAGCCGTACCCTAACCCTCACCCTAACCCTAATCCTAACCCTAAGCTACCCTTGACGGCTTCTGCCTCCAATAGATTTCCTAAGCACTAGTGTTTTAAGGAACAGGTTAAAAAGAGAATCCTAATGTGATTTCTTGATAATGGGTGTGTTCCTTATCTTCTCCTAGTGTCTAAACTCTTCTCCATGGCTGGACCCCCAAATAATATTACTTTACGTGCTAAGGGGTATCTAGAGAGTGAGATAGGTTTAATAACTACCCTCACCCTAAAGCGTACCCTAACCCTAACCACTACCCTAACACTAAAGCGTACCCTAATCCTAACCCGTACCCTTAACCGAGCCCTAACCCTAACACTAACCCTAACCCTAACCCTAACCCATACCCTACGCCCTACCCGAACCCCTCCCCGAACCCGTACCCTAAGTCGTACCCTAACCCTCACCCTAACCCTAACCCTAACCCTAAGCTACCCTTGAGTGCTTCTAACTCCAATAGATTTCCTAAGCACTAGTGTTTTAAGGAACAGGTTAAAAAGAGAATCCTAATGTGATTTCTTGATAATGGGTGTGTTCCTTATCTTCTCCTCGTGTCTAAACTCTTCTCCATGGCTGGACCCTCAAATAATATTCCTTTAAGTGCTAAGGGGTATCTAGAGAGTGTGATAGGTTTAATAACTACCCTCACCCTAACGCGTACCCTAACCCTAACCCCTACCCTAACCCTAACGCGTACCCTAATCCTAACCCGTACCCTAAACCGAGCCCTAAACCTAACACTAGCCCTAACCCTAACCCTAACCCGTACCCTACGCCCTACCCGAACCCCTCCCCGAACCCGTAACCTAAGCCGTACCCTAACCCTCACCCTAACCCTAACCCTAACCCTAAGCTACCCTTGACTGCTTCTGCCTCCAATAGATTTCCTAAGCACTAGTGTTTTAAGGAACAGGTTAAAAAGAGAATCCTAATGTGATTTCGTGATAATGGGTGTGTTCCTTATCTTCTCCTCGTGTCTAAACTCTTCTCCATGGCTGGACCCCCAAATAATATTCCTTTATGTGCTAAGGGGTATCTACAGAGTGTGATAGGTTTAATAACTACCCTCACCCTAACACGTACCCTAACCCTAACGCGTACCCTAATCCTAACCCGTACCCTAACCCTCACCCTAACCCTAAGCTACCCTTGACTGCTTCTGCCTCCAATAGATTTCCTAAGCACTAGTGTTTTAAGGAACAGGTTAAAAAGAGAATCCTAATGTGATTTCTTGATAATGGGTGTGTTCCTTAACTTCTCCTAGTGTCTAAACTCTTCTCCATGGCTGGACCCCCAAATAATATTCCTTTACGTGCTAAGGGGTATCTAGAGAGTGGGATAGGTTTAATAACTAACCTCACTCTATCGCGTACCCTAACCCTAACCCCTACCCTAACACTAACGCGTACCCTAATCCTAACCCGTACCCTAAACCGAGCCCTAACCCTAACACTAAACCTAACCCTAACTCTAAACCATACCCTACGCCCTACCCGAACCCCTCCCCGAACCCGTACCCTAAGCCGTACCCTAACCCTCACCCTAACCCTAAACCTAACCCTAAGCTACCCTTGACGGCTTCTGCCTCCAATAGATTTCCTAAGCACTAGTGTTTTAAGGAACAGGTTAAAAAGAGAATCCTAATGTGATTTCTTGATAATGGGTGTGTTCCTTATCTTCTCCTAGTGTCTAAACTCTTCTCCATGGCTGGACCCCCAAATAATATTACTTTACGTGCTAAGGGGTATCTAGAGAGTGGGATAGGTTTAATAACTACCCTCACCCTAAAGCGTACCCTAACCCTAACCACTACCCTAACACTAAGGCGTACCCTAATCCTAACCCGTACCCTTAACCGAGCCCTAACCCTAACACTAACCCTAACCCTAACCCTAACCCATACCCTACGCCCTACCCGAACCCCTCCCCGAACCCGTACCCTAAGTCGTACCCTAACCCTCACCCTAACCCTAACCCTAACCCTAAGCTACCCTTGACGGCTTCTGCCTCCAATAGATTTCCTAAGCACTAGTGTTTAAAGGAACAGGTTAAAAAGAGAATCCTAATGTGATTTCTTGATAATGGGTGTGTTCCTTATCTTCTCCTTGTGTCTAAACTCTTCTCCATGGCTGGACCCCCAAATAATATTCCTTTAAGTGCTAAGGGGTATCTAGAGAGTGGGATAGGTTTAATAACTACCCTCACCCTAACGCGTACCCTAACCCTAACCCCTACCCTAACCCTAACGCGTACCCTAATCCTAACCCGTACCCTAAACCGAGCCCAAACCTAACACTAACCCTAACCCTAACCCTAACCCATACCCTACGCCCTACCCGAACCCCTCCCCGAACCCGTACCCTAAGCCGTACCCTAACCCTCACCCTAATCCTAACCCTAACCCTAAGCTACCCTTGACTGCTTCTGCCTCCAATAGATTTCCTAAGCACTAGTGTTTTAAGGAACAGGTGAAAAAGAGAATCCGAATGTGATTTCTTGATAATGGGTGTGTTCCTTATCTTCTCCTCGTGTCTAAACTCTTCTCCATGGTTGGACCCACAAATAATATTCCTTTACGTGCTAAGGGGTATCTAGAGAGTGGGATAGGTTTAATAACTACCCTGACCCTAACGCGTACACTAACCCTAACCCCTACCATAACCCTAACGCGTACCCTAATCCTAACCCGTACCCTAACCCGAGCCCTAACCCTAACACTAACCCTAACCCTAACCCTAACCCATACCCTACGCCCTACCCGAACCCCTCCCCGAACCCGTACCCTAAACCGTACCCTAACCCTCACCGTACCCCTAACACTAACCCTAAGCTACCCTTGACTGCTTCTGCCTCCAATAGATTTCCTAAGCACTAGTGTTTTAAGGAACAGGGTAAAAAGAGAATCCTAATATGATTTCGTGATAATGGGTGTGTTCCTTATTTTCTCCTAGTGTCTAAACTCTTCTCCATGGCTGGACCCCCAAACAATATTCCTTTACGTGCTAAGGGGTATCTAGAGAGTGGGATAGGTTTAATAACTATCCTCACCCTAACGCGTACCCTAACTCTAACCCCTAACCTAACCCTAGCGCGTACCCTAATCCTAACCCGTACCCTAAACCGAGCCCTAACCCTAACACTAACTCTAACCCTAACCCTAACCCATACCCTACGCCCTACCCGAACCCCTCCCCGAACCCGTACCCTAAGCCGTACCCTAACCCTCACCCTAACCCTAAGCTACCCTTGACTGCTTCTGCATCCAATAGATTTCCTAAGCACTAGTGTTTTAAGGAACAGGTTAAAAAGAGAATCCTAATGTGATTTCTTGATAATGGGTGTGTTCCTTAACTTCTCCTAGTGTCTAAACTCTTCTCCATGGCTGGACCCCCAAATAATATTCCTTTACGTGCTAAGGGGTATCTAGAGAGTGGGATAGGTTTAATAACTAACCTCACCCTATCGCGTACCCTAACCCTAACCCCTACCCTAACACTAACGCGTACCCTAATCCTAACCCGTACCCTAAACCGAGCCCTAACCCTAACACTAACCCTAACCCTAACCCTAAACCATACCCTACGCCCTACCCGAACCCCTCCCCGAACCCGTACCCTAAGCCGTACCCTAACCCTCACCCTAACCCTAAACCTAACCCTAAGCTACCCTTGACGGCTTCTGCCTCCAATAGATTTCCTAAGCACTAGTGTTTTAAGGAACAGGTTAAAAAGAGAATCCTAATGTGATTTCTTGATAATGGGTGTGTTCCTTATCTTCTCCTAGTGTCTAAACTCTTCTCCATGGCTGGACCCCCAAATAATATTACTTTACGTGCTAAGGGGTATCTAGAGAGTGGGATAGGTTTAATAACTACCCTCACCCTAAAGCGTACCCTAACCCTAACCACTACCCTAACACTAACGTGTACCCTAATCCTAACCCGTACCCTTAACCGAGCCCTAACCCTAACACTAACCCTAACCCTAACCCTAACCCATACCCTACGCCCTACCCGAACCCCTCCCCGAACCCGTACCCTAAGTCGTACCCTAACCCTCACCCTAACCCTAAACCTAACCCTAAGCTACCCTTGACGGCTTCTGCCTCCAATAGATTTCCTAAGCACTAGTGTTTTAAGGAACAGGTTAAAAAGAGAATCCTAATGTGATTTCTTGATAATGGGTGTGTTCCTTATCTTCTCCTCGTGTCTAAACTCTTCTCCATGGCTGGACCCCCAAATAATATTCGTTTAAGTGCTAAGGGGTATCTAGAGAGTGGGATAGGTTTAATAACTACCCTCACCCTAACGCGTACCCTAACCCTAACCCCTACCCTAACCCTAACGCGTACCCTAATCCTAACCCGTACCCTAAACCGAGCCCTAAACCTAACACTAACCCTAACCCTAACCCTAACCCATACCCTACGCCCTACGCGAACCCCTCCCCGAACCCGTACCCTAAGCCGTACCCTAACCCTCACCCTAACCCTAACCCTAACCCTAAGCTACCCTTGACTGCTTCTGCCTCCAATAGATTTCCTAAGCACTAGTGTTTTAAGGAACAGGTTAAAAAGAGAATCCTAATGTGATTTCGTGATAATGGGTGTGTTCCTTATCTTCTCCTCGTGTCTAAACTCTTCTCCATGGCTGGACCCCCAAATAATATTCCTTTATGTGCTAAGGGGTATCTAGAGAGTGTGATAGGTTTAATAACTACCCTCACCCTAACACGTACCCTAACCCTAACCCCTACCCTAACCCTAACGCGTACCCTAATCCTAACCCGAACACTAAACCGAGCCCTAACCATAACACTAACCCTAACCCTAACCCTAACCCATAGCCTACGCCCTACCCGAACCCCTCCCCGAACCCGTACCCTAAGCCATACCCTAGCCCTCACCCTAACCCTAACCCTAACCCTAAGCTACCCTTGACTGCTTCTGCCTCCAATAGATTTCCTAAGCACTAGTGTTTTAAGGAACAGTTTAAAAAGAGAATCATATTGTGATTTCTTGATAATGGGTGTGTTCCTTATCTTCTCCTAGTGTCTAAACTCTTCTCCATGGCTGGACCCCCAAATAATATTCCTTTACGTGCTAAGGGGTATCTAGAGAGTGGGATAGGTTTAATAACTACCCTCACCCTAAAGCGTACCCTAACCCTAACCACTACCCTAACACTAACGCGTACCCTAATCCTAACCCGTACCCTAAACCGAGCCCTAACCCTAACACTAACCCTAACCCTAACCCTAACCCATACCCTACGCCCTACCCGAACCCCTCCCCGAACCCGTACCCTAAGCCGTACCCTAACCCTCACCCTAACCCTAACCCTAACCCTAAGCTACCCTTGACTGCTTCTGCCTCCAATAGATTTCCTAAGCACTAGTGTTTTAAGGAACAGGTTAAAAAGAGAATCCTAATGTGATTTCTTGATAATGGGTGTGTTCCTTATCTTCTCCTCGTGTCTAAACTCTTCTCCATGGCTGGACCCCCAAATAATATTCCTTTACGTGCTAAGGGGTATCTAGAGAGTGGGATAGATTTAATAACTAACCTCACCCTAACGCGTATCCTAACCCTAACCCCTACCCTAACACTAACGCGTACCCTAATCCTAACCCGTACCCTAAACCGAGCCCTAACCCTAACCCTTGCCCTAAACCTAACCCTATACCATACCCTACGCCCTACCCGAACCCCTCCCCGAACCCGTACCCTAAGCCGTACCCTAACCCTCACCCTAACCCTAACCCTAACCCTAAGCTACCCTTGACTGCTTCTGCCTCCAATAGATTTCCTAAGCACTAGTGTTTTAAGGAACAGGTTAAAAAGAGAATCCTAATGTGATTTCTTGATAATGGGTGTGTTCCTAATCTTCTCCTAGTGTCTAAACTCTTCTCCATGGCTGGACCCCCAAATAATATTCCTTTACGTGCTAAGGGGTATCTAGAGAGTAGGATAGGTTTAATAACTACCCTCACCCTAACGCGTACCCTAACCCTAACCCCTACGCTAACCCTAACGCGTACCCTAATCCTAACCCGTACCCTAAACAGAGCCCTAAACCTAACACTAGCCCTAACCCTAACCCTAACCCATACCCTACGCCCTACCCGAACCCCTCCCCGAACCCGTACCCTAAGCCATACCCTAGCCCTCACCCTAACCCTAACCCTAACCCTAAGCTACCCTTGACTGCTTCTGCCTCCAATAGATTTCCTAATCACTAGTGTTTTAAGGAACAGTTTAAAAAGAGAATCATATTGTGATTTCTTGCTAATGGGTGTGTTCCTTATCTTCTCCTAGTGTCTAAACTCTTCTCCATGGCTGGACACCCAAATAATATTCCTTTACGTGCTAAGGGGTATCTAGAGAGTGGGATAGGTTTAATAACTACCCTCACCCTAAAGCGTACCCTAACCCTAACCACTACCCTAACACTAACGCGTACCCTAATCCTAACCCGTACCCTAAACCGAGCCCTAACCCTAACACTAACCCTAACCCTAACCCTAACCCATACCCTACGCCCTACCCGAACCCCTCCCCGAACCCGTACCCTAAGCCGTACCCTAACCCTCACCCTAACCCTAACCCTAACCCTAAGCTACCCTTGACTGCTTCTGCCTCCAATAGATTTCCTAAGCACTAGTGTTTTAAGGAACAGGTTAAAAAGAGAATCCTAATGTGATTTCTTGATAATGGGTGTGTTCCTTATCTGCTCCTCGTGTCTAAACTCTTCTCCATGGCTGGACCCCCAAATAATATTCCTTTACGTGCTAAGGGGTATCTAGAGAGTGGGATAGATTTAATAACTAACCTCACCCTAACGCGTACCCTAACCCTAACCCCTACCCTAACACTAACGCGTACCCTAATCCTAACCCGTACCCTAAACCGAGCCCTAACCCTAACCCTTGCCCTAAACCTAACCCTATCCCATACCCTACGCCCTACCCGAACCCCTCCCCGAACCCGTACCCTAAGCCATACCCTAACCCTCACCCTAACCCTAACCCTAACCCTAAGCTACCCTTGACTTCTTCTGCCTCCAATAGATTTCCAAAGCACTAGTGTTTTAAGGAACAGGTTAAAAAGAGAATCCTAATGTGATTTCTTGATAATGGGTGTGTTCCTAATCTTCTCCTAGTGTCTAAACTCTTCTCCATGGCTGGACCCCCAAATAATATTCCTTTACGTGCTAAGGGGTATCTAGAGAGTGGGATAGGTTTAATAACTACCCTCACCCTAACGCGTACCCTAACCCTAACCCCTACCCTAACCCTAACGCGTACCCTAATCCTAACCCGTACCCTAAACAGAGCCCTAAACCTAACACTAGCCCTAACCCTAACCCTAACCCATACCCTACGCCCTACCCGAACCCCTCCCCGAACCCGTACCCTAAGCCATACCCTAGCCCTCACCCTAACCCTAACACTAACCCTAAGCTACCCTTGACTGCTTCTGCCTCCAATAGATTTCCTAAGCACTAGTGTTTTAAGGAACAGGGTAAAAAGAGAATCCTAAAATGATTTCGTGATAATGGGTGTGTTCCTTATCTTCTCCTAGTGTCTAAACTCTTCTCCATGGCTGGACCCCCAAACAATATTCCTTTACGTGCTAAGGGGTATCTAGAGAGTGGGATAGGTTTAATAACTATCCTCACCCTAACGCGTACCCTAACTCTAACCCCTAACCTAACCCTAGCGCGTACCCTAATCCTAACCCGTACCCTAAACCGAGCCCTAACCCTAACACTAACCCTAACCCTAACTCTAACCCTAACCCTAACCCATACCCTACGCCCTACCCGAACCCCTCCCTGAACCCGTACCCTAAACCGTACCCTAACCCTCAACCTAACCCTAACCCTAACCCTAAGCTACCCTTGACGGCTTCTGCCTCCAATACATTTCCTAAGCACTAGTGTTTTAAGGAACAGGTTAAAAAGAGAATCCTAATGTGATTTCTTGATAATGGGTGTGTTCCTTATCTTCTCCTCGTGTCTAAACTCTTCTCCATGGCTGGACCCCCAAATAATATTCCTTTACGTGCTAAGGGTTTTCTAGAGAGTGGGATAGGTTTAATAACTACCCTCACCCTAACGCGTTCCCTAAACCTAACCCCTACCCTAACCGTAACGCGTACCCTAATCCTAACCCGTACCCTAAACCGAGCCCTAACCCTAACACTAGCCCTAACCCTAACCCTAACCAATACCCTACGCCCTACCCGAAACCCTCCCCGAACCCGTACCCTAAGCCGTACCCTAACCCTCACCCTAACCCTAACCCTAACCCTAAGCTACCCTTGACTGCTTCTGCCTCCAATAGATTTCCTAAGCACTAGTGTTTTAAGGAACAGGTTAAAAAGAGAATCCTAATGTGATTTCGTGATAATGGGTGTGTTCCTTATCTTCTCCTCGTGTCTAAACTCTTCTCCATGGCTGGACCCCCAAATAATATTCCTTTATGTGCTAAGGGGTATCTAGAGAGTGTGATAGGTTTAATAACTACCCTCACCCTAACACGTACCCTAACCCTAACCCCTACCCTAACCCTAACGCGTACCCTAATCCTAACCCGTACCCTAAACCGAGCCCTAACCATAACACTAACCCTAACCCTAACCCTAACCCATAGCCTACGCCCTACCCGAACCCCTCCCCGAACCCGTACCCTAAGCCATACCCTAGCCCTCACCCTAACCCTAACCCTAACCCTAAGCTACCCTTGACTGCTTCTGCCTCCAATAGATTTCCTAAGCACTAGTGTTTTAAGGAACAGTTTAAAAAGAGAATCATATTGTGATTTCTTGATAATGGGTGTGTTCCTTATCTTCTCCTAGTGTCTAAACTCTTCTCCATGGCTGGACCCCCAAATAATATTCCTTTACGTGCTAAGGGGTATCTAGAGAGTGGGATAGGTTTAATAACTATCCTCACCCTAAAGCGTACCCTAACCCTAACCACTACCCTAACACTAACGCGTACCCTAATCCTAACCCGTACCCTAAACCGAGCCCTAACCCTAACACTAACCCTAACCCTAACCCTAACCCATACCCTACGCCCTACCCGAACCCCTCCCCGAACCCGTACCCTAAGCCGTACCCTAACCCTCACCCTAACCCTAACCCTAACCCTAAGCTACCCTTGACTGCTTCTGCCTCCAATAGATTTCCTAAGCACTAGTGTTTTAAGGAACAGGTTAAAAAGAGAATCCTAATGTGATTTCTTGATAATGGGTGTGTTCCTTATCTTCTCCTCGTGTCTAAACTCTTCTCCATGGCTGGACCCCCAAATAATATTCCTTTACGTGCTAAGGGGTATCTAGAGAGTGGGATAGATTTAATAACTAACCTCACCCTAACGCGTACCCTAACCCTAACCCCTACCCTAACACTAACGCGTACCCTAATCCTAACCCGTACCCTAAACCGAGCCCTAACCCTAACCCTTGCCCTAAACCTAACCCTATCCCATACCCTACGCCCTACCCGAACCCCTCCCCGAACCCGTACCCTAAGCCGTACCCTAACCCTCACCCTAACCCTAACCCTAACCCTAAGCTACCCTTGACTGCTTCTGCCTCCAATAGATTTCCTAAGCACTAGTGTTTTAAGGAACAGGTTAAAAAGAGAATCCTAATGTGATTTCTTGATAATGGGTGTGTTCCTAATCTTCTCCTAGTGTCTAAACTCTTCTCCATGGCTGGACCCCCAAATAATATTCCTTTACGTGCTAAGGGGTATCTAGAGAGTAGGATAGGTTTAATAACTACCCTCACCCTAACACGTACCCTAACCCTAACCCCTACCCTAACCCTAACGCGTACCCTAATCCTAACCCGTACCCTAAACAGAGCCCTAAACCTAACACTAGCCCTAACCCTAACCCTAACCCATACCCTACGCCCTACCCGAACCCCTCCCCGAACCCGTACCCTAAGCCATACCCTAGCCCTCACCCTAACCCTAACCCTAACCCTAAGCTACCCTTGACTGCTTCTGCCTCCAATAGATTTCCTAATCACTAGTGTTTTAAGGAACAGTTTAAAAAGAGAATCATATTGTGATTTCTTGATAATGGGTGTGTTCCTTATCTTCTCCTAGTGTCTAAACTCTTCTCCATGGCTGGACACCCAAATAATATTCCTTTACGTGCTAAGGGGTATCTAGAGAGTGGGATAGGTTTAATAACTACCCTCACCCTAAAGCGTACCCTAACCCTAACCACTACCCTAACACTAACGCGTACCCTAATCCTAACCCGTACCCTAAACCGAGCCCTAACCCTAACACTAACCCTAACCCTAACCCTAACCCATACCCTACGCCCTACCCGAACCCCTCCCCGAACCCGTACCCTAAGCCGTACCCTAACCCTCACCCTAACCCTAACCCTAACCCTAAGCTACCCTTGACTGCTTCTGCCTCCAATAGATTTCCTAAGCACTAGTGTTTTAAGGAACAGGTTAAAAAGAGAATCCTAATGTGATTTCTTGATAATGGGTGTGTTCCTTATCTTCTCCTCGTGTCTAAACTCTTCTCCATGGCTGGACCCCCAAATAATATTCCTTTACGTGCTAAGGGGTATCTAGAGAGTGGGATAGATTTAATAACTAACCTCACCCTAACGCGTACCCTAACCCTAACCCCTACCCTAACACTAACGCGTACCCTAATCCTAACCCGTACACTAAACCGAGCCCTAACCCTAACCCTTGCCCTAAACCTAACCCTATCCCATACCCTACGCCCTACCCGAACCCCTCCCCGAACCCGTACCCTAAGCCGTACCCTAACCCTCACCCTAACCCTAACCCTAACCCTAAGCTACCCTTGACTTCTTCTGCCTCCAATAGATTTCCAAAGCACTAGTGTTTTAAGGAACAGGTTAAAAAGAGAATCCTAATGTGATTTCTTGATAATGGGTGTGTTCCTAATCTTCTCCTAGTGTCTAAACTCTTCTCCATGGCTGGACCCCCAAATAATATTCCTTTACGTGCTAAGGGGTATCTAGAGAGTAGGATAGGTTTAATAACTACCCTCACCCTAACGCGTACCCTAACCCTAACCCCTACCCTAACCCTAACGCGTACCCTAATCCTAACCCGTACCCTAAACAGAGCCCTAAACCTAACACTAGCCCTAACCCTAACCCTAACCCATACCCTACGCCCTACCCGAACCCCTCCCCGAACCCGTACCCTAAGCCATACCCTAGCCCTCACCCTAACCCTAACACTAACCCTAAGCTACCCTTGACTGCTTCTGCCTCCAATAGATTTCCTAAGCACTAGTGTTTTAAGGAACAGGGTAAAAAGAGAATCCTAAAATGATTTCGTGATAATGGGTGTGTTCCTTATCTTCTCCTAGTGTCTAAACTCTTCTCCATGGCTGGACCCCCAAACAATATTCCTTTACGTGCTAAGGGGTATCTAGAGAGTGGGATAGGTTTAATAACTATCCTCACCCTAACGCGTACCCTAACTCTAAACCCTAACCTAACCCTAGCGCGTACCCTAATCCTAACCCGTACCCTAAACCGAGCCCTAACCCTAACACTAACCCTAACCCTAACTCTAACCCTAACCCTAACCCATACCCTACGCCCTACCCGAACCCCTCCCTGAACCCGTACCCTAAACCGTACCCTAGCCCTCACCCTAACCCTAACCCTAACCCTAAGCTACCCTTGACTGCTTCTGCCTCCAATAGATTTCCTAAGCACTAGTGTTTTAAGGAACATTTTAAAAAGAGAATCATATTGTGATTTCTTGATAATGGGTGTGTTCCTTATCTTCTCCTAGTTTCTAAACTCTTCTCAATGGCTGGACCCCCAAATAATATTCCTTTACGTGCTAAGGGGTATCTAGAGAGTGGGATAGGTTTAATAACTACCCTCACCCTAAAGCGTACCCTAACCCTAACCCCTACCCTAACCCTAACGCGTACCCTAATCCTAACCCGTACCCTAAACCGAGCCCTAACCCTAACCCTTGCCCTAAACCTAACCCTAACCCATACCCTACGCCCTACCCGAAGCCCTCCCCGAACCCGTACCCTAAGCCGTACCCTAACCCTCACCCTAACCCTAACCCTAACCCTAAGCTACCCTTGACTGCTTCTGCCTCCAATAGATTTCCTAAGCACTAGTGTTTTAAGGAACAGGTTAAAAAGAGAATCCTAATGTGATTTCTTGATAATGGGTGTGTTCCTTATCTTCTCCTAGTGTCTAAACTCTTCTCCATGGCTGGACCACCAAATAATATTCCTTTACGTGCTAAGGGGTATCTACAGAGTGGAATAGGTTTAATAACTAACCTCACCCTATCGCGTACCCTAACCCTAACCCCTACCCTAACACTAACACGTACCCTAATCCTAACCCGTACCCTAAACCGAGCCCTAACCCTAACACTAAACCTAACCCTAACCCTAACCCATACCCTACGCCCTACCCGAACCCCTCACCGAACCCATACCCTAAGCCATACCCTAACCCTCACCCTAACCCTAACCCTAACCCTAAGCTACCCTTGACTGCTTCTGCCTCCAATAGATTTCCTAAGCACTAGTGTTTTAAGGAACAGGTGAAAAAGAGAATCCTAATGTGATTTCTTGATAATGGGTGTGTTCCTTATCTTCTCCTCGTGTCTAAACTCTTCTCCATGGTTGGACCCCCAAATAATATTCCTTTACGTGCTAAGGGGTTTCTAGAGAGTGTGATAGGTTTAATAACTACCCGCACCCTAATGCGTAACCTAACCCTAACCCCTACCCTAACCCTAACGCGTACCCTAATCCGAACCCATACCCTAAACCGAGCCCTAACCCTAACACTAGCCCTAACCTTAACCCTAACCCATACCCTACGCCCTACCCGAACCCCTCCCCGAACCCGTACCCTAAGCCGTACCGTAACCCTCACCCTAACCCTAACCCTAACCCTAAGCTACCCTTGACTGCTTCTGCCTCCAATAGATTTCCTAAGCACTAGTGTTTTAAGGAACAGTTTAAAAAGAGAATCATATTGTGATTTCTTGATAATGGGTGTGTTCCTTATCTTCTCCTAGTGTCTAAACTCTTCTCCATGGCTGGACCCCCAAATAATATTCCTTTATGTGCTAAGGGGTTTCTAGAGAGTGTGATAGGTTTAATAACTACCCGCACCCTAATGCGTAACCTAACCCTAACCCCTACCCTAACCCTAACGCGTACCCTAATCCGAACCCATACCCTAAACCGAGCCCTAACCCTAACACTAGCCCTAACCCTATACCTAACCCATACCCTACGCCCTACCCGAACCCCTCCCCGAACCCGTACCCTAAGCCATACCCTAACCCTCACCCTAACCCTAACCCTAACCCTAAGCTACCCTTGACTGCTTCTGCCTCCAATAGATTTCCTAAGCACTAGTGTTTTAAGGAACAGGTTAAAAAGAGAATCCTAATGTGATTTCCTGATAATGGGTGTGTTCCTTATCTTCTCCTAGTGTCTAAACTCTTCTCCATGGCTGGACCCCCATTAATATTCCTTTACGTGCTAAGGGGTATCTAGAGAGTGGGATAGGTTTAATAACTACCCTCACCCTAACGCGTACACTAACCCTAACCCCTACCCTAACCCTAACGCGTACCCTAATCCTAACCCGTACCCTAAACCGAGCCCTAACCCTAACACTAACCCTAACCCTAACCCTAACCCATACCCTACGCCCTACCCGAACCCCTCCCCGAACCCGTACCCTAAGCCGTACCCTAAACCTCACCCTAACCCTAACCCTAACCCTAAGCTACCCTTGACTGCTTCTGCCTCCAATAGATTTCCTAAGCACTAGTGTTTTAAGGAACAGGTTAAAAAGAGAATCCTAATGTGATTTCTTGATAATGGGTGTGTTCCTTATCTTCTCCTCGTGTCTAAACTCTTCTCCATGGCTGGACCCCCAAATAATATTCCTTTACGTGCTAAGGGGTATCTAGAGAGTGGGATAGGTTTAATAACTACCCTCACCCTAACGCGTACCCTAACCCTAACCCCTACCCTAACACTAACGCGTACCCTAATCCTAACCCGTACCCTAAACCGAGCCCTAAACCTAACGCTAGCCCTAACCCTAACCCTAACCCATACCCTACGCCCTACCCGAACCCCTCCCCGAACCCGTACCCTAAGCCATACCCTAGCCCTCACCCTAACCCTAACACTATCCCTAAGCTACCCTTGACTGCTTCTGCCTCCAATAGATTTCCTAAGCACTAGTGTTTTAAGGAACAGGTTAAAAAGAGAATCCTAATGTGATTTCGTGATAATGGGTGTGTTCCTTATCTTCTCCTAGTGTCTAAACTCTTCTCCATGGCTGGACCCCCAAATAATATTCCTTTACGTGCTAAGGGGTATCTAGAGAGTGGGATAGATTTAATAACTACCCTCACCCTAACGCGTACCCTAACCCTAACCCCTACCCTAACCCTAACGCGTACCCTAATCCTAACCCGTACCCTAAACCGAGCCCTAACCCTAACCCTTGCCCTAACCCTAACCCTAACCCATACCCTACGCCCTACCCGAACCCCTCCCCGAACCCGTACCCTAAGCCGTACCCTAACCCTCACCCTAACCCTAACCCTAACCCTAAGCTACCCTTGACTGCTTCTGCCTCCAATAGATTTCCTAAGCACTAGTGTTTTAAGGAACAGGTTAAAAAGAGAATCCTAATGTGATTTCTTGATAATGGGTGTGTTCCTTATCTTCTCCTCGTGTCTAAACTCTTCTCCATGGCTGGACCACCAAATAATATTCCTTTACGTGCTAAGGGCTATCTACAGAGTGGGATAGGTTTAATAACTAACCTCACCCTATCGCGTACCCTAACCCTAACCCCTACCCTAACACTAACACGTACCCTAATCCTAACCCGTACCCTAAACCGAGCCCTAACCCTAACACTAAACCTAACCCTAACCCTAACCCATACCCTACGCCCTACCCGAACCCCTCCCCGAACCCGTACCCTAAGCCATACCCTAACCCTCACCCTAACCCTAACCCTAACCCTAAGCTACCCTTGACTGCTTCTGCCTCCAATAGATTTCCTAAGCACTAGTGTTTTAAGGAACAGGTGAAAAAGAGAATCCTAATGTGATTTCTTGATAATGGGTGTGTTCCTTATCTTCTCCTCGTGTCTAAACTCTTCTCCATGGTTGGACCCCCAAATAATATTCCTTTACGTGCTAAGGGGTTTCTAGAGAGTGTGATAGGTTTAATAACTACCCGCACCCTAATGCGTACCCTAACCCTAACCCCTACCCTAACCCTAACGCGTACCCTAATCCGAACCCATACCCTAAACCGAGCCCTAACCCTAACACTAGCCCTAACCCTATAACTAACCCATACCCTACGCCGTACCCGAACCCCTCCCCGAACCCGTACCCTAAGCCATACCCTAACCCTCACCCTAACCCTAACCCTAACCCTAAGCTACCCTTGACTGCTTCTGCCTCCAATAGTTTTCCTAAGCACTAGTGTTTTAAGGAACAGGTTAAAAAGAGAATCCTAATGTGATTTCGTGATAATGGGTGTGTTCCTTATCTTCTCCTAGTGTCTAAACTCTTCTCCATGGCTGGACCCCCATTAATATTCCTTTACGTGCTAAGGGGTATCTAGAGAGTGGGATAGGTTTAATAACTACCCTCACCCTAACGCGTACACTAACCCTAACCCCTACCCTAACACTAACACGTACCCTAATCCTAACCCGTACCCTAAACCGAGCCCTAACCCTAACACTAAACCTAACCCTAACCCTAACCCATACCCTACGCCCTACCCGAACCCCTCCCCGAACCCGTACCCTAAGCCATACCCTAACCCTCACCCTAACCCTAACCCTAACCCTAAGCTACCCTTGACTGCTTCTGCCTCCAATAGATTTCCTAAGCACTAGTGTTTTAAGGAACAGGTGAAAAAGAGAATCCTAATGTGATTTCTTGATAATGGGTGTGTTCCTTATCTTCTCCTCGTGTCTAAACTCTTCTCCATGGTTGGACCCCCAAATAATATTCCTTTACGTGCTAAGGGGTTTCTAGAGAGTGTGATAGGTTTAATAACTACCCGCACCCTAATGCGTACCCTAACCCTAACCCCTACCCTAACCCTAACGCGTACCCTAATCCGAACCCATACCCTAAACCGAGCCCTAACCCTAACACAAGCCCTAACCCTATAACTAACCCATACCCTACGCCGTACCCGAACCCCTCCCCGAACCCGTACCCTAAGCCATACCCTAACCCTCACCCTAACCCTAACCCTAACCCTAAGCTACCCTTGACTGCTTCTGCCTCCAATAGATTTCCTAAGCACTAGTGTTTTAAGGAACAGGTTAAAAAGAGAATCCTAATGTGATTTCGTGATAATGGGTGTGTTCCTTATCTTCTCCTAGTGTCTAAACTCTTCTCCATGGCTGGACCCCCATTAATATTCCTTTACGTGCTAAGGGGTATCTAGAGAGTGGGATAGGTTTAATAACTACCCTCACCCTAACGCGTACACTAACCCTAACCCCTACCCTAACCCTAACGCGTACCCTAATCCTAAACCGTACCCTAAACCGAGCCCTAACCCTAACACTAACCCTAACCCTAACCCTAACCCATACCCTACGCCCTACCCGAACCCCTCCCCGAACCCGTACCCTAAGCCGTACCCTAACCCTCACCCTAACCCTAACCCTAACCCTAAGCTACCCTTGACTGCTTCTTCCTCCAATAGATTTCCTAAGCACTAGTGTTTCAAGGAACAGGTTAAAAAGAGAATCCTAATGTGATTTCTTGATAATGGGTGTGTTCCTTATCTTCTCCTCGTGTCTAAACTCTTCTCCATGGCTGGACCCCCAAATAATATTCCTTTACGTGCAAAGGGGTATCTAGAGAGTGGGATAGGTTTAATAACTACCCTCACCCTAACGCGTACCCTAACCCTAACCCCTACCCTAACCCTAACGCGTACCCTAATCCTAACCCGTACCCTAAACCGAGCCCTAAACCTAACGCTAGCCCTAACCCTAACCCTAACACATACCCTACGCCCTACCCGAACCCCTCCCCGAACCCGTACCCTAAGCCATACCCTAGCCCTCACCCTAACCCTAACACTAACCCTAAGCTACCCTTGACTGCTTCTGCCTCCAATAGATTTCCTAAGCACTAGTGTTTTAAGGAACAGGTTAAAAAGAGAATCCTAATGTGATTTCGTGATAATGGGTGTGTTCCTTATCTTCTGCTAGTGTCTAAACTCTTCTCCATGGCTGGACCCCCAAATAATATTCCTTTACGTGCTAAGGGGTATCTAGAGAGTGGGATAGGTTTAATAACTACCCTCACCCTAACGCGTACCCTAACCCTAACCCCTACCCTAACCCTAGCGCGTACCCTAATCCTAACCCGTACCCTAAACCGAGCCCTAACCCTAACAATAACACTAATCCTAACACTAACCCATACCCTACGCCCTACCCGAAGCCCTCCCTGAACCCGTACCCTAAACCGTACCCTAACCCTCACCCTAACCCTAACCCTAACCCTAAGCTACCCTTGACGGCTTCTGCCTCCAATAGATTTCCTAAGCACTAGTGTTTTAAGGAACAGGTTAAAAAGAGAATCCTAATGTGATTTCTTGATAATGGGCGTGTTCCTTATCTTCTCCTCGTGTCTAAACTCTTCTCCATGGCTGGACCCCCAAATAATATTCCTTTACGTGCTAAGGGGTATCTAGAGAGTGGGATAGGTTTAATAACTACCCTCACCCTAACGCGTTCCCTAGCCCTAACCCCTACCCTAACCCTAACGCGTACCCTAATCCTAACCCGTACCCTAAACCGAGCCCTAACCCTAACACTAGCCCTAACCCTAACCCTAACCAATACCCTACGCCCTACCCGAACCCCTCCCCGAACCCGTACCCTAAGCCGTACCCTAACCCTCACCCTAACCCTAACCCTAACCCTAAGCTACCCTTGACTGCTTCTGCCTCCAATAGATTTCCTATGCACTAGTGTTTTAAGGAACAGTTTAAAAAGAGAATCATATTGTGATTTCTTGATAATGGGTGTGTTCCTTATCTTCTCCTAGTGTCTAAACTCTTCTCCATGGCTGGACCCCCAAATAATATTCCTTTACGTGCTAAGGGGTATCTAGAGAGTGGGATAGGTTTAATAACTACCCTCACCCTAAAGCGTACCCTAACCCTAACCACTACCCTAACACTAACGCGTACCCTAATCCTAACCCGTACCCTAAACCGAGCCCTAACCCTAACACTAACCCTAACCCTAACCCTAACCCATACCCTACGCCCTACCCGAACCCCTCCCCGAACCCGTACCCTAAGCCGTACCCTAACCCTCACCCTAACCCTAACCCTAACCCTAAGCTACCCTTGACTGCTTCTGCCTCCAATAGATTTCCTAAGCACTAGTGTTTTAAGGAACAGGTTAAAAAGAGAATCCTAATGTGATTTCTTGATAATGGGTGTGTTCCTTATCTTCTCCTCGTGTCTAAACTCTTCTCCATGGCCGGACCCCCAAATAATATTCCTTTACGTGCTAAGGGGTATCTAGAGAGTGGGATAGATTTAATAACTACCCTCACCCTAACGCGTACCCTAACCCTAACCCCTACCCTAACCCTAACGCATACCCTAATCCTAACCCGTACCCTAAACCGAGCCCTAACCCTAACCCTTGCCCTAACCCTAACCCTAACCCATACCCTACGCCCTACCCGAACCCCTCCCCGAACCCGTACCCTAAGCCGTACCCTAACCCTCACCCTAACCCTAACCCTAACCCTAAGCTACCCTTGACTGCTTCTGCCTCCAATAGATTTCCTAAGCACTAGTGTTTTAAGGAACAGGTTAAAAAGAGAATCCTAATGTGATTTCTTGATAATGGGTGTGTTCCTTATCTTCTCCTAGTGTCTAAACTCTTCTCCATGGCTGGACCACCAAATAATATACCTTTACGTGCTAAGGGGTATCTACAGAGTGGGATAGGTTTAATAACTAACCTCACCCTATAGCGTACCCTAACCCTAACCCCTACCCTAACACTAACACGTACCCTAATCCTAACCCGTACCCTAAACCGAGCCCTAACCCTAACAGTAAACCTAACCCTAACCCTAACCCATACCCTACGCCCTACCCGAACCCCTCCCCGAACCCGTACCCTAAGCCATACCCTAACCCTCACCCTAACCCTAACCCTAACCCTAAGCTACCCTTGACTGCTTCTGCCTCCAATAGATTTCCTAAGCACTAGTGTTTTAAGGAACAGGTGAAAAAGAGAATCCTAATGTGATTTCTTGATAATGGGTGTGTTCCTTATCTTCTCCTCGTGTCTAAACTCTTCTCCATGGTTGGACCCCCAAATAATATTCCTTTACGTGCTAAGGGGTTTCTAGAGAGTGTGATAGGTTTAATAACTACCCGCACCCTAATGCGTAACCTAACCCTAACCCCTACCCTAACCCTAACGCGTACCCTAATCCGAACCCATACCCTAAACCGAGCCCTAACCCTAACACTAGCCCTAACTCTATACCTAACCCATACCCTACGCCCTACCCGAACCCCTCCCCGAACCCGTACCCTAAGCCATACCATAACCCTCACCCTAACCCTAACCCTAACCCTAAGCTACCCTTGACTGCTTCTGCCTCCAATAGATTTCCTAAGCACTAGTGTTTTAAGGAACAGGTTAAAAAGAGAATCCTAATGTGATTTCCTGATAATGGGTGTGTTCCTTATCTTCTCCTAGTGTCTAAACTCTTCTCCATGGCTGGACCCCCATTAATATTCCTTTACGTGCTAAGGGGTATCTAGAGAGTGGGATAGGTTTAATAACTACCCTCACCCTAACGCGTACACTAACCCTAACCCCTACCCTAACCCTAACGCGTACCCTAATCCTAACCCGTACCCTAAACCGATCCCTAACCCTAACACTAACCCTAACCCTAACCCTAACCCATACCCTACGCCCTACCCGAACCCCTCCCCGAACCCGTACCCTAAGCCGTACCCTAAACCTCACCCTAACCCTAACCCTAACCCTAAGCTACCCTTGACTGCTTCTGCCTCCAATAGATTTCCTAAGCACTAGTGTTTTAAGGAACAGGTTAAAAAGAGAATCCTAATGTGATTTCTTGATAATGGGTGTGTTCCTTATCTTCTCCTCGTGTCTAAACTCTTCTCCATGGCTGGACCCCCAAATAATATTCCTTTACGTGCTAAGGGGTATCTAGAGAGTGGGATAGGTTTAATAACTACCCTCACCCTAACGCGTACCCTAACCCTAACCCCTACCCTAACCCTAACGCGTACCCTAATCCTAACCCGTACCCTAAACCGAGCCCTAAACCTAACGCTAGCCCTAACCCTAACCCTAACACATACCCTACGCCCTACCCGAACCCCTCCCCGAAACCGTACCCTAAGCCATACCCTAGCCCTCACCCTAACCCTAACACTAACCCTAAGCTACCCTTGACTGCTTCTGCCTCCAATAGATTTCCTAAGCACTAGTGTTTTAAGGAACAGGTTAAAAAGAGAATCCTAATGTGATTTCGTGATAATGGGTGTGTTCCTTATCTTCTCCTAGTGTCGAAACTCTTCTCCATGGCTGGACCCCCAAATAATATTCCTTTACGTGCTAAGGGGTATCTAGAGAGTGGGATAGGTTTAATAACTACCCTCACCCTAACGCGTACCCTAACCCTAACCCCTACCCTAACCCTAGCGCGTACCCTAATCCTAACCCGTACCCTAAACCGAGCCCTAACCCTAACACTAACTCTAACCCTAACCCTAACCCATACCCTACGCCCTACCCGAACCCCTCCCTGAACCCGTACCCTAAACCGTACCCTAACCCTCACCCTAACCCTAACCCTAACCCTAAGCTACCCTTGACGGCTTCTGCCTCCAATAGATTTCCTAAGCACTAGTGTTTTAAGGAACAGGTTAAAAAGAGAATCCTAATGTGATTTCTTGATAATGGGTGTGTTCCTTATCTTCTCCTCGTGTCTAAACTCTTCTCCATGGCTGGACCCCCAAATAATATTCCTTTACGTGCTAAGGGGTATCTAGAGAGTGGGATAGGTTTAATAACTACCCTCACCCTAACGCGTTCCCTAACCCTAACCCCTACCCTAACCCTAACGCGTACCCTAATCCTAACCCGTACCCTAAACCGAGCCCTAACCCTAACACTGGCCCTAACCCTAACCCTAACCAATACCCTACGCCCTACCCGAACCCCTCCCCGAACCCGTACCCTAAGCCGTACCCTAACCCTCACCCTCACCCTAACCCTAACCCTAAGCTACCCTTGACTGCTTCTGCTCAAATAGATTTCCTAAGCACTAGTGTTTTAAGGAACAGTTTAAAAAGAGAATCATATTGTGATTTCTTGATAATGGGTGTGTTCCTTATCTTCTCCTAGTGTCTAAACTCTTCTCCATGGCTGGACCCCCAAATAATATTCCTTTACGTGCTAAGGGGTATCTAGAGAGTGGGATAGGTTTAATAACTACCCTCACCCTAAAGCGTACCCTAACCCTAACCACTACCCTAACACTAACGCGTACCCTAATCCTAACCCGTACCCTAAACCGAGCCCTAACCCTAACACTAACCCTAACCCTAACCCTAACACATACCCTATGCCCTACCCGAACCCCTCCCCGAACCCGTACCCTAAGCCGTACCCTAACCCTCACCCTAACCCTAACCCTAACCCTAAGCTACCCTTGACTGCTTCTGCCTCCAATAGATTTCCTAAGCACTAGTGTTTTAAGGAACAGGTTAAAAAGAGAATCCTAATGTGATTTCTTGATAATGGGTGTGTTCCTTATCTTCTCCTCGTGTCTAAACTCTTCTCCATGGCTGGACCCCCAAATAATATTCCTTTACGTGCTAAGGGGTATCTAGAGAGTGGGATAGATTTAATAACTACCCTCACCCTAACGCGTACCCTAACCCTAACCCCTACCCTAACCCTAACGCGTACCCTAATCCTAACCCGTACCCTAAACCGAGCCCTAACCCTAACCCTTGCCCTAACCCTAACCCTAACCCATACCCTACGCCCTACGCGAACCCCTCCCCGAACCCGTACCCTAAGCCGTTCCCTAACCCTCACCCTAACCCTAACCCTAACCCTAAGCTACCCTTGACTGCTTCTGCCTCCAATAGATTTCCTAAGCACTAGTGTTTTAAGGAACAGGTTAAAAAGAGAATCCTAATGTGATTTCTTGATAATGGGTGTGTTCCTTATCTTCTCCTAGTGTCTGAACTCTTCTCCATGGCTGGACCACCAAATAATATTCCTTTACGTGCTAAGGGGTATCTACAGAGTGGGATAGTTTTAATAACTAACCTCACCCTATCGCGTACCCTAACCCTAACCCCTACCCTAACACTAACACGTACCCTAATCCTAACCCGTACCCTAAACCAAGCCCTAACCCTAACACTAAACCTAACCCTAACCCTAACCCATACCCTACGCCCTACCCGAACCCCTCCCCGAACCCGTACCCTAAGCCATACCCTAACCCTCACCCTAACCCTAACCCTAACCCTAAGCTACCCTTGACTGCTTCTGCCCCCAATAGATTTCCTAAGCACTAGTGTTTTAAGGAACAGGTGAAAAAGAGAATCCTAATGTGATTTCTTGATAATGGGTGTGTTCCTTATCTTCTCCTCGTGTCTAAACTCTTCTCCATGGTTGGACCCCCAAATAATATTCCTTTACGTGATAAGGGGTTTCTAGAGAGTGTGATAGGTTTAATAACTACCCGCACCCTAATGCGTACCCTAACCCTAACCCCTACCCTAACTCTAACGCGTACCCTAATCCGAACCCATACCCTAAACCGAGCCCTAACCCTAACACTAGCCCTAAACCTATACCTAACCAATACCCTACGCCCTACCCGAACCCCTCCCCGAACCCGTACCCTAAGCCATACCCTAACCCTCACCCTAACCCTAACCCTAACCCTAAGCTACCCTTGACTGCTTCTGCCTCCAATAGATTTCCTAAGCACTAGTGTTTTAAGGAACAGGTTAAAAAGAGAATCCTAATGTGATTTCTTGATAATGGGTGTGTTCCTTATCTTCTCCTAGTGTCTAAACTCTTCTCCATGGCTGGACCCCCAAATAATATTCCTTTACGTGCTAAGGGGTATCTAGAGAGTGGGATAGGTTTAATAACTACCCTCACCCTAAAGCGTACCCTAACCCTAACCACTACCCTAACACTAACGCGTACCCTAATCCTAACCCGTACCCTAAACCGAGCCCTAACCCTAACACTAACCCTAACCCTAACCCTAACCCATACCCTACGCCCTACCCGAACCCCTCCCCGAACCCGTACCCTAAGCCGTACCCTAACCCTCACCCTAACCCTAACCCTAACCCTAAGCTACCCTTGACTGCTTCTGCCTCCAATAGATTTCCTAAGCACTAGTGTTTTAAGGAACAGGTTAAAAAGAGAATCCTAATGTGATTTCTTGATAATGGGTGTGTTCCTTATCTTCTCCTCGTGTCTAAACTCTTCTCCATGGCCGGACCCCCAAATAATATTCCTTTACGTGCTAAGGGGTATCTAGAGAGTGGGATAGATTTAATAACTACCCTCACCCTAACGCGTACCCTAACCCTAACCCCTACCCTAACCCTAACGCATACCCTAATCCTAACCCGTACCCTAAACCGAGCCCTAACCCTAACCCTTGCCCTAACCCTAACCCTAACCCATACCCTACGCCCTACCCGAACCCCTCCCCGAACCCGTACCCTAAGCCGTACCCTAACCCTCACCCTAACCCTAACCCTAACCCTAAGCTACCCTTGACTGCTTCTGCCTCCAATAGATTTCCTAAGCACTAGTGTTTTAAGGAACAGGTTAAAAAGAGAATCCTAATGTGATTTCTTGATAATGGGTGTGTTCCTTATCTTCTCCTAGTGTCTAAACTCTTCTCCATGGCTGGACCACCAAATAATATACCTTTACGTGCTAAGGGGTATCTACAGAGTGGGATAGGTTTAATAACTAACCTCACCCTATAGCGTACCCTAACCCTAACCCCTACCCTAACACTAACACGTACCCTAATCCTAACCCGTACCCTAAACCGAGCCCTAACCCTAACAGTAAACCTAACCCTAACCCTAACCCATACCCTACGCCCTACCCGAACCCCTCCCCGAACCCGTACCCTAAGCCATACCCTAACCCTCACCCTAACCCTAACCCTAACCCTAAGCTACCCTTGACTGCTTCTGCCTCCAATAGATTTCCTAAGCACTAGTGTTTTAAGGAACAGGTGAAAAAGAGAATCCTAATGTGATTTCTTGATAATGGGTGTGTTCCTTATCTTCTCCTCGTGTCTAAACTCTTCTCCATGGTTGGACCCCCAAATAATATTCCTTTACGTGCTAAGGGGTTTCTAGAGAGTGTGATAGGTTTAATAACTACCCGCACCCTAATGCGTAACCTAACCCTAACCCCTACCCTAACCCTAACGCGTACCCTAATCCGAACCCATACCCTAAACCGAGCCCTAACCCTAACACTAGCCCTAACTCTATACCTAACCCATACCCTACGCCCTACCCGAACCCCTCCCCGAACCCGTACCCTAAGCCATACCATAACCCTCACCCTAACCCTAACCCTAACCCTAAGCTACCCTTGACTGCTTCTGCCTCCAATAGATTTCCTAAGCACTAGTGTTTTAAGGAACAGGTTAAAAAGAGAATCCTAATGTGATTTCCTGATAATGGGTGTGTTCCTTATCTTCTCCTAGTGTCTAAACTCTTCTCCATGGCTGGACCCCCATTAATATTCCTTTACGTGCTAAGGGGTATCTAGAGAGTGGGATAGGTTTAATAACTACCCTCACCCTAACGCGTACACTAACCCTAACCCCTACCCTAACCCTAACGCGTACCCTAATCCTAACCCGTACCCTAAACCGATCCCTAACCCTAACACTAACCCTAACCCTAACCCTAACCCATACCCTACGCCCTACCCGAACCCCTCCCCGAACCCGTACCCTAAGCCGTACCCTAAACCTCACCCTAACCCTAACCCTAACCCTAAGCTACCCTTGACTGCTTCTGCCTCCAATAGATTTCCTAAGCACTAGTGTTTTAAGGAACAGGTTAAAAAGAGAATCCTAATGTGATTTCTTGATAATGGGTGTGTTCCTTATCTTCTCCTCGTGTCTAAACTCTTCTCCATGGCTGGACCCCCAAATAATATTCCTTTACGTGCTAAGGGGTATCTAGAGAGTGGGATAGGTTTAATAACTACCCTCACCCTAAAGCGTACCCTAACCCTAACCCCTACCCTAACCCTAACGCGTACCCTAATCCTAACCCGTACCCTAAACCGAGCCCTAAACCTAACGCTAGCCCTAACCCTAACCCTAACACATACCCTACGCCCTACCCGAACCCCTCCCCGAAACCGTACCCTAAGCCATACCCTAGCCCTCACCCTAACCCTAACACTAACCCTAAGCTACCCTTGACTGCTTCTGCCTCCAATAGATTTCCTAAGCACTAGTGTTTTAAGGAACAGGTTAAAAAGAGAATCCTAATGTGATTTCTTGATAATGGGTGTGTTCCTTATCTTCTCCTAGTGTCTAAACTCTTCTCCATGGCTGGACCCCCAAATAATATTCCTTTACGTGCTAAGGGGTATCTAGAGAGTGGGATAGGTTTAATAACTACCCTCACCCTAACGCGTTCCCTAACCCTAACCCCTACCCTAACCCTAACGCGTACCCTAATCCTAACCCGTACCCTAAACCGAGCCCTAACCCTAACACTAACCCTAACCCTAACCCTAACCCATACCCTATGCCCTACCCGAACCCCTCCCCGAACCCGTACCCTAAGCCGTACCCTAACCCTCACCCTAACCCTAACCCTAACACTAAGCTACCCTTGACTGCTTCTGCCTCCAATAGATTTCCTAAGCACTAGTGTTTTAAGGAACAGTTTAAAAAGAGAATCATATTGTGATTTCTTGATAATGGGTGTGTTCCTTATCTTCTCCTAGTGTCTAAACTCTGCTCCATGGCTGGACCCCCAAATAATATTCCTTTACGTGCTAAGGGGTATCTAGAGAGTGGGATAGGTTTATTAACTACCCTCACCCTAAAGCGTACCCTAACCCTAACCACTACCCTAACACTAACGCGTACCCTAATCCTAACCCGTACCCTAAACCGAGCCCTAACCCTAACACTAACCCTAACCCTAACCCTAACACATACCCTATGCCCTACCCGAACCCCTCCCCGAACCCGTACCCTAAGCCGTACCCTAACCCTCACCCTAACCCTAACCCTAACCCTAAGCTACCCTTGACTGCTTCTGCCTCCAATAGATTTCCTAAGCACTAGTGTTTTAAGGAACAGGTTAAAAAGAGAATCCTAATGTGATTTCTTGATAATGGGTGTGTTCCTTATCTTCTCCTCGTGTCTAAACTTTTCTCCATGGCTGGACCCCCAAATAATATTCCTTTACGTGCTAAGGGGTATCTAGAGAGTGGGATAGATTTAATAACTACCCTCACCCTAACGCGTACCCTAACCCTAACCCCTACCCTAACCCTAACGCGTACCCTAATCCTAACCCGTACCCTAAACCGAGCCCTAACCCTAACACTAACTCTAACCCTAACCCTAACCCATACCCTACGCCCTACCCGAACCCCTCCCTGAACCCGTACCCTAAACCGTACCCTAACCCTCACCCTAACCCTAACCCTAACCCTAAGCTACCCTTGACGGCTTCTGCCTCCAATAGATTTCCTAAGCACTAGTGTTTTAAGGAACAGGTTAAAAAGAGAATCCTAATGTGATTTCTTGATAATGGGTGTGTTCCTTATCTTCTCCTCGTGTCTAAACTCTTCTCCATGGCTGGACCCCCAAATAATATTCCTTTACGTGCTAAGGGGTATCTAGAGAGTGGGATAGGTTTAATAACTACCCTCACCCTAACGCGTTCCCTAACCCTAACCCCTACCCTAACCCTAACGCGTACCCTAATCCTAACCCGTACCCTAAACCGAGCCCTAACCCTAACACTGGCCCTAACCCTAATCCTAACCAATACCCTACGCCCTACCCGAACCCCTCCCCGAACCCGTACCCTAAGCCGTACCCTAACCCTCACCCTAACCCTAACCCTAACCCTAAGCTACCCTTGACTGCTTCTGCCTCCAATAGATTTCCTAAGCACTAGTGTTTTAAGGAACAGGTTAAAAAGAGAATCCTAATGTGATTTCTTGATAATGGGTGTGTCCCTTATCTTCTCCTCGTGTCTAAACTCTTCTCCATGGCTGGACCCCCAAATAATATTCCTTTACGTGCTAAGGGGTATCTAGAGAGTGGGATAGATTTAATAACTACCCTCACCCTAACGCGTACCCTAAGCCTAACCCCTACCCTAACCCTAACGCGTACCCTAATCCTAACCCGTACCCTAAACCGAGACCTAACCCTAACCCTTGCCCTAACCCTAACCCTAACCCATACCCTACGCCCTACCCGAAACCCTCCCCGAACCCGTACCCTAAGCCGTACCCTAACCCTCACCCTAACCCTAACCCTAACCCTAAGCTACCCTTGACTGCTTCTGCCTCCAATAGATTTCCTAAGCACTAGTGTTTTAAGGAACAGGTTAAAAAGAGAATCCTAATGTGATTTCTTGATAATGGGTGTGTTCCTTATCTTCTCCTAGTGTCTGAACTCTTCTCCATGGCTGGACCACCAAATAATATTCCTTTACGTGCTAAGGGGTATCTACAGAGTGGGATAGTTTTAATAACTAACCTCACCCTATCGCGTACCCTAACCCTAACCCCTACCCTAACACTAACACGTACCCTAATCCTAACCCGTAACCTAAACCGAGCCCTAACCCTAACACTAAACCTAACCCTAACCCTAACCCATACCCTACGCACTACCCGAACCCCTCCCCGAACCCGTACCCTAAGCCATACCCTAACCCTCAGCCTAACCCTAACCCTAACCCTAAGCTACCCTTGACTGCTTCTGCCTCCAATAGATTTCCTAAGCACTAGTGTTTTAAGGAACAGGTGAAAAAGAGAATCCTAATGTGATTTCTTGATAATGGGTGTATTCCTTATCTTCTCCTCGTGTCTAAACTCTTCTCCATGGTTGGACCCCCAAATAATATTCCTTTACGTGCTAAGGGGTTTCTAGAGAGTGTGATAGGTTTAATAACTACCCGCACCCTAACGCGTACACTAACCCTAACCCCTACCCTAACCCTAACGCGTACCCTAATCCTAACCCGTACCCTAAACCTAGCCCTAACCCTAACACTAACCCTAACCCTAACCCTAACCCATACCGTACGCCCTACCCGAACCCCTCCCCGAACCCTTACCCTAAGCCGTACCCTAACCCTCACCCTAACCCTAACCCTAACCCTAAGCTACCCTTGACGGCTTCTGCCTCCAATAGATTTCCTAAGCACTAGTGTTTTAAGGAACAGGTTAAAAAGAGAATCCTAATGTGATTTCTTGATAATGGGTGTGTTCCTTATCTTCTCCTAGTGTCTAAACTCTTCTCCATGGCTGGACCCCCAAATAATATTACTTTACGTGCTAAGGGGTATCTAGAGAGTGGGATAGGTTTAATAACTACCCTCACCCTAAAGCGTACCCTAACCCTAACCACAACCCTAACACTAACGCGTATCCTAATCCTAACCCGTACCCTTAACCGAGCCCTAACCCTAACACTAACCCTAACCCTAACCCTAACCCATACCCTACGCCCTACCCGAACCCCTCCCCGAACCCGTAACCTAAGCCGTACCCTAACCCTCACCCTAACCCTAACCCTAACCCTAAGCTACCCTTGACTGCTTCTGCCTCCAATAGATTTCCTAAGCACTAGTGTTTTAAGGAACAGGTTAAAAAGAGAATCCTAATGTGATTTCTTGATAATGGGTGTGTTCCTTATCTTCTCCTCGTGTCTAAACTCTTCTCCATGGCTGGACCCCCAAATAATATTCCTTTACGTGCTAAGGGGTATCTAGAGAGTGGGATAGGTTTAATAACTACCCTCACCCTAACGCGTTCCCTAACCCTAACCCCTACCCTAACCCTAACGCGTACCCTAATCCTAACCCGTACCCTAAACCGAGCCCTAACCCTAACACTAGCCCTAACCCTAACCCTAACCAATACCCTACGCCCTACCCGAACCCCTCCCCGAACCCGTACCCTAAGCCGTACCCTAACCCTCACCCTAACCCTAACCCTAACCCTAAGCTACCCTTGACGGCTTCTGCCTACAATAGATTTCGTAAGCACTAGTGTTTTAAGGAACAGGTTAAAAAGAGAATCCTAATGTGATTTCGTGATAATGGGTGTGTTCCTTATCTTCTCCTAGTGTCTAAACTCTTCTTCATGGCTGGACCCCTAATAATATTCCTGTACGTGCTAAGGGGTATCTAGAGAGTGGGATAGGTTTAATAACTACCCTCACCCTAACGCGTACACTAACCCTAACCCCTACCCTAACCCTAACGCGTACCCTAATCCTAACCCGTACCCTAAACCGAGCCCTAACCCTAACACTAACCTTAACCCTAACCCTAACCCATACCCTACGCCCTACCCGAACCCCTCCCCGAACCCGTACCCTAAGCCGTACCCTAACCCTCACCCTAACCCTAACCCTAACCCTAAGCTACCCTTGACGGCTTCTGACTCCAATAGATTTCCTAAGCACTAGTGTTTTAAGGAACAGGTTAAAAAGAGAATCCTAATGTGATTTCTTGATAATGGGTGTGTTCCTTATCTTCTCCTAGTGTCTAAACTCTTCTGCATGGCTGGACCCCCAAATAATATTACTTTAAGTGCTAAGGGGTATCTAGAGAGTGGGATAGGTTTAATAACTACCCTCACCCTAACGC
Source organism: Balaenoptera acutorostrata (assembly GCF_949987535.1). Classification (NCBI taxonomy): domain Eukaryota; kingdom Metazoa; phylum Chordata; class Mammalia; order Artiodactyla; family Balaenopteridae; genus Balaenoptera; species Balaenoptera acutorostrata. The sequence continues at coordinate 600,719 of NW_026646560.1, forward strand.
GTACCCTAACCCTAACCCCTACCTTAACCCTAACACGTACCCTAATCCTAACCCGTACCCTAAACCGAGCCCTAAACCTAACACTAGCCCTAACCCTAACCCTAACCCATACCCTACGCTCTACCGGAACCCCTCCCTGAACCCGTACCCTAAGCCGTACCCTAACCCTCACCCTAACCCTAACCCTAACCCTAAGCTACCCTTGACTGCTTCTGCCTCCAGTAGATTTCCTAAGCACTAGTGTTTTAAGGAACAGGTTAAAAAGAGAATCCTAATGTGATTTCGTGATAATGGGTGTGTTCCTTATCTTCTCCTCGTGTCTAAACTCTTCTCCATGGCTGGACCCCCAAATAATATTCCTTTACGTGCTAAGGGGTATCTAGAGAGTGTGATAGGTTTAATAACTACTCCCACCCTAACGCGTACCCTAACCCTAACCCCTACCCTAACCCTAACGCGTACCCTAATCCTAACCCGTACACTAAACCGAGCCCTAAACCTAACACTAACCCTAACCCTAACCCTAACCCATACCCTACGCCCTACCCGAACCCCTCCCCGAACCCGTACCCTAAGCCATACCCTAACCCTCACACTAACCCTAACCCTAACCCTAAGATACCCTTGACTGCTTCTGCCTCCAATAGATTTCCTAAGCACTAGTGTTTTAAGGAACAGGTTAAAAAGAGAATCCTAATGTGATTTCGTGATAATGGGTGTGTTCCTTATCTTCTTCTAGTGTCTAAACTCTTCTCCATGGCTGCACCCCCAATAATATTCCTGTACGTGCTAAGGGGTATCTAGAGAGTGGGATAGGTTTAATAACTACCCTCACCCTAACGCGTACACTAACCCTAACCCCTACCCTAACCCTAATGCGTACCCTAATCCTAACCCGTACCCTAAACCGAGCCCTAACCCTAACACTAACCCTAACCCTAACCCTAACCCATACCCTACGCCCTACCCGAACCCCTCCCCGAACCCGTACCCTAAGCCATACCCTAACCCTCACCCTAACCCTAACCCTAACCCTAAGCTACCCTTGACTGCTTCTTCCTCCAATAGATTTCCTAAGCACTAGTGTTTTAAGGAACAGGTTAAAAAGAGAATCCTAATGTGATTTCTTGATAATGGGTGTGTTCCTTATCTTCTCCTCGTGTCTAAACTCTTCTCCATGGCTGGACCCCCAAATAATATTCCTTTAAGTGCTAAGGGGTATCTAGAGATTGGGATAGGTTTAATAACTACCCTCACCCTAACGCGTACCATAACCGTAACCCCTACCCTAACCCTAACGCGTACCCTAATCCTAACCCGTGCCCTAAACCGAGCCCTAACCCTAACACTAACTCTAACCCTAACCCTAACCCATACCCTACGCCCTACCCGAACCCCTCCCCGAACCCGTACCCTAAGCCGTACCCTAACCCTCACCCTAACCCTAACCCTAACCCTAAGCTACCCTTGACTGCTTCTGCCTCCAATAGATTTCCTAAGCACTAGTGTTTTAAGGAACAGTTTAAAAAGTGAATCATATTGTGATTTCTTGATAATGGGTGTGTTCCTTATCTTCTCCTAGTGTCTAAACTCTTCTCCATGGCTGGACCCCCAAATAATATTCCTTTACATGCTAAGGGGTATCTAGAGAGTGGGATAGGTTTAATAACTACCCTCACCCTAACGCGTACCCTAACCCTAAACCCTACCCTAACCCTAACGCGTACCCTAATCCTAACTCGTACCCTAAACCGAGCCCTAAACCTAACACTAGCCCTAACCCTAACCCTAACCCATACCCTACGCCCTACCCGAACCCCTCCCCGAACCCGTACCCTAAGCCATACCCTAGCCCTCACCCTAACCCTAAGACTAACCCTAAGCTACCCTTGACTGCTTCTGCCTCCAATAGATTTCATAAGCACTAGTGTTTTAAGGAACAGGGTAAAAAGAGAATCCTAATATGATTTCGTGATAATGGGTGTGTTCCTTATCTTCTCCTAGTGTCTAAACTCTTCTCCATGGCTGGACCCCCAAACAATATTCCTTTACGTGCTAAGGGGTATCTAGAGAGTGGGATAGGTTTAATAACTATCCTCACCCTAACGCGTACCCTAACTCTAACCCCTAACCTAACCCTAGCGCGTACCCTAATCCTAACCCGTACCCTAAACCGAGCCCTAACCCTAACACTAACTCTAACCCTAACCCTAACCCATACCCTACGCCCTACCCGAACCCCTCCCTGAACCCGTACCCTAAACCGTACCCTAACACTCACCCTAACCCTAACCCTAACCCTAAGCTACCCTTGACGGCTTCTGCCTCCAATAGATTTCCTAAGCACTAGTGTTTTAAGGAACACGTTAAAAAGAGAATCCTAATGTGATTTCTTGATAATGGGTGTGTTCCTTATCTTCTCCTCGTGTCTAAACTCTTCTCCATGGCTGGACCCCCAAATAATATTCCTTTACGTGCTAAGGGTTATCTAGAGAGTGGGATAGGTTTAATAACTACCCTCACCCTAACGCGTTCCCTAACCCTAACCCCTACCCTAACCCTAACGAGTACAATAATCCTAACACGTACCCTAAACCGAGCCCTAACCCTAACACTAGCCCTAACCCTAACCCTAACCAATACCCTACGCCCTACCCGAACCCCTCCCCGAACCCGTACCCTAAGCCGTACCCTAACCCTCACCCTAACCCTAAGCTACCCTTGACTGCTTCTGCCTCCAATAGATTTCCTAAGCACTAGTGTTTTAAGGAACAGGTTAAAAAGAGAATCCTAATGTGATTTCTTGATAATGGGTGTGTTCCTTAACTTCTCCTAGTGTCTAAACTCTTCTCCATGGCTGGACCCCCAAATAATATTCCTTTAAGTGCTAAGGGGTATCTAGAGAGTGGGATAGGTTTAATAACTACCCTCACCCTAACGCGTACCCTAACCCTAACCCCTACCCTAACCCTAACGCGTACCCTAATCCTAACCCGTACCCTAAACCGAGCCCAAACCTAACACTAACCCTAACCCTAACCCTAACCCATACCCTACGCCCTACCCGAACCCCTCCCCGAACCCGTACCCTAAGCCGTACCCTAACCCTCACCCTAATCCTAACCCTAACCCTAAGCTACCCTTGACTGCTTCTGCCTCCAATAGATTTCCTAAGCACTAGTGTTTTAAGGAACAGGTGAAAAAGAGAATCCGAATGTGATTTCTTGATAATGGGTGTGTTCCTTATCTTCTCCTCGTGTCTAAACTCTTCTCCATGGTTGGACCCACAAATAATATTCCTTTACGTGCTAAGGGGTATCTAGAGAGTGGGATAGGTTTAATAACTACCCTGACCCTAACGCGTACACTAACCCTAACCCCTACCATAACCCTAACGCGTACCCTAATCCTAACCCGTACCCTAACCCGAGCCCTAACCCTAACACTAACCCTAACCCTAACCCTAACCCATACCCTACGCCCTACCCGAACCCCTCCCCGAACCCGTACCCTAAACCGTACCCTAACCCTCACCGTACCCCTAACACTAACCCTAAGCTACCCTTGACTGCTTCTGCCTCCAATAGATTTCCTAAGCACTAGTGTTTTAAGGAACAGGGTAAAAAGAGAATCCTAATATGATTTCGTGATAATGGGTGTGTTCCTTATCTTCTCCTAGTGTCTAAACTCTTCTCCATGGCTGGACCCCCAAACAATATTCCTTTACGTGCTAAGGGGTATCTAGAGAGTGGGATAGGTTTAATAACTATCCTCACCCTAACGCGTACCGTAACTCTAACCCCTAACCTAACCCTAGCGCGTACCCTAATCCTAACCCGTACCCTAAACCGAGCCCTAACCCTAACACTAACTCTAACCCTAACCCTAACCCATACCCTACGCCCTACCCGAACCCCTCCCTGAACCCGTACCCTAAACCATACCCTAACCCTCACCCTAACCCTAACCCTAACCCTAAGCTACCCTTGACGGCTTCTGCCTCCAATAGATTTCCTAAGCACTAGTGTTTTAAGGAACAGGTTAAAAAGAGAATCCTAATGTGATTTCTTGATAATGGGTGTGTTCCTTATCTTCTCCTCGTGTCTAAACTCTTCTCCATGGCTGGACCCCCAAATAATATTCCTTTACGTGCTAAGGGTTATCTAGAGAGTGGGATAGGTTTAATAACTACCCTCACCCTAACGCGATCCCTAACCCTAACCCCTACCCTAACCCTAACGCGTACCCTAATCCTAACCCGTACCCTAAACCGAGCCCTAACCCTAACACTAGCCCTAACCCTAACCCTAACCAATACCCTACGCCCTACCCGAACCCCTCCCCGAACCCGTACCCTAAGCCGTACCCTAACCCTCACCCTAACCCTAAGCTACCCTTGACTGCTTCTGCATCCAATAGATTTCCTAAGCACTAGTGTTTTAAGGAACAGGTTAAAAAGAGAATCCTAATGTGATTTCTTGATAATGGGTGTGTTCCTTAACTTCTCCTAGTGTCTAAACTCTTCTCCATGGCTGGACCCCCAAATAATATTCCTTTACGTGCTAAGGGGTATCTAGAGAGTGGGATAGGTTTAATAACTAACCTCACCCTATCGCGTACCCTAACCCTAACCCCTACCCTAACACTAACGCGTACCCTAATCCTAACCCGTACCCTAAACCGAGCCCTAACCCTAACACTAACCCTAACCCTAACCCTAAACCATACCCTACGCCCTACCCGAACCCCTCCCCGAACCCGTACCCTAAGCCGTACCCTAACCCTCACCCTAACCCTAAACCTAACCCTAAGCTACCCTTGACGGCTTCTGCCTCCAATAGATTTCCTAAGCACTAGTGTTTTAAGGAACAGGTTAAAAAGAGAATCCTAATGTGATTTCTTGATAATGGGTGTGTTCCTTATCTTCTCCTAGTGTCTAAACTCTTCTCCATGGCTGGACCCCCAAATAATATTACTTTACGTGCTAAGGGGTATCTAGAGAGTGGGATAGGTTTAATAACTACCCTCACCCTAAAGCGTACCCTAACCCTAACCACTACCCTAACACTAACGTGTACCCTAATCCTAACCCGTACCCTTAACCGAGCCCTAACCCTAACACTAACCCTAACCCTAACCCTAACCCATACCCTACGCCCTACCCGAACCCCTCCCCGAACCCGTACCCTAAGTCGTACCCTAACCCTCACCCTAACCCTAAACCTAACCCTAAGCTACCCTTGACGGCTTCTGCCTCCAATAGATTTCCTAAGCACTAGTGTTTTAAGGAACAGGTTAAAAAGAGAATCCTAATGTGATTTCTTGATAATGGGTGTGTTCCTTATCTTCTCCTCGTGTCTAAACTCTTCTCCATGGCTGGACCCCCAAATAATATTCGTTTAAGTGCTAAGGGGTATCTAGAGAGTGGGATAGGTTTAATAACTACCCTCACCCTAACGCGTACCCTAACCCTAACCCCTACCCTAACCCTAACGCGTACCCTAATCCTAACCCGTACCCTAAACCGAGCCCTAAAGCTAACACTAACCCTAACCCTAACCCTAACCCATACCCTACGCCCTACGCGAACCCCTCCCCGAACCCGTACCCTAAGCCGTACCCTAACCCTCACCCTAACCCTAACCCTAACCCTAAGCTACCCTTGACTGCTTCTGCCTCCAATAGATTTCCTAAGCACTAGTGTTTTAAGGAACAGGTTAAAAAGAGAATCCTAATGTGATTTCTTGATAATGGGTGTGTTCCTTATCTTCTCCTAGTGTCTAAACTCTTCTCCATGGCTGGACCCCCAAATAATATTCCTTTACGTGCTAAGGGGTATCTAGAGAGTGGGATAGGTTTAATAACTACCCTCACCCTAAAGCGTACCCTAACCCTAACCACTACCCTAACACTAACGTGTACCCTAATCCTAACCCGTACCCTTAACCGAGCCCTAACCCTAACACTAACCCTAACCCTAACCCTAACCCATACCCTACGCCCTACCCGAACCCCTCCCCGAACCCGTACCCTAAGTCGTACCCTAACCCTCACCCTAACCCTAAACCTAACCCTAAGCTACCCTTGACGGCTTCTGCCTCCAATAGATTTCCTAAGCACTAGTGTTTTAAGGAACAGGTTAAAAAGAGAATCCTAATGTGATTTCTTGATAATGGGTGTGTTCCTTATCTTCTCCTCGTGTCTAAACTCTTCTCCATGGCTGGACCCCCAAATAATATTCGTTTAAGTGCTAAGGGGTATCTAGAGAGTGGGATAGGTTTAATAACTACCCTCACCCTAACGCGTACCCTAACCCTAACCCCTACCCTAACCCTAACGCGTACCCTAATCCTAACCCGTACCCTAAACCGAGCCCTAAACCTAACACTAACCCTAACCCTAACCCTAACCCATACCCTACGCCCTACGCGAACCCCTCCCCGAACCCGTACCCTAAGCCGTACCCTAACCCTCACCCTAACCCTAACCCTAACCCTAAGCTACCCTTGACTGCTTCTGCCTCCAATAGATTTCCTAAGCACTAGTGTTTTAAGGAACAGGTTAAAAAGAGAATCCTAATGTGATTTCGTGATAATGGGTGTGTTCCTTATCTTCTCCTCGTGTCTAAACTCTTCTCCATGGCTGGACCCCCAAATAATATTCCTTTATGTGCTAAGGGGTATCTAGAGAGTGTGATAGGTTTAATAACTACCCTCACCCTAACACGTACCCTAACCCTAACCCCTACCCTAACCCTAACGCGTACCCTAATCCTAACCCGTACCCTAAACCGAGCCCTAACCATAACACTAACCCTAACCCTAACCCTAACCCATAGCCTACGCCCTACCCGAACCCCTCCCCGAACCCGTACCCTAAGCCATACCCTAGCCCTCACCCTAACCCTAACCCTAACCCTAAGCTACCCTTGACTGCTTCTGCCTCCAATAGATTTCCTAAGCACTAGTGTTTTAAGGAACAGTTTAAAAAGAGAATCATATTGTGATTTCTTGATAATGGGTGTGTTCCTTATCTTCTCCTAGTGTCTAAACTCTTCTCCATGGCTGGACCCCCAAATAATATTCCTTTACGTGCTAAGGGGTATCTAGAGAGTGGGATAGGTTTAATAACTACCCTCACCCTAAAGCGTACCCTAACCCTAACCACTACCCTAACACTAACGCGTACCCTAATCCTAACCCGTAACCTAAACCGAGCCCTAACCCTAACACTAACCCTAACCCTAACCCTAACCCATACCCTACGCCCTACCCGAACCCCTCCCCGAACCCGTACCCTAAGCCGTACCCTAACCCTCACCCTAACCCTAACCCTAACCCTAAGCTACCCTTGACTGCTTCTGCCTCCAATAGATTTCCTAAGCACTAGTGTTTTAAGGAACAGGTTAAAAAGAGAATCCTAATGTGATTTCTTGATAATGGGTGTGTTCCTTATCTTCTCCTCGTGTCTAAACTCTTCTCCATGGCTGGACCCCCAAATAATATTCCTTTACGTGCTAAGGGGTATCTAGAGAGTGGGATAGATTTAATAACTAACCTCACCCTAACGCGTACCCTAACCCTAACCCCTACCCTAACACTAACGCGTACCCTAATCCTAACCCGTACCCTAAACCGAGCCCTAACCCTAACCCTTGCCCTAAACCTAACCCTATCCCATACCCTACGCCCTACCCGAACCCCTCCCCGAACCCGTACCCTAAGCCGTACCCTAACCCTCACCCTAACCCTAACCCTAACCCTAAGCTACCCTTGACTGCTTCTGCCTCCAATAGATTTCCTAAGCACTAGTGTTTTAAGGAACAGGTTAAAAAGAGAATCCTAATGTGATTTCTTGATAATGGGTGTGTTCCTAATCTTCTCCTAGTGTCTAAACTCTTCTCCATGGCTGGACCCCCAAATAATATTCCTTTACGTGCTAAGGGGTATCTAGAGAGTAGGATAGGTTTAATAACTACCCTCACCCTAACGCGTACCCTAACCCTAACCCCTACGCTAACCCTAACGCGTACCCTAATCCTAACCCGTACCCTAAACAGAGCCCTAAACCTAACACTAGCCCTAACCCTAACCCTAACCCATACCCTACGCCCTACCCGAACCCCTCCCCGAACCCGTACCCTAAGCCATACCCTAGCCCTCACCCTATCCCTAACCCTAACCCTAAGCTACCCTTGACTGCTTCTGCCTCCAATAGATTTCCTAATCACTAGTGTTTTAAGGAACAGTTTAAAAAGAGAATCATATTGTGATTTCTTGCTAATGGGTGTGTTCCTTATCTTCTCCTAGTGTCTAAACTCTTCTCCATGGCTGGACACCCAAATAATATTCCTTTACGTGCTAAGGGGTATCTAGAGAGTGGGATAGGTTTAATAACTACCCTCACCCTAAAGCGTACCCTAACCCTAACCACTACCCTAACACTAACGCGTACCCTAATCCTAACCCGTACCCTAAACCGAGCCCTAACCCTAACACTAACCCTAACCCTAACCCTAACCCATACCCTACGCCCTACCCGAACCCCTCCCCGAACCCGTACCCTAAGCCGTACCCTAACCCTCACCCTAACCCTAACCCTAACCCTAAGCTACCCTTGACTGCTTCTGCCTCCAATAGATTTCCTAAGCACTAGTGTTTTAAGGAACAGGTTAAAAAGAGAATCCTAATGTGATTTCTTGATAATGGGTGTGTTCCTTATCTTCTCCTCGTGTCTAAACTCTTCTCCATGGCTGGACCCCCAAATAATATTCCTTTACGTGCTAAGGGGTATCTAGAGAGTGGGATAGATTTAATAACTAACCTCACCCTAACGCGTACCCTAACCCTAACCCCTACCCTAACACTAACGCGTACCCTAATCCTAACCCGTACCCTAAACCGAGCCCTAACCCTAACCCTTGCCCTAAACCTAACCCTATCCCATACCCTACGCCCTACCCGAACCCCTCCCCGAACCCGTACCCTAAGCCATACCCTAACCCTCACCCTAACCCTAACCCTAACCCTAAGCTACCCTTGACTTCTTCTGCCTCCAATAGATTTCCAAAGCACTAGTGTTTTAAGGAACAGGTTAAAAAGAGAATCCTAATGTGATTTCTTGATAATGGGTGTGTTCCTAATCTTCTCCTAGTGTCTAAACTCTTCTCCATGGCTGGACCCCCAAATAATATTCCTTTACGTGCTAAGGGGTATCTAGAGAGTAGGATAGGTTTAATAACTACCCTCACCCTAACGCGTACCCTAACCCTAACCCCTACCCTAACCCTAACGCGTACCCTAATCCTAACCCGTACCCTAAACAGAGCCCTAAACCTAACACTAGCCCTAACCCTAACCCTAACCAATACCCTACGCCCTACCCGAACCCCTCCCCGAACCCGTACCCTAAGCCATACCCTAGCCCTCACCCTAACCCTAACACTAACCCTAAGCTACCCTTGACTGCTTCTGCCTCCAATAGATTTCCTAAGCACTAGTGTTTTAAGGAACAGGGTAAAAAGAGAATCCTAAAATGATTTCGTGATAATGGGTGTGTTCCTTATCTTCTCCTAGTGTCTAAACTCTTCTCCATGGCTGGACCCGCAAACAATATTCCTTTACGTGCTAAGGGGTATCTAGAGAGTGGGATAGGTTTAATAACTATCCTCACCCTAACGCGTACCCTAACTCTAACCCCTAACCTAACCCTAGCGCGTACCCTAATCCTAACCCGTACCCTAAACCGAGCCCTAACCCTAACACTAACCCTAACCCTAACTCTAACCCTAACCCTAACCCATACCCTACGCCCTACCCGAACCCCTCCCTGAACCCGTACCCTAAACCGTACCCTAACCCTCAACCTAACCCTAACCCTAACCCTAAGCTACCCTTGACGGCTTCTGCCTCCAATACATTTCCTAAGCACTAGTGTTTTAAGGAACAGGTTAAAAAGAGAATCCTAATGTGATTTCTTGATAATGGGTGTGTTCCTTATCTTCTCCTCGTGTCTAAACTCTTCTCCATGGCTGGACCCCCAAATAATATTCCTTTACGTGCTAAGGGTTTTCTAGAGAGTGGGATAGGTTTAATAACTACCCTCACCCTAACGCGTTCCCTAAACCTAACCCCTACCCTAACCGTAACGCGTACCCTAATCCTAACCCGTACCCTAAACCGAGCCCTAACCCTAACACTAGCCCTAACCCTAACCCTAACCAATACTCTACGCCCTACCCGAAACCCTCCCCGAACCCGTACCCTAAGCCGTACCCTAACCCTCACCCTAACCCTAAGCTACCCTTGACTGCTTCTGCCTCCAATAGATTTCCTAAGCACTAGTGTTTTAAGGAACAGGTTAAAAAGAGAATCCTAATGTGATTTCTTGATAATGGGTGTGTTCCTTAACTTCTCCTAGTGTCTAAACTCTTCTCCATGGCTGGACCCCCAAATAATATTCCTTTACGTGCTAAGGGGTATCTAGAGAGTGGGATAGGTTTAATAACTAACCTCACCCTATCGCGTACGCTAACCCTAACCCCTACCCTAACACTAACGCGTACCCTAATCCTAACCCGTACCCTAAACCGAGCCCTAACCCTAACACTAACCCTAACCCTAACCCTAAACCATACCCTACGCCCTACCCGAACCCCTCCCCGAACCCGTACCCTAAGCCGTACCCTAACCCTCACCCTAACCCTAAACCTAACCCTAAGCTACCCTTGACGGCTTCTGCCTCCAATAGATTTCCTAAGCACTAGTGTTTTAAGGAACAGGTTAAAAAGAGAATCCTAATGTGATTTCTTGATAATGGGTGTGTTCCTTATCTTCTCCTAGTGTCTAAACTCTTCTCCATGGCTGGACCCCCAAATAATATTACTTTACGTGCTAAGGGGTATCTAGAGAGTGGGATAGGTTTAATAACTACCCTCACCCTAAAGCGTACCCTAACCCTAACCACTACCCTAACACTAACGTGTACCCTAATCCTAACCCGTACCCTTAACCGAGCCCTAACCCTAACACTAACCCTAACCCTAACCCTAACCCATACCCTACGCCCTACCCGAACCCCTCCCCGAACCCGTACCCTAAGTCGTACCCTAACCCTCACCCTAACCCTAAACCTAACCCTAAGCTACCCTTGACGGCTTCTGCCTCCAATAGATTTCCTAAGCACTAGTGTTTTAAGGAACAGGTTAAAAAGAGAATCCTAATGTGATTTCTTGATAATGGGTGTGTTCCTTATCTTCTCCTCGTGTCTAAACTCTTCTCCATGGCTGGACCCCCAAATAATATTCGTTTAAGTGCTAAGGGGTATCTAGAGAGTGGGATAGGTTTAATAACTACCCTCACCCTAACGCGTACCCTAACCCTAACCCCTACCCTAACCCTAACGCGTACCCTAATCCTAACCCGTACCCTAAACCGAGCCCTAAACCTAACACTAACCCTAACCCTAACCCTAACCCATACCCTACGCCCTACGCGAACCCCTCCCCGAACCCGTACCCTAAGCCGTACCCTAACCCTCACCCTAACCCTAACCCTAACCCTAAGCTACCCTTGACTGCTTCTGCCTCCAATAGATTTCCTAAGCACTAGTGTTTTAAGGAACAGGTTAAAAAGAGAATCCTAATGTGATTTCTTGATAATGGGTGTGTTCCTTATCTTCTCCTCGTGTCTAAACTCTTCTCCATGGCTGGACCCCCAAATAATATTCCTTTATGTGCTAAGGGGTATCTAGAGAGTGTGATAGGTTTAATAACTACCCTCACCCTAACACGTACCCTAACCCTAACCCCTACCCTAACCCTAACGCGTACCCTAATCCTAACCCGTACCCTAAACCGAGCCCTAACCATAACACTAACCCTAACCCTAACCCTAACCCATAGCCTACGCCCTACCCGAACCCCTCCCCGAACCCGTACCCTAAGCCATACCCTAGCCCTCACCCTAACCCTAACCCTAACCCTAAGCTACCCTTGACTGCTTCTGCCTCCAATAGATTTCCTAAGCACTAGTGTTTTAAGGAACAGTTTAAAAAGAGAATCATATTGTGATTTCTTGATAATGGGTGTGTTCCTTATCTTCTCCTAGTGTCTAAACTCTTCTCCATGGCTGGACCCCCAAATAATATTCCTTTACGTGCTAAGGGGTATCTAGAGAGTGGGATAGGTTTAATAACTACCCTCACCCTAAAGCGTACCCTAACCCTAACCACTACCCTAACACTAACGCGTACCCTAATCCTAACCCGTACCCTAAACCGAGCCCTAACCCTAACACTAACCCTAACCCTAACCCTAACCCATACCCTACGCCCTACCCGAACCCCTCCCCGAACCCGTACCCTAAGCCGTACCCTAACCCTCACCCTAACCCTAACCCTAACCCTAAGCTACCCTTGACTGCTTCTGCCTCCAATAGATTTCCTAAGCACTAGTGTTTTAAGGAACAGGTTAAAAAGAGAATCCTAATGTGATTTCTTGATAATGGGTGTGTTCCTTATCTTCTCCTCGTGTCTAAACTCTTCTCCATGGCTGGACCCCCAAATAATATTCCTTTACGTGCTAAGGGGTATCTAGAGAGTGGGATAGATTTAATAACTAACCTCACCCTAACGCGTACCCTAACCCTAACCCCTACCCTAACACTAACGCGTACCCTAATCCTAACCCGTACCCTAAACCGAGCCCTAACCCTAACCCTTGCCCTAAACCTAACCCTATCCCATACCCTACGCCCTACCCGAACCCCTCCCCGAACCCGTACCCTAAGCCGTACCCTAACCCTCACCCTAACCCTAACCCTAACCCTAAGCTACCCTTGACTGCTTCTGCCTCCAATAGATTTCCTAAGCACTAGTGTTTTAAGGAACAGGTTAAAAAGAGAATCCTAATGTGATTTCTTGATAATGGGTGTGTTCCTTATCTTCTCCTAGTGTCTAAACTCTTCTCCATGGCTGGACCCCCAAATAATATTCCTTTACGTGCTAAGGGGTATCTAGAGAGTGGGATAGGTTTAATAACTAACCTCACCCTATCGCGTACCCTAACCCTAACCCCTACCCTAACACTAACGCGTACCCTAATCCTAACCCGTACCCTAAACCGAGCCCTAACCCTAACACTAACCCTAACCCTAACCCTAAACCATACCCTACGCCCTACCCGAACCCCTCCCCGAACCCATACCCTAAGCCATACCCTAGCCCTCACCCTAACCCTAACCCTAACCCTAAGCTACCCTTGACTGCTTCTGCCTCCAATAGATTTCCTAAGCACTAGTGTTTTAAGGAACATTTTAAAAAGAGAATCATATTGTGATTTCTTGATAATGGGTGTGTTCCTTATCTTCTCCTAGTTTCTAAACTCTTCTCAATGGCTGGACCCCCAAATAATATTCCTTTACGTGCTAAGGGGTATCTAGAGAGTGGGATAGGTTTAATAACTACCCTCACCCTAAAGCGTACCCTAACCCTAACCCCTACCCTAACCCTAACGCGTACCCTAATCCTAACCCGTACCCTAAACCGAGCCCTAACCCTAACCCTTGCCCTAAACCTAACCCTAACCCATACCCTACGCCCTACCCGAACCCCTCCCCGAACCCGTACCCTAAGCCGTACCCTAACCCTCACCCTAACCCTAACCCTAACCCTAAGCTACCCTTGACTGCTTCTGCCTCCAATAGATTTCCTAAGCACTAGTGTTTTAAGGAACAGGTTAAAAAGAGAATCCTAATGTGATTTCTTGATAATGGGTGTGTTCCTTATCTTCTCCTAGTGTCTAAACTCTTCTCCATGGCTGGACCACCAAATAATATTCCTTTACGTGCTAAGGGGTATCTACAGAGTGGAATAGGTTTAATAACTAACCTCACCCTATCGCGTACCCTAACCCTAACCCCTACCCTAACACTAACACGTACCCTAATCCTAACCCGTACCCTAAACCGAGCCCTAACCCTAACACTAAACCTAACCCTAACCCTAACCCATACCCTACGCCCTACCCGAACCCCTCACCGAACCCATACCCTAAGCCATACCCTAACCCTCACCCTAACCCTAACCCTAACCCTAAGCTACCCTTGACTGCTTCTGCCTCCAATAGATTTCCTAAGCACTAGTGTTTTAAGGAACAGGTGAAAAAGAGAATCCTAATGTGATTTCTTGATAATGGGTGTGTTCCTTATCTTCTCCTCGTGTCTAAACTCTTCTCCATGGTTGGACCCCCAAATAATATTCCTTTACGTGCTAAGGGGTTTCTAGAGAGTGTGATAGGTTTAATAACTACCCGCACCCTAATGCGTAACCTAACCCTAACCCCTACCCTAACCCTAACGCGTACCCTAATCCGAACCCATACCCTAAACCGAGCCCTAACCCTAACACTAGCCCTAACCCTAACCCTAACCCATACCCTACGCCCTACCCGAACCCCTCCCCGAACCCGTACCCTAAGCCGTACCGTAACCCTCACCCTAACCCTAACCCTAACCCTAAGCTACCCTTGACTGCTTCTGCCTCCAATAGATTTCCTAAGCACTAGTGTTTTAAGGAACAGTTTAAAAAGAGAATCATATTGTGATTTCTTGATAATGGGTGTGTTCCTTATCTTCTCCTAGTGTCTAAACTCTTCTCCATGGCTGGACCCCCAAATAATATTCCTTTACGTGCTAAGGGGTTTCTAGAGAGTGTGATAGGTTTAATAACTACCCGCACCCTAATGCGTAACCTAACCCTAACCCCTACCCTAACCCTAACGCGTACCCTAATCCGAACCCATACCCTAAACCGAGCCCTAACCCTAACACTAGCCCTAACCCTATACCTAACCCATACCCTACGCCCTACCCGAACCCCTCCCCGAACCCGTACCCTAAGCCATACCCTAACCCTCACCCTAACCCTAACCCTAACCCTAAGCTACCCTTGACTGCTTCTGCCTCCAATAGATTTCCTAAGCACTAGTGTTTTAAGGAACAGGTTAAAAAGAGAATCCTAATGTGATTTCCTGATAATGGGTGTGTTCCTTATCTTCTCCTAGTGTCTAAACTCTTCTCCATGGCTGGACCCCCATTAATATTCCTTTACGTGCTAAGGGGTATCTAGAGAGTGGGATAGGTTTAATAACTACCCTCACCCTAACGCGTACACTAACCCTAACCCCTACCCTAACCCTAACGCGTACCCTAATCCTAACCCGTACCCTAAACCGAGCCCTAACCCTAACACTAACCCTAACCCTAACCCTAACCCATACCCTACGCCCTACCCGAACCCCTCCCCGAACCCGTACCCTAAGCCGTACCCTAAACCTCACCCTAACCCTAACCCTAACCCTAAGCTACCCTTGACTGCTTCTGCCTCCAATAGATTTCCTAAGCACTAGTGTTTTAAGGAACAGGTTAAAAAGAGAATCCTAATGTGATTTCTTGATAATGGGTGTGTTCCTTATCTTCTCCTCGTGTCTAAACTCTTCTCCATGGCTGGACCCCCAAATAATATTCCTTTACGTGCTAAGGGGTATCTAGAGAGTGGGATAGGTTTAATAACTACCCTCACCCTAACGCGTACCCTAACCCTAACCCCTACCCTAACCCTAACGCGTACCCTAATCCTAACCCGTACCCTAAACCGAGCCCTAAACCTAACGCTAGCCCTAACCCTAACCCTAACCCATACCCTACGCCCTACCCCAACCCCTCCCCGAACCCGTACCCTAAGCCATACCCTAGCCCTCACCCTAACCCTAACACTATCCCTAAGCTACCCTTGACTGCTTCTGCCTCCAATAGATTTCCTAAGCACTAGTGTTTTAAGGAACAGGTTAAAAAGAGAATCCTAATGTGATTTCGTGATAATGGGTGTGTTCCTTATCTTCTCCTAGTGTCTAAACTCTTCTCCATGGCTGGACCCCCAAATAATATTCCTTTACGTGCTAAGGGGTATCTAGAGAGTGGGATAGGTTTAATAACTACCCTCACCCTAACGCGTACCCTAACCCTAACCCCTACCCTAACCCTAGCGCGTACCCTAATCCTAACCCGTACCCTAAACCGAGCCCTAACCCTAACACTAACTCTAACCCTAACCCTAACCCCTACCCTAACACTAACACGTACACTAATCCTAACCCGTACCCTAAACCGAGCCCTAACCCTAACACTAAACCTAACCCTAACCCTAACCCATACCCTACGCCTTACCCGAACCCCTCTCCGAACCCGTACCCTAAGCCATACCCTAACCCTCACCCTAACCCTAACCCTAACCCTAAGCTACCCTTGACTGCTTCTGCCTCCAATAGATTTCCTAAGCACTAGTGTTTTAAGGAACAGGTGAAAAAGAGAATCCTAATGTGATTTCTTGATAATGGGTGTGTTCCTTATCTTCTCCTCGTGTCTAAACTCTTCTCCATGGTTGGACCCCCAAATAATATTCCTTTACGTGCTAAGGGGTTTCTAGAGAGTGTGATAGGTTTAATAACTACCCTCACCCTAATGCGTACCCTAACCCTAACCCCAACCGTAACCCTAACGCGTACCCTAATCCGAACCCATACCCTAAACCGAGCCCTAACCCTAACACTACCCCTAACCCTATACCTAACCCATACCCTACGCCGTACCCGAACCCCTCCCCGAACCCGTACCCTAAGCCATACCCTAACCCTCACCCTAACCCTAACACTAACCCTAAGCTACCCTTGACTGCTTCTGCCTCCAATAGATTTCCTAAGCACTAGTGTTTTAAGGAACAGGGTAAAAAGAGAATCCTAAAATGATTTCGTGATAATGGGTGTGTTCCTTATCTTCTCCTAGTGTCTAAACTCTTCTCCATGGCTGGACCCCCAAACAATATTCCTTTACGTGCTAAGGGGTATCTAGAGAGTGGGATAGGTTTAATAACTATCCTCACCCTAACGCGTACCCTAACTCTAACCCCTAACCTAACCCTAGCGCGTACCCTAATCCTAACCCGTACCCTAAACCGAGCCCTAACCCTAACACTAACCCTAACCCTAACTCTAACCCTAACCCTAACCCATACCCTACGCCCTACCCGAACCCCTCCCTGAACCCGTACCCTAAACCGTACCCTAACCCTCAACCTAACCCTAACCCTAACCCTAAGCTACCCTTGACGGCTTCTGCCTCCAATACATTTCCTAAGCACTAGTGTTTTAAGGAACAGGTTAAAAAGAGAATCCTAATGTGATTTCTTGATAATGGGTGTGTTCCTTATCTTCTCCTCGTGTCTAAACTCTTCTCCATGGCTGGACCCCCAAATAATATTCCTTTACGTGCTAAGGGTTTTCTAGAGAGTGGGATAGGTTTAATAACTACCCTCACCCTAACGCGTTCCCTAAACCTAACCCCTACCCTAACCCTAACGCGTACCCTAATCCTAACCCGTACCCTAAACCGAGCCCTAACCCTAACACTAGCCCTAACCCTAACCCTAACCAATACCCTACGCCCTACCCGAAACCCTCCCCGAACCCGTACCCTAAGCCGTACCCTAACCCTCACCCTAACCCTAAGCTACCCTTGACTGCTTCTGCCTCCAATAGATTTCCTAAGCACTAGTGTTTTAAGGAACAGGTTAAAAAGAGAATCCTAATGTGATTTCTTGATAATGGGTGTGTTCCTTATCTTCTCCTAGTGTCTAAACTCTTCTCCATGGCTGGACCCCCAAATAATATTCCTTTACGTGCTAAGGGGTATCTAGAGAGTGGGATAGGTTTAATAACTAACCTCACCCTATCGCGTACCCTAACCCTAACCCCTACCCTAACACTAACGCGTACCCTAATCCTAACCCGTACCCTAAACCGAGCCCTAACCCTAACACTAACCCTAACCCTAACCCTAAACCATACCCTACGCCCTACCCGAACCCCTCCCCGAACCCATACCCTAAGCCATACCCTAGCCCTCACCCTAACCCTAACCCTAACCCTAAGCTACCCTTGACTGCTTCTGCCTCCAATAGATTTCCTAAGCACTAGTGTTTTAAGGAACATTTTAAAAAGAGAATCATATTGTGATTTCTTGATAATGGGTGTGTTCCTTATCTTCTCCTAGTTTCTAAACTCTTCTCAATGGCTGGACCCCCAAATAATATTCCTTTACGTGCTAAGGGGTATCTAGAGAGTGGGATAGGTTTAATAACTACCCTCACCCTAAAGCGTACCCTAACCCTAACCCCTACCCTAACCCTAACGCGTACCCTAATCCTAACCCGTACCCTAAACCGAGCCCTAACCCTAACCCTTGCCCTAAACCTAACCCTAACCCATACCCTACGCCCTACCCGAACCCCTCCCCGAACCCGTACCCTAAGCCGTACCCTAACCCTCACCCTAACCCTAACCCTAACCCTAAGCTACCCTTGACTGCTTCTGCCTCCAATAGATTTCCTAAGCACTAGTGTTTTAAGGAACAGGTTAAAAAGAGAATCCTAATGTGATTTCTTGATAATGGGTGTGTTCCTTATCTTCTCCTAGTGTCTAAACTCTTCTCCATGGCTGGACCACCAAATAATATTCCTTTACGTGCTAAGGGGTATCTACAGAGTGGAATAGGTTTAATAACTAACCTCACCCTATCGCGTACCCTAACCCTAACCCCTACCCTAACACTAACACGTACCCTAATCCTAACCCGTACCCTAAACCGAGCCCTAACCCTAACACTAAACCTAACCCTAACCCTAACCCATACCCTACGCCCTACCCGAACCCCTCACCGAACCCATACCCTAAGCCATACCCTAACCCTCACCCTAACCCTAACCCTAACCCTAAGCTACCCTTGACTGCTTCTGCCTCCAATAGATTTCCTAAGCACTAGTGTTTTAAGGAACAGGTGAAAAAGAGAATCCTAATGTGATTTCTTGATAATGGGTGTGTTCCTTATCTTCTCCTCGTGTCTAAACTCTTCTCCATGGTTGGACCCCCAAATAATATTCCTTTACGTGCTAAGGGGTTTCTAGAGAGTGTGATAGGTTTAATAACTACCCGCACCCTAATGCGTAACCTAACCCTAACCCCTACCCTAACCCTAACGCGTACCCTAATCCGAACCCATACCCTAAACCGAGCCCTAACCCTAACACTAGCCCTAACCCTAACCCTAACCCATACCCTACGCCCTACCCGAACCCCTCCCCGAACCCGTACCCTAAGCCGTACCGTAACCCTCACCCTAACCCTAACCCTAACCCTAAGCTACCCTTGACTGCTTCTGCCTCCAATAGATTTCCTAAGCACTAGTGTTTTAAGGAACAGTTTAAAAAGAGAATCATATTGTGATTTCTTGATAATGGGTGTGTTCCTTATCTTCTCCTAGTGTCTAAACTCTTCTCCATGGCTGGACCCCCAAATAATATTCCTTTACGTGCTAAGGGGTTTCTAGAGAGTGTGATAGGTTTAATAACTACCCGCACCCTAATGCGTAACCTAACCCTAACCCCTACCCTAACCCTAACGCGTACCCTAATCCGAACCCATACCCTAAACCGAGCCCTAACCCTAACACTAGCCCTAACCCTATACCTAACCCATACCCTACGCCCTACCCGAACCCCTCCCCGAACCCGTACCCTAAGCCATACCCTAACCCTCACCCTAACCCTAACCCTAACCCTAAGCTACCCTTGACTGCTTCTGCCTCCAATAGATTTCCTAAGCACTAGTGTTTTAAGGAACAGGTTAAAAAGAGAATCCTAATGTGATTTCCTGATAATGGGTGTGTTCCTTATCTTCTCCTAGTGTCTAAACTCTTCTCCATGGCTGGACCCCCATTAATATTCCTTTACGTGCTAAGGGGTATCTAGAGAGTGGGATAGGTTTAATAACTACCCTCACCCTAACGCGTACACTAACCCTAACCCCTACCCTAACCCTAACGCGTACCCTAATCCTAACCCGTACCCTAAACCGAGCCCTAACCCTAACACTAACCCTAACCCTAACCCTAACCCATACCCTACGCCCTACCCGAACCCCTCCCCGAACCCGTACCCTAAGCCGTACCCTAAACCTCACCCTAACCCTAACCCTAACCCTAAGCTACCCTTGACTGCTTCTGCCTCCAATAGATTTCCTAAGCACTAGTGTTTTAAGGAACAGGTTAAAAAGAGAATCCTAATGTGATTTCTTGATAATGGGTGTGTTCCTTATCTTCTCCTCGTGTCTAAACTCTTCTCCATGGCTGGACCCCCAAATAATATTCCTTTACGTGCTAAGGGGTATCTAGAGAGTGGGATAGGTTTAATAACTACCCTCACCCTAACGCGTACCCTAACCCTAACCCCTACCCTAACCCTAACGCGTACCCTAATCCTAACCCGTACCCTAAACCGAGCCCTAAACCTAACGCTAGCCCTAACCCTAACCCTAACCCATACCCTACGCCCTACCCCAACCCCTCCCCGAACCCGTACCCTAAGCCATACCCTAGCCCTCACCCTAACCCTAACACTATCCCTAAGCTACCCTTGACTGCTTCTGCCTCCAATAGATTTCCTAAGCACTAGTGTTTTAAGGAACAGGTTAAAAAGAGAATCCTAATGTGATTTCGTGATAATGGGTGTGTTCCTTATCTTCTCCTAGTGTCTAAACTCTTCTCCATGGCTGGACCCCCAAATAATATTCCTTTACGTGCTAAGGGGTATCTAGAGAGTGGGATAGGTTTAATAACTACCCTCACCCTAACGCGTACCCTAACCCTAACCCCTACCCTAACCCTAGCGCGTACCCTAATCCTAACCCGTACCCTAAACCGAGCCCTAACCCTAACACTAACTCTAACCCTAACCCTAACCCCTACCCTAACACTAACACGTACACTAATCCTAACCCGTACCCTAAACCGAGCCCTAACCCTAACACTAAACCTAACCCTAACCCTAACCCATACCCTACGCCTTACACGAACCCCTCTCCGAACCCGTACCCTAAGCCATACCCTAACCCTCACCCTAACCCTAACCCTAACCCTAAGCTACCCTTGACTGCTTCTGCCTCCAATAGATTTCCTAAGCACTAGTGTTTTAAGGAACAGGTGAAAAAGAGAATCCTAATGTGATTTCTTGATAATGGGTGTGTTCCTTATCTTCTCCTCGTGTCTAAACTCTTCTCCATGGTTGGACCCCCAAATAATATTCCTTTACGTGCTAAGGGGTTTCTAGAGAGTGTGATAGGTTTAATAACTACCCTCACCCTAATGCGTACCCTAACCCTAACCCCAACCCTAACCCTAACGCGTACCCTAATCCGAACCCATACCCTAAACCGAGCCCTAACCCTAACACTACCCCTAACCCTATACCTAACCCATACCCTACGCCGTACCCGAACCCCTCCCCGAACCCGTACCCTAAGCCATACCCTAACCCTCACCCTAACCCTAACACTAACCCTAAGCTACCCTTGACTGCTTCTGCCTCCAATAGATTTCCTAAGCACTAGTGTTTTAAGGAACAGGTTAAAAAGAGAATCCTAATGTGATTTCGTGATAATGGGTGTGTTCCTTATCTTCTCCTAGTGTCTAAACTCTTCTTCATGGCTGGACCCCCAAATAATATTCCTTTACGTGCTAAGGGGTATCTAGAGAGTGGGATAGGTTTAATAACTAACCTCACCCTATCGCGTACCCTAACCCTAACCCCTACCCTAACACTAACGCGTACCCTAATCCTAACCCGTACCCTAAACCGAGCCCTAACCCTAACACTAACCCTAACCCTAACCCTAAACCATACCCTACGCCCTACCCGAACCCCTCCCCGAACCCATACCCTAAGCCATACCCTAGCCCTCACCCTAACCCTAACCCTAACCCTAAGCTACCCTTGACTGCTTCTGCCTCCAATAGATTTCCTAAGCACTAGTGTTTTAAGGAACATTTTAAAAAGAGAATCATATTGTGATTTCTTGATAATGGGTGTGTTCCTTATCTTCTCCTAGTTTCTAAACTCTTCTCAATGGCTGGACCCCCAAATAATATTCCTTTACGTGCTAAGGGGTATCTAGAGAGTGGGATAGGTTTAATAACTACCCTCACCCTAAAGCGTACCCTAACCCTAACCCCTACCCTAACCCTAACGCGTACCCTAATCCTAACCCGTACCCTAAACCGAGCCCTAACCCTAACCCTTGCCCTAAACCTAACCCTAACCCATACCCTACGCCCTACCCGAACCCCTCCCCGAACCCGTACCCTAAGCCGTACCCTAACCCTCACCCTAACCCTAACCCTAACCCTAAGCTACCCTTGACTGCTTCTGCCTCCAATAGATTTCCTAAGCACTAGTGTTTTAAGGAACAGGTTAAAAAGAGAATCCTAATGTGATTTCTTGATAATGGGTGTTTTCCTTATCTTCTCCTAGTGTCTAAACTCTTCTCCATGGCTGGACCACCAAATAATATTCCTTTACGTGCTAAGGGGTATCTACAGAGTGGAATAGGTTTAATAACTAACCTCACCCTATCGCGTACCCTAACCCTAACCCCTACCCTAACACTAACACGTACCCTAATCCTAACCCGTACCCTAAACCGAGCCCTAACCCTAACACTAAACCTAACCCTAACCCTAACCCATACCCTACGCCCTACCCGAACCCCTCACCGAACCCATACCCTAAGCCATACCCTAACCCTCACCCTAACCCTAACCCTAACCCTAAGCTACCCTTGACTGCTTCTGCCTCCAATAGATTTCCTAAGCACTAGTGTTTTAAGGAACAGGTGAAAAAGAGAATCCTAATGTGATTTCTTGATAATGGGTGTGTTCCTTATCTTCTCCTCGTGTCTAAACTCTTCTCCATGGTTGGACCCCCAAATAATATTCCTTTACGTGCTAAGGGGTTTCTAGAGAGTGTGATAGGTTTAATAACTACCCGCACCCTAATGCGTAACCTATCCCTAACCCCTACCCTAACCCTAACGCGTACCCTAATCCGAACCCATACCCTAAACCGAGCCCTAACCCTAACACTAGCCCTAACCCTAACCCTAACCCATACCCTACGCCCTACCCGAACCCCTCCCGGAACCCGTACCCTAAGCCGTACCGTAACCCTCACCCTAACCCTAACCCTAACCCTAAGCTACCCTTGACTGCTTCTGCCTCCAATAGATTTCCTAAGCACTAGTGTTTTAAGGAACAGTTTAAAAAGAGAATCATATTGTGATTTCTTGATAATGGGTGTGTTCCTTATCTTCTCCTAGTGTCTAAACTCTTCTCCATGGCTGGACCCCCAAATAATATTCCTTTACGTGCTAAGGGGTTTCTAGAGAGTGTGATAGGTTTAATAACTACCCGCACCCTAATGCGTAACCTAACCCTAACCCCTACCCTAACCCTAACGCGTACCCTAATCCGAACCCATACCCTAAACCGAGCCCTAACCCTAACACTAGCCCTAACCCTATACCTAACCCATACCCTACGCCCTACCCGAACCCCTCCCCGAACCCGTACCCTAAGCCATACCCTAAACCTCACCCTAACCCTAACCCTAACCCTAAGCTACCCTTGACTGCTTCTGCCTCCAATAGATTTCCTAAGCACTAGTGTTTTAAGGAACAGGTTAAAAAGAGAATCCTAATGTGATTTCGTGATAATGGGTGTGTTCCTTATCTTCTCCTAGTGTCTAAACTCTTCTCCATGGCTGGACCCCCATTAATATTCCTTTACGTGCTAAGGGGTATCTAGAGAGTGGGATAGGTTTAATAACTACCCTCACCCTAACGCGTACACTAACCCTAACCCCTACCCTAACCCTAACGCGTACCCTAATCCTAACCCGTACCCTAAACCGAGCCCTAACCCTAACACTAACCCTAACCCTAACCCTAACCCATACCCTACGCCCTACCCGAACCCCTCCCCGAACCCGTACCCTAAGCCGTACCCTAAACCTCACCCTAACCCTAACCCTAACCCTAAGCTACCCTTGACTGCTTCTGCCTCCAATAGATTTCCTAAGCACTAGTGTTTTAAGGAACAGGTTAAAAAGACAATCCTAATGTGATTTCTTGATAATGGGTGTGTTCCTTATCTTCTCCTCGTGTCTAAACTCTTCTCCATGGCTGGACCCCCAAATAATATTCCTTTACGTGCTAAGGGGTATCTAGAGAGTGGGATAGGTTTAATAACTACCCTCACCCTAACGCGTACCCTAACCCTAACCCCTACCCTAACCCTAACGCGTACCCTAATCCTAACCCGTACCCTAAACCGAGCCCTAAACCTAACGCTAGCCCTAACCCTAACCCTAACCCATACCCTACGCCCTACCCGAACCCCTCCCCGAACCCGTACCCTAAGCCATACCCTAGCCCTCACCCTAACCCTAACACTATCCCTAAGCTACCCTTGACTGCTTCTGCCTCCAATAGATTTCCTAAGCACTAGTGTTTTAAGGAACAGGTTAAAAAGAGAATCCTAATGTGATTTCGTGATAATGGGTGTGTTCCTTATCTTCTCCTAGTGTCTAAACTCTTCTCCATGGCTGGACCCCCAAATAATATTCCTTTACGTGCTAAGGGGTATCTAGAGAGTGGGATAGGTTTAATAACTACCCTCACCCTAACGCGTACCCTAACCCTAACCCCTACCCTAACCCTAGCGCGTACCCTAATCCTAACCCGTACCCTAAACCGAGCCCTAACCCTAACACTAACTCTAACCCTAACCCTAACCCCTACCCTAACACTAACACGTACACTAATCCTAACCCGTACCCTAAACCGAGCCCTAACCCTAACACTAAACCTAACCCTAACCCTAACCCATACCCTACGCCTTACCCGAACCCCTCTCCGAACCCGTACCCTAAGCCATACCCTAACCCTCACCCTAACCCTAACCCTAACCCTAAGCTACCCTTGACTGCTTCTGCCTCCAATAGATTTCCTAAGCACTAGTGTTTTAAGGAACAGGTGAAAAAGAGAATCCTAATGTGATTTCTTGATAATGGGTGTGTTCCTTATCTTCTCCTCGTGTCTAAACTCTTCTCCATGGTTGGACCCCCAAATAATATTCCTTTACGTGCTAAGGGGTTTCTAGAGAGTGTGATAGGTTTAATAACTACCCTCACCCTAATGCGTACCCTAACCCTAACCCCAACCCTAACCCTAACGCGTACCCTAATCCGAACCCATACCCTAAACCGAGCCCTAACCCTAACACTACCCCTAACCCTATACCTAACCCATACCCTACGCCGTACCCGAACCCCTCCCCGAACCCGTACCCTAAGCCATACCCTAACCCTCACCCTAACCCTAACACTAACCCTAAGCTACCCTTGACTGCTTCTGCCTCCAATAGATTTCCTAAGCACTAGTGTTTTAAGGAACAGGTTAAAAAGAGAATCCTAATGTGATTTCGTGATAATGGGTGTGTTCCTTATCTTCTCCTAGTGTCTAAACTCTTCTTCATGGCTGGACCCCCAAATAATATTCCTTTACGTGCTAAGGGGTATCTAGAGAGTGGGATAGGTTTAATAACTAACCTCACCCTATCGCGTACCCTAACCCTAACCCCTACCCTAACACTAACGCGTACCCTAATCCTAACCCGTACCCTAAACCGAGCCCTAACCCTAACACTAACCCTAACCCTAACCCTAAACCATACCCTACGCCCTACCCGAACCCCTCCCCGAACCCATACCCTAAGCCATACCCTAGCCCTCACCCTAACCCTAACCCTAACCCTAAGCTACCCTTGACTGCTTCTGCCTCCAATAGATTTCCTAAGCACTAGTGTTTTAAGGAACATTTTAAAAAGAGAATCATATTGTGATTTCTTGATAATGGGTGTGTTCCTTATCTTCTCCTAGTTTCTAAACTCTTCTCAATGGCTGGACCCCCAAATAATATTCCTTTACGTGCTAAGGGGTATCTAGAGAGTGGGATAGGTTTAATAACTACCCTCACCCTAAAGCGTACCCTAACCCTAACCCCTACCCTAACCCTAACGCGTACCCTAATCCTAACCCGTACCCTAAACCGAGCCCTAACCCTAACCCTTGCCCTAAACCTAACCCTAACCCATACCCTACGCCCTACCCGAACCCCTCCCCGAACCCGTACCCTAAGCCGTACCCTAACCCTCACCCTAACCCTAACCCTAACCCTAAGCTACCCTTGACTGCTTCTGCCTCCAATAGATTTCCTAAGCACTAGTGTTTTAAGGAACAGGTTAAAAAGAGAATCCTAATGTGATTTCTTGATAATGGGTGTGTTCCTTATCTTCTCCTAGTGTCTAAACTCTTCTCCATGGCTGGACCACCAAATAATATTCCTTTACGTGCTAAGGGGTATCTACAGAGTGGAATAGGTTTAATAACTAACCTCACCCTATCGCGTACCCTAACCCTAACCCCTACCCTAACACTAACACGTACCCTAATCCTAACCCGTACCCTAAACCGAGCCCTAACCCTAACACTAAACGTAACCCTAACCCTAACCCATACCCTACGCCCTACCCGAACCCCTCACCGAACCCATACCCTAAGCCATACCCTAACCCTCACCCTAACCCTAACCCTAACCCTAAGCTACCCTTGACTGCTTCTGCCTCCAATAGATTTCCTAAGCACTAGTGTTTTAAGGAACAGGTGAAAAAGAGAATCCTAATGTGATTTCTTGATAATGGGTGTGTTCCTTATCTTCTCCTCGTGTCTAAACTCTTCTCCATGGTTGGACCCCCAAATAATATTCCTTTACGTGCTAAGGGGTTTCTAGAGAGTGTGATAGGTTTAATAACTACCCGCACCCTAATGCGTAACCTAACCCTAACCCCTACCCTAACCCTAACGCGTACCCTAATCCGAACCCATACCCTAAACCGAGCCCTAACCCTAACACTAGCCCTAACCCTAACCCTAACCCATACCCTACGCCCTACCCGAACCCCTCCCCGAACCCGTACCCTAAGCCGTACCGTAACCCTCACCCTAACCCTAACCCTAACCCTAAGCTACCCTTGACTGCTTCTGCCTCCAATAGATTTCCTAAGCACTAGTGTTTTAAGGAACAGTTTAAAAAGAGAATCATATTGTGATTTCTTGATAATGGGTGTGTTCCTTATCTTCTCCTAGTGTCTAAACTCTTCTCCATGGCTGGACCCCCAAATAATATTCCTTTACGTGCTAAGGGGTTTCTAGAGAGTGTGATAGGTTTAATAACTACCCGCACCCTAATGCGTAACCTAACCCTAACCCCTACCCTAACCCTAACGCGTACCCTAATCCTAACCCGTACCCTAAACCGAGCCCTAACCCTAACACTAACCCTAACCCTAACCCTAACCCATACCCTACGCCCTACCCGAACCCCTCCCCGAACCCGTACCCTAAGCCGTACCCTAAACCTCACCCTAACCCTAACCCTAACCCTAAGCTACCCTTGACTGCTTCTGCCTCCAATAGATTTCCTAAGCACTAGTGTTTTAAGGAACAGGTTAAAAAGAGAATCCTAATGTGATTTCCTGATAATGGGTGTGTTCCTTATCTTCTCCTCGTGTCTAAACTCTTCTCCATGGCTGGACCCCCAAATAATATTCCTTTACGTGCTAAGGGGTATCTAGAGAGTGGGATAGGTTTAATAACTACCCTCACCCTAACGCGTATCCTAACCCTAACCCCTACCCTAACCCTAACGCGTACCCTAATCCTAACCCGTACCCTAAACCGAGCCCTAAACCTAACGCTAGCCCTAACCCTAACCCTAACCCATACCCTACGCCCTACCCGAACCCCTCCCCGAACCCGTACCCTAAGCCATACCCTAGCCCTCACCCTAACCCTAACACTATCCCTAAGCTACCCTTGACTGCTTCTGCCTCCAATAGATTTCCTAAGCACTAGTGTTTTAAGGAACAGGTTAAAAAGAGAATCCTAATGTGATTTCGTGATAATGGGTGTGTTCCTTATCTTCTCCTAGTGTCTAAACTCTTCTCCATGGCTGGACCCCCAAATAATATTCCTTTACGTGCTAAGGGGTATCTAGAGAGTGGGATAGGTTTAATAACTACCCTCACCCTAACGCGTACCCTAACCCTAACCCCTACCCTAACCCTAGCGCGTACCCTAATCCTAACCCGTACCCTAAACCGAGCCCTAACCCTAACACTAACTCTAACCCTAACCCTAACCCCTACCCTAACACTAACACGTACCCTAATCCTAACCCGTACCCTAAACCGAGCCCTAACCCTAACACTAAACCTAACCCTAACCCTAACCCATACCCTACGCCTTACCCGAACCCCTCCCCGAACCCGTACCCTAAGCCATACCCTAACCCTCACCCTAACCCTAACCCTAACCCTAAGCTACCCTTGACTGCTTCTGCCTCCAATAGATTTCCTAAGCACTAGTGTTTTAAGGAACAGGTGAAAAAGAGAATCCTAATGTGATTTCTTGATAATGGGTGTGTTCCTTATCTTCTCCTCGTGTCTAAACTCTTCTCCATGGTTGGACCCCCAAATAATATTCCTTTACGTGCTAAGGGGTTTCTAGAGAGTGTGATAGGTTTAATAACTACCCTCACCCTAATGCGTACCCTAACCCTAACCCCAACCCTAACCCTAACGCGTACCCTAATCCGAACCCATACCCTAAACCGAGCCCTAACCCTAACACTACCCCTAACCCTATACCTAACCCATACCCTACGCCGTACCCGAACCCCTCCCCGAACCCGTACCCTAAGCCATACCCTAAACCTCACCCTAACCCTAACACTAACCCTAAGCTACCCTTGACTGCTTCTGCCTCCAATAGATTTCCTAAGCACTAGTGTTTTAAGGAACAGGTTAAAAAGAGAATCCTAATGTGATTTCGTGATAATGGGTGTGTTCCTTATCTTCTCCTAGTGTCTAAACTCTTCTCCATGGCTGGACCCCCATTAATATTCCTTTACGTGCTAAGGGGTATCTAGAGAGTGGGATAGGTTTAATAACTACCCTCACCCTAACGCGTACACTAACCCTAACCCCTACCCTAACCCTAACGCGTACCCTAATCCTAACCCGTACCCTAAACCGAGCCCTAACCCTAACACTAACCCTAACCCTAACCCTAACCCATACCCTACGCCCTACCCGAACCCCTCCCCGAACCCGTACCCTAAGCCGTACCCTAACCCTCACCCTAACCCTAACCCTAACCCTAAGCTACCCTTGACTGCTTCTGCCTCCAATAGATTTCCTAAGCACTAGTGTTTTAAGGAACAGGTTAAAAAGAGAATCCTAATGTGATTTCTTGATAATGGGTGTGTTCCTTATCTTCTCCTCGTGTCTAAACTCTTCTCCATGGCTGGACCCCCAAATAATATTCCTTTACGTGCTAAGGGGTATCTAGAGAGTGGGATAGGTTTAATAACTACCCTCACCGTAACGCGTACCCTAACCCTAACCCCTCCCCTAACACTAACACGTACCCTAATCCTAACCCGTACCCTAAACCGAGCCCTAAACCTAACGCTAGCCCTAACCCTAACGCTAACACATACCCTACGCCCTACCCGAACCCCTCCCCGAACCCGTACCCTAAGCCATACCCTAGCCCTCACCCTAACCCTAACACTAACCCTAAGCTACCCTTGACTGCTTCTGCCTCCAATAGATTTCCTAAGCACTAGTGTTTTAAGGAACAGGTTAAAAAGAGAATCCTAATGTGATTTCGTGATAATGGGTGTGTTCCTTATCTTCTCCTAGTGTCTAAACTCTTCTCC
This sequence comes from Balaenoptera acutorostrata, assembly GCF_949987535.1. NCBI lineage: Eukaryota > Metazoa > Chordata > Mammalia > Artiodactyla > Balaenopteridae > Balaenoptera > Balaenoptera acutorostrata. Next base: position 630,501 of record NW_026646560.1, read on the forward strand.
ATGGCTGGACCCCCAAATAATATTCCTTTACGTGCTAAGGGGTATCTAGAGAGTGGGATAGGTTTAATAACTACCCTCACCCTAACGCGTACCCTAACCCTAACCCCTACCCTAACCCTAGCGCGTACCCTAATCCTAACCCGTACCCTAAACCGAGCCCTAACCCTAACACTAACACTAACCCTAACACTAACCCATACCCTACGCCCTACCCGAACCCCTCCCTGAACCCGTACCCTAAACCGTACCCTAACCCTCACCCTAACCCTAACCCTAACCCTAAGCTACCCTTGACGGCTTCTGCCTCCAATAGATTTCCTAAGCACTAGTGTTTTAAGGAACAGGTTAAAAAGAGAATCCTAATGTGATTTCTTGATAATGGGTGTGTTCCTTATCTTCTCCTCGTGTCTAAACTCTTCTCCATGGCTGGACCCCCAAATAATATTCCTTTACATGCTAAGGGGTATGTAGAGAGTGGGATAGGTTTAATAACTACCCTCACCCTAACGCGTTCCCTAACCCTAACCCCTACCCTAACCCTAACGCGTACCCTAATCCTAACCCGTACCCTAAACCGAGCCCTAACCCTAACACTAGCCCTAACCCTAACCCTAACCAATACCCTACGCCCTACCCGAACCCCTCCCCGAACCCGTACCCTAAGCCGTACCCTAACCCTCACCCTAACCCTAACCCTAACCCTAAGCTACCCTTGACTGCTTCTGCCTCCAATAGATTTCCTAAGCACTAGTGTTTTAAGGAACAGTTTAAAAAGAGAATCATATTGTGATTTCTTGATAATGGGTGTGTTCCTTATCTTCTCCTAGTGTCTAAACTCTTCTCCATGGCTGGACCCCCAAATAATATTCCTTTACGTGCTAAGGGGTATCTAGAGAGTGGGATAAGTTTAATAACTACCCTCACCCTAAAGCGTACCCTAACCCTAACCACTACCCTAACACTAACGCGTACCCTAATCCTAACCCGTAACCTAAACCGATCCCTAACCCTAACACTAACCCTAACCCTAACCCTAACCCATACCCTACGCCCTACGCGAACCCCTCCCCGAACCCGTACCCTAAGCCGTACCCTAACCCTCACCCTAACCCTAACCCTAACCCTAAGCTACCCTTGACTGCTTCTGCCTCCAATAGATTTCCTAAGCACTAGTGTTTTAAGGAACAGGTTAAAAAGAGAATCCTAATGTGATTTCTTGATAATGGGTGTGTTCCTTATCTTCTCCTCGTGTCTAAACTCTTCTCCATGGCCGGACCCCCAAATAATATTCCTTTACGTGCTAAGGGGTATCTAGAGAGTGGGATAGATTTAATAACTACCCTCACCCTAACGCGTACCCTAACCCTAACCCCTACCCTAACCCTAACGCGTAGCCTAATCCTAACCCGTACCCTAAACCGAGCCCTAACCCTAACCCTTGCCCTAACCCTAACCCTAACCCATACCCTACGCCCTACCCGAACCCCTCCCCGAACCCGTACCCTAAGCCGTACCCTAACCCTCACCCTAACCCTAACCCTAACCCTAAGCTACCCTTGACTGCTTCTGCCTCCAATAGATTTCCTAAGCACTAGTGTTTTAAGGAACAGGTTAAAAAGAGAATCCTAATGTGATTTCTTGATAATGGGTGTGTTCCTTATCTTCTCCTAGTGTCTAAACTCTTCTCCATGGCTGGACCACCAAATAATATTCCTTTACGTGCTAAGGGGTATCTACAGAATGGAATAGGTTTAATAACTACCCTCACCCTATCGCGTACCCTAACCCTAACCCCTACCCTAACACTAACACGTACCCTAATCCTAACCCGTACCCTAAACCGAGCCCTAACCCTAACACTAAACCTAACCCTAACCCTAACCCATACCCTACGCCCTACCCGAACCCCTCCTGAACCCGTACCCTAAACCGTACCCTACCCCTCACCCTAACCCTAACCCTAACCCTAAGCTACCCTTGACGGCTTCTGCCTCCAATAGATTTCCTAAGCACTAGTGTTTTAAGGAACAGGTTAAAAAGAGAATCCTAATGTGATTTCTTGATAATGGGTGTGTTCCTTATCTTCTCCTCGTGTCTAAACTCTTCTCCATGGCTGGACCCCCAAATAATATTCCTTCACGTGCTAAGGGGTATCTAGAGAGTGGGATAGGTTTAATAACTACCCTCACCCTAACGCGTTCCCTAACCCTAACCCCTACCCTAACCCTAACGCGTACCCTAATCCTAACCCGTACCCTAAACCGAGCCCTAACCCTAACACTAGCCCTAACCCTAACCCTAACCAATACCCTACGCCCTACCCGAACCCCTCCCCGAACCCGTACCCTAAGCCGTACCCCAACCCTCACCCTAACCCTAACCCTAACCCTAAGCTACCCTTGACTGCTTCTGCCTCCAATAGATTTCCTAAGCACTAGTGTTTTAAGGAACAGTTTAAAAAGAGAATCATATTGTGATTTCTTGATAATGGGTGTGTTCCTTATCTTCTCCTAGTGTCTAAACTCTTCTCCATGGCTGGACCCCCAAATAATATTCCTTTACGTGATAAGGGGTATCTAGAGAGTGGGATAGGTTTAATAACTACCCTCACCCTAAAGCGTACCCTAACCCTAACCACTACCCTAACACTAACGCGTACCCTAATCCTAACCCGTACCCTAAACCGAGCCCTAACCCTAACCCTAACCCTAACCCATACCCTATGCTCTACACGAACCCCTCCCCGAACCCGTACCCTAAGCCGTACCCTAACCCTCACCCTAACCCTAACCCTAACCCTAAGCTACCCTTGACTGCTTCTGCCTCCAATAGATTTCCTAAGCACTAGTGTTTTAAGGAATAGGTTAAAAAGAGAATCCTAATGTGATTTCGTGATAATGGGTGTGTTCCTTATCTTCTCCTCGTGTCTAAACTCTTCTCCATGGCTGAACCCCCAAATAATATTCCTTTACGTGCTAAGGGGTATCTAGAGAGTGTGATAGGTTTAATAACTACTCCCACCCTAACGCGTACCCTAACCCTACCCCTACCCTAACCCTAACGCGTACCCTAATCCTAACCCGTACCCTAAACCGAGCCCTAAACCTAACACTAACCCTAACCCTAACCCATACCCTACGCCCTACCCGAACCCCTCCCCGAACCCGTACCCTAAGCCATACCCTAACCCTCACCCTAACCCTAACCCTAACCCTAAGCTACCCTTGACTGCTTCTGCCTCCAATAGATTTCCTAAGCACTAGTGTTTTAAGGAACAGGTTAAAAAGAGAATCATAATGTGATTTCGTGATAATGGGTGTGTTCCTTATCTTCTCGTAGTGTCTAAACTCTTCTCCATGGCTGGACCCCCAATAATATTCCTGTACGTGCTAAGGGGTATCTAGAGAGTGGGATAGGTTTAATAACTACCCTCACCCTAACGCGTACACTAACCATAACCCCTACCCTAACCCTAACGCGTACCCTAATCCTAACCCGTACCCTAAACCGAGCCCTAACCCTAACACTAACCCTAACCCTAACCCTAACCCATACCCTACGCCCTACCCGAACACCTCCCCGAACCCGTACCCTAAGCCGTACCCTAACCCTCACCCTAACCCTAACCCTAACCCTAAGCTACCCTTGACGGCTTCTGCCTCCAATAGATTTCCTAAGCACTAGTGTTTTAAGGAACAGGTTAAAAAGAGAATCCTAATGTGATTTCTTGATAATGGGTGTGTTCCTTATCTTCTCCTCGTGTCTAAACTCTTCTCCATGGCTGGACTCCCAAACAATATTCCTTTACGTGCTAAGGGGTATCTAGAGAGTGGGATAGGTTTAATAACTATCCTCACCCTAACGCGTACCCTAACTCTAACCCCTAACCTAACCCTAGCGCGTACCCTAATCCTAACCCGTACCCTAAACCGAGCCCTAAACCTAACACTAACTCTAACCCTAACCCTAACCCATACCCTACGCCCTACCCGAACCCCTCCCTGAACCCGTACCCTAAACCGTACCCTAACCCTCACCCTAACCCTAACCCTAACCCTAAGCTACCCTTGACTGCTTCTGCCTCCAATAGATTTCCTAAGCACTAGTGTTTTAAGGAACAGGTTAAAAAGAGAATCCTAATGTGATTTCTTGATAATGGGTGTGTTCCTTATCTTCTCCTCGTGTCTAAACTCTTCTCCATGGCTGGACCCCCAAATAATATTCCTTTACGTGCTAAGGGTTATCTAGAGAGTGGGATAGGTTTAATAACTACCCTCACCCTAACGCGTTCCCTAACCCTAACCCCTACCCTAACCCTAACGCGTACCCTAATCCTAACCCGTACCCTAAACCGAGCCCTAACCCTAACACTAGCCCTAACCCTAACCCTAACCAATACCCTACGCCCTACCCGAACCCCTCCCCGAACCCGTACCCTAAGCCGTACCCTAACTCTCACCCTAACCCTAAGCTACCCTTGACTGCTTCTGCCTCCAATAGATTTCCTAAGCAATAGTGTTTTAAGGAACAGGTTAAAAAGAGAATCCTAATGTGATTTCTTGATAATGGGTGTGTTCCTTAACTTCTCCTAGTGTCTAAACTCTTCTCCATGGCTGGACCCCCAAATAATATTCCTTTACGTGCTAAGGGGTATCTAGAGAGTGGGATAGGTTTAATAACTAACCTCACCCTATCGCGTACCCTAACCCTAACCCCTACCCTAACACTAACGCGTACCCTAATCCTAACCCGTACCCTAAACCGAGCCCTAACCCTAACACTAACTCTAACCCTAACCCTAACCCGTACCCTACGCCCTACCCGAACCCCTCCCCGAACCCGTAACCTAAGCCGTACCCTAACCCTCACCCTAACCCTAACCCTAACCCTAAGCTACCCTTGACTGCTTCTGCCTCCAATAGATTTCCTAAGCACTAGTGTTTTAAGGAACAGGTTAAAAAGAGAATCCTAATGTGATTTCGTGATAATGGGTGTGTTCCTTATCTTCTCCTCGTGTCTAAACTCTTCTCCATGGCTGGACCCCCAAATAATATTCCTTTATGTGCTAAGGGGTATCTAGAGAGTGTGATAGGTTTAATAACTACCCTCACCCTAACACGTACCCTAACCCTAACCCCTACCCTAACCCTAACGCGTACCCTAATCCTAACCCGTACCCTAAACCGAGCCCTAACCATAACACTAACCCTAACCCTAACCCTAACCCATACCCTATGCCCTACACGAACCCCTCCCCGAACCCGTACCCTAAGCCATACCCTAGCCCTCACCCTAACCCTAACCCTAACCCTAAGCTACCCTTGACTGCTTCTGCCTCCAATAGATTTCCTAAGCACTAGTGTTTTAAGGAACAGGTTAAAAAGAGAATCCTAATGTGATTTCCTGATAATGGGTGTGTTCCTTATCTTCTCCTAGTGTCTAAACTCTTCTCCATGGCTGGACCCCCATTAATATTCCTTTACGTGCTAAGGGGTATCTAGAGAGTGGGATAGGTTTAATAACTACCCTCACCCTAACGCGTACACTAACCCTAACCCCTACCCTAACCCTAACGCGTACCCTAATCCTAACCCGTACCCTAAACCGAGCCCTAACCCTAACACTAACCCTAACCCTAACCCTAACCCATACCCTACGCCCTACCCGAACCCCTCCCCGAACCCGTACCCTAAGCCGTACCCTAAAACTCACCCTAACCCTAACCCTAACCCTAAGATACCCTTGACTGCTTCTGCCTCCAATAGATTTCCTAAGCACTAGTGTTTTAAGGAACAGGTTAAAAAGAGAATCCTAATGTGATTTCTTGATAATGGGTGTGTTCCTTATCTTCTCCTCGTGTCTAAACTCTTCTCCATGGCTGGACCCCCAAATAATATTCCTTTACGTGCTAAGGGGTATCTAGAGAGTGGGATAGGTTTAATAACTACCCTCACCCTAACGCGTACCCTAACCCTAACCCCTACCCTAACCCTAACGCGTACCCTAATCCTAACCCGTACCCTAAACCGAGCCCTAAACCTAACGCTAGCCCTAACCCTAACCCTAACCCATACCCTACGCCCTACCCGAACCCCTCCCCGAACCCGTACCCTAAGCCATACCCTAGCCCTCACCCTAACCCAAACACTATCCCTAAGCTACCCTTGACTGCTTCTGCCTCCAATAGATTTCCTAAGCACTAGTGTTTTAAGGAACAGGTTAAAAAGAGAATCCTAATGTGATTTCGTGATAATGGGTGTGTTCCTTATCTTCTCCTAGTGTCTAAACTCTTCTCCATGGCTGGACCCCCAAATAATAGTCATTTACGTGCTAAGGGGAATCTAGAGAGTGGGATAGGTTTAATAACTACCCTCACCCTAACGCGTACCTTAACCCTAACCCCTACCCTAACCCTATCGCGTACCCTAATCCTAACCCGTACCCTAAACCGAGCCCTAACCCTAACACTAACTCTAACCCTAACCCTAACCCATACCCTACGCCCTACCCGAACCCCTCCCTGAACCCGTACCCTAAACCGTACCCTAACCCTCACCCTAACTCTAACCCTAACCCTAAGCTACCCTTGACGGCTTCTGCCTCCAATAGATTTCCTAAGCACTAGTGTTTTAAGGAACAGGTTAAAAGAGAATCCTAATGTGATTTCTTGATTATGGGTGTGTTCCTTATGTTCTCCTCGTGTCTAAACTCTTCTCCATGGCTGGACCCCCAAATAATATTCCTTTACGTGCTAAGGGGTATCTAGAGAGTGGGATAGGTTTAATAACTACCCTCACCCTAACGCGTTCCCTAACCCTAACCCCTACCCTAACCCTAACGCGTACCCTAATCCTAACCCGTACCCTAAATCGAGCCCTAACCCTAACACTAGCCCTAACCCTAACCCTAACCAATACCCTACGCCCTACCCGAACCCCTCCCCGAACCCGTACCCTAAGCCGTACCCCAACCCTCACCCTAACCCTAACCCTAACCCTAAGCTACCCTTGACTGCTTCTGCCTCCAATAGATTTCCTAAGCACTAGTGTTTTAAGGAACAGTTTAAAAAGAGAATCATATTGTGATTTCTTGATAATGGGTGTGTTCCTTATCTTCTCCTAGTGTCTAAACTCTTCTCCATGGCTGGACCCCCAAATAATATTCCTTTACGTGCTAAGGGGTATCTAGAGAGTGGGATAGGTTTAATAACTACCCTCACCCTAAAGCGTACCCTAACCCTAACCACTACCCTAACACTAATTCGTACCCTAATCCTAACCCGTACCCTAAACCGAGCCCTAACCCTAACACTAGCCCTAACCCTAACCCTAACCAATACACTACGCCCTACCCGAACCCCTCCCCGAACCCGTACCCTAAGCCGAACCCTAACCCTCACCCTAACCCTAAGCTACCCTTGACTGCTTCTGCCTCCAATAGATTTCCTAAGCAATAGTGTTTTAAGGAACAGGTTAAAAAGAGAATCCTAATGTGATTTCTTGATAATGGGTGTGTTCCTTAACTTCTCCTAGTGTCTAAACTCTTCTCCATGGCTGGACCCCCAAATAATATTCCTTTACGTGCTAAGGGGTATCTAGAGAGTGGGATAGTTTTAATAACTAACCTCACCCTATCGCGTACCCTAACCCTAACCCCTACCCTAACACTAACGCGTACCCTAATCCTAACCCGTACCCTAAACCGAGCCCTAACCCTAACACTAACCCTAACCCTAACCCTAAACCATAACCTACGCCCTACCCGAACCCCTCCCCGAACCCGTACCCTAAGCCGTACCCTAACCCTCACCCTAACCCTAAACCTAACCGTAAGCTACCCTTGACGGCTTCTGCCTCCAATAGATTTCCTAAGCACTAGTGTTTTAAGGAACAGGTTAAAAAGAGAATCCTAATGTGATTTCTTGATAATGGGTGTGTTCCTTATCTTCTCCTAGTGTCTAAACTCTTCTCCATGGCTGGACCCCCAAATAATATTCCTTTAAGTGCAAAGGGGTATCTAGAGAGTGGGATAGGTTTAATAACTACCCTCACCCTAACACGTACCCTAACCCTAACCCCTACCATAACCCTAACGCGTACCCTAATCCTAACCCGTACCCTAAACCGAGCCCTAAACCTAACACTAGCCCTAACCCTAACCCTAACCCGTACCCTACGCCCTACCCGAACCCCTCCCCGAACCCGTGACCTAAGCCGTACCCTAACCCTCACCCTAACCCTAACCCTAACCCTAAGCTACCCTTGACTGCTTCTGCCTCCAATAGATTTCCTAAGCACTAGTGTTTTAAGGAACAGGTTAAAAAGAGAATCCTAATGTGATTTCGTGATAATGGGTGTGTTCCTTATCTTCTCCTCGTGTCTAAACTCTTCTCCATGGCTGGACCCCCAAATAATATTCCTTTATGTGCTAAGGGGTATCTAGAGAGTGTGATAGGTTTAATAACTACCCTCACCCTAACACGTACCCTAACCCTAACCCCTACCCTAACCCTAACGCGTACCCTAATCCTAACCCGTACCCTAAACCGAGCCCTAACCCTAACACTAACCCTAACCCTAACCCTAACCCATACCCTACGCCCTACCCGAACCCCTCCCCGAACCCGTACCCTAAGCCGTACCCTAAAACTCACCCTAACCCTAACCCTAACCCTAAGATACCCTTGACTGCTTCTGCCTCCAATAGATTTCCTAAGCACTAGTGTTTTAAGGAACAGGTTAAAAAGAGAATCCTAATGTGATTTCTTGATAATGGGTGTGTTCCTTATCTTCTCCTCGTGTCTAAACTCTTCTCCATGGCTGGACCCCCAAATAATATTCCTTTACGTGCTAAGGGGTATCTAGAGAGTGGGATAGGTTTAATAACTACCCTCACCCTAACGCGTACCCTAACCCTAACCCCTACCCTAACCCTAACGCGTACCCTAATCCTAACCCGTACCCTAAACCGAGCCCTAAACCTAACGCTAGCCCTAACCCTAACCCTAACCCATACCCTACGCCCTACCCGAACCCCTCCCCGAACCCGTACCCTAAGCCATACCCTAGCCCTCACCCTAACCCAAACACTATCCCTAAGCTACCCTTGACTGCTTCTGCCTCCAATAGATTTCCTAAGCACTAGTGTTTTAAGGAACAGGTTAAAAAGAGAATCCTAATGTGATTTCGTGATAATGGGTGTGTTCCTTATCTTCTCCTAGTGTCTAAACTCTTCTCCATGGCTGGACCCCCAAATAATAGTCATTTACGTGCTAAGGGGAATCTAGAGAGTGGGATAGGTTTAATAACTACCCTCACCCTAACGCGTACCTTAACCCTAACCCCTACCCTAACCCTAGCGCGTACCCTAATCCTAACCCGTACCCTAAACCGAGCCCTAACCCTAACACTAACTCTAACCCTAACCCTAACCCATACCCTACGCCCTACCCGAACCCCTCCCTGAACCCGTACCCTAAACCGTACCCTAACCCTCACCCTAACTCTAACCCTAACCCTAAGCTACCCTTGACGGCTTCTGCCTCCAATAGATTTCCTAAGCACTAGTGTTTTAAGGAACAGGTTAAAAGAGAATCCTAATGTGATTTCTTGATTATGGGTGTGTTCCTTATGTTCTCCTCGTGTCTAAACTCTTCTCCATGGCTGGACCCCCAAATAATATTCCTTTACGTGCTAAGGGGTATCTAGAGAGTGGGATAGGTTTAATAACTACCCTCACCCTAACGCGTTCCCTAACCCTAACCCCTACCCTAACCCTAACGCGTACCCTAATCCTAACCCGTACCCTAAATCGAGCCCTAACCCTAACACTAGCCCTAACCCTAACCCTAACCAATACCCTACGCCCTACCCGAACCCCTCCCCGAACCCGTACCCTAAGCCGTACCCCAACCCTCACCCTAACCCTAACCCTAACCCTAAGCTACCCTTGACTGCTTCTGCCTCCAATAGATTTCCTAAGCACTAGTGTTTTAAGGAACAGTTTAAAAAGAGAATCATATTGTGATTTCTTGATAATGGGTGTGTTCCTTATCTTCTCCTAGTGTCTAAACTCTTCTCCATGGCTGGACCCCCAAATAATATTCCTTTACGTGCTAAGGGGTATCTAGAGAGTGGGATAGGTTTAATAACTACCCTCACCCTAAAGCGTACCCTAACCCTAACCACTACCCTAACACTAATTCGTACCCTAATCCTAACCCGTACCCTAAACCGAGCCCTAACCCTAACACTAGCCCTAACCCTAACCCTAACCAATACACTACGCCCTACCCGAACCCCTCCCCGAACCCGTACCCTAAGCCGAACCCTAACCCTCACCCTAACCCTAAGCTACCCTTGACTGCTTCTGCCTCCAATAGATTTCCTAAGCACTAGTGTTTTAAGGAACAGGTTAAAAAGAGAATCCTAATGTGATTTCGTGATAATGGGTGTGTTCCTTATCTTCTCCTCGTGTCTAAACTCTTCTCCATGGCTGGACCCCCAAATAATATTCCTTTATGTGCTAAGGGGTATCTAGAGAGTGTGATAGGTTTAATAACTACCCTCACCCTAACACGTACCCTAACCCTAACCCCTACCCTAACCCTAACGCGTACCCTAATCCTAACCCGTACCCTAAACCGAGCCCTAACCATAACACTAACCCTAACCCTAACCCTAACCCATACCCTATGCCCTACACGAACCCCTCCCCGAACCCGTACCCTAAGCCATACCCTAGCCCTCACCCTAACCCTAACCCTAACCCTAAGCTACCCTTGACTGCTTCTGCCTCCAATAGATTTCCTAAGCACTAGTGTTTTAAGGAACAGATTAAAAAGAGAATCCTAATGTGATTTCCTGATAATGGGTGTGTTCCTTATCTTCTCCTAGTGTCTAAACTCTTCTCCATGGCTGGACCCCCATTAATATTCCTTTACGTGCTAAGGGGTATCTAGAGAGTGGGATAGGTTTAATAACTACCCTCATCCTAACGCGTACACTAACCCTAACCCGTACCCTAACCCTAACGCGTACCCTAATCCTAACCCGTACCCTAAACCGAGCCCTAACCCTAACACTAACCCTAACCCTAACCCTAACCCATACCCTACGCCCTACCCGAACCCCTCCCCGAACCCGTACCCTAGGCCGTACCCTAAAACTCACCCTAACCCTAACCCTAACCCTAAGCTACCCTTGACTGCTTCTGCCTCCAATAGATTTCCTAAGCACTAGTGTTTTAAGGAACAGGTTAAAAAGAGAATCCTAATGTGATTTCTTGATAATGGGTGTTTTCCTTATCTTCTCCTCGTGTCTAAACTCTTCTCCATGGCTGGACCCCCAAATAATATTCCTTTACGTGCTAAGGGGTATCTAGAGAGTGTGATAGGTTTAATAACTACCCTCACCCTAACGCGTACCCTAACCCTAACCCCTACCCTAACCCTAACGCGTACCCTAATCCTAACCCGTACCCTAAACCGAGCCCTAAACCTAACGCTAGCCCTAACCCTAACCCTAACCCATACCCTACGCCCTACCCGAACCCCTCCCCGAACCCGTACCCTAAGCCATACCCTAGCCCTCACCCTAACCCTAACACTATCCCTAAGCTACCCTTGACTGCTTCTGCCTCCAATAGATTTCCTAAGCACTAGTGTTTTAAGGAACAGGTTAAAAAGAGAATCCTAATGTGATTTCGTGATAATGGGTGTGTTCCTTATCTTCTCCTAGTGTCTAAACTCTTCTCCATGGCTGGACCCCCAAATAATATTCCTTTACGTGCTAAGGGGTATCTAGAGAGTGGGATAGGTTTAATAACTACCCTCACCCTAACGCGTACCTTAACCCTAACCCCTACCCTAACCCTAGCGCGTACCCTAATCCTAACCCGTACCCTAAACCGAGCCCTAACCCTAACACTAACTCTAACCCTAACCCTAACCCATACCCTACGCACTACCCGAACCCCTCCCTGAACCCGTACCCTAAACCGTACCCTAACCCTCACCCTAACCCTAACCCTAACCCTAAGCTACCCTTGACGGCTTCTGCCTCCAATAGATTTCCTAAGCACTAGTGTTTTAAGGAACAGGTTAAAAGAGAATCCTAATGTGATTTCTTGATAATGGGTGTGTTCCTTATGTTCTCCTCGTGTCTAAACTCTTCTCCATGGCTGGACCCCCAAATAATATTCCTTTACGTGCTAAGGGGTATCTAGAGAGTGGGATAGGTTTAATAACTACCCTCACCCTAACGCGTTCCCTAACCCTAACCCCTACCCTAACCCTAACGCGTACCCTAATCCTAACCCGTACCCTAAATCGAGCCCTAACCCTAACACTAGCCCTAACCCTAACCCTAACCAATACCCTACGCCCTACCCGAACCCCTCCCCGAACCCGTACCCTAAGCCGTACCCCAACCCTCACCCTAACCCTAACCCTAACCCTAAGCTACCCTTGACTGCTTCTGCCTCCAATAGTTTTCCTAAGCACTAGTGTTTTAAGGAACAGTTTAAAAAGAGAATCATATTGTGATTTCTTGATAATGGGTGTGTTCCTTATCTTCTCCTAGTGTCTAAACTCTTCTCCATGGCTGGAACCCCAAATAATATTCCTTTACGTGCTAAGGGGTATCTAGAGAGTGGGATAGGTTTAATAACTACCCTCACCCTAAAGCGTACCCTAACCCTAACCACTACCCTAACACTAACGCGTACCCTAATCCTAACCCGTACCCTAAACCGAGCCCTAACCCTAACACTAGCCCTAACCCTAACCCTAACCCATACCCTACGCTCTACACGAACCCCTCCCCGAACCCGTACCCTAAGCCGTACCCTAACCCTCACCCTAACCCTAACCCTAACCCTAAGCTACCCTTGACTGCTTCTGCCTCCAATAGATTTCCTAAGCACTAGTGTTTTAAGGAATAGGTTAAAAAGAGAATCCTAATGTGATTTCGTGATAATGGGTGTGTTCCTTATCTTCTCCTCGTGTCTAAACTCTTCTCCATGGCTGGACCCCCAAATAATATTCCTTTACGTGCTAAGGGGTATCTAGAGAGTGTGATAGGTTTAATAACTACTCCCACCCTAACGCGTACCCTAACCCTACCCCTACCCTAACCCTAACGCGTACCCTAATCCTAACCCGTACCCTAAACCGAGCCCCAAACCTAACACTAACCCTAACCCTAACCCTAACCCATACCCTACGCCCTACCCGAACCCCTCCCCGAACCCGTACCCTAAGCCATACCCTAACCCTCACCCTAACCCTAACCCTAACCCTAAGCTACCCTTGACTGCTTCTGCCTCCAATAGATTTCCTAAGCACTAGTGTTTTAAGGAACAGGTTAAAAAGAGAATCATAATGTGATTTCGTGATAATGGGTGTGTTCCTTATCTTCTCCTAGTGTCTAAACTCTTCTCCATGGCTGGACCCCCAATAATATTCCTGTACGTGCTAAGGGGTATCTAGAGAGTGGGATAGGTTTAATAACTACCCTCACCCTAACGCGTACCCTAACCCTAACCCCTACCCTAACCCTAGCGCGTACCCTAATCCTAACCCGTACCCTAAACCGAGGCCTAACCCTAACACTAGCCGTAACCCTAACCCTAACCCATACCCTACGCCCTACCCGAACCCCTCCCCGAACCCGTACCCTAAGCCGTACCCTAACCCTCACCCTAACCCTAACCCTAACCCTAAGCTACCCTTGACGGCTTCTGCCTCCAATAGATTTCGTAAGCACTAGTGTTTTAAGGAACAGGTTAAAAAGAGAATCCTAATGTGATTTCGTGATAATGGGTGTGTTCCTTATCTTCTCCTAGTGTCTAAACTCTTCTCCATGGCTGGACCCCCAATAATATTCCTGTACGTGCTAAGGGGTATCTAGAGAGTGGGATAGGTTTAATAACTACCCTCACCCTAACGCGTACACTAACCCTAACCCCTACCCTAACCCTAACGCGTACCCTAATCCTAACCCGTACCCTAAACCGAGCCCTAACCCTAACACTAACCCTAACCCTAACCCTAACCCATACCCTACGCCCTACCCGAACCCCTCCCCGAACCCGTACCCTAAGCCGTACCCTAAAACTCACCCTAACCCTAACACTAACCCTAAGCTACCCTTGACTGCTTCTGCCTCCAATAGATTTCCTAAGCACTAGTGTTTTAAGGAACAGGTTAAAAAGAGAATCCTAATGTGATTTCTTGATAATGGGTGTGTTCCTTATCTTCTCCTCGTGTCTAAACTCTTCTCCATGGCTGGACCCCCAAATAATATTTCTTTACGTGCTAAGGGGTATCTAGAGAGTGGGATAGGTTTAATAACTACCCTCACCCTAACGCGTACCCTAACCCTAACCCCTACCCTAACCCTAACGCGTACCCTAATCCTAACCCGTACCCTAAACCGAGCCCTAACCCTAACACTAACTCTAACCCTAACCCTAACCCATACCCTACGCCCTACCCGAACCCCTCCCTGAACCCGTACCCTAAACCGTACCCTTATCCTCACCCTAACCCTAACCCTAACCCTAAGCTACCCTTGACGGCTTCTGCCTCCAATAGATTTCCTAAGCACTAGTGTTTTAAGGAACAGGTTAAAAAGAGAATCCTAATGTGATTTCTTGATAATGGGTGTGTTCCTTATCTTCTCCTCGTGTCTAAACTCTTCTCCATGGCTGGACCCCCAAATAATATTCCTTTACGTGCTAAGGGGTATCTAGAGAGTGGGATAGGTTTAATAACTACCCTCACCCTAACGCATTCCCTAACCCTAACCCCTACCCTAACCCTAAAGCGTACCCTAATCCTAACCCGTACCCTAAACCGAGCCCTAACCCTAACACTGGCCCTAACCCTAACCCTAACCAATACACTACGCCCTACCCGAACCCCTCCCCGAACCCGTACCCTAAGCCGTACCCTAACCCTCACCCTCACCCTAAGCCTAACCCTAAGCTACCCTTGACTGCTTCTGCCTCCAATAGATTTCCTAAGCACTAGTGTTTTAAGGAACAGTTTAAAAAGAGAATCATATTGTGATTTCTTGATAATGGGTGTGTTCCTTATCTTCTCCTAGTGTCTAAACTCTTCTCCATGGCTGGACCCCCAAATAATATTCCTTTACGTGCTAAGGGGTATCTAGAGAGTGGGATAGGTTTAATAACTACCCTCACCATAAGCGTACCCTAACCCTAACCACTACCCTAACACTAACGCGTACCCTAATCCTAACCCGTACCCTAAACCGAGCCCTAAACCTAACACTAGGCCTAACCCTAACCCTAACCCGTACCCTACGCCCTACCCGAACCCCTCCCCGAACCCGTGACCAAAGCCGTACCCTAACCCTCACCCTAACCCTAACCCTAACCCTAAGCTACCCTTGACTGCTTCTGCCTCCAATAGATTTCCTAAGCACTAGTGTTTTAAGGAACAGGTTAAAAAGAGAATCCTAATGTGATTTCGTGATAATGGGTGTGTTCCTTATCTTCTCCTCGTGTCTAAACTCTTCTCCATGGCTGGACCCCCAAATAATATTCCTTTATGTGCTAAGGGGTATCTAGAGAGTGTGATAGGTTTAATAACTACCCTCACCCTAACACGTACCCTAACCCTAACACCTACCCTAACCCTAACGCGTACCCTAATCCTAACCCGTACCCTAAACCGAGCCCTAACCATAACACTAACCCTAACCCTAACCCTAACCCATACCCTATGCCCTACACGAACCCCTCCCCGAACCCGTACCCTAAGCCATACCCTAGCCCTCACCCTAACCCTAACCCTAACCCTAAGCTACCCTTGACTGCTTCTGCCTCCAATAGATTTCCTAAGCACTAGTGTTTTAAGGAACAGGTTAAAAAGAGAATCCTAATGTGATTTCCTGATAATGGGTGTGTTCCTTATCTTCTCCTAGTGTCTAAACTCTTCTCCATGGCTGGACCCCCATTAATATTCCTTTACGTGCTAAGGGGTATCTAGAGAGTGGGATAGGTTTAATAACTACCCTCATCCTAACGCGTACACTAACCCTAACCCCTACCCTAACCCTAACGCGTACCCTAATCCTAACCCGTACCCTAAACCGAGCCCTAACCCTAACACTAACCCTAACCCTAACCCTAACCCATACCCTACGCCCTACCCGAACCCCTCCCCGAACCCGTACCCTAGGCCGTACCCTAAAACTCACCCTAACCCTAACCCTAACCCTAAGCTACCCTTGACTGCTTCTGCCTCCAATAGATTTCCTAAGCACTAGTGTTTTAAGGAACAGGTTAAAAGGAGAATCCTAATGTGATTTCTTGATAATGGGTGTGTTCCTTATCTTCTCCTCGTGTCTAAACTCTTCTCCATGGCTGGACCCCCAAATAATATTCCTTTACGTGCTAAGGGGTATCTAGAGAGTGGGATAGGTTTAATAACTACCCTCACCCTAACGCGTACCCTAACCCTAACCCCTACCCTAACCCTAACGTGTACCCTAATCCTAACCCGTACCCTAAACCGAGCCCTAAACCTAACGCTAGCCCTAACCCTAACCCAAACCCATACCCTACGCCCTACCCGAACCCCTCCCCGAACCCGTACCCTAAGCCATACCCTAGCCCTCACCCTAACCCTAACACTATCCCTAAGCTACCCTTGACTGCTTCTGCCTCCAATAGATTTCCTAAGCACTAGTGTTTTAAGGAACAGGTTAAAAAGAGAATCCTAATGTGATTTCGTGATAATGGGTGTGTTCCTTATCTTCTCCTAGTGTCTAAACTCTTCTCCATGGCTGGACCCCCAAATAATATTCCTTTACGTGCTAAGGGGTATCTAGAGAGTGGGATAGGTTTAATAACTACCCTCACCCTAACGCGTACCTTAACCCTAACCCCTACCCTAACCCTAGCGCGTACCCTAATCCTAACCCGTACCCTAAACCGAGCCCTAACCCTAACACAAACTCTAACCCTAACCCTAACTCATACCCTACGCACTACCCGAACCCCTCCCTGAACCCGTACCCTAAACCGTACCCTAACCCTCACCCTAACCCTAACCCTAACCCTAAGCTACCCTTGACGGCTTCTGCCTCCAATAGATTTCCTAAGCACTAGTGTTTTAAGGAACAGGTTAAAAGAGAATCCTAATGTGATTTCTTGATAATGGGTGTGTTCCTTATGTTCTCCTCGTGTCTAAACTCTTCTCCATGGCTGGACCCCCAAATAATATTCCTTTACGTGCTAATGGGTATCTAGAGAGTGGGATAGGTTTAATAACTACCCTCACCCTAACGCGTTCCCTAACCCTAACCCCTACCCTAACCCTAACGCGTACCCTAATCCTAACCCGTACCCTAAATCGAGCCCTAACCCTAACACTAGCCCTAACCCTAAACCTAACCAATACCCTACGCCCTACCCGAACCCCTCCCCGAACCCGTACCCTAAGCCGTACCCCAACCCTCACCCTAACCCTAACCCTAACCCTAAGCTACCCTTGACTGCTTCTGCCTCCAATAGTTTTCCTAAGCACTAGTGTTTTAAGGAACAGGTTAAAAAGAGAATCCTAATGTGATTTCGTGATAATGGGTGTGTTCCTTATCTTCTCCTCGTGTCTAAACTCTTCTCCATGGCTGGACCCCCAAATAATATTCCTTTATGTGCTAAGGGGTATCTAGAGAGTGTGATAGGTTTAATAACTACCCTCACCCTAACACGTACCCTAACCCTAACCCCTACCCTAACCCTAACGCGTACCCTAATCCTAACCCGTACCCTAAACCGAGCCCTTACCATAACACTAACCCTAACCCTAACCCTAACCCATACCCTATGCCCTACACGAACCCCTCCCCGAACCCGTACCCTAAGCCATACCCTAGCCCTCACCCTAACCCTAACCCTAACCCTAAGCTACCCTTGACTGCTTCTGCCTCCAATAGATTTCCTAAGCACTAGTGTTTTAAGGAACAGGTTAAAAAGAGAATCCTAATGTGATTTCCTGATAATGGGTGTGTTCCTTATCTTCTCCTAGTGTCTAAACTCTTCTCCATGGCTGGACCCCCATTAATATTCCTTTACGTGCTAAGGGGTATCTAGAGAGTGGGATAGGTTTAATAACTACCCTCATCCTAACGCGTACACTAACCCTAACCCCTACCCTAACCCTAACGCGTACCCTAATCCTAACCCGTACCCTAAACCGAGCCCTAACCCTAACACTAACCCTAACCCTAACCCTAACCCATACCCTACGCCCTACCCGAACCCCTCCCCGAACCCGTACCCTAGGCCGTACCCTAAAACTCACCCTAACCCTAACCCTAACCCTAAGCTACCCTTGACTGCTTCTGCCTCCAATAGATTTCCTAAGCACTAGTGTTTTAAGGAACAGGTTAAAAAGAGAATCCTAATGTGATTTCTTGATAATGGGTGTGTTCCTTATCTTCTCCTCGTGTCTAAACTCTTCTCCATGGCTGGACCCCCAAATAATATTCCTTTACGTGCTAAGGGGTATCTAGAGAGTGGGATAGGTTTAATAACTACCCTCACCCTAACGCGTACCCTAACCCTAACCCCTACCCTAACCCTAACGTGTACCCTAATCCTAACCCGTACCCTAAACCGAGCCCTAAACCTAACGCTAGCCCTAACCCTAACCCTAACCCATACCCTACGCCCTACCCGAACCCCTCCCCGAACCCGTACCCTAAGCCATACCCTAGCCCTCACCCTAACCCTAACACTATCCCTAAGCTACCCTTGACTGCTTCTGCCTCCAATAGATTTCCTAAGCACTAGTGTTTTAAGGAACAGGTTAAAAAGAGAATCCTAATGTGATTTCGTGATAATGGGTGTGTTCCTTATCTTCTCCTAGTGTCTAAACTCTTCTCCATGGCTGGACCCCCAAATAATATTCCTTTACGTGCTAAGGGGTATCTAGAGAGTGGGATAGGTTTAATAACTACCCTCACCCTAACGCGTACCTTAACCCTAACCCCTACCCTAACCCTAGCGCGTACCCTAATCCTAACCCGTACCCTAAACCGAGCCCTAACCCTAACACAAACTCTAACCCTAACCCTAACCCATACCCTACGCACTACCCGAACCCCTCCCTGAACCCGTACCCTAAACCGTACCCTAACCCTCACCCTAACCCTAACCCTAACCCTAAGCTACCCTTGACGGCTTCTGCCTCCAATAGATTTCCTAAGCACTAGTGTTTTAAGGAACAGGTTAAAAGAGAATCCTAATGTGATTTCTTGATAATGGGTGTGTTCCTTATGTTCTCCTCGTGTCTAAACTCTTCTCCATGGCTGGACCCCCAAATAATATTCCTTTACGTGCTAAGGGGTATCTAGAGAGTGGGATAGGTTTAATAACTACCCTCACCCTAACGCGTTCCCTAACCCTAACCGCTACCCTAACCCTAACGCGTACCCTAATCCTAACCCGTACCCTAAATCGAGCCCTAACCCTAACACTAGCCCTAACCCTAAACCTAACCAATACCCTACGCCCTACCCGAACCCCTCCCCGAACCCGTACCCTAAGCCGTACCCCAACCCTCACCCTAACCCTAACCCTAACCCTAAGCTACCCTTGACTGCTTCTGCCTCCAATAGATTTCCTAAGCACTAGTGTTTTAAGGAATAGGTTAAAAAGAGAATCCTAATGTGATTTCGTGATAATGGGTGTGTTCCTTATCTTCTCCTCGTGTCTAAACTCTTCTCCATGGCTGGACCCCCAAATAATATTCCTTTACGTGCTAAGGGGTATCTAGAGAGTGTGATAGGTTTAATAACTACTCCCACCCTAACGCGTACCCTAACCCTACCCCTACCCTAACCCTAACGCGTACCCTAATCCTAACCCGTACCCTAAACCGAGCCCTAAACCTAACACTAACCCTAACCCTAACCCTAACACATACCCTACGCCCTACCCGAACCCCTCCCCGAACCCGTACCCTAAGCCATACCCTAACCCTCACCCTAACCCTAACCCTAACCCTAAGCTACCCTTGACTGCTTCTGCCTCCAATAGATTTCCTAAGCACTAGTGTTTTAAGGAACAGGTTAAAAAGAGAATCGTAATGTGATTTCGTGATAATGGGTGTGTTCCTTATCTTCTCCTAGTGTCTAAACTATTCTCCATGGCTGGACCCCCAATAATATTCCTGTACGTGCTAAGGGGTATCTAGAGAGTGGGATAGGTTTAATAACTACCCTCACCCTAACGCGTACCCTAACCCTAACCCCTACCCTAACCCTAGCGCGTACCCTAATCCTAAACCGTACCCTAAACCGAGGCCTAACCCTAACACTAGCCCTAACCCTAACCCTAACCCATACCCTACGCCCTACCCGAACCCCTCCCCGAACCCGTACCCTAAGCCGTACCCTAACCCTCACCCTAACCCTAACCCTAACCCTAAGCTACCCTTGACGGCTTCTGCCTCCAATAGATTTCGTAAGCACTAGTGTTTTAAGGAACAGGTTAAAAAGAGAATCCTAATGTGATTTTGTGATAATGGGTGTGTTCCTTATCTTCTCCTAGTGTCTAAACTCTTCTCCATGGCTGGACCCCCAATAATATTCCTGTACGTGCTAAGGGGTATCTAGAGAGTGGGATAGGTTTAATAACTACCCTCACCCTAACGCGTACACTAACCCTAACCCCTACCCTAACCCTAACGCGTACCCTAATCCTAACCCGTACCCTAAACCGAGCCCTAACCCTAACACTAACCCTAACCCTAACCCTAACCCATACCCTACGCCCTACCCGAACCCCTCCCCGAACCCGTACCCTAAGCCGTACCCTAAAACTCACCCTAACCCTAACACTAACCCTAAGCTACCCTTGACTGCTTCTGCCTCCAATAGATTTCCTAAGCACTAGTGTTTTAAGGAACAGGTTAAAAAGAGAATCCTAATGTGATTTCTTGATAATTGGTGTGTTCCTTATCTTCTCCTCGTGTCTAAACTCTTCTCCATGGCTGGACCCCCAAATAATATTCCTTTACGTGCTAAGGGGTATCTAGAGAGTGGGATAGGTTTAATAACTACCCTCACCCTAACGCGTACCCTAACCCTAACCCCTACCCTAACCCTAACGCGTACCCTAATCCTAACCCGTACCCTAAACCGAGCCCTAACCCTAACACTAACTCTAACCCTAACCCTAACCCATACCCTACGCCCTACCCGAACCCCTCCCTGAACCCGTACCCTAAACCGTACCCTAACCCTCACCCTAACCCTAACCCTAACCCTAAGCTACCCTTGACGGCTTCTGCCTCCAATAGATTTCCTAAGCACTAGTGTTTTAAGGAACAGGTTAAAAAGAGAATCCTAATGTGATTTCTTGATAATGGGTGTGTTCCTTATCTTCTCCTCGTGTCTAAACTCTTCTCCATGGCTGGACCCCCAAATAATATTCCTTTACGTGCTAAGGGGTATCTAGAGAGTGGGATAGGTTTAATAACTACCCTCACCCTAACGCGTTCCCTAACCCTAACCCCTACCCTAACCCTAAAGCGTACCCTAATCCTAACCCGTACCCTAAACCGAGCCCTAACCCTAACACTGGCCCTAACCCTAACCCTAACCAATACACTACGCCCTACCCGAACCCCTCCCCGAACCCGTACCCTAAGCCGTACCCTAACCCTCACCCTCACCCTAACCCTAACCCTAAGCTACCCTTGACTGCTTCTGCCTCCAATAGATTTCCTAAGCACTAGTGTTTTAAGGAACAGGTTAAAAAGAGAATCCTAATGTGATTTCTTGATAATGGGTGTGTTCCTTATCTTCTCCTCGTGTCTAAACTCTTCTCCATGGCTGGACCCCCAAATAATATTCCTTTATGTGCTAAGGGGTATCTAGAGAGTGGGATAGGTTTAATAACTACCCTCACCCTAACACGTTCCCTAACCCTAACCCCTACCCTAACCCTAACGCGTACCCTAATCCTAACCCGTACCCTAAATCGAGCCCTAACCCTAACACTAGCCCTAACCCTAACCCTAACCCGTACCCTACGCCCTACCCGAACCCCTCCCCGAACCCGTGACCTAAGCCGTACCCTAACCCTCACCCTAACCCTAACCCTAACCCTAAGCTACCCTTGACTGCTTCTGCCTCCAATAGATTTCCTAAGCACTAGTGTTTTAAGGAACAGGTTAAAAAGAGAATCCTAATGTGATTTCGTGATAATGGGTGTGTTCCTTATCTTCTCCTCGTGTCTAAACCCTTCTCCATGGCTGGACCCCCAAATAATATTCCTTTATGTGCTAAGGGGTATCTAGAGAGTGTGATAGGTTTAATAACTACCATCACCCTAACACGTACCCTAACCCTAACCCCTACCCTAACCCTAACGCGTACCCTAATCCTAACCCGTACCCTAAACCGAGCCCTAACCATAACACTAACCCTAACCCTAACCCTAACCCATACCCTATGCCCTACACGAACCCCTCCCCGAACCCGTACCCTAAGCCATACCCTAGCCCTCACCCTAACCCTAACCCTAACCCTAAGCTACCCTTGACTGCTTCTGCCTCCAATAGATTTCCTAAGCACTAGTGTTTTAAGGAACAGGTTAAAAAGAGAATCCTAATGTGATTTCCTGATAATGGGTGTGTTCCTTATCTTCTCCTAGTGTCTAAACTCTTCTCCATGGCTGGACCCCCATTAATATTCCTTTACGTGCTAAGGGGTATCTAGAGAGTGGGATAGGTTTAATAACTACCCTCATCCTAACGCGTACACTAACCCTAACCCCTACCCTAACCCTAACGCGTACCCTAATCCTAACCCGTAACCTAAACCGAGCCCTAACCCTAACACTAACCCTAACCCTAACCCTAACCCATACCCTACGCCCTACCCGAACCCCTCCCCGAACCCGTACCCTAAGCCATACCCTAGCCCTCACCCTAACCCTAACACTATCCCTAAGCTACCCTTGACTGCTTCTGCCTCCAATAGATTTCCTAAGCACTAGTGTTTTAAGGAACAGGTTAAAAAGAGAATCCTAATGTGATTTCGTGATAATGGGTGTGTTCCTTATCTTCTCCTAGTGTCTAAACTCTTCTCCATGGCTGGACCCCCAAATAATATTCCTTTACGTGCTAAGGGGTATCTAGAGAGTGGGATAGGTTTAATAACTACCCTCACCCTAACGCGTACCTTAACCCTAACCCCTACCCTAACCCTAGCGCGTACCCTAATCCTAACCCGTACCCTAAACCGAGCCCTAACCCTAACACTAACTCTAACCCTAACCCTAACCCATACCCTACGCACTACCCGAACCCCTCCCTGAACCCGTACCCTAAACCGTACCCTAACCCTCACCCTAACCCTAACCCTAACCCTAAGCTACCCTTGACGGCTTCTGCCTCCAATAGATTTCCTAAGCACTAGTGTTTTAAGGAACAGGTTAAAAGAGAATCCTAATGTGATTTCTTGATAATGGGTGTGTTCCTTATGTTCTCCTCGTGTCTAAACTCTTCTCCATGGCTGGACCCCCAAATAATATTCCTTTACGTGCTAAGGGGTATCTAGAGAGTGGGAAAGGTTTAATAACTACCCTCACCCTAACGCGTTCCCTAACCCTAACCCCTACCCTAACCCTAACGCGTACCCTAATCCTAACCCGTACCCTAAATCGAGCCCTAACCCTAACACTAGCCCTAACCCTAACCCTAACCAATACCCTACGCCCTACCCGAACCCCTCCCCGAACCCGTACCCTAAGCCGTACCCCAACCCTCACCCTAACCCTAACCCTAACCCTAAGCTACCCTTGACTGCTTCTGCCTCCAATAGTTTTCCTAAGCACTAGTGTTTTAAGGAACAGTTTAAAAAGAGAATCATATTGTGATTTCTTGATAATGGGTGTGTTCCTTATCTTCTCCTAGTGTCTAAACTCTTCTCCATGGCTGGACCCCCAAATAATATTCCTTTACGTGCTAAGGGGTATCTAGAGAGTGGGATAGGTTTAATAACTACCCTCACCCTAAAGCGTACCCTAACCCTAACCACTACCCTAACACTAACGCGTACACTAATCCTAACCCGTACCCTAAACCGAGCCCTAACCCTAACACTAGCCCTAACCCTAACCCTAACCCATACCCTACGCTCTACACGAACCCCTCCCCGAACCCGTACCCTAAGCCGTACCCTAACCCTCACCCTAACCCTAACCCTAACCCTAAGCTACCCTTGACTGCTTCTGCCTCCAATAGATTTCCTAAGCACTAGTGTTTTAAGGAATAGGTTAAAAAGAGAATCCTAATGTGATTTCGTGATAATGGGTGTGTTCCTTATCTTCTCCTCGTGTCTAAACTCTTCTCCATGGCTGGACCCCCAAATAATATTCCTTTACGTGCTAAGGGGTATCTAGAGAGTGTGATAGGTTTAATAACTACTCCCACCCTAACGCGTACCCTAACCCTACCCCTACCCTAAACCTA
This sequence comes from Balaenoptera acutorostrata, assembly GCF_949987535.1. Taxonomy (NCBI): domain Eukaryota; kingdom Metazoa; phylum Chordata; class Mammalia; order Artiodactyla; family Balaenopteridae; genus Balaenoptera; species Balaenoptera acutorostrata. The sequence continues at coordinate 655,021 of NW_026646560.1, forward strand.
ACGCGTACCCTAATCCTAACCCGTACCCTAAACCGAGCCCTAAACCTAACACTAACCCTAACCCTAACCCTAACCCATACCCTACGCCCTACCCGAACCCCTCCCCGAACCCGTACCCTAAGCCATACCCTAACCCTCACCCTAACCCTAACCCTAACCCTAAGCTACCCTTGACTGCTTCTGCCTCCAATAGATTTCCTAAGCACTAGTGTTTTAAGGAACAGGTTAAAAAGAGAATCATAATGTGATTTCGTGATAATGGGTGTGTTCCTTATCTTCTCCTAGTGTCTAAACTCTTCTCCATGGCTGGACCCCCAATAATATTCCTGTACGTGCTAAGGGGTATCTAGAGAGTGGGATAGGTTTAATAACTACCCTCACCCTAACGCGTAACCTAACCCTAACCCCTACCCTAACCCTAGCGCGTACCCTAATCCTAACCCGTACCCTAAACCGAGGCCTAACCCTAACACTAGCCCTAACCCTAACCCTAACCCATACCCTACGCCCTACCCGAACCCCTCCCCGAACCCGTACCCTAAGCCGTACCCTAACCCTCACCCTAACCCTAACCCTAACCCTAAGCTACCCTTGACGGCTTCTGCCTCCAATAGATTTCGTAAGCACTAGTGTTTTAAGGAACAGGTTAAAAAGAGAATCCTAATGTGATTTCGTGATAATGGGTGTGTTCCTTATCTTCTCCTAGTGTCTAAACTCTTCTCCATGGCTGGACCCCCAATAATATTCCTGTACGTGCTAAGGGGTATCTAGAGAGTGGGATAGGTTTAATAACTACCCTCACCCTAACGCGTACACTAACCCTAACCCCTACCCTAACCCTAACGCGTACCCTAATCCTAACCCGTACCCTAAACCGAGCCCTAACCCTAACACTAACCCTAACCCTAACCCTAACCCATACCCTACGCCCTACCCGAACCCCTCCCCGAACCCGTACCCTAAGCCGTACCCTAAAACTCACCCTAACCCTAACACTAACCCTAAGCTACCCTTGACTGCTTCTGCCTCCAATAGATTTCCTAAGCACTAGTGTTTTAAGGAACAGGTTAAAAAGAGAATCCTAATGTGATTTCTTGATAATGGGTGTGTTCCTTATCTTCTCCTCGTGTCTAAACTCTTCTCCATGGCTGGACCCCCAAATAATATTCCTTTACGTGCTAAGGGGTATCTAGAGAGTGGGATAGGTTTAATAACTACCCTCACCCTAACGCGTACCCTAACCCTAACCCCTACCCTAACCCTAACGCGTACCCTAATCCTAACCCGTACCCTAAACCGAGCCCTAACCCTAACACTAACTCTAACCCTAACCCTAACCCATACCCTACGCCCTACCCGAACCCCTCCCTGAACCCGTACCCTAAACCGTACCCTAACCCTCACCCTAACCCTAACCCTAACCCTAAGCTACCCTTGACGGCTTCTGCCTCCAATAGATTTCCTAAGCACTAGTGTTTTAAGGAACAGGTTAAAAAGAGAATCCTAATGTGATTTCTTGATAATGGGTGTGTTCCTTATCTTCTCCTCGTGTCTAAACTCTTCTCCATGGCTGGACCCCCAAATAATATTCCTTTACGTGCTAAGGGGTATCTAGAGAGTGGGATAGGTTTAATAACTACCCTCACCCTAACGCGTTCCCTAACCCTAACCCCTACCCTAACCCTAAAGCGTACCCTAATCCTAACCCGTACCCTAAACCGAGCCCTAACCCTAACACTGGCCCTAACCCTAACCCTAACCAATACACTACGCCCTACCCGAACCCCTCCCCGAACCCGTACCCTAAGCCGTACCCTAACCCTCACCCTCACCCTAACCCTAACCCTAAGCTACCCTTGACTGCTTCTGCCTCCAATAGATTTCCTAAGCACTAGTGTTTTAAGGAACAGTTTAAAAAGAGAATCATATTGTGATTTCTTGATAATGGGTGTGTTCCTTATCTTCTCCTAGTGTCTAAACTCTTCTCCATGGCTGGACCCCCAAATAATATTCCTTTACGTGCTAAGGGGTATCTAGAGAGTGGGATAGGTTTAATAACTACCCTCACCCTAAAGCGTACCCTAACCCTAACCACTACCCTAACACTAACGCGTACCCTAATCCTAACCCGTACACTAAACCGAGCCCTAAACCTAACACTAACCCTAACCCTAACCCTAACACATACCCTATGCCGTACCCGAACCCCTCCCCGAACCCGTACCCTAAGCCGTACCCTAACCCTCACCCTAACCCTAACCCTAACCCTAAGCTACCCTTGACTGCTTCTGCCTCCAATAGATTTCCTAAGCACTAGTGTTTTAAGGAACAGGTTAAAAAGAGAATCCTAATGTGATTTCTTGATAATGGGTGTGTTCCTTATCTTCTCCTAGTGTCTAAACTCTTCTCCATGGCTGGACCCCCAAATAATATTCCTTTACGTGCTAAGGGGTATCTAGAGAGTGGGATAGATTTAATAACTACCCTCACCCTAACGCGTACCCTAACCCTAACCCCTACCCTAACCCTAACGCGTACCCTAATCCTAACCCGTACCCTAAACCGAGCCCTAACCCTAACCCTTGCCCTAACCCTAACCCTAACCCGTACCCTACGCCCTACCCGAACCCCTCCCCGAACCCGTACCCTAAGCCGTACCCTAACCCTCACCCTAACCCTAACCCTAACCCTAAGCTACCCTTGACTGCTTCTGCCTCCAATAGATTTGCTAAGCACTAGTGTTTTAAGGAACAGGTTAAAAAGAGAATCCTAATGTGATTTCTTGATAATGGGTGTGTTCCTTATCTTCTCCTCGTGTCTAAACTCTTCTCCATGGCTGGACCCCCAAATAATATTCCTTTACGTGCTAAGGGGTATCTAGAGAGTGGGACAGATTTAATAACTACCCTCACCCTAACGCGTACCCTAACCCTAACCCCTACCCTAACCCTAACGCGTACCCTAATCCTAACCCGTACCCTAAATCGAGCCCTAACCCTAACACTAGCCCTAACCCTAACCCTAACCCGTACCCTACGCCCTACCCGAACCCCTCCCCGAACCCGTGACCTAAGCCGTACCCTAACCCTCACCCTAACCCTAACCCTAACCCTAAGCTACCCTTGACTGCTTCTGCCTCCAATAGATTTCCTAAGCACTAGTGTTTTAAGGAACAGGTTAAAAAGAGAATCCTAATGTGATTTCGTGATAATGGGTGTGTTCCTTATCTTCTCCTCGTGTCTAAACTCTTCTCCATGGCTGGACCCCCAAATAATATTCCTTTATGTGCTAAGGGGTATCTAGAGAGTGTGATAGGTTTAATAACTACCCTCACCCTAACACGTACCCTAACCCTAACCCCAACCCTAACCCTAACGCGTACCCTAATCCTAAACCGTACCCTAAACCGAGCCCTAACCATAACACTAACCCTAACCCTAACCCTAACCCATACCCTATGCCCTACACGAACCCCTCCCCGAACCCGTACCCTAAGCCATACCCTAGCCCTCACCCTAACCCTAACCCTAACCCTAAGCTACCCTTGACTGCTTCTGCCTCCAATAGATTTCCTAAGCACTAGTGTTTTAAGGAACAGGTTAAAAAGAGAATCCTAATGTGATTTCCTGATAATGGGTGTGTTCTTATTTTCTCCTAGTGTCTAAACTCTTCTCCATGGCTGGACCCCCATTAATATTCCTTTACGTGCTAAGGGGTATCTAGAGAGTGGGATAGGTTTAATAACTACCCTCATCCTAACGCGTACACTAACCCTAACCCCTACACTAACCCTAACGCGTACCCTAATCCTAACCCGTACCCTAAACCGAGCCCTAACCCTAACACTAACCCTAACCCTAACCCTAACCCATACCCTACGCCCTACCCGAACCCCTCCCCGAACCCGTACCCTAGGCCGTACCCTAAAACTCACCCTAACCCTAACCCTAACCCTAAGCTACCCTTGACTGCTTCTGCCTCCAATAGATTTCCTAAGCACTAGTGTTTTAAGGAACAGGTTAAAAAGAGAATCCTAATGTGATTTCTTGATAATGGGTGTGTTCCTTATCTTCTCCTCGTGTCTAAACTCTTCTCCATGGCTGGACCCCCAAATAATATTCCTTTACGTGCTAAGGGGTATCTAGAGAGTGGGATAGGTTTAATAACTACCCTCACCCTAACGCGTACCCTAACCCTAACCCCTACCCTAACCCTAACGCGTACCCTAATCCTAACCCGTACCCTAAACCGAGCCCTAAACCTAACGCTAGCCCTAACCCTAACCCTAACCCATACCCTACGCCCTACCCGAACCCCTCCCCGAACCCGTACCCTAAGCCATACCCTAGCCCTCACCCTAACCCTAACACTATCCCTAAGCTACCCTTGACTGCTTCTGCCTCCAATAGATTTCCTAAGCACTAGTGTTTTAAGGAACAGGTTAAAAAGAGAATCCTAATGTGATTTCGTGATAATGGGTGTGTTCCTTATCTTCTCCTAGTGTCTAAACTCTTCTCCATGGCTGGACCCCCAAATAATATTCCTTTACGTGCTAAGGGGTATCTAGAGAGTGGGATAGGTTTAATAACTACCCTCACCCTAACGCGTAACTTAACCCTAACCCCTACCCTAACCCTAGCGCGTACCCTAATCCTAACCCGTACCCTAAACCGAGCCCTAACCCTAACACTAACTCTAACCCTAACCCTAACCCATACCCTACGCACTACCCGAACCCCTCCCTGAACCCGTACCCTAAACCGTACCCTAACCCTCACCCTAACCCTAACCCTAACCCTAAGCTACCCTTGACGGCTTCTGCCTCCAATAGATTTCCTAAGCACTAGTGTTTTAAGGAACAGGTTAAAAGAGAATCCTAATGTGATTTCTTGATAATGGGTGTGTTCCTTATGTTCTCCTCGTGTCTAAACTCTTCTCCATGGCTGGACCCCCAAATAATATTCCTTTACGTGCTAAGGGGTATCTAGAGAGTGGGATAGGTTTAATAACTACCCTCACCCTAACGCGTTCCCTAACCCTAACCCCTACCCTAACCCTAACGCGTACCCTAATCCTAACCCGTACCCTAAATCGAGCCCTAACCCTAACACTAGCCCTAACCCTAACCCTAACCAATACCCTACGCCCTACCCGAACCCCTCCCCGAACCCGTACCCTAAGCCGTACCCCAACCCTCACCCTAACCCTAACCCTAACCCTAAGCTACCCTTGACTGCTTCTGCCTCCAATAGTTTTCCTAAGCACTAGTGTTTTAAGGAACAGTTTAAAAAGAGAATCATATTGTGATTTCTTGATAATGGGTGTGTTCCTTATCTTCTCCTAGTGTCTAAACTCTTCTCCATGGCTGGACCCCCAAATAATATTCCTTTACGTGCTAAGGGGTATCTAGAGAGTGGGATAGGTTTAATAACTACCCTCACCCTAAAGCGTACCCTAACCCTAACCACTACCCTAACACTAACGCGTACACTAATCCTAACCCGTACCCTAAACCGAGCCCTAACCCTAACACTAGCCCTAACCCTAACCCTAACCCATACCCTACGCTCTACACGAACCCCTCCCCGAACCCGTACCCTAAGCCGTACCCTAACCCTCACCCTAACCCTAACCCTAACCCTAAGCTACCCTTGACTGCTTCTGCCTCCAATAGATTTCCTAAGCACTAGTGTTTTAAGGAATAGGTTAAAAAGAGAATCCTAATGTGATTTCGTGATAATGGGTGTGTTCCTTATCTTCTCCTCGTGTCTAAACTCTTCTCCATGGCTGGACCCCCAAATAATATTCCTTTACGTGCTAAGGGGTATCTAGAGAGTGTGATAGGTTTAATAACTACTCCCACCCTAACGCGTACCCTAACCCTACCCCTACCCTAACCCTAATGCGTACCCTAATCCTAACCCGTACCCTAAACCGAGCCCTAAACCTAACACTAACCCTAACCCTAACCCTAACCCATACCCTACGCCCTACCCGAACCCCTCCCCGAACCCGTACCCTAAGCCATACCCTAACCCTCACCCTAACCCTAACCCTAACCCTAAGCTACCCTTGACTGCTACTGCCTCCAATAGATTTCCTAAGCACTAGTGTTTTAAGGAACAGGTTAAAAAGAGAATCATAATGTGATTTCGTGATAATGGGTGTGTTCCTTATCTTCTCCTAGTGTCTAAACTCTTCTCCATGGCTGGACCCCCAATAATATTCCTGTACGTGCTAAGGGGTATCTAGAGAGTGGGATAGGTTTAATAACTACCCTCACCCTAACGCGTACCCTAACCCTAACCCCTACCCTAACCCTAGCGCGTACCCTAATCCTAACCCGTACCCTAAACCGAGGCCTAACCCTAACACTAGCCCTAACCCTAACCCTAACCCATACCCTGCGCCCTACCCGAACCCCTCCCCGAACCCGTACCCTAAGCCGTACCCTAACCCTCACCCTAACCCTAACCCTAACCCTAAGCTACCCTTGAGGGCTTCTGCCTCCAATAGATTTCGTAAGCACTAGTGTTTTAAGGAACAGGTTAAAAAGAGAATCCTAATGTGATTTCGTGATAATGGGTGTGTTCCTTATCTTCTCCTAGTGTCTAAACTCTTCTCCATGGCTGGACCCCCAATAATATTCCTGTACGTGCTAAGGGGTATCTAGAGAGTGGGATAGGTTTAATAACTACCCTCACCCTAACGCGTACACTAACCCTAACCCCTACCCTAACCCTAACGCGTACCCTAATCCTAACCCGTACCCTAAACCGAGCCCTAACCCTAACACTAACCCTAACCCTAACCCTAACCCATACCCTACGCCCTACCCGAACCCCTCCCCGAACCCGTACCCTAAGCCGTACCCTAAAACTCACCCTAACCCTAACACTAACCCTAAGCTACCCTTGACTGCTTCTGCCTCCAATAGATTTCCTAAGCACTAGTGTTTTAAGGAACAGGTTAAAAAGAGAATCCTAATGTGATTTCTTGATAATGGGTGTGTTCCTTATCTTCTCCTCGTGTCTAAACTCTTCTCCATGGCTGGACCCCCAAATAATATTCCTTTACGTGCTAAGGGGTATCTAGAGAGTGGGATAGGTTTAATAACTACCCTCACCCTAACGCGTACCCTAACCCTAACCCCTACCCTAACCCTAACGCGTACCCTAATCCTAACCCGTACCCTAAACCGAGCCCTAACCCTAACACTAACTCTAACCCTAACCCTAACCCATACCCTACGCCCTACCCGAACCCCTCCCTGAACCCGTACCCTAAACCGTACCCTAACCCTCACCCTAACCCTAACCCTAACCCTAAGCTACCCTTGACGGCTTCTGCCTCCAATAGATTTCCTAAGCACTAGTGTTTTAAGGAACAGGTTAAAAAGAGAATCCTAATGTGATTTCTTGATAATGGGTGTGTTCCTTATCTTCTCCTCGTGTCTAAACTCTTCTCCATGGCTGGACCCCCAAATAATATTCCTTTACGTGCTAAGGGGTATCTAGAGAGTGGGATAGGTTTAATAACTACCCTCACCCTAACGCGTTCCCTAACCCTAACCCCTACCCTAACCCTAAAGCGTACCCTAATCCTAACCCGTACCCTAAACCGAGCCCTAACCCTAACACTGGCCCTAACCCTAACCCTAACCCATACCCTACGCCCTACCCGAACCCCTCCCCGAACCCGTACCCTAAGCCATACCCTAGCCCTCACCCTAACCCTAACACTATCCCTAAGCTACCCTTGACTGCTTCTGCCTCCAATAGATTTCCTAAGCACTAGTGTTTTAAGGAACAGGTTAAAAAGAGAATCCTAATGTGATTTCGTGATAATGGGTGTGTTCCTTATCTTCTCCTAGTGTCTAAACTCTTCTCCATGGCTGGACCCCCAAATAATATTCCTTTACGTGCTAAGGGGTATCTAGAGAGTGGGATAGGTTTAATAACTACCCTCACCCTAACGCGTAACTTAACCCTAACCCCTACCCTAACCCTAGCGCGTACCCTAATCCTAACCCGTACCCTAAACCGAGCCCTAACCCTAACACTAACTCTAACCCTAACCCTAACCCATACCCTACGCACTACCCGAACCCCTCCCTGAACCCGTACCCTAAACCGTACCCTAACCCTCACCCTAACCCTAACCCTAACCCTAAGCTACCCTTGACGGCTTCTGCCTCCAATAGATTTCCTAAGCACTAGTGTTTTAAGGAACAGGTTAAAAGAGAATCCTAATGTGATTTCTTGATAATGGGTGTGTTCCTTATGTTCTCCTCGTGTCTAAACTCTTCTCCATGGCTGGACCCCCAAATAATATTCCTTTACGTGCTAAGGGGTATCTAGAGAGTGGGATAGGTTTAATAACTACCCTCACCCTAACGCGTTCCCTAACCCTAACCCCTACCCTAACCCTAACGCGTACCCTAATCCTAACCCGTACCCTAAATCGAGCCCTAACCCTAACACTAGCCCTAACCCTAACCCTAACCAATACCCTACGCCCTACCCGAACCCCTCCCCGAACCCGTACCCTAAGCCGTACCCCAACCCTCACCCTAACCCTAACCCTAACCCTAAGCTACCCTTGACTGCTTCTGCCTCCAATAGTTTTCCTAAGCACTAGTGTTTTAAGGAACAGTTTAAAAAGAGAATCATATTGTGATTTCTTGATAATGGGTGTGTTCCTTATCTTCTCCTAGTGTCTAAACTCTTCTCCATGGCTGGACCCCCAAATAATATTCCTTTACGTGCTAAGGGGTATCTAGAGAGTGGGATAGGTTTAATAACTACCCTCACCCTAAAGCGTACCCTAACCCTAACCACTACCCTAACACTAACGCGTACACTAATCCTAACCCGTACCCTAAACCGAGCCCTAACCCTAACACTAGCCCTAACCCTAACCCTAACCCATACCCTACGCTCTACACGAACCCCTCCCCGAACCCGTACCCTAAGCCGTACCCTAACCCTCACCCTAACCCTAACCCTAACCCTAAGCTACCCTTGACTGCTTCTGCCTCCAATAGATTTCCTAAGCACTAGTGTTTTAAGGAATAGGTTAAAAAGAGAATCCTAATGTGATTTCGTGATAATGGGTGTGTTCCTTATCTTCTCCTCGTGTCTAAACTCTTCTCCATGGCTGGACCCCCAAATAATATTCCTTTACGTGCTAAGGGGTATCTAGAGAGTGTGATAGGTTTAATAACTACTCCCACCCTAACGCGTACCCTAACCCTACCCCTACCCTAACCCTAACGCGTACCCTAATCCTAACCCGTACCCTAAACCGAGCCCTAAACCTAACACTAACCCTAACCCTAACCCTAACCCATACCCTACGCCCTACCCGAACCCCTCCCCGAACCCGTACCCTAAGCCATACCCTAACCCTCACCCTAACCCTAACCCTAACCCTAAGCTACCCTTGACTGCTACTGCCTCCAATAGATTTCCTAAGCACTAGTGTTTTAAGGAACAGGTTAAAAAGAGAATCATAATGTGATTTCGTGATAATGGGTGTGTTCCTTATCTTCTCCTAGTGTCTAAACTCTTCTCCATGGCTGGACCCCCAATAATATTCCTGTACGTGCTAAGGGGTATCTAGAGAGTGGGATAGGTTTAATAACTACCCTCACCCTAACGCGTACCCTAACCCTAACCCCTACCCTAACCCTAGCGCGGACCCTAATCCTAACCCGTACCCTAAACCGAGGCCTAACCCTAACACTAGCCCTAACCCTAACCCTAACCCATACCCTGCGCCCTACCCGAACCCCTCCCCGAACCCGTACCCTAAGCCGTACCCTAACCCTCACCCTAACCCTAACCCTAACCCTAAGCTACCCTTGACGGCTTCTGCCTCCAATAGATTTCGTAAGCACTAGTGTTTTAAGGAACAGGTTAAAAAGAGAATCCTAATGTGATTTCGTGATAATGGGTGTGTTCCTTATCTTCTCCTAGTGTCTAAACTCTTCTCCATGGCTGGACCCCCAATAATATTCCTGTACGTGCTAAGGGGTATCTAGAGAGTGGGATAGGTTTAATAACTACCCTCACCCTAACGCGTACACTAACCCTAACCCCTACCCTAACCCTAACGCGTACCCTAATCCTAACCCGTACCCTAAACCGAGCCCTAACCCTAACACTAACCCTAACCCTAACCCTAACCCATACCCTACGCCCTACCCGAACCCCTCCCCGAACCCGTACCCTAAGCCGTACCCTAAAACTCACCCTAACCCTAACACTAACCCTAAGCTACCCTTGACTGCTTCTGCCTCCAATAGATTTCCTAAGCACTAGTGTTTTAAGGAACAGGTTAAAAAGAGAATCCTAATGTGATTTCTTGATAATGGGTGTGTTCCTTATCTTCTCCTCGTGTCTAAACTCTTCTCCATGGCTGGACCCCCAAATAATATTCCTTTACGTGCTAAGGGGTATCTAGAGAGTGGGATAGGTTTAATAACTACCCTCACCCTAACGCGTACCCTAACCCTAACCCCTACCCTAACCCTAACGCGTACCCTAATCCTAACCCGTACCCTAAACCGAGCCCTAACCCTAACACTAACTCTAACCCTAACCCTAACCCATACCCTACGCCCTACCCGAACCCCTCCCTGAACCCGTACCCTAAACCGTACCCTAACCCTCACCCTAACCCTAACCCTAACCCTAAGCTACCCTTGACGGCTTCTGCCTCCAATAGATTTCCTAAGCACTAGTGTTTTAAGGAACAGGTTAAAAAGAGAATCCTAATGTGATTTCTTGATAATGGGTGTGTTCCTTATCTTCTCCTCGTGTCTAAACTCTTCTCCATGGCTGGACCCCCAAATAATATTCCTTTACGTGCTAAGGGGTATCTAGAGAGTGGGATAGGTTTAATAACTACCCTCACCCTAACGTGTTCCCTAACCCTAACCCCTACCCTAACCCTAAAGCGTACCCTAATCCTAACCCGTACCCTAAACCGAGCCCTAACCCTAACACTGGCCCTAACCCTAACCCTAACCAATACACTACGCCCTACCCGAACCCCTCCCCGAACCCGTACCCTAAGCCGTACCCTAACCCTCACCCTCACCCTAACCCTAACCCTAAGCTACCCTTGACTGCTTCTGCCTCCAATAGATTTCCTAAGCACTAGTGTTTTAAGGAACAGTTTAAAAAGAGAATCATATTGTGATTTCTTGATAATGGGTGTGTTCCTTATCTTCTCCTAGTGTCTAAACTCTTCTCCATGGCTGGACCCCCAAATAATATTCCTTTACGTGCTAAGGGGTATCTAGAGAGTGGGATAGGTTTAATAACTACACTCACCCTAAAGCGTACCCTAACCCTAACCACTACCCTAACACTAACGCGTACCCTAATCCTAACCCGTACCCTAAACCGAGCCCTAAACCTAACACTAACCCTAACCCTAACCCTAACACATACCCTATGCCCTACCCGAACCCCTCCCCGAACCCGTACCCTAAGCCGTACCCTAACCCTCACCCTAACCCTAACCCTAACCCTAAGCTACCCTTGACTGCTTCTGCCTCCAATAGATTTCCTAAGCACTAGTGTTTTAAGGAACAGGTTAAAAAGAGAATCCTAATGTGATTTCCTGATAATGGGTGTGTTCCTTATCTTCTCCTAGTGTCTAAACTCTTTTCCATGGCTGGACCCCCATTAATATTCCTTTACGTGCTAAGGGGTATCTAGAGAGTGGGATAGGTTTAATAACTACCCTCATCCTAACGCGTACACTAACCCTAACCCCTACACTAACCCTAACGCGTACCCTAATCCTAACCCGTACCCTAAACCGAGCCCTAACCCTAACACTAACCCTAACCCTAACCCTAACCCATACCCTACGCCCTACCCGAACCCCTCCCCGAACCCGTACCCTAGGCCGTACCCTAAAACTCACCCTAACCCTAACCCTAACCCTAAGCTACCCTTGACTGCTTCTGCCTCCAATAGATTTCCTAAGCACTAGTGTTTTAAGGAACAGGTTAAAAAGAGAATCCTAATGTGATTTCTTGATAATGGGTGTGTTCCTTATCTTCTCCTCGTGTCTAAACTCTTCTCCATGGCTGGACCCCCAAATAATATTCCTTTACGTGCTAAGGTGTATCTAGAGTGTGGGATAGGTTTAATAACTACCCTCACCCTAACGCGTACACTAACCCTAACCCCTACCCTAACCCTAACGCGTACCCTAATCCTAACCCGTACCCTACACCGAGCCCTAAACCTAACGCTAGCCCTAACCCTAACCCTAACCCATACCCTACGCCCTACCCGAACCCCTCCCCGAACCCGTACCCTAAGCCATACCCTAGCCCTCACCCTAACCCTAACACTATCCCTAAGCTACCCTTGACTGCTTCTGCCTCCAATAGATTTCCTAAGCACTAGTGTTTTAAGGAACAGGTTAAAAAGAGAATCCTAATGTGATTTCGTGATAATGGGTGTGTTCCTTATCTTCTCCTAGTGTCTAAACTCTTCTCCATGGCTGGACCCCCAAATAATATTCCTTTACGTGCTAAGGGGTATCTAGAGAGTGGGATAGGTTTAATAACTACCCTCACCCTAACGCGTACCCTAACCCTAACCCCTACCCTAACCCTAACGCGTACCCTAATCCTAACCCGTACCCTAAACCGAGCCCTAACCCTAACACTAACTCTAACCCTAACCCTAACCCATACCCTACGCCCTACCCGAACCCCTCCCTGAACCCGTACCCTAAACCGTACCCTAACCCTCACCCTAACCCTAACCCTAACCCTAAGCTACCCTTGACGGCTTCTGCCTCCAATAGATTTCCTAAGCACTAGTGTTTTAAGGAACAGGTTAAAAAGAGAATCCTAATGTGATTTCTTGATAATGGGTGTGTTCCTTATCTTCTCCTCGTGTCTAAACTCTTCTCCATGGCTGGACCCCCAAATAATATTCCTTTACGTGCTAAGGGGTATCTAGAGAGTGGGATAGGTTTAATAACTACCCTCACCCTAACGCGTTCCCTAACCCTAACCCCTACCCTAACCCTAAAGCGTACCCTAATCCTAACCCGTACCCTAAACCGAGCCCTAACCCTAACACTGGCCCTAACCCTAACCCTAACCAATACACTACGCCCTACCCGAACCCCTCCCCGAACCCGTACCCTAAGCCGTACCCTAACCCTCACCCTCACCCTAACCCTAACCCTAAGCTACCCTTGACTGCTTCTGCCTCCAATAGATTTCCTAAGCACTAGTGTTTTAAGGAACAGTTTAAAAAGAGAATCATATTGTGATTTCTTGATAATGGGTGTGTTCCTTATCTTCTCCTAGTGTCTAAACTCTTCTCCATGGCTGGACCCCCAAATAATATTCCTTTACGTGCTAAGGGGTATCTAGAGAGTGGGATAGGTTTAATAACTACCCTCACCCTAAAGCGTACCCTAACCCTAACCACTACCCTAACACTAACGCGTACCCTAATCCTAACCCGTACCCTAAACCGAGCCCTAAACCTAACACTAACCCTAACCCTAACCCTAACACATACCCTATGCCCTACCCGAACCCCTCCCCGAACCCGTACCCTAAGCCGTACCCTAACCCTCACCCTAACCCTAACCCTAACCCTAAGCTACCCTTGACTGCTTCTGCCTCCAATAGATTTCCTAAGCACTAGTGTTTTAAGGAACAGGTTAAAAAGAGAATCCTAATGTGATTTCTTGATAATGGGTGTGTTCCTTATCTTCTCCTAGTGTCTAAACTCTTCTCCATGGCTGGACCCCCAAATAATATTCCTTTACGTGCTAAGGGGTATCTAGAGAGTGGGATAGATTTAATAACTACCCTCACCCTAACGCGTACCCTAACCCTAACCCCTACCCTAACCCTAACGCGTACCCTAATCCTAACCCGTACCCTAAACCGAGCCCTAACCCTAACCCTTGCCCTAACCCTAACCCTAACCCATACCCTACGCCCTACCCGAACCCCTCCCCGAACCCGTACCCTAAGCCGTACCCTAACCCTCACCCTAACCCTAACCCTAACCCTAAGCTACCCTTGACTGCTTCTGCCTCCAATAGATTTGCTAAGCACTAGTGTTTTAAGGAACAGGTTAAAAAGAGAATCCTAATGTGATTTCTTGATAATGGGTGTGTTCCTTATCTTCTCCTCGTGTCTAAACTCTTCTCCATGGCTGGACCCCCAAATAATATTCCTTTACGTGCTAAGGGGTATCTAGAGAGTGGGACAGATTTAATAACTACCCTCACCCTAACGCGTACCCTAACCCTAACCCCTACCCTAACCCTAACGCGTACCCTAATCCTAACCCGTACCCTAAATCGAGCCCTAACCCTAACACTAGCCCTAACCCTAACCCTAACCCGTACCCTACGCCCTACCCGAACCCCTCCCCGAACCCGTGACCTAAGCCGTACCCTAACCCTCACCCTAACCCTAACCCTAACCCTAAGCTACCCTTGACTGCTTCTGCCTCCAATAGATTTCCTAAGCACTAGTGTTTTAAGGAACAGGTTAAAAAGAGAATCCTAATGTGATTTCGTGATAATGGGTGTGTTCCTTATCTTCTCCTCGTGTCTAAACTCTTCTCCATGGCTGGACCCCCAAATAATATTCCTTTATGTGCTAAGGGGTATCTAGAGAGTGTGATAGGTTTAATAACTACCCTCACCCTAACACGTACCCTAACCCTAACCCCTACCCTAACCCTAACGCGTACCCTAATCCTAAACCGTACCCTAAACCGAGCCCTAACCATAACACTAACCCTAACCCTAACCCTAACCCATACCCTATGCCCTACACGAACCCCTCCCCGAACCCGTACCCTAAGCCATACCCTAGCCCTCACCCTAACCCTAACCCAAACCCTAAGCTACCCTTGACTGCTTCTGCCTCCAATAGATTTCCTAAGCACTAGTGTTTTAAGGAACAGGTTAAAAAGAGAATCCTAATGTGATTTCCTGATAATGGGTGTGTTCTTATTTTCTCCTAGTGTCTAAACTCTTCTCCATGGCTGGACCCCCATTAATATTCCTTTACGTGCTAAGGGGTATCTAGAGAGTGGGATAGGTTTAATAACTACCCTCATCCTAACGCGTACACTAACCCTAACCCCTACACTAACCCTAACGCGTACCCTAATCCTAACCCGTACCCTAAACCGAGCCCTAACCCTAACACTAACCCTAACCCTAACCCTAACCCATACCCTACGCCCTACCCGAACCCCTCCCCGAACCCGTACCCTAGGCCGTACCCTAAAACTCACCCTAACCCTAACCCTAACCCTAAGCTACCCTTGACTGCTTCTGCCTCCAATAGATTTCCTAAGCACTAGTGTTTTAAGGAACAGGTTAAAAAGAGAATCCTAATGTGATTTCTTGATAATGGGTGTGTTCCTTATCTTCTCCTCGTGTCTAAACTCTTCTCCATGGCTGGACCCCCAAATAATATTCCTTTACGTGCTAAGGGGTATCTAGAGAGTGGGATAGGTTTAATAACTACCCTCACCCTAACGCGTACCCTAACCCTAACCCCTACCCTAACCCTAACGCGTACCCTAATCCTAACCCGTACCCTAAACCGAGCCCTAAACCTAACGCTAGCCCTAACCCTAACCCTAACCCATACCCTACGCCCTACCCGAACCCCTCCCCGAACCCGTACCCTAAGCCATACCCTAGCCCTCACCCTAACCCTAACACTATCCCTAAGCTACCCTTGACTGCTTCTGCCTCCAATAGATTTCCTAAGCACTAGTGTTTTAAGGAACAGGTTAAAAAGAGAATCCTAATGTGATTTCGTGATAATGGGTGTGTTCCTTATCTTCTCCTAGTGTCTAAACTCTTCTCCATGGCTGGACCCCCAAATAATATTCCTTTACGTGCTAAGGGGTATCTAGAGAGTGGGATAGGTTTAATAACTACCCTCACCCTAACGCGTAACTTAACCCTAACCCCTACCCTAACCCTAGCGCGTACCCTAATCCTAACCCGTACCCTAAACCGAGCCCTAACCCTAACACTAACTCTAACCCTAACCCTAACCCATACCCTACGCACTACCCGAACCCCTCCCTGAACCCGTACCCTAAACCGTACCCTAACCCTCACCCTAACCCTAACCCTAACCCTAAGCTACCCTTGACGGCTTCTGCCTCCAATAGATTTCCTAAGCACTAGTGTTTTAAGGAACAGGTTAAAAGAGAATCCTAATGTGATTTCTTGATAATGGGTGTGTTCCTTATGTTCTCCTCGTGTCTAAACTCTTCTCCATGGCTGGACCCCCAAATAATATTCCTTTACGTGCTAAGGGGTATCTAGAGAGTGGGATAGGTTTAATAACTACCCTCACCCTAACGCGTTCCCTAACCCTAACCCCTACCCTAACCCTAACGCGTACCCTAATCCTAACCCGTACCCTAAATCGAGCCCTAACCCTAACACTAGCCCTAACCCTAACCCTAACCAATACCCTACGCCCTACCCGAACCCCTCCCCGAACCCGTACCCTAAGCCGTACCCCAACCCTCACCCTAACCCTAACCCTAACCCTAAGCTACCCTTGACTGCTTCTGCCTCCAATAGTTTTCCTAAGCACTAGTGTTTTAAGGAACAGTTTAAAAAGAGAATCATATTGTGATTTCTTGATAATGGGTGTGTTCCTTATCTTCTCCTAGTGTCTAAACTCTTCTCCATGGCTGGACCCCCAAATAATATTCCTTTACGTGCTAAGGGGTATCTAGAGAGTGGGATAGGTTTAATAACTACCCTCACCCTAAAGCGTACCCTAACCCTAACCACTACCCTAACACTAACGCGTACACTAATCCTAACCCGTACCCTAAACCGAGCCCTAACCCTAACACTAGCCCTAACCCTAACCCTAACCCATACCCTACGCTCTACACGAACCCCTCCCCGAACCCGTACCCTAAGCCGTACCCTAACCCTCACCCTAACCCTAACCCTAACCCTAAGCTACCCTTGACTGCTTCTGCCTCCAATAGATTTCCTAAGCACTAGTGTTTTAAGGAATAGGTTAAAAAGAGAATCCTAATGTGATTTCGTGATAATGGGTGTGTTCCTTATCTTCTCCTCGTGTCTAAACTCTTCTCCATGGCTGGACCCCCAAATAATATTCCTTTACGTGCTAAGGGGTATCTAGAGAGTGTGATAGGTTTAATAACTACTCCCACCCTAACGCGTACCCTAACCCTACCCCTACCCTAACCCTAACGCGTACCCTAATCCTAACCCGTACCCTAAACCGAGCCCTAAACCTAACACTAACCCTAACCCTAACCCTAACCCATACCCTACGCCCTACCCGAACCCCTCCCCGAACCCGTACCCTAAGCCATACCCTAACCCTCACCCTAACCCTAACCCTAACCCTAAGCTACCCTTGACTGCTACTGCCTCCAATAGATTTCCTAAGCACTAGTGTTTTAAGGAACAGGTTAAAAAGAGAATCATAATGTGATTTCGTGATAATGGGTGTGTTCCTTATCTTCTCCTAGTGTCTAAACTCTTCTCCATGGCTGGACCCCCAATAATATTCCTGTACGTGCTAAGGGGTATCTAGAGAGTGGGATAGGTTTAATAACTACCCTCACCCTAACGCGTACCCTAACCCTAACCCCTACCCTAACCCTAGCGCGTACCCTAATCCTAACCCGTACCCTAAACCGAGGCCTAACCCTAACACTAGCCCTAACCCTAACCCTAACCCATACCCTGCGCCCTACCCGAACCCCTCCCCGAACCCGTACCCTAAGCCGTACCCTAACCCTCACCCTAACCCTAACCCTAACCCTAAGCTACCCTTGACGGCTTCTGCCTCCAATAGATTTCGTAAGCACTAGTGTTTTAAGGAACAGGTTAAAAAGAGAATCCTAATGTGATTTCGTGATAATGGGTGTGTTCCTTATCTTCTCCTAGTGTCTAAACTCTTCTCCATGGCTGGACCCCCAATAATATTCCTGTACGTGCTAAGGGGTATCTAGAGAGTGGGATAGGTTTAATAACTACCCTCACCCTAACGCGTACACTAACCCTAACCCCTACCCTAACCCTAACGCGTACCCTAATCCTAACCCGTACCCTAAACCGAGCCCTAACCCTAACACTAACCCTAACCCTAACCCTAACCCATACCCTACGCCCTACCCGAACCCCTCCCCGAACCCGTACCCTAAGCCGTACCCTAAAACTCACCCTAACCCTAACACTAACCCTAAGCTACCCTTGACTGCTTCTGCCTCCAATAGATTTCCTAAGCACTAGTGTTTTAAGGAACAGGTTAAAAAGAGAATCCTAATGTGATTTCTTGATAATGGGTGTGTTCCTTATCTTCTCCTCGTGTCTAAACTCTTCTCCATGGCTGGACCCCCAAATAATATTCCTTTACGTGCTAAGGGGTATCTAGAGAGTGGGATAGGTTTAATAACTACCCTCACCCTAACGCGTACCCTAACCCTAACCCCTACCCTAACCCTAACGCGTACCCTAATCCTAACCCGTACCCTAAACCGAGCCCTAACCCTAACACTAACTCTAACCCTAACCCTAACCCATACCCTACGCCCTACCCGAACCCCTCCCTGAACCCGTACCCTAAACCGTACCCTAACCCTCACCCTAACCCTAACCCTAACCCTAAGCTACCCTTGACGGCTTCTGCCTCCAATAGATTTCCTAAGCACTAGTGTTTTAAGGAACAGGTTAAAAAGAGAATCCTAATGTGATTTCTTGATAATGGGTGTGTTCCTTATCTTCTCCTCGTGTCTAAACTCTTCTCCATGGCTGGACCCCCAAATAATATTCCTTTACGTGCTAAGGGGTATCTAGAGAGTGGGATAGGTTTAATAACTACCCTCACCCTAACGCGTTCCCTAACCCTAACCCCTACCCTAACCCTAAAGCGTACCCTAATCCTAACCCGTACCCTAAACCGAGCCCTAACCCTAACACTGGCCCTAACCCTAACCCTAACCCATACCCTACGCCCTACCCGAACCCCTCCCCGAACCCGTACCCTAAGCCATACCCTAGCCCTCACCCTAACCCTAACACTATCCCTAAGCTACCCTTGACTGCTTCTGCCTCCAATAGATTTCCTAAGCACTAGTGTTTTAAGGAACAGGTTAAAAAGAGAATCCTAATGTGATTTCGTGATAATGGGTGTGTTCCTTATCTTCTCCTAGTGTCTAAACTCTTCTCCATGGCTGGACCCCCAAATAATATTCCTTTACGTGCTAAGGGGTATCTAGAGAGTGGGATAGGTTTAATAACTACCCTCACCCTAACGCGTAACTTAACCCTAACCCCTACCCTAACCCTAGCGCGTACCCTAATCCTAACCCGTACCCTAAACCGAGCCCTAACCCTAACACTAACTCTAACCCTAACCCTAACCCATACCCTACGCACTACCCGAACCCCTCCCTGAACCCGTACCCTAAACCGTACCCTAACCCTCACCCTAACCCTAACCCTAACCCTAAGCTACCCTTGACGGCTTCTGCCTCCAATAGATTTCCTAAGCACTAGTGTTTTAAGGAACAGGTTAAAAGAGAATCCTAATGTGATTTCTTGATAATGGGTGTGTTCCTTATGTTCTCCTCGTGTCTAAACTCTTCTCCATGGCTGGACCCCCAAATAATATTCCTTTACGTGCTAAGGGGTATCTAGAGAGTGTGATAGGTTTAATAACTACTCCCACCCTAACGCGTACCCTAACCCTACCCCTACCCTAACCCTAACGCGTACCCTAATCCTAACCCGTACCCTAAACCGAGCCCTAAACCTAACACTAACCCTAACCCTAACCCTAACCCATACCCTACGCCCTACCCGAACCCCTCCCCGAACCCGTACCCTAAGCCATACCCTAACCCTCACCCTAACCCTAACCCTAACCCTAAGCTACCCTTGACTGCTACTGCCTCCAATAGATTTCCTAAGCACTAGTGTTTTAAGGAACAGGTTAAAAAGAGAATCATAATGTGATTTCGTGATAATGGGTGTGTTCCTTATCTTCTCCTAGTGTCTAAACTCTTCTCCATGGCTGGACCCCCAATAATATTCCTGTACGTGCTAAGGGGTATCTAGAGAGTGGGATAGGTTTAATAACTACCCTCACCCTAACGCGTACCCTAACCCTAACCCCTACCCTAACCCTAGCGCGTACCCTAATCCTAACCCGTACCCTAAACCGAGGCCTAACCCTAACACTAGCCCTAACCCTAACCCTAACCCATACCCTGCGCCCTACCCGAACCCCTCCCCGAACCCGTACCCTAAGCCGTACCCTAACCCTCACCCTAACCCTAACCCTAACCCTAAGCTACCCTTGACGGCTTCTGCCTCCAATAGATTTCGTAAGCACTAGTGTTTTAAGGAACAGGTTAAAAAGAGAATCCTAATGTGATTTCGTGATAATGGGTGTGTTCCTTATCTTCTCCTAGTGTCTAAACTCTTCTCCATGGCTGGACCCCCAATAATATTCCTGTACGTGCTAAGGGGTATCTAGAGAGTGGGATAGGTTTAATAACTACCCTCACCCTAACGCGTACACTAACCCTAACCCCTACCCTAACCCTAACGCGTACCCTAATCCTAACCCGTACCCTAAACCGAGCCCTAACCCTAACACTAACCCTAACCCTAACCCTAACCCATACCCTACGCCCTACCCGAACCCCTCCCCGAACCCGTACCCTAAGCCGTACCCTAAAACTCACCCTAACCCTAACACTAACCCTAAGCTACCCTTGACTGCTTCTGCCTCCAATAGATTTCCTAAGCACTAGTGTTTTAAGGAACAGGTTAAAAAGAGAATCCTAATGTGATTTCTTGATAATGGGTGTGTTCCTTATCTTCTCCTCGTGTCTAAACTCTTCTCCATGGCTGGACCCCCAAATAATATTCCTTTACGTGCTAAGGGGTATCTAGAGAGTGGGATAGGTTTAATAACTACCCTCACCCTAACGCGTACCCTAACCCTAACCCCTACCCTAACCCTAATGCGTACCCTAATCCTAACCCGTACCCTAAACCGAGCCCTAACCCTAACACTAACTCTAACCCTAACCCTAACCCATACCCTACGCCCTACCCGAACCCCTCCCTGAACCCGTACCCTAAACCGTACCCTAACCCTCACCCTAACCCTAACCCTAACCCTAAGCTACCCTTGACGGCTTCTGCCTCCAATAGATTTCCTAAGCACTAGTGTTTTAAGGAACAGGTTAAAAAGAGAATCCTAATGTGATTTCTTGATAATGGGTGTGTTCCTTATCTTCTCCTCGTGTCTAAACTCTTCTCCATGGCTGGACCCCCAAATAATATTCCTTTACGTGCTAAGGGGTATCTAGAGAGTGGGATAGGTTTAATAACTACCCTCACCCTAACGCGTTCCCTAACCCTAACCCCTACCCTAACCCTAAAGCGTACCCTAATCCTAACCCGTACCCTAAACCGAGCCCTAACCCTAACACTGGCCCTAACCCTAACCCTAACCAATACACTACGCCCTACCCGAACCCCTCCCCGAACCCGAACCCTAAGCCGTACCCTAACCCTCACCCTCACCCTAACCCTAACCCTAAGCTACCCTTGACTGCTTCTGCCTCCAATAGATTTCCTAAGCACTAGTGTTTTAAGGAACAGTTTAAAAAGAGAATCATATTGTGATTTCTTGATAATGGGTGTGTTCCTTATCTTCTCCTAGTGTCTAAACTCTTCTCCATGGCTGGACCCCCAAATAATATTCCTTTACGTGCTAAGGGGTATCTAGAGAGTGGGATAGGTTTAATAACTACCCTCACCCTAAAGCGTACCCTAACACTAACGCGTACCCTAATCCTAACCCGTACCCTAAACCGAGCCCTAAACCTAACACTAACCCTAACCCTAACCCTAACACATACCCTATGCCCTACCCGAACCCCTCCCCGAACCCGTACCCTAAGCCGTACCCTAACCCTCACCCTAACCCTAACCCTAACCCTAAGCTACCCTTGACTGCTTCTGCCTCCAATAGATTTCCTAAGCACTAGTGTTTTAAGGAACAGATTAAAAAGAGAATCCTAATGTGATTTCCTGATAATGGGTGTGTTCCTTATCTTCTCCTAGTGTCTAAACTCTTTTCCATGGCTGGACCCCCATTAATATTCCTTTACGTGCTAAGGGGTATCTAGAGAGTGGGATAGGTTTAATAACTACCCTCATCCTAACGCGTACACTAACCCTAACCCCTACACTAACCCTAACGCGTACCCTAATCCTAACCCGTACCCTAAACCGAGCCCTAACCCTAACACTAACCCTAACCCTAACCCTAACCCATACCCTACGCCCTACCCGAACCCCTCCCCGAACCCGTACCCTAGGCCGTACCCTAAAACTCACCCTAACCCTAACCCTAACCCTAAGCTACCCTTGACTGCTTCTGCCTCCAATAGATTTCCTAAGCACTAGTGTTTTAAGGAACAGGTTAAAAAGAGAATCCTAATGTGATTTCTTGATAATGGGTGTGTTCCTTATCTTCTCCTCGTGTCTAAACTCTTCTCCATGGCTGGACCCCCAAATAATATTCCTTTACGTGCTAAGGGGTATCTAGAGAGTGGGATAGGTTTAATAACTACCCTCACCCTAACGCGTACCCTAACCCTAACCCCTACCCTAACCCTAACGCGTACCCTAATCCTAACCCGTACCCTAAACCGAGCCCTAAACCTAACGCTAGCCCTAACCCTAACCCTAACCCATACCCTACGCCCTACCCGAACCCCTCCCCGAACCCGTACCCTAAGCCATACCCTAGCCCTCACCCTAACCCTAACACTATCCCTAAGCTACCCTTGACTGCTTCTGCCTCCAATAGATTTCCTAAGCACTAGTGTTTTAAGGAACAGGTTAAAAAGAGAATCCTAATGTGATTTCGTGATAATGGGTGTGTTCCTTATCTTCTCCTAGTGTCTAAACTCTTCTCCATGGCTGGACCCCCAAATAATATTCCTTTACGTGCTAAGGGGTATCTAGAGAGTGGGATAGGTTTAATAACTACCCTCACCCTAACGCGTACCTTAACCCTAACCCCTACCCTAACCCTAGCGCGTACCCTAATCCTAACCCGTACCCTAAACCGAGCCCTAACCCTAACACTAACTCTAACCCTAACCCTAACACATACCCTACGCACTACCCGAACCCCTCCCTGAACCCGTACCCTAAACCGTACCCTAACCCTCACCCTAACCCTAACCCTAACCCTAAGCTACCCTTGACGGCTTCTGCCTCCAATAGATTTCCTAAGCACTAGTGTTTTAAGGAACAGGTTAAAAGAGAATCCTAATGTGATTTCTTGATAATGGGTGTGTTCCTTATGTTCTCCTCGTGTCTAAACTCTTCTCCATGGCTGGACCCCCAAATAATATTCCTTTACGTGCTAAGGGGTATCTAGAGAGTGGGATAGGTTTAATAACTACCCTCACCCTAACGCGTTCCCTAACCCTAACCCCTACCCTAACCCTAACGCGTACCCTAATC
Source organism: Balaenoptera acutorostrata (assembly GCF_949987535.1). Taxonomy (NCBI): domain Eukaryota; kingdom Metazoa; phylum Chordata; class Mammalia; order Artiodactyla; family Balaenopteridae; genus Balaenoptera; species Balaenoptera acutorostrata. Next base: position 678,625 of record NW_026646560.1, read on the forward strand.
CTAACCCGTACCCTAAATCGAGCCCTAACCCTAACACTAGCCCTAACCCTAACCCTAACCAATACCCTACGCCCTACCCGAACCCCTCCCCGAACCCGTACCCTAAGCCGTACCCCAACCCTCACCCTAACCCTAACCCTAACCCTAAGCTACCCTTGACTGCTTCTGCCTCCAATAGTTTTCCTAAGCACTAGTGTTTTAAGGAACAGTTTAAAAAGAGAATCATATTGTGATTTCTTGATAATGGGTGTGTTCCTTATCTTCTCCTAGTGTCTAAACTCTTCTCCATGGCTGGACCCCCAAATAATATTCCTTTACGTGCTAAGGGGTATCTAGAGAGTGGGATAGGTTTAATAACTACCCTCACCCTAAAGCGTACCCTAACCCTAACCACTACCCTAACACTAACGCGTACACTAATCCTAACCCGTACCCTAAACCGAGCCCTAACCCTAACACTAGCCCTAACCCTAACCCTAACCCATACCCTACGCTCTACACGAACCCCTCCCCGAACCCGTACCCTAAGCCGTACCCTAACCCTCACCCTAACCCTAACCCTAACCCTAAGCTACCCTTGACTGCTTCTGCCTCCAATAGATTTCCTAAGCACTAGTGTTTTAAGGAATAGGTTAAAAAGAGAATCCTAATGTGATTTCGTGATAATGGGTGTGTTCCTTATCTTCTCCTCGTGTCTAAACTCTTCTCCATGGCTGGACCCCCAAATAATATTCCTTTACGTGCTAAGGGGTATCTAGAGAGTGTGATAGGTTTAATAACTACTCCCACCCTAACGCGTACCCTAACCCTACCCCTACCCTAACCCTAACGCGTAACCTAATCCTAACCCGTACCCTAAACCGAGCCCTAAACCTAACACTAACCCTAACCCTAACCCTAACCCATACCCTACGCCCTACCCGAACCCCTCCCCGAACCCGTACCCTAAGCCATACCCTAACCCTCACCCTAACCCTAACCCTAACCCTAAGCTACCCTTGACTGCTACTGCCTCCAATAGATTTCCTAAGCACTAGTGTTTTAAGGAACAGGTTAAAAAGAGAATCATAATGTGATTTCGTGATAATGGGTGTGTTCCTTATCTTCTCCTAGTGTCTAAACTCTTCTCCATGGCTGGACCCCCAATAATATTCCTGTACGTGCTAAGGGGTATCTAGAGAGTGGGATAGGTTTAATAACTACCCTCACCCTAACGCGTACCCTAACCCTAACCCCTACCCTAACCCTAGCGCGTACCCTAATCCTAAGCCGTACCCTAAACCGAGGCCTAACCCTAACACTAGCCCTAACCCTAACCCTAACCCATACCCTACGCCCTACCCGAACCCCTCCCCGAACCCGTACCCTAAGCCGTACCCTAACCCTCACCCTAACCCTAACCCTAACCCTAAGCTACCCTTGACGGCTTCTGCCTCCAATAGATTTCGTAAGCACTAGTGTTTTAAGGAACAGGTTAAAAAGAGAATCCTAATGTGATTTCGTGATAATGGGTGTGTTCCTTATCTTCTCCTAGTGTCTAAACTCTTCTCCATGGCTGGACCCCCAATAATATTCCTGTACGTGCTAAGGGGTATCTAGAGAGTGGGATAGGTTTAATAACTACCCTCACCCTAACGCGTACACTAACCCTAACCCCTACCCTAACCCTAACGCGTACCCTAATCCTAACCCGTACCCTAAACCGAGCCCTAACCCTAACACTAACCCTAACCCTAACCCTAACCCATACCCTACGCCCTACCCGAACCCCTCCCCGAACCCGTACCCTAAGCCGTACCCTAAAACTCACCCTAACCCTAACACTAACCCTAAGCTGACCTTGACTGCTTCTGCCTCCAATAGATTTCCTAAGCACTAGTGTTTTAAGGAACAGGTTAAAAAGAGAATCCTAATGTGATTTCTTGATAATGGGTGTGTTCCTTATCTTCTCCTCGTGTCTAAACTCTTCTCCATGGCTGGACCCCCAAATAATATTCCTTTACGTGCTAAGGGGTATCTAGAGAGTGGGATAGGTTTAATAACTACCCTCACCCTAACGCGTACCCTAACCCTAACCCCTACCCTAACCCTAACGCGTACCCTAATCCTAACCCGTACCCTAAACCGAGCCCTAACCCTAACACTAACTCTAACCCTAACCCTAACCCATACCCTACGCCCTACCCGAACCCCTCCCTGAACCCGTACCCTAAACCGTACCCTAACCCTCACCCTAACCCTAACCCTAACCCTAAGCTACCCTTGACGGCTTCTGCCTCCAATAGATTTCCTAAGCACTAGTGTTTTAAGGAACAGGTTAAAAAGAGAATCCTAATGTGATTTCTTGATAATGGGTGTGTTCCTTATCTTCTCCTCGTGTCTAAACTCTTCTCCATGGCTGGACCCCCAAATAATATTCCTTTACGTGCTAAGGGGTATCTAGAGAGTGGGATAGGTTTAATAACTACCCTCACCCTAACGCGTTCCCTAACCGTAACCCCTACCCTAACCCTAAAGCGTACCCTAATCCTAACCCGTACCCTAAACCGAGCCCTAACCCTAACACTGGCCCTAACCCTAACCCTAACCAATACACTACGCCGTACCCGAACCCCTCCCCGAACCCGTACCCTAAGCCGTACCCTAACCCTCACCCTCACCCTAACCCTAACCCTAAGCTACCCTTGACTGCTTCTGCCTCCAATAGATTTCCTAAGCACTAGTGTTTTAAGGAACAGTTTAAAAAGAGAATCATATTGTGATTTCTTGATAATGGGTGTGTTCCTTATCTTCTCTTAGTGTCTAAACTCTTCTCCATGGCTGGACCCCCAAATAATATTCCTTTACGTGCTAAGGGGTATCTAGAGAGTGGGATAGGTTTAATAACTACCCTCACCCTAAAGCGTACCCTAACCCTAACCACTACCCTAACACTAACGCGTACCCTAATCCTAACCCGTACCCTAAACCGAGCCCTAACCCTAACACTAACCCTAACCCTAACCCTAACACATACCCTATGCCCTACCCGAACCCCTCCCCGAACCCGTACCCTAAGCCGTACCCTAACCCTCACCCTAACCCTAACCCTAACCCTAAGCTACCCTTGACTGCTTCTGCCTCCAATAGATTTCCTAAGCACTAGTGTTTTAAGGAACAGGTTAAAAAGAGAATCCTAATGTGATTTCTTGATAATGGGTGTGTTCCTTATCTTCTCCTCGTGTCTAAACTCTTCTCCATGGCTGGACCCCCAAATAATATTCCTTTATGTGCTAAGGGGTATCTAGAGAGTGTGATAGGTTTAATAACTACCCTCACCCTAACACGTTCCCTAACCCTAACCCCTACCCTAACCCTAACGCATACCCTAATCCTAACCCGTACCCTAAATCGAGCCCTAACCCTAACACTAGCCCTAACCCTAACCCTAACCCGTACCCTACGCCCTACCCGAACCCCTCCCCGAACCCGTGACCTAAGCCGTACCCTAACCCTCACCCTAACCCTAACCCTAACCCTAAGCTACCCTTGACTGCTTCTGCATCCAATAGATTTCCTAAGCACTAGTGTTTTAAGGAACAGGTTAAAAAGAGAATCCTAATGTGATTTCGTGATAATGGGTGTGTTCCTTATCTTCTCCTCGTGTCTAAACTCTTCTCCATGGCTGGACCCCCAAATAATATTCCTTTATGTGCTAAGGGGTATCTAGAGAGTGTGATAGGTTTAATAACTACCCTCACCCTAACACGTACCCTAACCCTAACCCCTACCCTAACCCTAACGCGTACCCTAATCCAAACCCGTACCCTAAACCGAGCCCTAACCATAACACTAACCCTAACCCTAACCCTAACCCATACCCTACGCCCTACCCGAACCCCTCCCCGAACCCGTACCCTAAGCCATACCCTAGCCCTCACCCTAACCCTAACACTATCCCTAAGCTACCCTTGACTGCTTCTGCCTCCAATAGATTTCCTAAGCACTAGTGTTTTAAGGAACAGGTTAAAAAGAGAATCCTAATGTGATTTCATGATAATGGGTGTGTTCCTTATCTTCTCCTAGTGTCTAAACTCTTCTCCATGGCTGCACCCCCAAATAATATTCCTTTACGTGCTAAGGGGTATCTAGAGAGTGGGGTAGGTTTAATAACTACCCTCACCCTAACGCGTACCTTAACCCTAACCCCTACCCTAACCCTAGCGCGTACCCTAATCCTAACCCGTACCCTAAACCGAGCCCTAACCCTAACACTAACTCTAACCCTAACCCTAACCCATACCCTACGCACTACCCGAACCCCTCCCTGAACCCGTACCCTAAACCGTACCCTAACCCTCACCCTAACCCTAACCCTAACCCTAAGCTACCCTTGTCGGCTTCTGCCTCCAATAGATTTCCTAAGCACTAGTGTTTTAAGGAACAGGTTAAAAGAGAATCCTAATGTGATTTCTTGATAATGGGTGTGTTCCTTATGTTCTCCTCGTGTCTAAACTCTTCTCCATGGCTGGACCCCCAAATAATATTCCTTTACGTGCTAAGGGGTATCTAGAGAGTGGGATAGGTTTAATAACTACCCTCACCCTAACGCGTTCCCTAACCCTAACCCCTACCCTAACCCTAACGCGTACCCTAATCCTAACCCGTACCCTAAATCGAGCCCTAACCCTAACACTAGCCCTAACCCTAACCCTAACCAATACCCTACGCCCTACCCGAACCCCTCCCCGAACCCGTACCCTAAGCCGTACCCCAACCCTCACCCTAACCCTAACCCTAACCCTAAGCTACCCTTGACTGCTTCTGCCTCCAATAGGTTTCCTAAGCACTAGTGTTTTAAGGAACAGTTTAAAAAGAGAATCATATTGTGATTTCTTGATAATGGGTGTGTTCCTTATCTTCTCCTAGTGTCTAAACTCTTCTCCATGGCTGGACCCCCAAATAATATTCCTTTACGTGCTAAGGGGTATCTAGAGAGTGGGATAGGTTTAATAACTACCCTCACCCTAAAGCGTACCCTAACCCTAACCACTACCCTAACACTAACGCGTACACTAATCCTAACCCGTACCCTAAACCGAGCCCTAACCCTAACACTAGCCCTAACCCTAACCCTAACCCATACCCTACGCTCTACACGAACCCCTCCCCGAACCCGTACCCTAAGCCGTACCCTAACCCTCACCCTAACCCTAACCCTAACCCTAAGCTACCCTTGACTGCTTCTCCCTCCAATAGATTTCCTAAGCACTAGTGTTTTAAGGAATAGGTTAAAAAGAGAATCCTAATGTGATTTCGTGATAATGGGTGTGTTCCTTATCTTCTCCTCGTGTCTAAACTCTTCTCCATGGCTGGACCCCCAAATAATATTCCTTTACGTGCTAAGGGGTATCTAGAGAGTGTGATAGGTTTAATAACTACTCCCACCCTAACGCGTACCCTAACCCTACCCCTACCCTAACGCTAACGCGTATCCTAATCCTAACCCGTACCCTAAACCGAGCCCTAAACCTAACACTAACCCTAACCCTAACCCTAACCCATACCCTACGCCCTACCCGAACCCCTCCCCGAACCCGTACCCTAAGCCATACCCTAACCCTCACCCTAACCCTAACCCTAACCCTAAGCTACCCTTGACTGCTTCTGCCTCCAATAGATTTCCTAAGCACTAGTGTTTTAAGGAACAGGTTAAAAAGAGAATCATAATGTGATTTCGTGATAATGGGTGTGTTCCTTATCTTCTCCTAGTGTCTAAACTCTTCTCCATGGCTGGACCCCCAATAATATTCCTGTACGTGCTAAGGGGTATCTAGAGAGTGGGATAGGTTTAATAACTACCCTCACCCTAACGCGTACCCTAACCCTAACCCCTACCCTAACCCTAGCGCGTACCCTAATCCTAACCCGTACCCTAAACCGAGGCCTAACCCTAACACTAGCCCTAACCCTAACCCATACCCTACGCCCTACCCGAACCCCTCCCCGAACCCGTACCCTAAGCCGTACCCTAACCCTCACCCTAACCCTAACCCTAACCCTAAGCTACCCTTGACGGCTTCTGCCTCCAATAGATTTCGTAAGCACTAGTGTTTTAAGGAACAGGTTAAAAAGAGAATCCTAATGTGATTTCGTGATAATGGGTGTGTTCCTTATCTTCTGCTAGTGTCTAAACTCTTCTCCATGGCTGGACCCCCAATAATATTCCTGTACGTGCTAAGGGGTATCTAGAGAGTGGGATAGGTTTAATAACTACCCTCATCCTAACGCGTACACTAACCCTAACCCCTACCCTAACCCTAACGCGTACCCTAATCCTAACCCGTACCCTAAACCGAGCCCTAACCCTAACACTAACCCTAACCCTAACCCTAACCCATACCCTACGCCCTACCCGAACCCCTCCCCGAACCCGTACCCTAAGCCGTACCCTAAAACTCACCCTAACCCTAACACTAACCCTAAGCTACCCTTGACTGCTTCTGCCTCCAATAGATTTCCTAAGCACTAGTGTTTTAAGGAACAGGTTAAAAAGAGAATCCTAATGTGATTTCTTGATAATGGGTGTGTTCCTTATCTTCTCCTCGTGTCTAAACTCTTCTCCATGGCTGGACCCCCAAATAATATTCCTTTACGTGCTAAGGGGTATCTAGAGAGTGGGATAGGTTTAATAACTACCTTCACCCTAACGCGTACCCTAACCCTAACCCCTACCCTAACCCTAACGCGTACCCTAATCCTAAGCCGTACCCTAAACCGAGCCCTAACCCTAACACTAACTCTAACCCTAACCCTAACCCATACCCTACGCCCTACCCGAACCCCTCCCTGAACCCGTACCCTAAACCGTACCCTAACCCTCACCCTAACCCTAACCCTAACCCTAAGCTACCCTTGACGGCTTCTGCCTCCAATAGATTTCCTAAGCACTAGTGTTTTAAGGAACAGGTTAAAAAGAGAATCCTAATGTGATTTCTTGATAATGGGTGTGTTCCTTATCTTCTCCTCGTGTCTAAACTCTTCTCCATGGCTGGACCCCCAAATAATATTCCTTTACGTGCTAAGGGGTATCTAGAGAGTGGGATAGGTTTAATAACTACCCTCACCCTAACGCGTTCCCTAACCCTAACCCCTACCCTAACCCTAAAGCGTACCCTAATCCTAACCCGTACCCTAAACCGAGCCCTAACCCTAACACTGGCCCTAACCCTAACCCTAACCAATACACTACGCCCTACCCGAACCCCTCCCCGAACCCGTACCCTAAGCCGTACCCTAACCCTCACCCTCACCCTAACCCTAACCCTAAGCTACCCTTGACTGCTTCTGCCTCCAATAGATTTCCTAAGCACTAGTGTTTTAAGGAACAGTTTAAAAAGAGAATCATATTGTGATTTCTTGATAATGGGTGTGTTCCTTATCTTCTCCTAGTGTCTAAACTCTTCTCCATGGCTGGACCCCCAAATAATATTCCTTTACGTGCTAAGGGGTATCTAGAGAGTGGGATAGGTTTAATAACTACCCTCACCCTAAAGCGTACCCTAACCCTAACCACTACCCTAACACTAACGCGTACCCTAATCCTAACCCGTACCCTAAACCGAGACCTAACCCTAACACTAACCCTAACCCTAACCCTAACACATACCCTATGCCCTACCCGAACCCCTCCCCGAACCCGTACCCTAAGCCGTACCCTAACCCTCACCCTAACCCTAACCCTAACCCTAAGCTACCCTTGACTGCTTCTGCCTCCAATAGATTTCCTAAGCACTAGTGTTTTAAGGAACAGGTTAAAAAGAGAATCCTAATGTGATTTCTTGATAATGGGTGTGTTCCTTATCTTCTCCTCGTGTCTAAACTCTTCTCCATGGCTGGACCCCCAAATAATATTCCTTTACGTGCTAAGGGGTATCTAGAGAGTGGGATAGATTTAATAACTACCCTCACCCTAACGCGTACCCTAACCCTAACCCCTACCCTAACCCTAACGCGTACCCTAATCCTAACCCGTACCCTAAACCGAGCCCTAACCCTAACCCTTGCCCTAACCCTAACCCTAACCCATACCCTACGCCCTACCCGAACCCCTCCCCGAACCCGTACCCTAAGCCGTACCCTAACCCTCACCCTAACCCTAACCCTAACCCTAAGCTGCCCTTGACTGCTTCTGCCTCCAATAGATTTGCTAAGCACTAGTGTTTTAAGGAACAGGTTAAAAAGAGAATCCTAATGTGATTTCTTGATAATGGGTGTGTTCCTTATCTTCTCCTCGTGTCTAAACTCTTCTCCATGGCTGGACCCCCAAATAATATTCCTTTACGTGCTAAGGGGTATCTAGAGAGTGGGATAGATTTAATAACTACCCTCACCCTAACGCGTACCCTAACCCTAACCCCTACCCTAACCCTAACGCGTACCCTAATCCTAACCCGTACCCTAAATCGAGCCCTAACCCTAACACTAGCCCTAACCCTAACCCTAACCCGTACCCTACGCCCTACCCGAACCCCTCCCCGAACCCGTGACCTAAGCCGTACCCTAACCCTCACCCTAACCCTAACCCTAACCCTAAGCTACCCTTGACTGCTTCTGCCTCCAATAGATTTCCTAAGCACTAGTGTTTTAAGGAACAGGTTAAAAAGAGAATCCTAATGTGATTTCGTGATAATGGGTGTGTTCCTTATCTTCTCCTCGTGTCTAAACTCTTCTCCATGGCTGGACCCCCAAATAATATTCCTTTATGTGCTAAGGGGTATCTAGAGAGTGTGATAGGTTTAATAACTACCCTCACCCTAACACGTACCCTAACCCTAACCCCTACCCTAACCCTAACGCGTACCCTAATCCTAACCCGTACCCTAAACCGAGCCCTAACCATAACACTAACCCTAACCCTAACCCTAACACATACCCTATGCCCTACACGAACCCCTCCCCGAACCCGTACCCTAAGCCATACCCTAGCCCTCACCCTAACCCTAACCCTAACCCTAAGCTACCCTTGACTGCTTCTGCCTCCAATAGATTTCCTAAGCACTAGTGTTTTAAGGAACAGGTTAAAAAGAGAATCCTAATGTGATTTCCTGATAATGGGTGTGTTCCTTATCTTCTCCTAGTGTCTAAACTCTTCTCCATGGCTGGACCCCCAAATAATATTCCTTTACGTGCTAAGGGGTATCTAGAGAGTGGGATAGGTTTAATAACTACCCTCACCCTAACGCGTACCTTAACCCTAACCCCTACCCTAACCCTAGCGCGTACCCTAATCCTAACCCGTACCCTAAACCGAGCCCTAACCCTAACACTAACTCTAACCCTAACCCTAACCCATACCCTACGCACTACCCGAACCCCTCCCTGAACCCGTACCCTAAACCGTACCCTAACCCTCACCCTAACCCTAACCCTAACCCTAAGCTACCCTTGACGGCTTCTGCCTCCAATAGATTTCCTAAGCACTAGTGTTTTAAGGAACAGGTTAAAAGAGAATCCTAATGTGATTTCTTGATAATGGGTGTGTTCCTTATGTTCTCCTCGTGTCTAAACTCTTCTCCATGGCTGGACCCCCAAATAATATTCCTTTACGTGCTAAGGGGTATCTAGAGAGTGGGATAGGTTTAATAACTACCCTCACCCTAACGCGTTCCCTAACCCTAACCCCTACCCTAACCCTAACGCGTACCCTAATCCTAACCCGTACCCTAAATCGAGCCCTAACCCTAACACTAGCCCTAACCCTAACCCTAACCAATACCCTACGCCCTACCCGAACCCCTCCCCGAACCCGTACCCTAAGCCGTACCCCAACCCTCACCCTAACCCTAACCCTAACCCTAAGCTACCCTTGACTGCTTCTGCCTCCAATAGTTTTCCTAAGCACTAGTGTTTTAAGGAACAGTTTAAAAAGAGAATCATATTGTGATTTCTTGATAATGGGTGTGTTCCTTATCTTCTCCTAGTGTCTAAACTCTTCTCCATGGCTGGACCCCCAAATAATATTCCTTTACGTGCTAAGGGGTATCTAGAGAGTGGGATAGGTTTAATAACTACCCTCACCCTAAAGCGTACCCTAACCCTAACCACTACCCTAACACTAACGCGTACACTAATCCTAACCCGTACCCTAAACCGAGCCCTAACCCTAACACTAGCCCTAACCCTAACCCTAACCCATACGCTACGCTCTACACGAACCCCTCCCCGAACCCGTACCCTAAGCCGTACCCTAACCCTCACCCTAACCCTAACCCTAACCCTAAGCTACCCTTGACTGCTTCTGCCTCCAATAGATTTCCTAAGCACTAGTGTTTTAAGGAATAGGTTAAAAAGAGAATCCTAATGTGATTTCGTGATAATGGGTGTGTTCCTTATCTTCTCCTCGTGTCTAAACTCTTCTCCATGGCTGGACCCCCAAATAATATTCCTTTACGTGCTAAGGGGTATCTAGAGAGTGGGATAGGTTTTTATAACTACCCTCACCCTAACGCGTACCCTAACCCTAACCCCTACCCTAACCCTAGCGCATACTCTAATCCTAACCCGTACCCTAAACCGAGGCCTAACCCTAACACTAGCCCTAACCCTAACCCTAACCCATACCCTACGCCCTACCCGAACCCCTCCCCGAACCCGTACCCTAAGCCGTACCCTAACCCTCACCCTAACCCTAACCCTAACCCTAAGCTACCCTTGACGGCTTCTGCCTCCAATAGATTTCGTAAGCACTAGTGTTTTAAGGAACAGGTTAAAAAGAGAATCCTAATGTGATTTCGTGATAATGGGTGTGTTCCTTATCTTCTCCTAGTGTCTAAACTCTTCTCCATGGCTGGACCCCCAATAATATTCCTGTACGTGCTAAGGGGTATCTAGAGAGTGGGATAGGTTTAATAACTACCCTCACCCTAACGCGTACACTAACCCTAACCCCTACCCTAACCCTAACGCGTACCCTAATCCTAACCCGTACCCTAAACCGAGCCCTAACCCTAACACTAACCCTAACCCTAACCCTAACCCATACCCTACGCCCTACCCGAACCCCTCCCCGAACCCGTACCCTAAGCCGTACCCTAAAACTCACCCTAACCCTAACACTAACCCTAAGCTACCCTTGATTGCTTCTGCCTCCAATAGATTTCCTAAGCACTAGTGTTTTAAGGAACAGGTTAAAAAGAGAATCCTAATGTGATTTCTTGATAATGGGTGTGTTCCTTATCTTCTCCTCGTGTCTAAACTCTTCTCCATGGCTGGACCCCCAAATAATATTCCTTTACGTGCTAAGGGGTATCTAGAGAGTGGGATAGGTTTAATAACTACCCTCACCCTAACGCGTACCCTAACCCTAACCCCTACCCTAACACTAACGCGTACCCTAATCCTAACCCGTACCCTAAACCGAGCCCTAACCCTAACACTAACTCTAACCCTAACCCTAACCCATACCCTACGCCCTACCCGAACCCCTCCCTGAACCCGTACCCTAAACCGTACCCTAACCCTCACCCTAACCCTAACCCTAACCCTAAGCTACCCTTGACGGCTGCTGCCTCCAATAGATTTCCTAAGCACTAGTGTTTTAAGGAACAGGTTAAAAAGAGAATCCTAATGTGATTTCTTGATAATGGGTGTGTTCCTTATCTTCTCCTCGTGTCTAAACTCTTCTCCATGGCTGGACCCCCAAATAATATTCCTTTACGTGCTAAGGGGTATCTAGAGAGTGGGATAGGTTTAATAACTACCCTCACCCTAACGCGTTCCCTAACCCTAAACCCTACCCTAACCCTAAAGCGTACCCTAATCCTAACCCGTACCCTAAACCGAGCCCTAACCCTAACACTGGCCCTAACCCTAACCCTAACCAATACACTACGCCCTACCCGAACCCCTCCCCGAACCCGTACCCTAAGCCGTACCCTAACCCTCACCCTCACCCTAACCCTAACCCTAAGCTACCCTTGACTGCTTCTGCCTCCAATAGATTTCCTAAGCAATAGTGTTTTAAGGAACAGTTTAAAAAGAGAATCATATTGTGATTTCTTGATAATGGGTGTGTTCCTTATCTTCTCCTAGTGTCTAAACTCTTCTCCATGGCTGGACCCCCAAATAATATTCCTTTACGTGCTAAGGGGTATCTAGAGAGTGGGATAGGTTTAATAACTACCCTCACCCTAAAGCGTACCCTAACCCTAACCACTACCCTAACACTAACGCGTACCCTAATCCTAACCCGTACCCTAAACCGAGCCCTAACCCTAACACTAACCCTAACCCTAACCCTAACACATACCCTATGCCCTACCCGAACCCCTCCCCGAACCCGTACCCTAAGCCGTACCCTAACCCTCACCCTAACCCTAACCCTAACCCTAAGCTA